>NC_049201.1:67692309-68331389 GCF_013347855.1 Anguilla anguilla
GGTGATGTCCCCAGCTGGAACAGACAACCACAGGACAAGATATGTGAAAATACTGAAGACGTTGGTTAACCCATATAAGAACTGTCCTCCTTGAATACAAAGAAGGAGCTTATACCTTTATGCATGTAATACAGGCTCTCTCAATATTTACTCAGTGCTAATTGCTGCTAATTAGCTACAATTTGTTTTAATTATCATGAAACTAATGACCTCTGTCATACTGTTAAAATCTCACTGCTTCAGAAAAATCTTTGCGAGTTTCTCATTAGAGGCCAACCAATTCCTCAAAAAATGAAAAGAACCTGTTGTGCTTGTCAACATCACAGTGATTGTGCAAACAGTGACATGATGGATTACCCAGTCTGTGGTGAAGGGGGCTCCATTGGCCATAAGTGACCTGACGTCATCATCCTGTCCTTTTCGTGCAGCTTCCAACAGCCTTTTCCCCAGATCCACCAATGACATCTAAGTTGATAGACGGAAAAGATTAAAACATTGGTAGAAAAATATGTGGGATGTGTACTCAGCAGTTGAAGGGTAGTTTCCTGTTAAGGCTGTGTATTCTTACTGGAGTCAGTTAAAAACGTAGTGATAAGGGACGCTAATATTTTCATTTTTATGTATTCGTACTATTATTGACAATGATTATAACTATGCAGCATAATTACATGATGCAAACAGTAATGTTGTAAGTAATACTAGAGTGCAGTTCATCTCATCACGGTTATTTTTTAACCTATTGAAAGGGCAAAGATTGCCATGTCTACGGGGCATTATTGCTCGCATCCACACGCTAGAAGACAATGAGCAGAACGTGTGGAAATATGACACTGAATTGAGAGGGGGCCGCCTTTTAAGTGTTGTTAGGTAGTCGGCTGGTAGCTGGTTGACTAGCGAACTCGGTTAGCCAACATCCGAATAGATTAAACTCTTATTCCGTCTGCATTGCCAAGACAGCTCAGATCGACGGCGGTCAAGATAAACACCAACGGTGGTCAAGGAAAACGACGGTGAAGCTATTGCCATTTTAAAGTTTTGTGCGCAAATACATGAAAGATTACGATACGACGTTTGCGCAAGGACTCGAATGTGGTACCCTTATCAGTTCTCACCTGTAAACTGCAGTAACATCATATTATCTTCCGTTTCTTTACATTAGGTCACACCTATTGTGAGAACAAACAAACGTGACAAACGCTTTTATTTGATGAAGTTGTAACATCTCCAATATGGTACCACAATGTTCGCCTGTAAACTGCAATAGGCACCAACTGCTCAGCTGTTCAAAAGTTCCATGGTAAAATTATAAGATCTTGAGGTTACCGCCTGACAACATCTACTACATGATTCACATGTAGCCTGACGCACACGTTTTCATTTTAAAAATGTTTTAAATGAAAATGTTTGTGCCATAAATAAAAATCGAAATAAAATGCTAAGTTAGCCACGTTGTACAACCCTCACTGTTTCCATGAGCTATTTCATTGACAGCAAACGCAGCATGTGACTGTGGTACCGTCAACCTTCGTGAAATTGCGCATACGTTCACCCATGTCGCTAGTTAGCTAGCAAAAAAGTAACAATGTAACAGCTATGTAGCTAAATTAGTTAATTCACTGACTTGCTTTTACGATTAACTAAGCGTCCAAGCAAGCAGTTTCTTGGGAGCTGGAAACTAGCCAATGCCAGCTAGCACTGCAAGTTATTTAGACTTACTTAATAGCTATAAAAAAAAACTTCATACTACCATTACCAGTGCCATCTAACTTGCCAAACGACTAGCTAATTACAAACATGAAATTATCCAGTAGCATGCTACTTTTCCACTTGCTGTGAAGCTATCTAGCAATAGCAAGCCAACGTTATACTCTACAAGCGGACAGAGTATAGCTAGGAGCGCAATGCCAGCTAACTTGTGGTCTGTAAGTAAATCTGGTCGGAAATATGCCAGCTTGCAGCTTGTAAAGTATTTAAGTTAGTCTAGCTAGCTAGCCGTTAAAACAACGGTTAGTCTGTTAGCTGGTTTAGTTAATTACTTTAAACGTCAAGATTGCAGATTTGGGTAACGTTACCTGACTAGTTCACAAGCTAACTGTTGATAACACTGGTAAATAACGTTACGCAGGGTTAAGATAGCGGTAGATGTCTAGTTAGCTAGCTAGTCATTAGCTAACGTTACTAACTTGGAAGTTACATTGAAGATGCTTTGGTGATGGCGCGTGTTACTTACCTCGGCGTCAGAGGAGGAAAAATCTTTAAGTTTTCAACATTTATTGAAAATGAGTTTGTTTTTTCTAATCTATCTTTAACGCAACTTTAGAAAAAAATAAATATATATTTTATTTTCAGCGGCCGCACCAACATGGCGGTATAGCGACACCGGAAGTGGAAACGACCCAGTCCCTCTCAGGCGCACGGATACACTAATCGTTAAAAAATGAATTTCGTTGGTTTTTTGCTAATTGTAGCATGCGTTTATTGTCGCTGCTCTTAATACGACATATATGTTATCCTGAAAGGTTAACTATGTTCTCAGTACACAACCATTTCATTTGAATGGTTTAATTAAGTACTAGTTAACGTGACCTTGCTACTTTACGATAAAATGTGGAGGTGTGCCTTGGTACCAGAAGTAGTTCCGGCATATATTTTGTTTTTGTTTTGGCGGCAAGGAAAGAAGCTAACCTAACGTTGGCTCTGATTGTTGGTCGGGAGCAGTTAGCGCAACGGCTCCCATTTTTTCTCCGAAGCCGACAAAACAGAGTATTTGTGATGGTTGTTGTCGGTCTCAGACGGAATTGAATTGTACGCAGTTTTGTCACGCTGTGTGATCTGGGGCATTCCAGGCTACTGCTTCACTGTGGCGTACTCTTCGCTTCAGTATTGTACTGTTAGCTTGCTACATGAGTGTAAAGAACTAAGTAACGCTGTAACTTCATTTAGTTTACTGACAGCTCTAATAACATTGAACTACGCTGGTTCACTCCTGTACTTGGGCATAGTAAAAACTTGAGGACATATTTGCAGTCTGTGGCTGTAGCTGGTGCTTATAGAAATGTCAGATCAAGATATGGTTGAGTTAAATAATTAAGAGCAGAAGTTGGCACAAAATTCTGAAACCGATCGCCCCTTTGCGCCCCTCATATAAATGAACCAGGTGCGTTCAGACATAGCCAGTGTATGGTTGGTTCTTGAGGTTCAGTACTTTGTCCCACAAGTCGTCTTTGCAGTGTATGGAACACTGAGTATATAAGCATTGAGGACTGAGAGGACAGTGGCTGATGACAATACATCGGGATTGTAGCTAAGCTACTGAAGTGAAGCTACTGAAATGATAAATCTGAATTAAATAAGAATACTGTCTACAGATGATGCGGTGTCATTGATTCATTTACAGTAGATTATTCTAATAAGATTAGGTTGCCAGCTATTGACATAACTGCTGGCAACCTAATCTTATTAGAATAAGATTAGGTTGCCAGCCTGACTGAAATCCTTCTCTCCACAAAGTGTGTGGTTCACTTCTTGCTTGAGGGAAGGCCAGTTCTTTGTATGCACACACTATTTTCTGAACAAAACACCCAAAGCCCTTTGAGATTGACATGTTCACACACCTCTCCTAGCAAACAATACCACAGTTGCCAATGAAGTGCTGAAAATTTTACACAACCTTGCTTTCAGATTTATTGTGCAATGGCAAACAGATGAACACTTTGGGGAACCAGATCTTGGATTCAGTTCCCACTTATTTGTCATTTATGGTATTTGCTTGAAGTTGGCATATCAATCCAATGATTATGTGTGAAGCCAGTGCATTCTTGGGTAAGCCTATGCCAATTGAGCCATAGTTCAAAAACATATATTGCACTTGTATCGTTATGATGTTGTAACTTGTTGTCATGCCTCCTAGTTTGACTTTACATTACTTTCTGACCTAGCCTATGCTTATTGTGTGAACTGGACTTAATGTGTTCATGGCTATGAATAACTGTTATATAATGAGTACTTTACCTTATCGGACGTGTGTTTTGTAGTTGTTCCAGTGGCCTTCGGTGTGCACTTAACGTACGTCTCTTTGGATAAAAGCGCCTGCCAAATAAATGCAATGTGATGTAAAAACAGAAATAAGAAATATAGGTGTAATTACAGATTCCATTCCAATATGAAGCATGTTTTGGCATGCTTCCAGTATGAAGCATAGAATTGGGTGTTACTGTCATAGAAGCATTGCAAAAGTAAGGTAGGCTATTTCCTGACATAGGCTGATGCTGAGAAATTCCCACAGTGTTGGAGAGAACAGCTCTTTTTTTAAGCGATGTCTGGAGCTACTGTGAAGTACATGGCCAAGTGGATGTGCCAGACATAGGACTCACTCATGCACGCACCGATTAGAGACAAGCAACGGTAAAAGGCCTACATTTCAATTATTTGTGTGACTCCGGTCCACGGACCGACTGCCATAGCCAAGTTTCGTTTTAGTGCGCCATTCCATTCTTATCCATTGGAGGCGCTACGTGGTTATGCCTGAGAAATTGGGTTAAAAAAACGAGACCAGTTTAAAAGAAGAATTTCCTGGTTGAGAAAGTTGGAACCACACCTCAGTTGGCTAGCAACTTTGAATAGAGCTTCACGAGTGAGATACACATTGCTACTGGAGACTGCCTTCATGAGGATATCTTTGCTGCTTGAAGTGTGCCGATTGGTTTGACAAAGAAGCAACCGAGGTAAATTACTCATTTTTTTCTTAAGTTGTTCAGACATACCGAGTCCAACTACAAAACTGGAAGGAAACTTTTGCTTTTTAACGCTGTTAGTCATTAGATTACCCGGGTAAACTTTCTGTGATGTCCACTGTTCGTGAAACAACCATGGTAATTACCAAAATGGTCATAGCCTAGGCTACTCGCAGCTGAATTCTTGCAATGGGAATAGAACACTGATCAGAAAATAGTCAATCCTAATGGATCTTAATTGCAAATTTACGTCCCGTTGTCTCTGTTTGACCGTTGTCTGTTTTTTTTTTTTTTTTTTTTTAATTATTATTATTTATTTATTGCCTTTCTTAAGTTATTTAGAGTCGCATAGCCACGGATGAGATAATGGTTGCTGTGTTTGGTAAATTAATTTTATTAGTTTAAATTGTTTTTAATTTACAATTTAGTTTCCAGGGTGTTTTCATGTGGTGTTCTGCCACGGGATTAAACCACGTTACTTGATGAAAATATTTTACAAACGTTAACCAAGGAGATTGCACAATATCAAACCCAATTTTCTCGTTCTGCTATTAAGCCGTGCAGCGTTCGGTTACAGAAAATGAGTTGATTTAAGATCATGCCTTTTTTATTTTCTTCTGGACGACTTTCGCACTACATTAATAGCCTAATCATATCATAGTGTCGCCAATGAACCGGTTGAATGATCGGTTTGTTTCTCTGGCGAACGCTTAAATCAGAAATAGCCTACAAAGTAAATGTCGGAAGCGACCCTTGCTATGTTTGTCAGAAGTGAGAAGAGTTTCTAGGACCGCTGGTGAGATTCATGTTTGGCATTGGTATATTTTTCACAGGTGTGATAGCCTTAAATTTTTGCTTTGGTTTTTGTATCAGACTGTGTTTATATTTTCTATTTTAGTCATTGACGCCGTTGGAAGACATGCACAAAGTGTGATGAACATGCAGCGACATAGTGTAGTACTCTAGCAGTTGTAGTTCTTACGATACTCACCAAGACAGTGCTTCAACAAGCTTTAAATGCAGACATGCACTGCTAACAGCATTATATGTCCATGACAGCCAAAGCCATATGCCGTTAGTATGCATGGTGCTGGAATGAAATCGCACCTTTTCGGCAGCCAGTAATGGCTAATGATTCTTCTGTTTTCTCACTTGTATTTTGAACTGTTATTTTTTAGACTTTAACCTAAACACCTGCTATAGGTAATAATCTCTCTGCTGTTAAATATTAATAAAGTGTACACCAGGGAAGAACATAGTGCTGTTCTTTTGTAGGCTAATTTGTGGAGGCATGGTCTTGACTGTGTAACTACTAAATTATTAGACCTCTTGCACCAAGTGATTTCTCTTCCACCAGGGTTATCAAAATATTTATGTGTAAGAACTGGTGTGTACAAAGGGCAATGTTTTATCACACATGGGTTTTAAAGCATAATTAAGCAGTCGCAAAGCGTTAAATCCTAATGAAAATACCTTTTTGTCATTCCTTCCACAAATAATCATTACACTACCCACCTCACTTTTCCCTGTCTTTTCCTCTAAGCTTTGAATTGCTGGTAATAAGTCTTGCTAAGTTTGCTTGGGTACAGTACAACTGGTAGGATGATTTATGCAAAATTCCAATTAATTCAGCTTCAAAATGAATATAAATAGTGACACACGGCCGGGTGGTTGCCCACATTGGTGAAACGGCAGTAATGGAACTAATCTTAAAATTCTACTGAGCCCAATCTACTGCAGTGTTTTTCATCCAGAAAAAAAACATACTGATTGCACTGAGCAAATAATAGATGACTTATTAAACACAATGACCCTATTTAGGAATTAATAGTTGGATAAACTGCAGTCATCTGGGATTATAGTTGTCCTCTGTTGTTATTTTGTGTGGCTACATCAATGTTTCCATTGAATGAATGCATCAGATTTCACAGAACACAAGAAAACAGGTGTTGCATTACAGTGGCTCAAAGCATGTTTGCCATGCTTTGTTTTTATATTGTGATGACTTTTGGACTTTCTCTTCACAGCTATTTCATTACTCTCCATTATACAAAATTGAAATATTTAGATGATTATATCATATGATATTTTATTAATACAATTTCTCCTGTATATGTATCATGATATCAGGAACTGTATATATCAACTGATACAAATTAAACTTTATCCATAATTGGACAGTTTAGGGCCAGTCCTCACCAATGCACCTGACCTGGCAATTGTTCTTTTTACTTCCTTGTTTTAATTTGACTTTCATGCTCACCTTAAACAGATATAACATTAAGGTTCCCCACTGTAGTTCAACTCCAGGTTATAGGCTACTAATTTAGTATGCTGATTATCATGCATTGTGAATGCTTAGGCAGTAGCCAAATTAACTTCTGTATTCAGGCACTTGCATATGTGGTACTGCTACAAGTGGAAGTTGCTTTACAATGCTGAGGTTTTGTTTTCCTTAAATGGTTTCAACCAAGTGTCACAGGAAGATGGATAATGCTATGGGTGGAGAATTTTGATCCATTCTGGGATTTAATGCGAAAAAGGGAAGTGCAAGATTAAAAATAAGTGTTTTGGCTGTCTTGTCTATTCAAACATCCAGCACATCATATATGTACCTTGTAGCCCAAACTCCATTTTTCAAAATATTCAAATCTATGATCGGGCCTTAGATATTGTGACGACCTTCTGTTCGACAGTTGTGTGTCCATGATGAAAGAACATTGGTGCCTCTTATAAAATGTGGAAATACAATTAAATTCCGTTGAATATTTCAGTCCTCTTGGAGTGTATTTACTGTTTCTCTGCTGCAACATATAGCTACCTTAATCTTCTTTCTTAATTCTTTTGGTTTAAGTGTTTCATACTTACAAAACAGAATATGAAATACAATGTTTTTTATGTAAAAGAAAGCATGGTAAGTTGAATGCTTTGGCATTGTAAGGTGCCAACCTTATGCTGTTCAACGAATGGGAAGAAATATCATCGCCTTACAGGAAGGCTGCTTGAGAGAAACTTAATGCAGACTATAATTGCAGCTGGCTGAAGAACATGGGTTTTGTTTTGTGCTCAGAATAGTTGGAGACGATCTATCTCAAATTTGTTGTGCTCGGCGCTCAATATACGATGGAAGATGAATCCTGGAGGGCTGTGACCTGTACATTGAGGTTTTATGGTCTATTTCCCAGCTATTTGTTGAAATGAATCTAAGCATGTGGTAGCTTCACATTCGTATAACAATCTGACCATTGTAATTATGGGCAACTGCCAGTGGGAACTAATGACACCGTAAAGGGAATTTTTACCTGGTTTAGCATTTGTTTAAAAAAAAAAAAAAAAAGGAAGGCTCTGCACACCAAAAGATTGCGTAAATTCGCTTTGGCGATTACATTTTAATTGAGGATTCATCATTCGCTAATGTGAATTTAAGACATCTTTTGGTGCCTGGAGCCTTTTTTTTGCCTTGAGTATTATGTTATTCAGTGATTTTACTCGCAATCACGTCTGAGCACAGTATCATTTCACTTTAGCCTTTGTTTCAACCATCACTTGAAAATACTTTGGCCTCACCAGTCCTGAACTGTTCTATGTTACAGGGTGTATTGATGCTCTGGTCAGTTTACGTTTCCAGGAAAGAGCCTTTGGTGATAGATTGTATTGGTTTACTAATAATTCTAATTATATAAAATGGGTCTGATGTGTTGATCTACAATCATGTTATATCTGAGTCATGATGCACTTCACCTCAATAGATCTCCCCTGTAAATGCTGACAACAGTATTCATGTTACCCTTTCAATGGAGATTCTACTCATTTTTTTGCCACTACCTGGCTTTGTCCTTACCATTTATTGGTTTACCATGTTCTCACCATATTTGCATAAGCTTCAGCCAGTTATTTTGCCTAATCACACCCCAGTGATGGAACACAAAAGTGTTCTGATGGCTGTTGATTGCAAGTGGTGAATATTAGTGAAGAAGACGAAAGTTTTGAGGCATAGGGAAGTTATTCTGTAGCTGGAACTACAAACCGATGGGGGCTTGCTTAACAAAAGGCTGCTTTTGCTAAAAATTGTAGCTCCCTGAGGCCTTCTTTGATATTTTCTGAGAAAAATGTGAGAAACTGTGGCCATGCCAGGGTAGGGAAAAATGGAAAAGCTGTATAGCTATTTAGTCCCTCTTGGTCTCATCAGCCACAGGTAATCTGACAGTATTTGTATAGGATTGCTAAATATACCTACAAATGAATTCCATTTTATTCATTTATTATTCTAAAAAAATAAAATTAAAAAATCCAGCCAGTCCTGTTATACACTTAATATTAATAATTATGTGAGAGCATGATAGGTTGGCCTAGTGTTATCTTCCACTGTTTTCTGTGGTGAAGCAGTGAATGGAGCCAGCTCTTGGTATCTCTCCTCTGCACACACTCCCTCGCTCCCTTCGGGCACATTGTGAAGACTTCAGGCTTGTAGGGGACTGGGGGTGGTGTAGTTGAATGCTTCCACTTCTTTGCCACTGCACACCCTTACCTCTGTCTCCTGTCAGTGTTTCTGCATTTTCTGCCCAGTCCTGCCTTTTGCCAGAGCCCTCAACATGGTAAGCAGCCAGAGATTTTGACAGCTCCAGGAGCAGGTGTACCCTGTTTTTTTCTCTTCCAGTTCCTCAAGTTTTAAGCTGCAGTATTCAAGATATTTGCAATGTAATGTGAAATTATGATTTTGTCTGTCATTTTTGCCTTGTGTGACATTTCCTATCGGGTAGGGCTTCACAAGTGCTAGATACAAATATTCAAGATATTTTTTGCAGATTTTTGCTTTGAAACACAACTGTGTTTTAACTTGAAGGAGATGTACATTTCTTTGCCTTGTTGCATGCAGATTATATGTCTCATGGCTTTGGGATTACACTTATAGTAATTGTTTAAGTGTGAAAATGTATTAATTGCACTACTGAAAGTGTTTTTAATTTGTATTCTTGTCACTGGCCGTGAGTATTAGGCAATGTGTAGGCCTTAGCCTTGGAATAAGGTGATATCCTGCACTTTGAACCTCTGTAGGAGACGAGAGTACTGAAACCAAAGACAAAGAGAGCACAGAGCTTCAGATGGAGGAATGTTCAGTTTTCTTTCCCTTAAAGCATGAGTGATCAGTTCATTGCCAAAAATAAACTGTAATATTTGCCAAGTGCCGAGAAGCTGGCCACAGAAATATGGACATCTAGGCTACACAAGGAACCAAGAAAGTCCATAAAAGGGATGTGAAGATCAGTTGACTTGGATTACATTTGTATTCATCACATTGATGGGGTTTTCCTTTTGTGTCACTCAAAGTACAGAAGTGATCTATGGGGAAAGTTTGAAGAAGTGCTGAAAGATACTTTTGAAGTACTTTTGTTTTCGTCAAAAGGAAATGGGGAAGTGAGAGGTCTGTAGCTGTAAACAAATTGAAGGTCCAGGTAAATGCAGGAAGTCTTAAGCTTTCTGTTGTATTTTCTTTCAGTTTTATTATTTAATTGTTGGTCTTGTGCTAATTTGCTTCATAATGTGGTCACCATGTGATTTGCTTTGTTTTCAAGATAAATTACTTGTGTGTTGCTTTTCAGCTTCATATAAGCTAAAATGAGTTATCTAAGCTATGTTATCTGAGCTAAGTGCTTCAGTACTGACCAAATTGCACATGGACTTTTTTGACAGAGATCAATTTGTTCTTTTTTTATTCTAATCAATTATAAGTCATTACTATCATAAGACTGAGTCTGTGGGGGGGAAAAAGTCTGCTAAATGGTCAAGATACTTATAAGCATACATAATCTTCTCCGGATGTCTTGTTTTCTTTCCCTTAGAGCTATCAGCTAATGGAATCTGTTTGTGTTTTGACAGGTAAAAACAGAGGCAGTGAGACTCCTAAGATACAGACCTGAGGAGTTCAACTGTAAGGAAGACAACAGGAAGACTTTAAGGGTTTGGGAGCATTTGGGACTGGTTTGGGGGGATGAAACATTTTCTGGACAATTTTCAGAAATTCCTGAACTTCAGAAATTGAGGAAAAGACAGCAGGTGTGCCTTCCTCTGCATCTTCAGCTGCCTGCAGGGTGGCGACAGAGAGTCAAGAGCTGAATTGGAGGATACCAGGGATGAGCGAGTTCTGGCACAAGATGAGTTGCTGTGTGGTGGCCAAACCCCCACCGGTGAGGTTTTAAAAAAAATATTTTTAATATAAATCCTCTTTCCATGATTATCTTCCCATGATCCCCGTGAGTTTCAGCAATGAACTCTTACTGTGCCTTGTGTATTCTGGAATCTGTGCCGGTGTGAGGGTCTTGTATGTTAGCCATCGGCAAGTGTTGTATAGGTCCTGTTTCTTAACTTTCTCCCTACAAAGATTTTGTAGTGGTGTCAGTCAGGATGTCCATCACATGCAAACAGAAATAAGTTAAACTGCTGCAAATGGGAAACTGGACAAATGAATCTTTTTAAATAATTCACTAACATAAATCAAAGAATCTCTGGCAAGAGTGTGTAGGCATGTATGTGAGAGTACGCCTAAACATGAATTGCAGAGAGACAAAGACGTCCCTGTCTGATGCGGCCATCAGATCCTACTGAGGGATCCATAGCATAGAAACTGGGTTCCTGGAACATTCATTGGAAATGAGTTTTTGCAAGGAGTACAAAGCATTGAAAATGTAAGAGTACTTTTATCTGAACTTTCAGTCCCCTTAGTTCCAGTGAAGGCAAATCTTAATGCTACAGTATACAATCACATTCTAGACGATTCTGTGCTTCTCCAAAGTTTGGGGAAGGCCTTTTCCTGTTTCAGCATGACAATGCCCCCGGGTACACAGCAAGGTCCATATAGAAATGGTTTTGTCAACTGGTGTGGAAGAACTTGACTGGCCTGCACTGAGCTCTGACCGCAACCTCATCCAACACCTTTTGGGATCAATTGGAAAGTGAACTGCAAGCCCCAGGCCTAATCGCCCAATGAATGCTCGACCTCACTAGTGCTCTTCTGACTCAATGGAAATAAATCCCTGCAGCAATGGGCCAACATCTATTAAAAAGCCTTCCCAGAATAGTGAAGGTTGTTATTGCAGCAAAGGGTGGACCAACTCCATATTAATCGCCATAATTTTGGATGAGATGTTGAATGTCATGTGTCCACATACTTTTGGCAATGTAGTGTAGAAAAGTGACCCCACTGATGGTGTGAGTATTTATTCAATTTCATAGCCTATAATGATAGAATAAATACAAATAGTATTCTTATGTAGGTGAACTTGTACAAATTACTGACAAACTTATTTAGTTTTATTTTTATTGTATATCCAGACATACAAACATGAACACAGTTATAGAAACTAATTACAGAAGATAACCTTTTGCATTTTAATACATCATAAATAAAGGTTGAAAGTGACATTCAGTGTTTCTGAGGTAAATGTTTCCTTTTGCTGTGGTGGTCACTTTTGGTTGGATTTTATGAGGTTATAATTCATGAGAATATTTGAAATTTTCTTTTGGTGGGAGATGGAGGTCAGTTACGGGACCGATTTCTATATGACACCGGCACTCCAAGAACAATGTTATCCTCCCCAGTTTGGATCATATCAGAACTGCCGTGTACATACTGTGGGTGTTTGTCCAGCCCCATGTTGAGACTTCCTCTGCTGCCTGATGCCAGGGATGAATGTGGATAGCAAGGAAAGAACTGCCCTCCTCTGACCCCTACACTTCCATACTGGCAGGCGGACTAGTGCACTCTGCCTCCTGCTCTCTCATTCCCTGGCCTGTGCTGCCTGGTGGCTGACTGACAGGTGACCTTTGACCCTAGTCTGATTGTAGTGAGGGTTCTGTAATGTTGCCCAGTTTACACCCTTCACCCTTTTTGGCGGAGCTACGTTCAACAATGAGCGAGGGCTCAGGAGGGAGGAAGTCTGCCGGTCGAGTGTTGGGAACGAGCAGCCTTCCTATCGCGCCCTCCCCCTTCCTCCCCTTTTTTTCTTTTTTTTTGTTTTGTATTTTTAGGCTTGTGTTTGTTCTATTGTTGGCAAGTAAGTGGGCTGGAGCAGTGGTTTTTATTAAGCATACACACATGTCATTTCCCAGCAGACTGAGACATGTTTCATGTTGTTTTGGAAGGGGGTGATGGTTTTTCCTCCTGGGATGTTTAAATGTAACCATTGTTAGTCCCTGCCCATTCAGCAAACTTGTACAATCAGTAGACCTCTGCTCACAGCACCCTGCCAGTGTAGTCATTGCTTATTTTGCAATGACTACACTGTGTGTATCTTTATTATGGGGTAACTGTTTTATTTAAATGAAGCGGTTAGATACTTGTGCAGTCATGAGTATGCGGCAGTACAGAGACCTTTGAAAAATGTGTTACTGGGGATGAATGATTCGGGTGTATGGCACTGTCATGTGACCAAAAGCCAATATAAGGTAGGGAACAGGGAAGTTTAGGACTGTGATGTCCTCCGCAAGCATAGCGTGTAGCGACAGGTAGGAACAGTAGTGATTCTCTGAACTGGTGGACATGTGATGACAAGTTCTCTACAAAACAGGATCAAGATCTAATGGCGGAAAAGTATTAGAAACTTAGTATGGCCTGACTTTCTGTGTGAAATGTATGAGTTTGCAGCGTTAAAAGACCACAGAAATGTAGCACTAAACAGAGCTAATACAAATGCTAAACATGTAGTATCTGTGTGCTTGGTACCACATTTGCTGGATTAAATGAATACATATTTGACTGCTGCCATCAAGGAAAAGTGAAAGTTGAAAATTAAAGTTGGAGCAAGGCTTTATATTGTGTCATAAAACGGTATTTATTTGAACACCTGCGGTGTTTTTTCATAGGCTTGTTACTAAGAGAACTCTGCAATGTTTTTGTCTAACATTCATACAATAGTACTGTAATGAGCGTATAGTCATAAAGATTTTCTGCTGCGAGTGATTATGCTCTCGGCATGGAAATGAGTGAGAAGATTGCCCTTATTATAAGCAATGAAACCTCTTTGGAAAGAATGTTATCCATAATGATGGGGTTGTCTTAATCTTTATATTATATTGGTATTACCGGTATTTTGGAAAGATCTCGGTGACTCACATCAGGGGTGGTCTTCCAGGCAACTGCATGTATGTTGAAAAATAATACTAACTGAACCCCACTGACTAAAAGAGAGATCTTGCTGATTCTGCGTTTACAGAAATGTACATCCTGATTAATGTGGAATTGATTTAAGCTTTACTTTTGTTTCTTCTGTCCGTAGACGTGGCTAATGTGGCCGATTTTCTTTTTGTTTCAGAAGAAGAAGAGGAGGAAGATTGATCGCAGCATGATCGGCGAGCCTATGAACTTTGTCCACCTGACACACATTGGTTCTGGGGAGATGGCAGAGGGGTTTTCCCCGGTAAGAGTCCGACAGTGAGAGGTCTTGCTGACATGGTGCTGGAATTATGGCAGGGAATGAGTTTCATGGTCAGGAACCACTGTTGCATGGACTATATTACTGCTTATTGTCATTTCAGTCATTTTACCATACTCCAAATATCAAGATGTAATGGTTGGTTGTATTACACCAAACTGGGGCACAATCTTTGTTTCTCTGTCTGCGGTGTTACAGTAATCCTTGGATTTCCTAACACAACAGGAAAAATAATTATACATTCACATCAAACCAGTGCTGCAGGACAGAATAACAGCACAGCAATATAGTCCACACACTATGCTCTAGCTCTCAGATACTGAAGAATTCATTTTCAAATACATCATGAATCCAGTCAGTTTTCACCTGTGCTGATTCTTTGTCTGGGTCAGAATTCTTGGCTGTTTGCTAACTACTAATGTGGTGTGTGGACTCTATTGCCTTCAGCATCCTTGTGTCTGACTGTTCTACTGCATGTGTGCTGTCTAGCACTGCTGAAGCTAGAGCATGGGAGCTAGCTACTGTCCAGATGGACACCGTCTGCCACATGATATGGGTGAACCTAGCCTCTTCTTGCAGCTCATGTAAAACGCCCCTTTAGCCTCCACAAACCAACTGTCCCATGGTGCAGGTTAATATAATTTCAGTTCCCCAGACAGGTGCCCTGAAGCCCTCTGATTTGAAACCTGAGTTAATGAATGAGACTGGGTGATAATTGCCTTTCTTTGCAAGGCCACAGGCAGTAACGTGGGGAAACAGCCTGGAGAGCGTCTGGTTCTGGTAGCTAAACTGCTCAATTGCAAGTGTGAGAGCATTGGAGAGAGGGTGACTGAGTGTGTACACTAAGGTAGATAAATATCATTCTCTTCTCTAGAAATTAATCTGCAGTCTTAACAGTCCCTTTCATAGTGGGCTTCTTTACTGTGTACTGAACAAGCACAATAATTTAACCACGCCCCCCATTTTGTTCACTATTGGGTGTGTGGTTTTCCTAAATTGTCTATGCACGTAATTTCTGCCTTCAGACTGTACTTGCCCCTGCCCCCAATTGCATCCCACACCTATAATCTTGTCTACAGTTGATGTCTGTTTGTGTTAAATAACTCAGTGGGCCACACTTAGAAATCCTAGAAATAGTATGTGTCTGCATTCATTGGAGAGTATGAATAAAATTTGACATTAGCCACTGCTGCAGTGTTAGGTAAGATGTTTAGAGAAGGCATGGGGTGGTTGGTTGGAGTGGGAGTGGCAGCAGCAGTGCAGTTTTTCTAGATTCTTGCCAGTGGCCAGGCTTGTTGTCATGGCAAGCTTATTTCAGCCCAAACCTCACACATTTGAGCATGCTCAGTGCCTGGCTGGCTGGAAAATTGTCAGGACAAATATTATTGGCTTGGAATTCCACAGAGGAGAGAGATTTGGGAAAGGGAATGTCTTTTATGTGTAAAAGGGTGTTTCGCGTACTCATTCGAAGAATGAAGAAAAAGCCAGCACTTGCCAACTATGTACAACTGTTTTTAACATTTTTTTTATTTAGGTTATATATAAATAACAACCCTAATTTGTCACACCTAACTGTACTGATCAGCAACTCAACAAGATCTCTAGCTGTTGAATGATGTGTGCTTTGTTAGGGTTAGAGTAAAAACCTACAGGACGATAGATCTCCTGGAACTGGGCTGTTTACCACTGCTTTAAGCTGTCTTTTTTTAAGATTCAAATTACATCAGCCAAAAGCAATCTGTGCAAACAGCCCCCCCCCCCCCTCCCAATTCCCATTGTGAAATGGTACATCTACATCTCTCTTTTATGTCCCCAAACACCCCCTACCTTTTCTGCCCAGTCTGGAACCTGCTTAAAAAATCTGTGCAGACGATGGAAGTGCCCCTGTTAATCAGCCTTGAAATAGACCCCCTTCCTGAGAGCCGGATGTGGGCAAAGTGAAAGAGTGGTAGTGCTGCAGCTGGCTGGTGGGAGGGGCCCATGAAATGAATGGGCCCCTCTGTGGCTCTGAGCACGGGAGACTGGCCGAACTCCTCCTCCTCCTCCTCTGGTCCTTTCTGCACTCCGCTCCCCTGCAGTAGTGTAGTGTCTTGTAGTCCTGTTATTTCTGGATGCAATGCACAGTGCTTTAGATGGATTTGACATTTTTAAGAAGGGTGCAGAGGTTAAGCCAATGTGGCTACAGCGATTGTCACTTTGTGTGCCTGAAAACTGGTTGACTGGGTTTGAGAGTGATACAATTGCAATTGTGCAATTTTTGAAAACTGCCACTTTCCACGCAGGCAGTTTTAATACTGCTTCTTTCATTTGGCACTTTTGTTTGATAATATGTGTATAACAGCATGGCTTTTTTAAATATACAGTGTTGCTTTATTTCACTTAGGAGAAAAGCATTGGTTAGGCAGTAAGTGCATGTAGAGGTGACGTATTCCTAAATCCACTACCTTATCTGACATGTCGGTTTACTGTGCTGCTGTATCTGTGATAGTTCTATCTATGGAAAATGGTATTTGTTTCTCCTGTCAGTATGGCATAGTCTGTCCATTCGTCAGGTATTCATTGCATCATTTTGTTGCAAATGCAGTTAAATCCAGAGTGAAGAGGCGTGTGTGCACGCACTGTCTTTAGTGTGCCATTGGTGTTCAGGATTGAGCTGAGGGTGTGTGTTCCCTAGCATTAGTGTGGCATTGTCTGGCTGATAAAAGCCAAGGGCCCTGATAGTCTGGGTGTGTGTAGCTGGCCTGTACTTGTGCAGTCTCATCCAATCCATGTGACTCCCAAGTTCAAGAGCCAAGCAGTATGTTGTTGCATTTAACCCTTTTGTTTCACACTGTAAGTTTCATTTTCTTTTTTTGTTGACTTAAATGACTACTTGGTGTTTTAGGGGAATACACAAAAGGGAGCATTGTGAAAATGAGCTGTGTAAACTACCTGACTGTTACGCTCTGGGAATCTCTCTCTAGACTTCTGTACAGTCCGTGTGACCAGTCAACCACCTCTTTTCTTGATCTGACTGGGAGGGGCTCACATTCAAACACAAAAACATTGAATCCTTTATTATATAATTTTATTAGCATTGCTTTTCTGGAACTAAAACACAGCCATCTCCACTTTTTACCTGTTTTACTTATAGTCATTTGGTGTGACCACCATAACAGTACTGCAGGTACAGGGTCTACTGATAATTGACACATTCTTTCCTGCACTTCATGATTCTGCTGGGAGAACAAGTTCTGTTGGTCTATGTACTTGAAGCGTGGAATCTATATGCATGCTTTTTCCTGGTTGCTCATTTTTATGTGATGTGACTGTAAAATTATGTAAGGATTCATTGGATCCGGAATGTAACACAAAAAGTCTTCTTTTCCTCTTTTTTTTATATCCTCCAACCCTGGAGGCCGTAAGACGTGTTCCTTGTGCATAGAATACCTGTGATGTAATGGCAGGTGTCAGATAAGGGTGCGTCGTTCGGCTGTGTGTGCCCAAGGCAAGCCTGTGCACGATCTGTCAGCACATTCTACAACAGGAGAATGTTCTGTTATTGATAGCTGCAGTCCTGTTGCTTGTTTTTTCGGTATCTGTGGAGTATCTTTATGAACCATGATCATTTGTACTTGTTTAAACAAAAGTGACATAACTGCGTAACTTTGGCGATGGGCAGAAAAGGCCCCTTTGTGCCTGATATCAAGTGAGAGCTGTGATCACCACACCTGAAGAGGGCGTGGGACAAACTCAGCAATCAAAATGAAGCTGGCATTCAAATACGCCAAATGCCCTCAAGGAGCCATCCACTTTAACTCTGAAACGGTGCTTCCCACAGACTGAGTCGGTAAGGGAGAGAGAGTGTCCTGTTGTGGCCTCGCTCAGGGATTCATATTACTTATCTAGTCGATGGCAAATAAATTGGCTAAAGATTGCATCCCAGTTGTATATAATGTGAAGTTAAAAAACGGGCCAGTGACTTAGACTGGGGAAATGAATCCACTGATCTCTATCGGTGGGGCCGGGGGGCCGGGGGGCCGGGGGGCCGGGGGGCCGGGGGGCCGGGGGGCGGCTAGGCCATCAGCATGCTTGCTTCACAGCGAAGCACTATTTTTAGTGTTCTTTATAGCACTGTACCATTGTGTTAAACTTGCATGAAGATGTGCTACTACAGAGTGCAAACACGAACGCAACCTAGAACCTACTTGCCTTGATAAAGGTTATGTATTAGAGTTTTTAATAATCTTATAAGTTAATCTTACGTTAACTTATCGATTTGATTATTTCCAGATATATAGGATGGTTACAGTCACACAGGAGATTTGTGTAAAATAGCTTAGCATCCTTTTTTTACTAATGATTAACTATGAACTCAAAACTATTGTTTTGTATTGAAATGTGTAAGTTACCTGCTACTGTAAATGTGGAGGTACTTCAGAGTAGTGCTGCCTAAAGCCACCTCAAGTCCAAGGTCAGCAGCCTTGCAGGAAGGAAATGTACTGTGCCTGGAAATGACCGCATGCAGATGACGTGTAACGTGTGTCCCTCTCCTGCAGTCGGGGCCGATCCAGGAACAGATGAGGTCAAAAGGACCAAGCGCAAATGGCCGCAACAGCTTGTTATAGCCGCCAAGGAGGTGAGTGTTTCTGCAGCGCCTGGCACCACTTCAGAATAGGGTCTGCTGTCTATTGACTGCCAGTCAGTATCCCAAAAAAAATTGCCTCTGTTCTGTGACTGTGAAGCTTGTTTCAGAAGATGCATGGCAATGTTTCCTTTGTGTATGCATGGTCAGTGCCTTTGTGAGAGGGTTCAAGTTACCAGAGTATACTCCTGAGTTCTGCTGAGGCCTGTCATTCCAACCACTGAATAACAGAAGGAAACATCATTCCCAGTCCATAGCTGCTTTAGCCATACTTACCGTAGTTCTTACTATAGAAGGCAGCTGCAAAAAAGTTCCCGTCTGTTCCTAGTAAGCCCTAGGCCGTATCCGAATCGGCTCCAAACTAATTTTGCCTGCTTAAATAATTTTGTGTACTCAGTATAATCAGTAGCAGGCAAGTATGCTGATTTGGACATGACCCTCAAAAGGCATAAACTGCTTCGCATCATGAGTGCTGTGTTCATCCCTAAATACATGAATTCAACCTTACCCAGGTAGCCCTACAGCCTATTGCCACACTCTGTTTGCTCTCCAGGCCAAGCTTCACTCAGTGCAATATACATAGGCTTCTTGAAGTACTCCTTCTGTGACATTGTGGGACTGGTTTGTAAATGTGAGCTGCTGAATATGAGCTGTTGGACTGATAGGAAATTGAACAGAATCAGTATCAGTAATGTAAAAAATCCCTGCAAGTTAGCCATCTTCTGCTCTGTTGTGTGTTGTTTCTACTGTTGTCATTGTGTTTACAGTGGTCACATTAACCCTTTTTTTTTTGTTTGTTTGTTTGTTTTTTTTTGTACCACCATAAGGCGGTGGAGTAGGAAGAGTTTGGACAATGACTGCATTGCCGTTAGGAAAAAAACATTAAACAAAACATTATTTTTAGCTTATTTATACTGCAAGCAGTAAATAAAACCTGAATTATATTGCATGAACTTCTCTTCACCTCGAATTCTAACCTCTGTTTCAGAAATAAAGGAACAATGGGGGATCTTCTGACTCCTCTGCCACCCTTCTCCCAAAGCAGCTGTCACATGGGGACCTGACACCCCACATGTAGCACTTGGCATCCCTGGAAATATCATGGTCTATCCCCAGTCCTGCATCCTAGTCTAGTTTCTGGTTCTTCAACAACTGCTGTGATCCATTTGCTGCACATCCAAATAAGGAATATATCTTCTATAGAAATGTATTCCAGCTCCTTGAGTCAATCTGTTTCCAATGGAGAAAGAGACATGTGGTTTTGTTTTTTGTTTTTGCTTTTTAAAGGAAAGTATTTAGTGGTTTGCCAAACCGTGGAGTGTGGAATTGCATTGTAACCTTACCTGGATTATGTGGGAGATTTTCTGTGGAAGAGAGATGGCGTGTGGGGGTGGGGTAAGCAGCATGTCCGTACACTGGCCATATTCGCTTGAAAGAAAACAGCCACGGACAGTTCAGGATCGCTCCTGATCTCCCATCCCGGAAACGCTCATCATTCTACCAACCAGCCAGGACTCCATTTACACTCTGCAACCTAGCAAACAAGGATGCTCCATTACTCTGCGTTTCTCAGAGGTGTGCTTTTTACGCACAAGAGGTGCTGGACAAGTGCTGTGCGAGTGTTTTTATTAGTTTTTCAGAATGGACCATTTTTTATTTTTTACAGAATTTCATCAAAAGCTTTCAATGGTTGCACAGGTAATTCACATTAGCCAATCAATGTTTGTTCATTACTATTAGTTTTGTGATTGTTGCATAGTATTGTTAAGATGAGGCACTATGTGCTGTATCCTGGTTAAAGTTCTGAAAAGTGGGGTTTAGTTCAACCAGCAGAATACCAAAGATTCTTTTTTTTTGTATGCTTGTTTGTTTGAAGTCATCAACTGAGTGTCATCTGAACAAGTGTAGTCATAGTCAGCTTATAGATCACACAGAATAGTGGCAAGAAACACAATAGTGAATTAATTTTGTATGCACCAAAGTGCCATTCTGTGGCATAAATATTATGTTTGCTTGTTTAGGTGTACATGTCATAATCATAACTGAACCCCAATATATAACAACCTAAGGGTGCTTTGTTGCTGTTTAGTGGAATTAATTTATTTATATGCCAATCATCGTAGTTTTTACTTTACACTGGATAGCACTGTTTCTTAACAAAGCCATGTCCTTGCCTAATGTTCCATCTGAGGTTCAACTGCAACTTTCTTGTGGTTATTACTGAACATTATGAAATTCTCATACCTCTAGACTGCTGGACAGAGGCTTTCTCTAGTTGTTTTTTTTTTTTTTCTTTTTTTTTTTTTTCTTTACATGTCAAAATCACAGGGTGTGAATCTTGTTTTTCAGGCATTTCTTTTAATCCCTTCCTAAATGTTTAGTTTGTGCACAGGGTTTGAAGTCATGTGAGAACCCATAAATGGCACAAAATTTTCTCAAGTCCCGATCAGATGTTCCTCCATTTTTTCAAGTTCACTTAGTCTTACAAAAGTATCAAATTAGACATTGATTGCTGTGATCCATTTTGAAACTAAGACCGGGCTGAAGAATCTGGTATTCTCAAGGATGGTTTTTTGACTGAGTCTCAGAGTTATTTGAAAGTCCAAGAGTGAATAATGAATTGAATTGAATAAAATCTTATTTTTTAGATCGTAGCCATATTTTAAGCACTTGAGAGGGTTGAATTTTAATCAGAAACTGATAGGCATTAGTTTTTTAGAACCTAATAATTATGATCAGTTGCCAAAATGGGGTGCTTTTAGAACACAAACCCCAAATGAGTACAGTAAAATGGCTTAAGAGTATGTTTGGGAGAAGTGCTTATTGCACAGTGCTGTCAAGGGCTGTGACTCTCAAACTGCCTTCAAAGAAATAGATGAGTAATTCCCCTTTTATTAAATTATCTCTTAACTGATCTGCTGTATTCCGTGAAACCCTCATGGATGGGGGAGGTCATGTACTGTACTGCAGTGTAATCAAGCATACATAACCCATCACTGGTCCTGCTCAGAATGGAGCTCCTGCATGGAAATAAGCTCTCGTGACCCAGAGGATAAGTATGGGCAAGGATTTTCAAAGAAAGAGATCAGTCCCATACACTGGACTGTCCCATTAGTGCTTGTAGTTCTGGTTTCCTGTGTACATTTTGGCATTTGCTTCATCATGGATCTTTTTGTTTATGTGGCAGGGATGTAAAAAGTGCCTTTAGGTCTGTTCCAGAAGGTTGGCATGAAGGCACCTCCTGCTTGTAAACTGTGAGGGGAACTTTTTTTTGGACTCAAATTTTGCTTCAGTGGTGATGTCACACAGTGCAATTCCCTTAAATAAAAAAAATATTGAATGGATAAAATTCAATAGGGTAGGATTAAATGGTAAATATCTATCCTGATGAGGTATTTCACAGATCATAAATTTGCATATTTTAGCAACTATAGGAACTAAAACAGTTCTATTTTTCCTATTATGTTCATCAGCATCAATCTCAATGAATTCTGTGACAGCTGTATCATTTTATTATTTTGTGTCATTATTTGATGTAACTGTAGCTGTAACAATGGTAAAACAATGGTGTGTCCACTGGATATCTGGTCATTTGAGGGGCAAGTCACTATAAAATTGCTAAAATTATTTTAAAACTGAATAATTTTGTTTTTATAGTTTTCTTTTTCTTTCTAGTATGTATGTCTCCAAATTGTTAGAATCTTTAAAAAGTGGCTTCATTGGGAGGGGGGGGGGGGGGGGGGGGGGGGGGGGGGTGTCATTCCCTGTCAGTGGGACATGCAGCAATTTTTTTCCTTCATTTGTAAGATGACTGAATTACTGAAAATCGCATTACAGAAAGTGCACACACGTTTGTATTGCAGCTTCACTGCCATGTATTCTGCTCCAGTATGGCTGGGTTCTTTAAAAGCACTCTGACTTATTCCAGAGTGACACACTGTACATTTTTTGACAAAGCCAATGACAACTACCAAGTGTCTGCAAATGAGATTAATTTACCATGATCAACAGTTTAACTGCCAAGCACTTCAACAAGATTGATCCATTTCTTGTAGTGGCTGTGTGATCACTTGGAATGATTGGCAGATGTAGACCCATGCATACAGCACATGCGTGATGAGGCTTTTCACTTGTATGAATGTGGATGCAAAATGCAACATGTCTTTTTCTTTTCCTGTGGCCCTGAGCCCTCGGGTTTTATTGAGAAATACAGTTGATATTTTAAGTACCAAGTATGTGTTCTGTGTTTTTGTTAAAGCTCCACGTTTGGTTCCTTTGGGCCAGGAAATTGGAGTGAAATGTCAATTAAGGTGGCAGCTTTATATACTGGGGTTACAATGCTACAGTGTTATAATGTTGGGCAAGCATGTACACACTCATGTAGAGGAAATACTAGTGCACTGTAACCTAATGTTCCATATGAAAATTGGTGATCTTATTGTAATGATTACATATACAGGACCAATCGATGCAATAGTGTACAAGATCTGCTCTTTAAAACAGGGCTGCACTATATTGACAGTGCTGGGGAAAGGTTTTTGTCTATGTATATAAAATGTTGACTACAGTCAAAGGCTATTTTCTTTCCCACAGTAATCGGTTATGCATTTTTTATGTTACTGGGGTATGTTTATTTATTGTTGTATTTAGCCATACTTGATTACCTTTTTCCTGGGGACCAATTTTACAAGCCTCAGCGGCAATATATAACCCATTAATAACCTTTGATAAGCATACAATTTTGAAGTGCTTGTGCTGGGAAAACTGAACACTACATTTCTGACTAAGCCATAAATCTACAGGTAGAGATTTAATATTAAGTATTCAATTTTGGTTCAGAGATTATAGAAAGGAGCAGTGTAGTTTTTATATTTTGGAAGTAAAAGTCATACATAAAATCTCCAAATGCACATCAGCATGTGGAAACAGTCACTCTTTATCACAATAGCACCACCATGCCTGATATACCATTTCAAGTCAATATTGAACCATACCAACATCTTAGCTGTAGCCTAGTTCTGCATCACTCACAGCAGGGCAGATCCATTCTCTGGTGGGCAAGTCAAATGAAGGAATCCACAAATTGCACACACAGTCCAGAGGAAAACCAAGCAACATTAAAGGGATATCCATGACCAGGCTTTCCCAGTCCGGAGCATGGCAGTCTGCAATCTGTGGTCCCCCTCCCCCACCTTCTGGGTGAAGGAGCTTCCATTTGAAAGCTTAATCCGTTGCATTTTTACTGAAGTGTGGTCATGTACCCAGTCCTTTTTTTCCTTTTAAAACAGGGGCAGACCACAGAAATCTCAACAACCCCTAATGACGTTTTTTATTTACATTACCAAGCCACAACGAAACAGTGATAATACTTCCAAAACATTCCATCAGTTTGCATAGAGCTGTACAAAAAATAAGCAGTGTCCACTTCAGTGTGTGTTAACAGATGTCGGAAAGAAACGGCTTTACGAGGAATAAGGCACCAACAACATTTCGTTTCCTTTGTTCAACAACGTACTGTACCATTGCCAGGCCACAGCTGAGACTGCACTCAAAGGAGCACCACATGCACTGTAAAAAGCTTCAGTGAGTGAAATCCATGGCCTGTTGTTGCTCATTGATTACATTTAATTGATGCAATTAGGCCTGGTATGCGATTAGAATGCATTTCCCTCTTCAAACTGGGGAAAGTCAGAGGGCTGATAGATGGCATGGATTATTTCTGTAAAGGGATTTTATATACCTTCCTACAAGCTTTACAACCAGTGAGACCAGTGTTTATCAAGTTTAACTCAGATGAAAAAATTCTATGTCCAAAAAGTCATGCAATCATGCAAATCTTGCAAACAGATGGCCAATTACAAACCATATTCCAAATGGATTTAGTTAGTTTTTTTGTTAAATCAATGCATCTGCTCATGCAGTCCTGCAGGTCATTAAAGAGATCTCAAGGCTATTGGATGACGCATATCTAGTTTTACAAGCACTGATAGCAAAGCAATTTAAATGTAAAAATGTCTTTATATAAAAATGTAATTTCTGGAAATGAAATCCTGAGATGACAGTGTTCAGACAGATACACCATACACATACAATATCTCTCACAGAGCTCATTTTAAAATATTTAGCACTCTACGCTGTTTCAAATGATTATTGTGATTTTACAGGCAATATAATCTGAACTGGACTCTGTCTCTGGATTATTTCAAAGGGTATCGCTCATACAGTATGAGCCCTGTAATCACTGGGTATAATTTTATTTAAAGTTTGCGGTGAAATAATAAATTTGATCCCTGGATATTCTTGAAATTGAAATCAACAGATGTATGGGTGTGCAGTGTAGAAAAATACAATAAAACCTGATGAATAGTAAGAAAAACAGAGGAGTTTAGGAATCCAAGGGTGAACGAACAGCACAGCGAGCTTTATAAACAACATACAGTACATGTTTGAACAAAACAGTGAAAGGTTTTTGGTGAAGTAGTGTTACCACTTACAAAACCACTATAATTGTGTCCTTATGTAATAACATATAATTTAGGTTTTAGCTGAAGAAATGATTATAGTAAAGCCTGGAAATACAGTAACACATAATTCAGTGTAGTTCATACAACAATGTCATTTTTTGTCCTTGATTTGTGCTGTTCACAGAATGAGGTTGTTCCATATGAAGGGTTAAAGGGTACTGGAAATGATATAATCTTAAACATTTCTTCAGTTCCTGTTTACGGGTCAAAGCCAAACAGTAATAACTCCCCCCTATTTCCCCAATAATGCTACCTCATTTCCCTTCCCTGTCAAAGTACGTTTCCTGAAAGTTCCCACTGTGAGATTCAGAGGCCTTCTCTAAAACCAAACACCAATCCACCCACCCAACTGCAACCCCATATTAAAGGTACAGTTCACTTTCAGTGGAAACAGGTATGTGCTAAAAACCCTCCCAGTGTACACAGTACTCTTCAAAAAAAAAAAATCAAATACCAGACATAACTTAGAAAATCAGCCCCAAGGATTTTCAGTCTGTTATAACTGAATGTACAGGTTGTCCATCTGTTAACATTGTATAAATATTTGCACTGACAAGGAGCAATAAAATGGCTTTTGCTTACAGAAGTGGACAGAACATGAACAGTTTCTTCTGCATTTGCTGCTAGGTTTACAATAAGATTTCATTGCATACTGTTCTCTAGACTGCTCCCTAAAAGCACATAGTGATATGCCATGAATTTAATGTTAAGTTGTACATTATAAAACATGTTTTAAAGTCAAAATATGATACAATGCATTTTTGAAGACAATACAAACTTCAATCACAAGGGCAAGGTGGTCTTGACACTTGCACTTAGTGCCTGAATAAATAGTGTTTTTGTTATAACAGACAGTCTGCCTTATAATAGTCCTTTTGCCCAATAATAGCTCGCATTGCTCACCCAACCAGTAATTAGGCATTCCCATTGATTTTAGCAATATCGCACCCATCAATCTCACTGTAGTTACGCAACAATGCCGATGTCGTGTAGCTCCTCACGGGGAGGGAGGGCGTCCGTTCTGTTCAGGCAGCGTTTGGTGACGAGAGATGTGTGGGGTGCTGCGAGAATGAGCTCATTCTGAAACATCAATCAGCTCGCTGTGACGAACTGGAAAAGTGCTGAACTGCTAGAGCCTGTTCTGACAAAACTTCTTTCCCAATGTTCATGTCTTTCCCTTTCCAATAAACTCTCAATTGAAATCTCCATTCCCATTTGACTGGATGCAGGAAGAGTAAAAAGAACACTGGCAGTAGAAAAGATCTGTGTTGCCAGTGCTGAACTTCCTGGCAGTGTTGCGGAGACCCTTAATCAACACCGTCATACAGACTGATAACCGTGGCTATCGCCAACGAATAGGGCATAGAGTTTGCCTTTATTACCCTGTGGTATTGAGTGGCATCATTATATAAAAATACCTCAACAGACCTCCTCCCTTGCACCAAATAACTGGGATATACTATATGTGTCATCACACGCTGTCCCTCATGCCACTATTCAACCTCCCTATACTGTACAAGGCAGCCCTTGGTGCTGTGAAACCGTGACCCCACACTGTAGGCCTGGATGCTTGCACTAGCCTTCCCAGCCTCGCCCACACTTCTTCCCAGCTCTCCAGTCCTTATGTACATTATATTACAGGGAGATGATGAGGGCGATTCACCTATTCATCGTCTTGTCAAACCTGTAAAACAAAGCGCAAACAATGGCTTTGCTTTGGAGCACTCGCTTGACAGGTAAATGCATGCAAAACACATTTGAAAATATAAAAGTGATTCAGCTTGGGGATAAGGTGCCTGGAGGTGGGGAGGGGGGGTGCTCTCAGAGAAGACTGCGCTTTGTTGCTGGTGGATTATTCCTGTCTTTGGAAATGTTCCATGGATGTGATTTGTCTTTTCTTGAGAGCACCTTTGTCCACACCCATAGTTGTGAAGAAATATGTCTCGTGACTGTAAAAGCAAGAGTGTGCTGGGAAGCATTGCCCTTTTTATTATCAGTGCCACTACTACCACACCCCACTTGGGAGATTTTTTTAATATGCAAATTTTACAGGTATAAACATATGGTCAAACTTTTCCAGAAAAAGTAATGTGTTGTCATAGCATACGTCAGTTAAAAGTTCAGTGGTACTGAAGGTGCTTTCCCTGCTTCTTCAAAGTTTTGTGGACACTTTAAACGTTGCTTTCTTCGTCTAGCATATTTGAAAATTATTCTCTCGTACGTATATCCCAGGCAGCCCAGTAACTCACTGTCGGATGCAGTCAGGGATCTGGACATGCTCCATCGGGATGAACTGCTGAAGCTCCAGCAGGCTGTTAATGAAGCGCAACTTCCGGCTGAACTTCACACTGCAAGACACAGGATTACCAATCACCAACAACACGAACACATTAAAATATATTGCATTGCCATTTGAATTATCTTCATGACAAGGCATATTGAAATTTCCCTAAAACATTACACTTCAGTGAATAATATAATGTATTATAATCCAATATTAGAATATATTGAAGTTTCTGCAATGTTCTAGCAGTCATGGGAATTTAATACAAGTGTATTATCTGGAATCTCATATAATTTGTTCCTTTTCCACATGAAAAGAATTTGTTGTCATAGCATAGGAGCTAAATCCAGATAGTGAGCTGTGGAGCATGTTTGAGTAAAACATCTCTCTCACATACACTCATAAACACATATGACAGCTTCTCTTCCGAACAGACAAGGCTGGTAGCTCTTTATAGCTTAATTTATGCTACCAAGCCACAAGGCCATTGGTCATTTGCATCTCCCGAGTCCATCCTATTGTGTAGCAGACCATTCAAAGTATTTTTATTTGGCACCGTTTGGGGCATTTGGGCTACGCACCTGATGAATGGCTTGACGATGGTGATCAGCGCTTTGATATACCAGGTAGGGTGAACAACAAACAGGCCTTTCAGATCCTTCCTCAACCTGGACCAGAAAGACAGAAAGGCATGAGAGAGGGGGACACAAAGACCAGGGCAACTGAAGCTTCTGCCCTCCTCAATTTAAGCATTTATGAGCAACTTCACTCTTCCAGTACTCCAGCTGAGTGAACAAGTTCCAGACCTGTGAATCACTTTCCATAAACCAGGATGATTTGTACTAATGAAACCACTCTGGATGGTAGCATAATTAATCTGCAACATCATTATTGGATTATAAGAGTGCCTTGGGGCCTGTCTAAAACTGAGACTGATGGAGCAGTTCTAATAAATGATTATTATGGAAAAGCCAATAATAGGAGGGTGTGCTGTGCACTGGAGGTTCAACTGAGAGGGCTGGCAGCAAGGACTATGGGAATTATTCAAAGAAAAGGCTGCTTTTAGTTCAATGAAGTTGACATACTGAGCACACCTCACTCTAACAGAGAACATTAACAGAATAGTGACTCAACACTGTGTCGAATGACGCATCAGAGGCACCACTGTCTGGCCTACCCTGAACACCCACACCCTGATTTCACCATGGCAATCATGTGACTGGGACTGGGAGTTACTGCTGGACTGTCATCATTATTCACCCAAACAGAACGGGGGCAAAGCCTGGAGCTGAAGCTGCCAGACGCTCCACATCAAAAGCAGCCGTCTTGCAGGGGCTTGAGATGTGACATCATGAACCTCACCAGGTGTCCATTTCACACCAGCAGAGTTAAACTTGTGTTAAACCTTTTTTCACCTGAAGTGATCCCATCACCACCTGGTCCTCTGTTTCACCACAACTATCTCTCTGATAAGACAAAATAATTCATCTTTGTTCAGTAACTAATCTCACATCTCATTCCCGTCCTTCCATAGGGACAGAGTCTAGCATGTGGTCCATCTCTAAAAGTCTTACCCATATCAAAGCAGTCGGGAGCTTGGAATTCTTAGCTGTGGTGTCCTAAACACATATAACACTTTAATTCAAGCTCCAGTTGCATTCAGTCCTCTGGACTCATGAGGTAATGTCTGAAGACCATTTTGTCACTGCTGCCCCGAACGGCCTCCAAAATGCCAGGAGCCTTGGTGTTTGCATGCAGACTCGAAATGATAGAGATAAGTTTCCCACAGCACAGTTAAGCATGACATCACCCTCGAGCCTCGTTCTTGTCGCCAATGGTGACCAATGGGTCAAACAAGTACAGATCATTTGAGGGGAAGAACCATGAAAAAATTTATTTTGACACATGGATGATTGTGGATGATTGTTTTGAAATACTGAGAATTATTTGCTAAATGTTATATCCACATTCCAGCATTTTACTGAATTTTATATAATTTGAACTTAATTTACTGCAAATATAAAACAAATAAGGCACCGTGTCATTGAGTATTCATTTTAAATTTGATGGGGAGCATGAGGTCAAGCATATAACCGTCTCCTGTTATGAAATGGTTATGTGTTATGGTGGTCAGCGCTGAAAGGCATGTACAGTGAGCTGGGGTTGAGCAGCCTTTATAAGGAAAATGCAAACGTGCAGTCACAGCGATAAGACCTACTGACGGCAGAGCAATTACATGCACTGAAATATGCAGTAGAGTGTCCTTAATTGTCATTTTGATGCTCCAAGCTTCAGCTTTTCACAACCCTGTTTAACAATCAGAATTCACCTGAGCCACTGCACCATGATGTATGCTTTTAGCAAGGTTAGTACAGAGTTTGCATTATTGGTTTTTAGATGATATAGCTTCTCACAAAGAGCCAGGTCTCTCCATAAGCCTATATATGTATAGGGTGAACACACACACACCCTGACTGTAACACTGGAGTCTACAGTCTGGAGTCAGTGGGTTATCTGAGGAATGTTAAATAGGAACAGTTCCCTTCTGATAGCAGCCCTAACAGGCAATGAATTATCACAGCATTCCTGTCATATTTCATACTGGGGGCTCAGAGGGAGAAGCTGCCAAGCATCAATCCCTCACGTTTCTCTGGCACTCCCATTCAAACCAAGCATTCATGAGTGGAGTGGGGAAAGGATTAGTGTGATGACTTGAGCGCCCTTTTGTGGCCTATTTTGGAACTGCACATATCAAGTGTCAAATATGTGCAGAGGTTGTTCCACAATTCTTCAGTTACAAATAAAAATGCATAATTCATAGGCATGCATAATGCAATGAAGGAAATTTATCAGAAATTTATCTAGAAAATTAGGAAATTTATCTTCACAGAAGAAAAATATCCATTTCCTACCAAAAGAATGTCACATGTAGTTATCAGTAAGTGACATTTCCTCTTGTTATACTCCATTACCCATGAACAGGTACTTGATTTCACAACAAAAAAAAACTTTAAAGCATACTGTAATGGTTGTGCAGGCACACAGAAATTTCCCTTTAACCACTGAAGTAGTTTCCATTCTATTTTAAAGCTGCTATTGTTTTTTAAAAACAGTAGACAAGTCTGAATACTTTTCTGTTCATTTTCAATCCTCAGAAGGCACTGAGAAGCCAGTCATGTCCCTTCTGCCTCTTAGCACAAAGCTAGTGATCTGCTAATATGGATATAACAGAACCATCTTAGCATGTATAGATAAATACAGCTTAAGTATGAGCCTGCATTGAGGGTGTGTCTAATTGTTTAATTGACCAAGGACACGAACAAAAAATATTTGTATACAAATGCCATTTACATGCAGAGGGAGGAAATGACCGGGAGGAAATGTATTTTGGCTTTTACATTACTTAGATGGCAATTGTGTTGGTTAGGAAAGATCTTTCTTTTTTTTATTTCACCTTTATCATGCCTAGCTTAAGACCCCATAAATTGATTAAAAATATTTCCTGGTTATTAAAAACAAATGAAGACTTTTGATAAAAGAATATCTACTGAAGAAAATGTAAGGGATCCCATGATACATTTTATATGCAAGTATTGATTCCAAGGATGATAGCCAAACTAGGTAACTTTACCCGACCCTGTGTGCTACTTCTTTTCCAAAAAATCTTTCCCATCATTTGGTGACTCTGTGGGGTCGATGCTCAGTGAGGTTCTACATAAAACACCGCCGCAGTGCTTGGAGTGCCATTCTCCCATCAGGATCAGGCGGAATCGTGTCTCACCTCCTGTCCACGGTCACGTAGCACTCACGCAGCCATTTTATCGGAGGCATCTTGCTTCGGGGGGCCATTCCGCAAAGGTACACCATCACGTAGTTCTCCGAAACCATCAGGTCCAGGGTCCCCACAATGTACCTGCGCCCAACATCCATCCACACAAAGAGCTTACGTTGTGCCCGGAAGGTTCTACTGTAACTGCTGTCAGTCAAAGAATGTGCTGAACATGCAAGAAATTGTAATAGTATTTCTATAAACAAGTTGAATTTGGTGGGGATCCAATTAGTATTTCTGAAAACAAAAATGCATGCATAAAATGCTTCCGTTGACTGCCGAACCAGTTGAAATTGTTATTATAATTGATAATTATGCCCTTCAGCTTCGCGGGCTTGGTTCAGTATGATAATTGTTGGTGCTGAATGCCTGGCTGTAGATACACTACCTGAAGAGATTCTCCATGACGTATTCATAGTGCTCAGTGGAGCTATCCGGGAGATAACAGGAGGAAAACACGATGATGGCATTCATTCCATCCCCATAGTAACCTGGAACAAATGAGACGACATGTGGTGGATCCTAAGGACAAGTTTTATAATTCGAGTTTTATTAATTTAAAGATGACAACCAGGAAACAGTACCTTCAGATGTAAACCAGAAAGTCGAAATTATCATTCCGCCAACTTTATATGTGAGGCCCTTCCTCTCCCCTCGCTATTCTTTTTTAACAGTCATAATAATAAGCAGAGGTGGTCGTAGCAGTAATGGTTTATGTAGATCCAGATATGCAGTATTAATAGTTTTGGATGAAGTTCTGGTGCCTTGGTTTAGTTGTCCCACCATAAATCTGAATCTGAATAGCATCATCAGTACAAGCCCAGTTCCTAATGAATACACCACACTTCATGAGCATTGAATGGAAAGCTACATATTTGCTTTGCTAATGATGAGAGTATTGTTCCTTGCAGTAAAAGCTAATGTTGAGAATAATAGTGCCACTAAAATAAACAGTCTGGTTTACAATGCAATTCAACTGCAGTGATGTTTCTAAAGACCATCCCACTATCCTTTATCCTGGACAACTTTCACATGCATTTGTATAGGAGTGCAGTTTCATTCTCACCCCAACCCTCCTAGTCTGTGTGACGCTCATCCCAAACTCACCCCCATGGGACAGCACCTGGAGGTAGGGCTCCAGCACACTCATGTTGACGCGGACCTCCTGCCCAGCGATTCTGAACCGGCGCCACCTGCGGCCCTCTTTGTCCACCTGGTCCATGTCCATCTCCACCTGGTCTGTAACAGGTGTGCTGACCTTCCTGTCCTCCTCGCTGTCCATCCGGGGCAGGTCATCTGCCAGAGGGACGAATTCAGGGTCACCATCGCCACATTCTTAACCCAGGCACATAAGCCCCAATTCAACACTTAAAGCCTCACAAACACACAAGATGACCTTTTATGGAAATCACATCAGAACAGCAGAGGCACGATTAACGCACTACAGAAATAGCCTCATAAAGAAAAGACAAAAAAAATTATCCTAGCGGCCAAACCGAAAAGAGGATTTTTAAAGATCCGTTACCCTCCCACTCCAGTTCGTGCGCGCTGTCGGGGAAGTTGCAGGACTCGCTGTCGGAAGGCGTCTCCAGGGCCTCCAGGTTTATGTCCAGCTCCATGTCGTCCTCGGGGGAGGTGGAGAGGGCGGCCGCCGCAAACTCATCCGAGATCAGGGAGTCGGTCTGGTCGAGACCCAGGATCATCCTGGGGGCCGCCAGGCGCCTCTTCCTGGGCTTGCTTCCAGACAGCGCCAGGCTGCTGGGAGGGACTGCCAACACCGACAAAGAGCCATCAGACCCCCCCAATACAGACTAGTTCTTCACTACAGGATTACTCTGTCATCCTTATCTATTCAGGAAATGCCATTGCCGTGCCAGATTTTTAGAGGTAAATGTTTTTGCATGACACAGGTATTATCTGGGATGTGCTGCAATGCATTTAACGCAGCTCTAATCCATAAATGAATTTCCATCCATGTCTTTGGACAAGTACAACCAGTGCATAACTTCACTGTAATAGGGGGAAATTCACAATTGACATAGTCCACCCAAACATGAAGTTTTACCAAAGAGCTTTTTATTTGTCAAATGAAACCATTTTGTTAATAGCGCTATAAGTGCCTTTCATTCTTAGTTCTTCATCATAAAATAACCTGAAGTCAGTGTAAATATTCTTTTTAAGAAAGCATTAACTTTAATAAAATAGAATTTTATTCTAGCAAATATAAGAAAATGAGTTACCAGGTCTGCCTGTCTCTGCAGCAGGAGCATCCAGCTCATCCTCTGGGCCATGAGCATATTCTGGAAGTGGCCTAAAAAGAAAAAAAATTTCAGTTACACATTATTTACAGTGTTTTACAGCTGAAGCCTGCATGCTGCTTAGTTTAATATTTGCAGCACCACTGACTATTAAATAAACATGTTAGAAAATGTATCCAGTTGTCCTGAGAGATCAGCTCAGTTTAAAATAAAAGCAAAACACTAAACTAAAACTCAAAAGAAAGCACTCCTGAATGTGTGCTATATATCTTGCTGCTTTATACAAATAAGTCCCTACCTTACATGATACTTTTCAAAAAACTGATTTTACTGAAGGACTTGAGATCACTTGGGTTTGCAGGAGCCTAAGAGCACCGTCGAATCCTAGCTGGCAAATGGGCTAGAAGTCTATTGTGAATTATCTGGTCAGTAATAGCCTCTGACCTGGGAAACTCTTCATCCTGCCACTCCTCTCTCAGCTCCATGTCCTTAAAGTTAGGCAGAGTCTTTCTGCCTTCCGGGCTGCTGGGAGAAACACATGTGGGTCAGAGCTCAGAGGAGGAGCCATCTTAGAACCGCTAAATAAAGTGTAATCTAAACATGGACACCGTGGTCAGAGCTTACAGCACATAAAACTAGGCACCCTCACAAGACAGACTGAGCAACTTTGTAGAACACTATGCAAAAAAAGCCTGGGTTTCATTCTGACACACTGCAACATATCACTCTTGTAGACGGGGTCCACCCTATCTGACTCATTGATCAGAGTCAACAGAACCCAAAGGCACAACTGCTTAGAGCAAACACAAATCGTTTGATAAAAGTTGCACAGCTAACTCAAATTTGCCGTGCATATGATCATACACATGTTGTACACACTTGTTTTAAAGAGCTGCAAAGACAGCAGAGATGCACTTATAGAGGTGTGATGTCCACAAACGTCATAGCATAGTTCATTTATATATTCTTTTGAGCCCAATATTTAGAGCCTCTTCTTTTGAAGTACTCAAGCCCACTCGTGTTTCTCTTACAAGTTGCTCCTACAAAACACATACACTCAGTACAGAATAGAGGGAACAGTTCAGCTTGTGCCTATTCCGCTGTTGTGTGTGCGTCCTCAGTCCGCCATTATTTCACTCCACCATCTCTGCTTGAAAGTCAAACCTGCCAGCAGCCACACAACAATCAGCATAGACAAACACTTTAAAAAGGAGTCTTACTGGCTGCACACATGAAGGTGAAGCAACAGTGAAGTGATACAACTGTGAGCCAAATCCACTTTAAATCAACTTTGAATGTTCATCTCCACACTGGAAACACTGCAGGCAGCCTTGAAATACTCAAGGCTTATCGATTCAATTAGGCAGGCCGAATATTTCAGGGTGTTCCTCAGCACAGATGGCTTCAGAAGGTCAGAAATCAACGAACACGTTAAAAGCATGATATTTGGCTATACATAAATATTTTATTAAATTTCATAATGAAGCATTAATCAGGAAAAACTCCCTACATTTCGGTGTGTCGTTATCTGTGTAGCTACTCCACAATAATTGTTAAAGAACATCAATGGATGCCAAATTACCTTATAGCAGTAAACAGTGAAATGTTTGCTGCCACACAATATAAGCGTGTGCTACTTCTAGTGGCTTGAATCAATTCGTGTATCTAAATGATAACAAGAAAATCTGTCTAAAATGCCACGACACAGTCCGTAGGAGTTTTATACTAAAAACATCAGTTGTCCTCTGTTTCTATTTCATATCTGTGATCTTTTAATTAGTAGTAATTTCAGCCGACATACAATATCCATGTGAGGAAGCCCACGAAATGTGGTTTTTCATACATTTGAGTAGCATACGCAATGAGACTAGGAGTGCGCGTCAACCTGTCCCAATCGGCTCTACTTCCAGTATTTTATGTACTGTTCTACAAAAGGAAGTAGTCCGTTTTTTTGGTTTTGTTCACATGCGCTAAAAAACAAAGCACACACATCACATCGTTTCACATCCTTTTCAAAGTTAGAAAGACCCACCCACAGAACGATTAAAACAATAAACTTTTTTGTTACGTTACCTGTATTGTTTGGTGGTATAATGCTTTACAGCGTGTCAGACATATTTTCTTTTATTTGTTTTTTTAACTCGCTCAACGGAGGTTAGCACTCCTGGAAACCGGGAGAGTCAGATACAGCTCGCAGCCAATGAGAGGGCTGCATTCGCAGTGACAACAATATTCGCTACACCTGAAAGGTGAGGTGGCCATTCTACAACGCCCAAATGAACATAGTGCGGCGAGGGACCCATGAGCTGCACTGACCCGCCTGTATTTACACAACTTAGTAATAATAACAACCTACATAAGCCAGCATATGTAGCCTCTTTGTACGAAAATTATTGTGCGATGTAAAGTTGCAAACAAATCATGTAATAAGTGAATTCTTGCATACCCAGTCGCGTCCACTGCAGCTTACTATGTATTGTCATTATTGTTTAAAAAGGAGGGAATTATACAAACATATGCAGTAATTCATCTATTTCAGGACAAACGATTTTCCATTGAAACATCCCTATTCCCTAATAATAGTTATGTCGATTAGCAAATGGAGTCACAAGTCTACAACAGCATAAAGATCTGCCGTGCAGCAAGAGAAGAGGTTTCTCTTGAAAGGCCCCCGCCCGCTGTATAGTTCAGCGATTCTCAGATTTTCTTGTGTAATGAACCGGCTACATTGCATATAGCCCGGGGGCAGGGTTTATACCAGCTCATGTATTAACCACAAAGTGAAGAAACAACTGGGCTCTTTTATTTCAACAATAAGCTCAGTTGGGACAGATTGTGCAAAACAATAAGACAAGCCCCAGCTCATCATGGCTATGAAACTGCCAGCTAAATTATTGTTCAAACAGCGCCATTGAATTGCAACTTAAAGTCATTTGAATGAAATTGAAACATGGTAAAGTTAATATAATTCATGTCAGATGACAAAGCCATGGTGGGTATAAACACTTTGATATCAAACTACCTCATTATAAGCATAAACATGCCTCCACAATATGGACTTCTGCTTTTTCCTGTCCAGTGGTTTACACAGTATTGAAGAGACTGCACCACACTCAAATAAAACAATTATTTTTTCCCCTGTAGTAGTCCAGTGAGTAACTAGGAGCACACTGTATTTTCATTGAATTTTCTCTTTAATCCATACATTTCAGACTTAAGGAACTGAAATAAAGTTCTGCCCTTTATAATTTCACATTACCCAGGTGAATACGATCATGTAATTTTTGGTATGCTCTACAGTGCAGCTAAGATCAAGTATATTTTATGAGTGGCTAATAAAGCCACTGTATATTATGCCGTATTATCATACTGAATATCTCCACTCTAAAAGCTGAGTAGTGCTCAATTTCAGGGAATAGGAGTACCTAAGTTGGAAACACAAGAAGGGGTATTCACTCTTCATTTTGAGTCCATTCTGGGGGCAGTATTCTATTTCATTTAAGAATGGGTGTGGCTGTATTTCTGTATTTCTTTGTCCTGTAAGGATTCATCTAGCAGACTGTATTTATTCATTTGTACTTATTGCCAGTTTGTTAATGCTTTTCATGCTTTTCATAAGAATAGAAAAGATGGCATGTCATACAATCATCAGCGCATTCTTATGTGTGAACTGTACATGGAACTCAGCACCTGAAAATCTAGTTTGGTTTTGTTCAGTCCTTTCCCTGGCACTCCCTCATTTGTGATGCTGCTGATGCACTGTTCTTGTCAGCGTTACACCTCCAAACAGGTCTGAAATCAGGTCATGAAAGTATGTATAGTACGTCATTAGACCATGATGAAGCAGAACTGTCAGTTCTCTTCACTTTCGTAAAGAGCCTTACCCTGAAACTGAAATATGAAGTTTTGCCAACTTCTGCTCTTTTGGATCCTTCTGATGATTCTCAAAACATAGCATCCTGCCAAATCAGTTTGACTGTTGAAAGTCATTATACTCACTGCAGCTCTCCAGATTCCTCACTTTAAAAAACAGGCTTAACAAAGATTGGGCCTGGTGGAAGAACATTTTACGGAATTTTAGCTGAGGTACACCCTGTTTCATAGATCAAATCACAAGTCTATTCGGAAGCACAAGTTCACATACCACAATACAGAGAACACATTTTCTTGCTTTATATGTAGACTCATTTGGTTGTATCAGCTCTAGCAGAGTGAATACATGCATTACACATTACAGCGCCAGTGAAATGCACCTGTTTTGGGGTAATATGCCATTCGGGGCCTGATCCAGATACTTGTCTGTGACGGTGAAATTTGCACCAAAAAAAGAAAAATGGGACAGTACTTCTATTGTTGTGAGGCTCTCATTTTAGCCCAACAAGGAATGTATACAGTATGTTGTCCTCCATCCAGCTGTAATAAGATCTTGTGATGGCAGCTGTCTGCTGAAATTTCTCTTGTTGCCTCCACCTAAGTCATTATTGGCAATAGAGGGGAGTGCTGTGATCATAAGACCTTGCTAATGAACATCCAGCTAGACAGCCACTCATTAAACAGCACTGGTCTTGGATGCCTGTGGAATGTTAAATGAAAGTCCCCTCTTGTCGAGACAAGATCTAGGATGGAGACACAGGTAAAAAAAATACAAGGCATGGATCACAGTATGAGAAAGAGGGCACACAATCACAGAGGGCTGATGGGAAGGAAGTCACAGATGTCTCACTGTGCGATGGACGTGATTGTGGTGTCCACAGGTGGACAGCCACTGTTATTGTTCTGTGTGGTCCAGCATGGGGATGAGTCGTTTCATCAGAAACCAGTGTATACAGCAGACAGAGCAAAGTGCTGTATGCCATTTAGTACTCTGAGAAAAATCGTGCTGCCAACAATGTAACTGAAGACACAGTGCCATTGTCAAAGGAGTTGTTCTCGAAAGCTCTTCAGTGTCAGCAACTGAAAAATGCAATCTTGCTGCCCCACAGTTAACATAAATATGGTTGACCAATCAACCCATATTGTTGGCTTAGATTATTAGTGTTGGCTGATATATAATGTGAGATATCCTTGTAAATTGTGGTATTCATTGTTTGTTGCAAGAAGGACAGATGTAGAAATTAGAAGCAAAATTAGACAGTAGTGACTTGATGGCTTTTGAGCCGGCAGTATCAGTAGAGTAACGTTCAATTGGAGCTCAGGAAGTCAGTTGAGCCAACCCTTCCTTAAATGACCAAGTTCTATCTCTCTGTACTGATCCAGTTACACAATATCAGGCTGTGAGTTCTCACTTCTCTATTCAGTGGCTTTTGAAGAAAGAACTGTGTGACTTTGTCACAAGATGTGACTGACCTCAACAACACTGACAAATCACCATATCAAAGTCGATATTTGTTTTTCATTGTGAACTGCAGTGTTCAATTCATGTCCTTCAGATGCTGAAACCAAGCAGTGATTGGCTCAAAAATGTATTTTCATCTTTTTAAACCAACATGTATGCCCACACACCACACAAGCTGTAATAAAATGTTGCTGTAAAACATCTATACAAAAAACTCTATACAAATTTGCTCAATTACTCTTTGATGGACTTACCTATTGAGCACGTACTGGTCCCTCTGGTCTGTGTAAGATCCCATGGCCTTCACTACAAAAGCAAGATTGAAATGGGTCCCAGAATAGGGAAATACATAAAGGAAATTTCTCTAGTTTTCCTTCACGGTAAGTGAACTGGTCCTTCACAGTGGCCCTCCACGTCAGTGATTCTGTGAGTGTGTTTCTATATCTGTCAGTGAACTCACCCTCTCTGTCCCTACAGGTTCTACCGCATTTCACTGAGACCTGCTTCGGTTGTTCCCGATTGGCTGGGCTCACCTGGGTAGCCTTGTTCTCCCACAACCACAACAACACACTCAGCAGAGAGGAAGGAGGCAGATGCCAGATCAGCAGATGCCCTCAGGGTCCTAAAGTACAACCGCAAAACAGTCTTAGGTTCCAATAGATGCACTACAGAACCATATGAATTATTTTATTGTTTGTGCTCACAGATCATATCAGTACTGTAAAAGTACTATAGAACAAGGCAGTCTCAGCACTTCGATGCTACATGTGCCTACACCATCCCTGCTGTATTATTACTGTGTAAGGATTGAGATGGATTCACCAGGAGCAGAAAGACAACAAAAAGACAGCAGTTATTTTAATGAAAGATTTACTCACTAACTTGATGTGAATTAAAATTAATTTCAGGAAAGAAATACAATGTCTTGATTGTAGATTTTTGAAGTCACAGCAAACTGGTTTTCTTCCAATTTAACAGAAAGTAGTTGAAGCCTTTCCAAGTGAGAGAGAACGTCACCTTTACAGACATTCTCTCACTTGGAGTCTTTCCAAGTGAGCGAACATGTGACCTTAACAGAATCATTTTCATCACCATGAAAAAGAAAAACTTCATAAAATACTAAAGTAAGCAATTTTTAAATTACTCGACCGAATACTAATCGCTCACTTTTGAACAGAATATTTTCTGTTGAATCAATCACGTTTAACTAGGCTGCCCCCCAATGGATGTATTGAAGCCATGCACGTGACAAATATTTAGATTTTTCAAAAAAAAAAAAAGAAGAAGAAATGTTGTTTGATTGCTACCTTCCATTTATTAAATCCTTCCTCCTTAGGCACCACCTTCTTCTGAAAACCTACCTTCCTTCTAGACCAGCCCAAATACTCAATTTGTATTTCCTGCTTCCAACTGTTGTATAAAAGATAAAAGATCACACCTTTACATACCTCAAGTCATAACAGATTACAACAAGGAATCTGTGTGCAAATTGCTGGATTGATACGCATATATTTTTTTTCAAATATGTTTACGTAAATCTACCACATACTTTCAGGACCAAGGTTCTTTAGTGAGGCTTAGTGTACTAATGTCCATCATGCAAATAAATGTCCCACAATGAAAATGTAGTTTCTGCAAATATATCAAAGACCCTTTAAAAAACTACTGTGTGTGGATGGAGCCTTACCAATGGGTTGTTTATCTTGAAGAAAAACAATGGATAATAGAACATGTGTCCATGTAGCCACTTAAACAACGTAGAAGACAGGATGTTAATCAGTGTGTTCATTATCATTGTATAAATGTATAAATGAATATAAAAAATATAAAAAAAAAACCAATTTAACACAAAATTACATAAGAAGTGTACATCAATGCAATTTTACTGAGGACATATTCTTTCAGTACCTTCACTCAGAATCCAGCTCAATCAAGATAAATCATGCTTTGATATACTGTACTATAAAGGATTGGTAATAAATTATATATTTATTCAGTAATTAAAACAATCAAGCATCGAAACTTAAAAAGAACATCATAATATTACAATTACATTTTATCAGGTTGTTTCAGAATAATTATATACACTATTTGAGCTACTTCACATATCAAAATCAAACCTGGTAAGCAGATGCCTGAGACATTATTCTTGGGTATATGGCTGTAAACAATGGTGGTAAAAAGAAATTCTCATATACCAATAACACAGTGTGGTTAAGTGTCTAACATATTTGTATATCCTTCCAGCCCAGGGCATTAAGTCAGACTCACCTGCATGGAGCCTGACCCTTCAGCTTCACTACAGAATGTTTAATTATTGCAACGGCTCCTCAGTTAACCCCTACGACCACTGAAGATATGTACCTGCACCCCTTGTAAGTTTAAGAAACATTATGCATATCGCATATCACATAAGCATGCTACGCTTTCACTCTGTAGTGCACTCTATGTAACTAAATATCACAAGCTTTAACAAAAGTCTAAATACTTCACTTTATATTGATAGAAATGTCTACTCTAACAATATACTGGTTAGTTGACATTAACTAAAGCACACAATATGTAGCAAGAACTTAAATCTTGAGAGGACCACAACTAAAACACTGAGACCATAGATGGTAGGACAGGAAAGTGGCATCAGTGTCTTACTGATCCAAACTCCAGCAGGGTGGCATTTATACTCACTCACTGATACTTTTAAAAATGAAGTCTCAATTCATCACATCAGCGACATAAAACCTATCCAAGTGAAATATGCACATCAAACAAGCTCAATATTAGGTATAAAATACTGATGAATTCTTCATGCAAGGGGTCCAAATAATTTATTTATGTATGGAACAGTGTGTAAGCAGTGCTTCTAATCACAGTAGGCCAAACTCACTTGCTATAACAGGCCCATTATAGCTGTATCTGTCAATCAAACAGCTCAGCAAAGGGAACTCCTATTCATGTGAAAGAGATAGGGTTGTTTTACTGAGAAGAGTGAGAAAGGAATCAGGGAAAGAGATTTTTTTGCTGAATCTGAGTTCAGAACCTCTTGGAACCCACCAGGGTCGCTGTCAAGGGGGGACAACCAGGTACGCTGTCCCAGGCACTGGAGGAGGGCAGGCCCAACGGCCTGTGAACTTGCGATAAATATTATTAACCCAGGCTAATAATATAAAAATAAAATTTTGTCCCGGGACTGGGAATTTGCCCCAGCAGCAGCCCTGGAACCCACAATCCCTGTCAACTGGCCCAATTCAGCCAGTGCTCAGATCATGCACGATGAGGCAGCAAGGAAGTGAGAACCAGTTAAACATTCATCACCACACGCAGAGAAGGGCCACTGCTGACATCCTGCTTCAGTAACTGTTCAGTGCTTCAAAGTGTAGCACAGACTCGAGCTGCTAAATCCATCTGTCTGAACAGCACTCCTGGAGAGCAGATATACAGCTCCTTGGCTTACCATGGGGCTAATGCCCATCAGGACAAAATCCACCCCTTCATGGAGACCCACCTGACAAATATCTATGTGGCCGAAATACTGTCCTTGTGGTACACTTAACTTTTCACTATGAGAGCATTGCATTTTTTGTGGGATAGTTTTTCCTTCTGGCAGTTCAATTCGTACACCTCTGATTTACAGGGTATGTAAAATGTCCTATTTTTCTTACGCTACAATAACATGCTTTGGAACATCCTCGCTTTGGAAACTACTGGAGGCAAGATTCCAGTCTGAATGCTCTTAGGTAATAAAAGTTGTTTAGAGCAGGATGTTTCAGGAGGAAAAGCTATGAGGCAGCAGTGGGTGTGGCTAGCTCTCACCCAATCACTGCCCGCGTGGTGGCCTGTCCTCTGTGCGTGCCTCATCGGTCACTTCCCTGAACCTCTCCAGGACGGCCTCAGCACTCACCCTGGGGAGGCCCCTGTCCAGGGGGCAGCCCTCCACCAGGCTGTTCATGGGGGTAGGAGGCACGAGGGAGTCTTCCTCCATCCCAGACTCCTCTGCAAAAAGCCGGTAACGCCGGGAGGCTGTGCCGGGCCGGGCCCGAGACTCATCATCTGTGACAGGACCGCAGGAGGAACCGAACTGCTCCTCCAACTCCCCCAGGTCCTCTGGGTTACTGCAATGCACCGATCTCCTCCCCCAGTCCTTCAAACAGTCCCTGATGACAGGCATCATTTCTTTACGGGAAGCCAGTGCGTTACCCTGGAGATAGGCCTTGACTTCGGCACAAGGGCTGCACATTGGAGACAGGTTCAAGCAGGGGCTGTGGGCCTTCTCCAAAGCTCGGCTCATCTAGAGCCCAGGAAAAAAAGGTCAAGAACTGTTCCTCTAAAGCGTATCTCTATAAATAACACATAAATTATGGAGTTTTAAAGATTCACCAGCAATTACTTCACATTTTGAATAAAAGTTAGCTTTTAATGCACACTGACAGGTATACTGTAATACTAATCCAATATGCTATTCATTCCCACAAAGATAGAATTAACAGTAAATTTCAAACAGCATTTTTTACATAAGCAGTAATGACACAAAATGGATGTTCTCATATCTGAATGCTCAACAGTACCCTCAGAACAGCCTAATTGGACATCTCAGACATTTAATAATCCTTATATTGAATCCTTACAATATGAATGGAATAAATGCTCAATTAACCACAGTATATATCTTGTCTTGTGATGAAAAGCTTTTCTCACATACCACGCCAACTGTTAAGGTGAGAAAGCACAGTAGTGACACATTTTATAATATCATACTCTTAAACACCTAATAGAGATAAAAATAAATAGCCAACATGCTGTACACAACAGCCAGCAAGCCTGTAGTTATTACCTCCTCCCTGTAGATGGTGCTGGAGCTGTAGACAGCCAGCTGGCGGAACAGTTCTTTTTTCTCATTGATAGAGACCATCATGGTGATGACCAAGCTGTAGCCGTGTCTGTCACAGAACTCACAAAGCTCCCGCTGTAAGGCTCTTCTTTGGAGAAAAGCCTGCCACAAAACAGTTAATCATACATGCATATGGTGCCAGTCAAATATCACAGACTTCTCACTGACTCCAAACCCACACAGATGGATGGTAGCACTTTCAAAAATACAATAGTATGTTTATGAACTTACAGAATAAAATAATAATCTATCAATGAGTCAAAGTTTAAAGAACAGTCTTCATTAAACCCTGTGCAAGATAAAGTTTGGAAACCCTTTGTGTACAGAGCTATTGCTATGATTTGAATATATGATCACAGTATTAATTTTGTCAGAGGTGATGATCCCTATTCTGTCTCGGGCAAACAGACCATTTAATTTAGTGGAAAATCAACATTGTGAGAGGACACACGTGCCCTTGATCTAAAGCATGCGATATGAGGTCTGAGTCATTTTATTCAAACTATACTTTGTAGAAATGTTGAAAAAATGTCATAGAAAATAAACTGAAACAAATGAAATAATAAATGCATCAAAAACGATGATTATCATTTACTGTTGATATGTATTTCTGCTAAAATGCACTGTAAACTGTGCATTGGAATGTATTTGTTTATTAATATCACAATTTATTTGTTTAGACTTTTATTTTTGGGAACTGTAGCACAAAATGTATAATTAATATCCTTTGTAAATGCCAAAATAATGAGGCAATCTGACATTCCTGCATTCTGAAACATGTTTGATTTGGCCATGGTCACAGACACTAGTAGGAAATTACACAGGTGTGACCAACATACCGATTTAATCTCTCGAACTAGAGATTAAGCACAACCTGTTCCACGTGAGCAGTACATAACATACCGCTGATGTAAGAATTAATTAACAAGCTCATAGACAGCATGAGAACTCACCTCAAGTGTCATGTATATAATACAAACGGCCAGTTTTAAACCTTCCCCCGATGCCACTTTCAAATCCTTCATCAGCATCTGTTCTGTAGAAAGGCCTGTGACACATGGTTAGGGCATAAATCATAGCTATTAAATTCTTTATTATGCGCACATACATACCAGAAGTCAGTCCGGAAAGCTACGTAAAACACAGCTCCTTCAGTTCTACCTGAAATATCAAACTTGGCATTCTGCAGGGACTGGAAGAGGGCGCCCCTTGGTGGCAGGTCTGGGAAGCGCGATTCCAGAAGGACGGCATACTTGCTGTCCTTGGGTGTGACCTTCCCTGCCTCTGGCGCCATGTTCACACAGTCCGTGATTATGGTGCCTACAGTCACACCACAGAGGTGAAACAGCAGCGGTTACCAATGCTGCCTGCAGGACTGAAATTACACCAGCAGGTAACAGTGGTACCAGTAGTCAGACGAAAGCAGGCATCAAGCAACTCAAGCAGTTAGAATGTCTGTGAAATTTCACTCAGATTTGTTTCTGATGTAGAAGGAACATTTGCTCAGGCCGATTGCAGGACACCAAATGCAGCTGTGTGGCATTTCTCTGAAACTGTTTGCAATGCAATTGTAATAACAATGCATGCAGAATCAATAAGATTGAATGAATGACAGTAAGAATCAGTCCAGTTCATTTATAAATAAAGTTCAAGTGAAGTAATTAATGGCTGAATCAACAAATGTCTAATCCACAAAAAAATAGGTAACATATTGAGCACGACAGTACAAATCTAACCTTATCTTTAGAAACTGATTGTGCAAGCATCCCTAAGAGCAGTGTGTACACTGCTGCCATGGCGATTACCGTATAAGAGCTGAGCCACCTGTTGGTCTAGGACTTCAGGGGCCTTCTGCATTATTCGCTCAGTCACTAAGGTGGCACAGGAGCCCACAGTCTCCACGGTAACGAGACAGGAGGGGGAAGGCATTCTTTCCAGCTGGTGATGGTCGATCACCTCCACAACAGCACCCTCCAGGTCACAGTCAGTACTGCGGAGGAAAAGCACACTGATGAAAACTGATCGAGTGCAGCAGCACTGGTGCTTATTTCCAACTGTTAATAAAGCAGAAACGAAATTTGATCAAATGGAAGTGTTAAAGCGTTAATTAAATCTAAAATCTGCTCCAAATCTTCAGCGGCTATTGCTTTACAATAGGGATTCTCCTGAAAGATGTCAGCATTTCAGGGTACAGGGTAAACAAAGGTCAAATTAAGATGAAGATGATATAAAGGACTGCAGTTACTGTGTATAAATTAACTGCTGTTATCAGCAGTAACATTAATGCAATTTTTTGCATGCAGACAAGCATGAAAATGCCATGCCAATGTAATGTAGCACATTTAGAATGTGCTACATTAGGCTTACAGATAAATACATCTGATGTTCAAAGACAACTAGAGAAATCCAAGAGGCAAAATCCCAATTTAGTGCCATAGACAAATAATCACATTTTATGCATACTTAATTCAACATAAATGCAAATATTAAGTAAAGTGAGGTCAAACTATCATAAGAGATATTACCTACTGTGATGCAGTCTTGTGTTTATGTTTAGTAACTTAATTTCATTATATACTAATAGGGGAAGTATTGAGACAAGTCAGAACAATATAGAGGGGCATTCCTGCAGAGAGGGGTGATTTTCTTTTCTGTGACCTCTGACCTGGGAAGCGCATTATGGTCCACCAGAGTGAGAGCCAGCTTTCCAGCACGGTGAAGATGATGCAGGTCAACTTCATCTCGGAACACCAGGGCATCCTGGGTAAGGCCGCACTCTCGCAACAGGAAGCCACTGTCTGTGCGCAGGGGAAATTCAGCCCGTGGGATGTTCAGAACTGGGATTGGGGTCTTTTCAGAACCGGACACCTAGAATATGGGGGGTGGCAAATCAGGATTAAAAATCACAAACCTGCCTATGTACCTTTTAGTTTCCACTTATATCTCCTTTAATTCTGTTCACATTTACCCTTGGAACACCTTCAGTATGTAATATTTCATGATGTACAGTTGTGACTGGACCACTCTATTTTGATGAATGAACAGTTGATGCTGACCTCCACCACCAGTATATATTTTAATGCAGCACTTGATCATTAATTTTCACTAGACAATAGGAAGATCCACAAATCTTTTCACTATTAAATGAAAGATTTAGCAATATTAAATCACTCAGTTGTTATCCATAAAATCAGGAAATGATGGCATACTGATGTGCTCACTGTAAGGTGTGAATGGATGAAGTCACCTTTGAGAGGAAGTATGCAAAAGTAAGGGAAGACACCATGGAATCCAGGTCACAGGCCTCATTCCCCAGGACAACATGAAGTCCAGGACTACTTTTTGGAGCGCCCTGAAAAAGACTGCTGGTGTTAGGTACAGAAACCCATGAGATTAGGGGCGTGCTATGAATAAGGAGCTAATTGCACTTACAGATTAGTAACCCTTTTGTTCCAAAAATATGTAACAACCATGTTAGCATTCTCCCTTTTTGGAAGGCAGATCTGGGAAACCCCACAGGCTATTGGTAGCCTGAATGTGCTATGACAGAAGATGCTAATAACTGACAATCAGACACCCGCGTTTCCTCAGACCCTCCTAGATCCATGTCATGTCACCTCAGATCAAGAGCAGGGCCCGGTAGACTGGAACATGGAGCAGGGCGGCTATGACTGTGTTCTCACTGGCTACATGACACCATGTCTGGGTAATGGCATGTTTGCCATGTGGTCAGCATGGTTGTTTTTTTTGTCTAATTCTGTACACACAACCCCTGTATTCCTCATCAGTATCAGAGGTCTGGAGGTCAACTAGCTCTCCAAGAACATAAGACGAACTGCCGTTTTTTTTTTCACATCCAATCTATCATCCATTGCACAACTATCTTAAACTCCAACAATGCCTACATTTTCTAGGGTGAAGTCTCACATGAAAAGTACAGGAGCATAAATACAGTGGTTTGTCTTTTGTGGTTAAATTCTAAGCAGTAACAATCTCCTATGTACCTGAACCATAGGTCGATAACAACATACGAATAAAACAAAGTCGTGATAAAATAATTCACCAAATGCTGTAAAAGCTATCCTTTAGATAGCTAATATCACTATCTAAAACGTGGCCTAAACAGAATGCTTCTTTCATTTAAACTGCTGTAAAGAAATGTCCTGTTATGCAGGAGGGATGTTTAAAGCTCTTGTAACACTGTTCCATACAATGGCCATTTCTCATAAGTCAATGCCTTGTCTTATGTGCTTTATAGCCCAGTACAGAAGAAAACGAACCTCACTTCATCACTCAGTAAATCACAAAGAATCTGACTGAGCATGCCTAACAACATTTGTTCCAATCCATTCTTGTTCTTGTTAGCAATGTGTGCGCCACAGCTATATCAATCAATAACTACTCTACCATTCATCACAAAGATGCCTGTATACCTTTGAACAGAACCACCCTAACAAAGATTAATATACTATATATAACAGTAGGCACTTATATTTCAGACACGTCATTTATTAAACAAAAGCCTTGGCAAATGGAGGCCATTTTTCCTCAAGCTTATGTGTTCATGACAGAATTTATCTCCTCTTCAAATTAATGCATTTTACCTGAACTATCCATTTAAAAATGGAGTCAATCATGCCTGTCAACCAGCCACAGGACTGTGGTTGTACTCGTATGGTTATATTTTGGCATAATTAAAGCAGGGATGATTCGAATGGCAATAGGCCTACATGTTCTCTGTGTTTATTTTGGTCACATGTAATGAATCCTTTTATGTGAGAGTAAAATTCTCAAAGTGAGATGGAAAAAGTCTATGTATTGTTTTCCAAGATGTCAATAGTACAGTCATTCAATGTGCCACAGAAAATAATGTAATTACAAAAAGGAATGGATGTGATTTAAAAAAACCAATATAATGTCCAACGTGTGTATTGTTTTTAATTAAGGAAGGATAAATGTACACCATTATGAACAATACACTGATACACACACCATACTGGATGAATGCATTGTATTTAGGCTAATTCTGCCATTCTCCATCTTCCATAGAATTTCCACACTATTGTAATGTAAAACCAACATCTTTCAGAAAAAACCAGCTGAGCTTTATTCCAGAATCAGGACAGGAGCCAAAAAAAGCAACACACTAATTAATTTTTTTAGGAAATGACATCTTGAGTGTAAAGACTGTTCAATTTTTTGACTTGTTCTATTGTCCCAGACATGAGCTTAGCAATAAGTGATCCCAGTGTGAGTCATTGCATAGAATCTGATTTCATCCTCCTGTGTGAAAGCACAGCTATTGTTCATGAGTCCACTGCGTGTTTCATCACCATGCTGATGCCGTCAGTGACATAACACTCAAAGGACATAGGCTGGCTATCAGGTCATTTATCTCCACTCACAAGGTGTCTTGTGGTGCAAGACAAGAAATGATTTCTTACTGCCTAGGACTCATTTGCATATTCTGAAAGTCAAGGGCTAAATAAACTCTCACATGAACATGGGCAGTGATCAGAGTAAATCAAACCTCCCTGGGTGACCACAGAAGTTCTCTCATGTGAGCATTATCACATTGAACCAGCTGGACAGAGGCACTTCATCCATCCTTAGAGCACCCATTTAAGGACAGCCAGGCAAAGATGGGAAGTGAGCTACACTTGGCCCAAAGTAGGCAAAAGTAATGGGTAAACAGAGAGAAAAGCACAGCCTTATGCTGAGGGGCACCATAACAGTGACAGCACACAGCCCGTCCTCAGTGAACACCGGAGTCCTTAAGTAGCTTTAAAATGTGTTTGTACTGGTGTAATGGTTACAGCTTTCTTTGTTTTGCCGCACTGCTGATTGCCTAGCCTCACTTAGCCTTCCAGCCGTGTGGCATGACTGCTTTGTTCAGTCAGCCTGCCACTTGGCTGGTAAAAAGTCTCCTGATCCCTCATCCACTGTGATAGGAGTACAGTAAAGAAGATATTCTGTCTACACGTGTCTCCTCTTGCTGACAGTTTGTGTTCAAACGAATCCCTATTAGCCTCCACCATTCACGTTAAAATAATTATGCATTACAAGATGCATTAAAATAATGTCCAAGTCTGTTCTCCTAGAGTAGAGCTTTTAGAGGGTCCATCTCCCTTGGCTGATCTTATTTTCTCATCAAGGTTGGCCACCTGGAGTTAAGGGTTGGACTTGGGTATAATAACCTGCTGATTAGAAAGGTTAGAAAAGACTTGGAGATGGATTGAGTAGGGCATGTCCAGAAATCCTGGAGGAGATTTTTGGTACGGACACGGGCTACACCGAACATTGTGAACAGTGGCCCTCCAAAGAGCAAGTCTTAAGACAGCGTTAATTGTTATTGCTTCCAAGTGCTTTTCCTTAAAACAGCACTCATAAAAAAAGGTTTCCATGAATTTGGTAATTTAGTCCAAATGCACTGAATGTGTATATTAACATTAAAATATATTGCAAGTGCCTTTTCATTTTACGTCAATGCACTGTGACATATTAATCTCAGGTTTCACTGACCACTAGCATACTCTTTACATTTCTATTTATTTAAACAGGAGTTATATTAGAGGTCGTGTAGAGTGGCGGGGGACAATGACATTACAAGAAGACCTTCAATATGACCCTACGATTTGAATGTTTTCATCTTGTGCAGATCAAAGGTTACAAAGAAGCCAAGATAGGCAATAAATAAAGAACATAAATGCAGGAAAATAAACGATGCCACAATTCGACTTAGCTACACTGCTACTACGGTACCAACACGTTTTACATGTTTAGCTAAGCGAGCCAACAAGGCTGGCAAAAAGTCAACTTTCAACGAGTAGAGGAAAAGGCACATATCGCTATAATTAAAAGGTGTTCTACTATTTAAAAAAAAAAAAAAAAAAACATTAAATCTAGTCAACTATAAGGCTGAGTGAATTAACGTTAATTAATTTGAATCGATTTAAGTTAAACTGACTTTTAATATTTCAACAGCGTAGGACATTATTCTTTAAAACATGGAGTTAGCTTGGACGCACCTAGCTTGTGTACAAGTTTATCAGAATCTGTACAGCTTTCTTGACAGCGTTATTTTTGCATGTAGGTACATGTGCAGTCAAACGACCAGTAAAACTATTGCTTACAGTAACTAGCAAAGCACTGGATAGTAGTAAATTCCTTCTCGTAAACACGCAATGGGGATTATGACGTCCGTGATGTTACCTTCAGTACAAACTGACAGCTCCGTAAAAAACACTCCATATTCACAAGAGTTCGGTAAATCCTGGGTTTCAGACTGATGGTTAGTTAAAAGCTTCCTTTCTTAGCGGAGCCCAAGAATAGTCTTCACGATTTTCTTTACTATTGCTACATCAAAATTATTAGCCTCCACGTGTCGCCCAGCCTGTTGTCCCAAGACACGAGGTGACGTGTTCGGGGGCTGTAGTGTTCGAGTAGCCTACTGTTCTTTATGTATTCCTGCGTCAGTCCTGGGGGAGATTTGTCAGTCATGCGTGGGAAGCACGCTTTTCCAACGACTCGTATTTGACTTTTTTAAAAATCCAGCCTTACCCATTTTATGAGCATGAGATTACCACGAAAATACTCTCCTGAATAAAATAGTTAGAAAATACCAACTCTCCCAATTCCTTCCGTTTTATTTTTCCAGAATTGTGTAATCATTTAAACTCAATTCAGCAAAACATAAACCTCAAATGTTCATTATGGTTTACCTTAAAATTCTGCGTTACATGCGAGAAATAAATTTGGGTAACTTCCACTTTTTCTTTATTGTGCCCAGATGAACGCACTTCTGTAGTAGGCGACAGTATGCTACTTCTTTTATCTCAGAAATATACAGGCAATATACATTAATCTACTGTAAATGAATGGCAGTATACATTTATCTACTATAAATGAAAAAACGGGAGTAAATTTAATGAGACACCACTATATCCTAAATAGAAATCTACATTTGCTCAGATTGGATGAGTCAAAACAGCTGCCTGGCCTTAAAATGCATCAAGGTAATCTAAAACCTTTGCACACTACGGAAATGCTGATGCGGAGCCTTTTTGCGAGCTGAGAGTTTTAGCTGTGTGCAAGTCTTTACAAGTTAGTCGGTTACAACTGGTTTGCAAATCAGTGATGGTTCACAATAAAATCAATAATATCTTGTTCTTTTCAGATTGCAGGAATACCACACCAGAGATGACACCACATGCTGTGTATTAACCTTTAAGTGTATGCGATTTTCATATTTGTTTTTCACAATAAATGGGAAATGAAAGGAACATTTTTGAAAAATTCTTTATTTCATGTTTACTTTGATCACAATATTTATCTCATGGCTGAAGAATCCACCAAATGCAAATTAATCCATTTATAAAAAGAATTATTTCAGAAGAACATGAGTTTAGACAGCATTACTTGCAAACTGCAGTTTTTACTCAAATTTTTACTGGACAGTCAATTGACAGATAAGAGCAGCAGCTCTGTATAAATACTGTAGATTATTTTTAATGGAGAAGGTAAATGTATTCTGCATTATACGGGCCATGTGTTGTTTTTACAAGTCTGTTATTATTAGTTCCTAAAAGGCGTTTATGAGTATAAATCTAGTAATGCAGCTCTTAACATTTATGTTAGTCTTAGATGTCATACGCAACTGGTCAAGAACTAGGGACGGGTTCCTAAATTGTCATCTTTTCACACAATCCGATAGCACAGTGATATACCCATGCATTCACAGCCAAATCATCTTAGCCTTTTCTCACTAGTCAGAGGAAGTGGTGTAAAGTCCTCAGTATAGGACGAGTGCATGGTGAGACAGAAGTGAGAAAATGATTTATGACATGGGGTCAGTGGGGGGGGGGGGGGGGGGGGCTAGTAGAAATGATTCTATTTTCCGTTTCTATTTTCAGTTTCTATTCCAACATTTAACACTGTAGAAGAGCATACTAAGTAAACCTAAGTCACCTGTCTCAGTAGGTGTGTGAGAGATGGATTTAAATGTAATGTAACACGTGAGAGTGGTGGCAACACTAAAACAGACGAACCAGGGAGAAAATGGAAATGGTGTTCAGTAAAATGCTTCTTCTGAAAGATTCAGGATCTAAGTTGTATGGGACATTTTAACTAGCAATGAATTCTAATTGTTGGGCTAAAAGACAAATCTTTCTTGTTTCATACTTTAAGGCATTGGGTCTTCTTTAGACAGACCTAATATCTGAAAGTAAACAATACAGTATGGCCTGTTTGTGTTCATTTGATACAGTGAAGATTATATAAAATGTTCAAAAAATCTAATGCATATTTTAAAACACTTAAAACAGTAAAACATTTTTTTGGAGAAAAATAATGCTGTTAAAATAATTGATTTGTTTTCTACTTCTTAAAATGTCAGTGTTTGGATGTGTATGTTCTCCCCTTAAGTTCCCATATAAAATAAGCAATCAGCTTAACTGCTTTAGACAAACTTGGGAGCACTTGTAGTTTCAACTTTGATCATTGCTGTGGCAACATCACTAACGTGTCAAATCTATTTTGGAGGCGGAAGCGTGGGTGAAAGTCTGTCTGATGCAGAACTCGTTGTTGAAGACTTCGCTGTGGGACAGTAGCCTGATTTTAGACTGCAGTCACCTGGCATCTCCTTCCATATTTAAAACACTGGCCGCCATTTCTCAGGTCTAGATCTTTTCCACATAGTTCCCAGGAAACATGCCTTCTCTACCTCTGAGACGTCCAAACCACCAGCCTGACGCATCTGGGAGGAAGAAAAGAGAGAGAGGAGTGAAATTGTTGGTGTTGCACCTCATTAATAGTGATCTGGTGCTTAGTCGATACATTCTAACAGCATACAGCATAACACTGCGAAGGCTTGGGATGGCTCCTGTACAGCAACAATTTAGTAGCCACTGTGGACCACCTCTGCATAACTAACTATATCAATACATTTAGTGCATTTGTCCTCCTAGACCAAGGCTTGGAGGCCAGTAGATCGGATGGGTTTCCCAAACACTCCCTGCATGCCCCCTGCAAACTCTCACGCGACTGGTCATTCACCTTCAGTTAGGATTTCAATAACGTCCTCGGCATTGAAGCTGAGCTCGTCGGTGTCCTGAGCGTCGTAGGCGTAGAGGGCGCGGCACTGCGGGGAGCGGGGTTTGGGTTTAGGGGCGGGCTTTGGCCGCCCCGCTCCCGGGGGAGGCTTGTATTCCTTGGAGCGCCTGCGATGCATCCTATGAACCAGAGGAACAGTGTAAGGAAAAGAGAAATGAAAATACACTAAAAGGGTTGGGGGAGAGGGATGCAAAGGGACCATGATTTTCAGTTCAACCTCTGATCCAAACATTTCAAACAACGTTTTGTGTCTATCTAATAAGTAGCAAATGCTTAACAGATTGTAATGCTTTCAATAAGGATTTAATAAAACCTAGAATGCTAAAATTCAACTAAATCCCAAGGTTCTCTCATTTGGACTAGTATTAGTATTAAAGGCGATATTTTCACAATAACCCAATTTGTAAAAACTAACTGATTGATCCAGGTAATAAAGGCAGATGAACAGCAGTATGGATACAGTAACAGACTATAACACAATCAAAACAAAGTGTCATTTTATAAACCACTGCTATAATAGACATATTGACATGCATTAATTCCACAGTGAAGTAGACAAATGAACTCAAATCGATATAAAACATGCTGTAACTTGATGAAGTGAAGTAGTTATTGACAGGTAGATACTAGCTAACATTTAGCAGTGTAAGCCCATTGCGGTGTGGAATCATGCATCTGTACATTTCACTGGGTGGAAATGGAGGAATTGTATATGAACATGAGAGAAACACAAAGCCATCTGTACAGGAATGAAAAGCCAGTACGACAGCAAAGAAAAATGCAGAGTAGCTTCTTAATCTCTGCTAAGTACAGAGCTGTCAATTGTAGCACTGCTTAGAACACGTTGAGCCCATGGATTACATGCTAAGACTTCCCTCAATTTATTCAGAGAAGAAAATTCCTTCTGACATAACCCCAGTTCATCAGTTTCTTGAAGTTACTTTCAAGTCTTGTTTCCAATTAGTATTGAGAGATGTAATCTTGTTGCGACATTAATGCACACCCACAAAAACAGAGCCACACTAAAGTCAAATAACAATCCCTGCATCACTGTTCCAGCCAGTACCATAGGGAAGGCTAATAGGAATCAGCAACTCTTCAATACTCTTTCACTGCATCCATATATTCCTCCCTCACTCTTCATCCTTTCCCCAAACGTTATACTATTCGCTTCCTACCAACTATGTCTCTGCTGCCTCTCTCCACCTCCCATCCTTCCCTTTCAGGCTCCACAGTGGTGTCTTTTCACTGCGTGGTTCCAAAGGTCAGAATCTCGCCTGCACGGCAAAATCAGTTATTCATCCCTGACCTAAAAACTGACAAGTGCTATTCAAAAATGAGCAAGGCCATGCAAAAATATCCCATCATGTGACTAGGTGCTATTGCACATAGGGAAAGGCCAAACTTTGAGTGTCTAAGTATACACAAAACAGACCCGGCTTACCTCTGTCTATTAGAACTCAAGCTGCAATTTAGTGCTGTATATTAGCTTATGGTTCTCTGTACCTGGTCAATATTGGGTGTATTTTAGGGAGGTTTCTCACCCCAACTGCGGTTAAATCACAATCCTGCCCCTCTGTTCAACTCTCCGTCTGGGACTCTGGCCTTTTGCATGAGCATGAACTGGCTTATTCCCACTCACCCTGTCCATCTCCCACTTCCACTCATGGAGCTCACAGACTCACCCTGCAACACCCTGGTCAGGCACGTTCATGAAACCCATGTCCACCTTGCCCTGGTTCTGATTCTGGGCAGGCCGGGGCCCGTGGTGTCGGGGCAGGGTGGGCTGCTCCATGCTGCTCTGCTGACGAATCAGGGACGCTCTAGACATGCGCTGGTTCCCCTGGTGACGGTCACCCCCTCCTCGGTCGCCACCGCTCCTGGGGGGACCTTTGTGTTTTAGGAAGGAAGGGACATTCAGACCATAAGTACAGACAGTATACAGTTCATTCAGATAATTCAAGAACAGCACTGTCTGTTCTGGGATCTTGAGAGTATCTCCAAAGATACTCTTCTCTAGAATTCTCTTTGAAGGCTGGAACATCCATAGATTAGCTTGCCAGACTAAGCTTGATGTGACCTTCGCTGCATCAGCTCATAAGTCCCAAGCTGGGACTGTCTCAGTCTTGTGTGTCATCTCACCCCGAGAACGTCCAGAGTTGGGGGCCTGATTCCCAAAGTACTTGCTCTTTCGGTTGTCCCGGCGGGTAGGTCCTGCAGAGTACAGTACAGGTGGGCTGATGGTATTGTTGGTGGGCAAGTACAGTACTCATAGATATCAACAACACATATTTATTTATAAATACAATATTAATTGACAGCGAATATCATTCAAATCTCCATCAGCAGTATTAATTTCAATTGTTATGCAGGGAATTCTGGCTGTGGTTGATAGTACTGAGAGCAGGGAGTTTATCTCTGAGAATGTGAAACTCACTGGAGTTCTTTGGGAGTCCTGGTCCAACACTGACTATCAGAACCTTGCCACTGGGCTTGAGAAGGGCCTCATCTCCCTGGCCACCCTGGAACTGGATCTGCCTGGAGCCGGCTGACCCAAATGGACCCCAGCCCCCCTTCTTCACCTTGAACTCCAGTCTGAGGATTAGAAAGAGGGTACAGCGACTCAGATGGTGTTTTCTCTGCAGTAAAGTTAGAATTAAGCCTGCTGTGACAAGAGTGTATATAAGGACTTTGTTTTCAGTGTGACACAAATGCATTTCTGTAAACTTTTCTTGAAAAGTATTAATCTATTAAAAATGTAGCAGGCATGGTACAGGCTCTGCTTACAGTGTGACAGAGCAGGATACCGGAAACAGACAGACGATTCAGGGGCATTGCTCACAGGTTATTGAACTTCAGCGGCAGTTTCCTCTGGGTTTTCTCTTCATAGTGTTTGTACAGCAGACTGAGGAACTCGGTCTTGAAAACGCACTGCAGCACACTGTCATATTGCTCCTCATGCACAATGAAGAAATCATCCTGCAGAGTACTGGAGAGAGTGGAAAAGAAAGGATGGAGGGAAGACAATCGGTACTCCAGAGAATCCAGGGCACTCAAAGACAAAAGTTCACTCAGGTCAATTCAAAGGATATTAAAAGATTATACAGTCTCCATGTTTCAGTGGGAAACAGTGCAACATTCATATCAGCTCAGTATCTTATCAGCTCAGTCATAAACTGCCCATCCTGCATTGGTCTAGAACAGGAACAATACACCATCATACAGAGGTTAATGCTGGATGACGCTACCTCATAGAGACAGACTGGACCTTCTCCACTGGGATCTGCCGTTTCAGAACCTCTTGGATCTGTCCCTTGTCCGGGCCCTGTTTAACCTTCTCACGCCCAATCATGTACAGGAATTTAGAGGTCAGGATCAGGTCACGCTTCACCGACTGTGGTGGTAGGGAAAATGGTTGAGGGTCATCGATTTTTCAAACAATTCTACCACAGACTGACTTACTCCTCAACTTTCACTCCAACAGTTTTATTTTACATGTGCAACGCAATAAGTTTGAGCAGAACATGGCGAAGTTCACCTTGAACCTTCGGTCGTATTTGACCACCACATCGGCAAAGTCGATCCTTTCTCTCCGACCCACAAACTGCCGGATCTCGGGGTGGTTGTCGGTGCCGATGTAGTCGCCCACAAAGTTTCGGTTGAGGCTGTTTCGTCGCCTCTCTTTCTTGTTCAGCAGGATGTCTGAGGCTGCATGAACAGAGACCTCTACAGTCAAGCCTCCTACAGAAACCACCTATCCACTGTAACCTGTCAGACCACTCAGTACCCTGCAGGGAGGCGAATGCCACTCACAAAGCTAAGCAGATTGAGCCATCCAAGTCTGGTTACAAGAGTTTAGAGCACCACAAAAAGGACAACTTGTACTCACTAGCAAACAAATCTGCACCTAGTAGTAACACATGGGAAGCTGTACACTCTTTTGCATTCAGAGAGATATTTCCATCCTTGACTGCATTTGCATGCTGTGGTCTTTATAAAAGAATACATTGTGATCATTGAAAACTCCACAATAAATAATAAATGGATATCAGCACCTCACCACTTTTCAGATTTCATTTTTGAGTTTTGCATTTACATTCCCGTGGAAAAACCTGCAATATGAGCAGCAAAGACACAAGGGTCTGAAAGTTTTCATTGGATGGCCATCTTACCTTCCTCCCTCATGCGAACATACTTGCGGACAGCAATGTGCTTGCGCCAGGCTTGCTGAATGACACGCGCATAGCCATTGAACTTCCTCTCCCTCATCTCCTCCAGAAGAAACAGCTACAGGAGCAGGAGAGAAGATTCAACACACACAATGATCACAGTCATTTTTAACTTGAGATCATTGCATTTTACTACAAGGCCGAACAAACCAGTTAATTCAGAGAAAAAATTATCTATCCCTCCCACCCTTCTAGCCTAAGTGAGGAGAAAGTGAAGGAAAGGGATTGGACGCACTGATTCCGGGGCCTTGATGAAGACCTTGCTCTTGCCCAGCTGGTACTGGTCCTCGTCCATGTTGACGGAGCGGAGCAGGTGCAGAACCCCCTTCCGCTCATCCCCGCGCCACTGTGGCCACGTCTCCTTCGTTAGGATGGCGTACCTGGACGAAGACACACAAAAAAAACAATGCATGAAAACAGGTTTAATATCGATCTCCCACATTAGCTGCAGCAAAGCTGGGCTCTCGTATCACCAGATAGCCTCACCTCTCCTCTCATTCGGGACCTAAACTCAACTAAGTCAACACTGGAAAACAGGACCTCGCAAATATTTGACCAGTGCTGCGAGAGCAAAATCAAAAAGGCATAATGCAAAGGTTACAAAAGGGACTTTTTCCATGCAACAGAACACGCAGAAATTAGACAAAAGGAGGTCATTTGATGTTCTCATTGATAGTGTATCTTATTCAAATGCATTCAGTAACTCTGCCTCGGCCATGTCTTTTCCCTGGAAACATGAGGCAACAAAGCCATGGAAGTGTGCACCCTTCCAAAGCAAGAGAACTTGTTTATGGTTTTGCCTGCTATACCTAAGGGCTAAGTTTAATTTACATTTAAATGTACTAATTAAAACATACAGTAACTATAGTGACCAAGCATATATACGTTCAGCTCATACAGAGAAAATGTAATGGAGACTGAATTATCACAGGAGCAATACAGAAACTTCACAACTTCAGATCATCATTTTTAAGAAAACTACCAAACATACAACCAAATACACACTTACCGTACTGCCAAATGATTCACACATGCAATGTTATAATGCAGTGTATGTTTTTGAAAGTTACAATTTGCAGCTTCTGCTGGATCGGGTCTTTAAGCTTTCATCCTGCTCTCTCAGAAAGCCACCCATAATCCCCTGCTCCGGCATTCTGCGGCGTACCTGTGGAGGAACTTGCTGAAGGCGCGGCGGAAGGCGTAGCCGGCGCGGCGCACCCGGATGTTCTCGCGCAGGCCCAGGTACTCCACCTGGTGCTTGACTCTGCTCTCCTCCCAGTCGCGGGGCTTCTTGGTCTCGTTGGGCTTGATGCAGCGGATGTAGTGAGGGGTGCACTTCATGAGTGTCTGGACCAGGTTATTGGCCTGTTTCTGTAGGAGGACAATGAGCAGGAGAACAGTCGTTTTATGAATCATCCCCGTCTTCCCAGCCTAATTTGTAATGAGCAATTGCGTCTCCCATGCAAAGAGCACTGCATGTGGATTTCTCCGATAGACTCATCCACAAGCCAGTGACTGTTTTCCAACCTACAGGCTCCATAGTACTACAGGTGATCTAGCACTGATCCCATATCACTGATTACAACTGGCAGACTGTGGGTGCATGTCACATAATTGCGAAGAAAATGCAGAGTTGAACACTGGCCCACAAACCCCTTTTTTATTAGCTTTTGATAGAGATGAGGCCACTTTTGTAGAGTCTTGGTTGCTCTGTGTTAATGACATAGCTCATGCTCAAACCAGGCATTATGGGCAGACTGCAAGTTAAGCACTGTCGGTTTAGCACTACGTCCTCAACTCTTTTCACAATCAGATCTCTTACCTTGATCTTGCTGCTTGCAGTGGTGGGACGACCCCTTTTCTCAGCCTCCAGATTTTCTGGGAACAGGTCTTTGATGAAGGAACTGAGCAAAGACCAAGACAAGTACTTCTTTCAATGATCAAAGATGTTTTAAAAAAACGAACAAAAAAAAGCCAGTGGAACATATTGTAACTCATGGATAATTGTTGACTGTCCGCACTCACAATTCACTGCTCTGCATCAACTCAATGATGTCATTGAAGAGAACGTCCCTGTTCCTCTCACAGAAGCCACTCACATCATAGGACACCTAGGGGAAGGTGGGAGGGATGGATGAGAGGGAGGAAGGCAGGAGAAAGAAAGATAGAAAAAGGGGATGTTCCTTATTTTAGAGTGGCTTTTGTACCACTGAACCTCTAGGCCTTTGCTGATAATATGGTCCCTCTGAATAAATGCATTTGGCAGAAATCAGAATGGTGGGCCCTGCAAGTCCAGTCCAGTGACATGAGTTTAATGTGTATATAATTTGAAATATATGACTTTGGTTGTGGAAAAAACCAACAAAGGCAGAAAGCTCTCATTGACAGCATCAAAGCATTGCTTTTAAAAATGAATCTGTACATTCCGAATACAAGGTCCCCAGTGTCATAGACTAATTAATTTCTTTCGGAAAGTAAAAAAATAAACAAATTGGAATATTAAAAAAATAGCAAATCCATATAATTGATAACATATGCAGATATAGAGAGTGTTCCATTGCTGAAAGCTTTCCTACACCACCACACTGGCTAGGCCCTGGTATATTAGGAAGATGACACTGAAATTCTATAGTCCAAACTTCACACCAGGGATGGATGGAACTGGTTGAAGACATCTGATGTATAACATGATTTATCAGAAAAATATTTATAAACCTATAGGATACTGAAAATGTCAATAAAAGCTACAGCCGCCCCTGGTATCCATCCATCCATCCATAATCTACACCCGTTTATCCTGAGCAAGATCGCGGGGGGTGCTGGAGCCTATCCCAGCGTGCATTGGGTGAGAGGCAGGAATATACCCTGGACAGGCTGCCAATCTATCACAGGGCACACCCTGGTATGCATAACTCAAAACAAATACTTTTTGTCCCTTGCACAGACATATGAGAAGAGCATCCCCTGCCTTTCCAGCATAGTGGTGCACCACAAAGCCCTTGTTCCAGCTGTTGAAATGCTCATGAGTGCCGATCTGATTCTGCAGCTTCTGGATCAGAGTCTGGTCCGCACCCTCGCCTTTGGCATGCATGGTGGCGCACACATCATCCAGGATGCTCATGATCCCAGGTGGATTCTGGGGAAGTAAAAAAAAGGATTGATTGATACGGCACGATGCAGTCTCATCACTGTAGCAATATGACCTTTCATGTTGTGCCATTACTTAGGGTTGCTTAAATGGGAAAGACTGCCATTATCCTGTCACTGAAATTGATCCCATTCCAAGCAGCCTTTGCGAAATGTGTGAATTAGTGAACCATTTACGGAGAAAATGTGCCTTCTCCTGCCTTTTTAATCGCAGGGAACAAGTGGAACCCAGTAAAGCCGAAAATAATTTCTTGGGGTTCAAGGGTTGCTACTCACCAGTTTAGACTCAATGAGGTCACACACCACTTTGTTGTTGAAATAGTCAATAGGTGTCCATTTGATCCCTTCCTGAACATACTCCTCCTGCAATACAGAGGCACATGCATCAGTATGAACACGAGGGAGTGAGGCTATGTGTAATCACAGTTAGAGTACCCATTGCGGAGGGCTGCCGAAAATCAATGGGCCTGAATGGACAGGGAATCCAGCAGAGTCTTCAGTCTCTGTGTCCAATCACAGTACCCGTTTCTGCACACACAAGCACCCGGTCCGCAGAATGTTCCCTGCACACTTTTACCTGCTCTGCCTTCAGAGTCAGCTCAATGAAAATCTGCTGCAGCTTCTCATTCACAAAGTTGATGCAGAACTGCTCAAAGCCATTTTTCTATGAAATGGAAAAAGAAGCAAAGCTATTTAAAAGATGATTACAGCACTCAATTACATTTCCTTTTCACCTAATTAACTTACAAAAGAAAATCCCCTATCCACTAAACACACACTAAATACTGACTAATTATACACTAAAACTCTTATAATCAATGGTTTGGGACAGCATGCAGATTAGATTGTAGTGCTAGGCTGCATAGAATGAGATAATTCTGCCTAAAGGAAACAGAGAAACCCCCTGGTCTCTTTATGCTATGAGCAGATTTTCCCATTTATTATGTATCACAGAAATACCTACCTGGAATATCTCAAAGCCGTAGATGTCCAGCACCCCAATATTAAACTCCTCATGGTCTTTCTCTATGGCTTTGTTAATGGCCTAAAGGGGGAAACCACAGAGAGTGACAACTGTTCTAATTTAGCCAAATGAATCCAAATCCATTCATTGCACATGAGCAGTTGCTGGTAAGCGTAAATGTACCCGCAGTAAAGTACACATCAATGTTCACTCCTTTCGAAATCTGACTTGCATTTTCCTTTCCCAAATGGAATCGCCAGATATGTAAAGGAGCAGCTAAATTACACATCTTACCCACACAAACAGGATCCTACATGCATAAATCTAGTTCCTTCTACATTACACTATCTGATTGTGGGACAAGCCCCAACATGAGGGCCTTGGAAAAGTAGTTTTGAATTACTTCCGCAATGTGGTACAATCAGTGAGCGTGACGTTTGGTACAGTGCATAAAGCCTTGCATAAAAACAAACGAATGTGCCGCATCAGCCTCCAGATACAGTACAATACATGCGCTTGCGTAGTGGACAGAGGTTGAGCCCATCGCCACTTCCTCTAAAGCGCACATGCAATGTTCAATCAAAATAATCATTCAAAGAGCACACTGATAACCCACATTTTATTATAAATAGTTTAACATAATTGCAAATGTGGGTAGCGAGGTGCTCTTTTTTGTATATTTCTTTTTTTTTTTGTATATATGAGTTTCTCAGGCTCAAAATACAATGGATTATTCACATATTGAGAATATAACAAAGAAAATGTCTCAAGTGGGCCATGACGGATCGGAAAGCTGTGGCACTGTGATTATTTTATGGGGCACAAGCAGTGAGCTCAAGTCAGGACATTTTCCTGGACTGAATTTAAATTCCACGAGTGATGCACAGTGAAAAGCATACATTTCAATGTAATAGCAGAGACACCGAGGTCACAGTATGCAATGGAAAATAAAATATCTTCTGTAAGGCGGCCTTCAGATTCTGGAGGAGCATCGCTGTTGGGTTATTGGCAGGGCTGGACTCACGTCTACAAGGTAGTCAAAGAGGCGGGAGTACAGGGCTTTGGAGAGGGCGTCCCTGGTGAAAGTGGCCTGCTCCGTGTTGAGGGTGACCGCGATGGTTTCCGATTTGCCCCCCCATTTGCTGTCCATTATGCGGCTGGTTAGCTTCTCCTTCAGGCCATTCTGGGAAATGCCTAGGAGGTAGGACGGGAATGCCAGGACTGGGAGGAGGGGTGGGCGACAGAGATACAGATGGAAAGCGAGAGTGGGAGAGAAAGATGTATGAAGACAAAGTGCCTTGACACACAGTACTTAAACAGGTACAGTAAGTGTGCTACTGAGCCTACAGTTTTTCTAGGGTTAAGTACATTACCCTTTTCGCTGCTTACATTGATTTAAAAAGCTACAGTGCAAAATCAAATGTTTAATACTTTTAAAAACATTTTTTCCTAATTTTTCCTCTCCTAACTTGAAATGACTAATCATAGTTATAGACCTGTCCCATTATTGCATTAGTCACCCAACAGTCCCCTGTTTAACACTCCTCACAGAAAAATAATATCCATTCAATATTATATATATATATATATATATACAGGCATTGAAAGTGACATCTAGAGTGATACAATCTTCCTATTACTCATATTATTGATTTATACAGCTGGCAACTGCAGTAACTTTCTCAAGGTTTGAATGGAAAGCCCTTTATGGAAACGAACCAGCAACCTTTGGGTTAAAAGGCGATCATTTTAATTAGTGTCAGCGTCACAGATATGATGAGTCATCATGCTGATCTCTTTAACTATAAATGGATGATAAATTATCACATTCCCAGTAGGCTCATGTAAATATAAATGCATGGTATTCATGCAGTCACCTGTATTTAACTGTGTGAGAGAGAGACTGTGTGTGCGTGCGTGTGTACGTGTGTGTGTGTGTGCGTGTGTGTGTGAGTACTTGCGTGCATGCGTTGCGTGCGGGCGTGTGTGTGTGTGTGTGTGCATTTGAGTGTGTGTGCTTGCGTGCGGCCGTGTGTGTGTGTGTGTGTGTGTGCGTGTGTGTGTGCGTGTGTGTGTGCGCGTGTGTGTGTGTGTGTGTGTGCGTGTGTGAGCGTGTGTGTGTGTGTGAGCGTGTGTGCTTGCGTGTGGGCATGCGTGAAACTCTGTGTTGACTCACAGTCCTCGCTCTCCACCACAGCGTAGTTGCCCTCCTCTCTGAAGGCGAGATTGCCCAGGTGAAGAATACCTGCAACTATCTGCAGAACGGTGGCCTGTTCGTCTGCAGAGAGCCCCACTACTGACATGGCATCCTGCACAACACACACCGCAACATGCAAACACGCAGTGATGCTTTAGAACATGCCACTACACAGCCACACACTCCGAAACACACTCACACTTCTACATGCAAACAAAACAAATGTACACCACAGCATGCCATCAAGTAGCAATGCTACAAAAACACACCGTTCTAAAGAATGTACAATACAATATGCCAAAACACTGTACTATTACAAAAAAATCTATCCTCTAGGACATAATAACATCCCAATACAACACACACAACTATGAAATACACACTGCTATGCATAAAAACAATACAAATCATCACATGCTGAAATACACAGCAGCACATCCAAAAAATGTACACAGCAATACAAAAATGCATGCGTAATGATGCCACCAAACACATCCCAAAAAGTTGTGATTGCAAGTGGCAACATATACTCTTACCAGGAGACAAACCTGTCAGAACACCCTAAATAACACATAGTGGCCCGTCAATAGAAATTACAAATATCCTCAAAAAAACCCAAAAAAAACAGTAAGAGCACTACACATAGTACCATTACAAAACACAACACTAATGGCACCCATACAGCAACTTCACGTCACAAGTAAAAACATTCTCTGCATACACAGCTTGCTGAAGGCTAATAGTACCCCAACTCACCATGGTATCGGCAAACTCCTTCTTGTCATTGATATCATCCACAGTGTAGGTCCCTGACTGGTTGAGGTAGAAGTAGTAGTCAGGTGTAGTAACGCCAAGGTTCTCTCTTTGCTCTTTCGTAGCACCCTCTAGGAGCTGGAGGACAACAGTTACAGGTCATTTGGGTGTCAGTAAAAATGACAGAGGTGATCAACAGGACAAGGATAATGTGAGGTTATAGTGATGACTCGCGACCGTTACCAATTAATACTATAGCTGCCAGGCCACCAAATTACAATCTGCCTAACGCACTGCGATATGTAACACTTGGAAAACAGTTTCATAATACAGAGACTGAATTACTGAATGAATTTTAAAGTATTGGTTAGTCTGAAGCACAGTGTCCTACCTGGTAATAGATGTGAAAGTTCCTTTCTTCATGGTTCTGGGACACCACTCTAGATTTTTCCAGAAGGAAGTTGGATATCTTTCCTCCATCGGGCTCACCTCCTCGGCTAAACTGGATCTCAAAGTACTTCCCCTGCGGGAGGCAATCATACGTACAGTGTATAATGAATTACGTCCCGGGGCCTAGGGTTCAGCACTGAAGCCTAAAAACAATCCCCAAGTAAAACCTCATCAAAATGCCTTCAGAGTATGCACTTCTTCAGCCCTCACCAAACAAGCTCTCCGGAGTGCTCAAGCCCAGCAGAGAGTCAATCCATCAGCATGTAAGTGGCATGCTATAATGAATCAACTGGGCGAGTGGGCTCCACAATATCACATCCATTCAGCGTTCAGAGTCACTCACAAAGCGACTGGAGTTGTTGTTGCGCACAGTCTTGGCGTTCCCAAAGGCCTCCAGCAGCGGGTTGGACTGTAGGATGATGTCCTTCACTTGCTGTGAGAGAAAGAGGGTGAGAAGAGGGCAGAAGAGACAGCAGTAGAAAAAAAGGAAAGAAGCTGCTGGTTATGTAGTCGCTGTGAGAAAGGCTGAAGTAGAGGTACACTTATTCCTGCACTTGTGTTTAGGAGAGGGAGGGAGGAAGAGGGCCAAGAATGAGGATCTTACAGAAAATAATAGTACTTCACTCATTGATTGTAACTTCTCATTGGACACATTGTGAGAAAACAATGAAAAATGTATTTATACTGCACCGTTCAAGCACAGAGCACAAAGTGGTTTACAGTGAGTGAAATATACGCACAAGTAAATGATAATATATAATAAATAAAAATTATTTTTAAAAGTAATAATAATTACAACAATAAATGAAGGCAGTTACACACACCCCAAGTTAAGATGTATTCAAAAAAGCAAAACATTTACAAAAGCAATCATATAAAAGTGAGTCTTTAAGCAAGACTTAAAGACAGACTCTGCCATTCTTACGCTTAACAGAAGGGTGTTCCAGAGTCTAAGAGCTTTGATCGAAAAGGCTAAGTCTGGCTTGGTTTTCAATCTAGACATTGGAACAGCCATTAGTACCTGATCAGAGGTTCTAAGGGATCTTGTAGGGTGTTAAAAAATCTTTGATACTAAGTCACACAATACTTCAAAAGTGATCAGCAGTATTTAAAAACCAATGCTAAAATATGCGGGCAGACCATGTAGCATCAGAAAATGATATTTTTGACAGGGAGAATGAGAACCAATCCGGTGTAGTCCCAGATATCCCAACCCAATGTATAAGTCTATCAGCAAGGATTAAATGGTCAGTGGTACCAAAAGCTGCACGATCCAAGATCCAAGAGCACCAGGATGGAACAAGAGACTGAGGACAGCAGGGGGCGCTCTCACCTGAACTTTGGGCCCTCCGCCCGACACTTTGGAGATGTAGCTCATTATGTACTTAGCTGCCACTGTCTTTCCAGCTCCACTCTCCCCACTGCAATGGCAAAAGCACACACCATAAACACAGCAGACCACATGGGTGTGTCAGAGGTACTGTAAGCACCTGCTACATGACCTACTCAAACACTAAGGCAAGCGACACTAAGGTAGGGGACACTGGTTGGATGTCCCCTTACTCAGAACCGGGACTTCTCCATTTGTATGAGGCCAGATCTGAAGAGTGAGAGTGAGTCGTGATGGTTCTGACCTGATGATGACACACTGATTCTCCGAATCGATCATCATGTTACGGTACATGTTGTCTGCCAGGGCGTAGATGTGAGGAGGGTTCTCATATTGAGCCTGCAAGATAATCATCATCATCATCATGTTTTCAAAGTGAGCTGATTCATCAAACTGTGGTTAAGGTGGAGAGGTAGGGAGAGTATGAGGTTCTGTACGGATTATTCAATAATTTGAGAAAATTACGTTTTTTTTTCCTAGAACATACAAGTTTCAGGCTAGATGGCTCCAGGCTTTCAACTATATCTCAAAGCCTTTTTCATCTTCATGATTGGGATGAAATGAACAAACCACATAAATATAAAGACAATAGACAGTATCTTGGCAGCAGACTGCACAGCATTGAAAGCGAAGTAAACACAAGTTAATATGAATGAGAAACAACAGAGGATGAAGTCACTATATAATTCATTGATAATACACAGACACACACACACTTCTGTGTAGAGTGTGTAGAGTGCCTACACCCACTAAGGCCAAGCCCAGTTTACATCAGTTCTCCTCAGGGTGTTCAGGTTCAACAGTGACTCATCAAACACACCGGTTCACATGAAGACTGCTGCTGCCTGAGGTGGAGAGCACAGTTCTCTGCACAAACTGCATGGACTGGAGTGCCAAAGGGTTTTGTTGCAGTACATACTGTACGGTGCACCATAAATTTCAAGCCAATTATTTGTGAACACACATTGTTTGTAGTTCAACTGGTAAAAGCAGAAACTGATGACAGAGAAACCTTCAAGCGATAACCTTTATGGAATTCCCTTAGGTTCTCAAGTTGTGACCTTGCACCATTTACCACCAAGTAAATACTTCAGTATGTTAAATTGCTGTGTGCTCAATGCCCCTCCCAATATACCTCCGCAATGCAGGACATTAAAGACCACGTCTTAGTAGCCAGTGAAACATCGCCCAATGCAATATACTGACACCCTGACCCAGTTATATGCTGTACATGCAAAAGTGTTGGCAAATGTTATCAAAGACATGCAATTTCACAGCAGTCTGTATGATCAGCCTTTCCCCGTCACTTAAACTTCACAGTGCAGAATACAGAGAACGACTCACCGCCCCCTGGTACAATTCCACCTCTCGATCAGTGAAGTATGGCAGCTGTTTGAAGGGATTTACAGAGATCAGCACAGGACCAATGTAGGTCTGAGAGGACAGGGTTAAGGAAGATTAAGCCATTCATCACAACTGGTGAAGAACACACCCTTACCCATTAAAACATCTGTAGGGAAGCCATTATATACATATTCCCCTGATGACTGAAACAGAACATACGCTCAAATACATAAAGATAACTTTCACACTGTGTAGGCTGCTGAAAATTCAAGTGTAACTGACAGTATGTGTAACCCCACAAGCTGTTATTATGCAACTGCCAGTATTGCCAAAAACATAGAAATGGAATGATGGAAATGATAAACAGACAAATCAAATGCATATCAGTTCTGATCAGCTCAGGAAGAAATAGATAAACAGGCCTTATATCAGGATTTCATGTTTGTGTTCAATAATCATTACAGCCAATCTCTTAAGGGGTTTACTCTATAGCAAGCACTAGATCGGCAATCCAGTCTAGGAACACAGAGACCATAGAACATTGCAAATGTAAAGATGGGCCACAGTTTTCACTTGTAAGATCAGGTGTTTGTGCAGAGGATACGAAGATGTAGTCATCATTGTATCTCTTCTTGAGGTTGTCCGTGATGGCGTCCTCATTGATCTTCGATAGCAGGACCATGTCGTCCACCCCGCTGACCTTCACATTCTGGGTTTGCCAGTGATATTTCTCCTTACTCCCCTAGAAGGGTTGGAGAGAGTGAGAAAAAGAACAAGAGAAAGAGACAAAGAAAGACAACAGAACTTATCAACAGCAGTTATGGTCACATATACTTTCCTCCACAGGTTATGTTACATTAATTAATGCACAAAATAAGAGAAATTACTGAAGAAATTATGGTCTGAACTTTATACCAGAAGACCAGTCAGCAAGTACATCACAAGTTCCAGAATGTACTACAAGAAAACTAAATCAGACTCACTAAGGCAAACAAATATAGAATACATTTTATTTAATATAAAGGACATGCTTCATATTAAATACTAACAAATATTCCATAGTGGCAAATGACAAAAATTAAGGAGGTATGAAGGCGTAAAACGAGAGCATGAGGATATTTGCAGGAAACGGCACAAAAGGCACTCTCTCTTTATTATGGTGGCTGGCCTCATACCAGTGTACTCATTAACGCTGAGCTCACACAAACACTCTCTCTCACTAAGGTGTGGCCACTACCAGTCTCACTAACAAAAGCATATGGACATTTTCCAGCTTAGTTGGAAGACTGACAGCCATTTTTGGACAATTTTCTGTGCTCTGTAATAGTGGAAGCAGTACATAATTGTTCTCTATAAGCTAGCTTCAAAAGCGGTGACCAATAACATAATAACACAGGATTGTTTTCTGGGTGTCTGAGTGTGGGAAGGGATTTTGAGGAAATAAGGTAGGCTAATTACTACTGCCATTGTATATTCCATTACAATTCACCTGCAACAGCATACAGAATTTACAACATACAAGTGAAAGCTAGATATTTGTTTGTGTATATTTGTGGCCTTTTTTCCCCCAATATCAGTAACATAAGATTCATGACCAATTATTTAGGCCAAATTTGAATTTACTTGAAACAATCTATTATGAACAGGATCATAGATATGGGCATTTGTTTGCATTTTAATACATCGGTAACACAGACACAAATAAGTGGCAAAAATGGTACAATGATGCCCTCAAACATGCCTGATTTAAATGTGGTCCACAGTGCTTTGTTCTGAACTATACTGTATCTCCCAACAACATTGCTGGGAGATATTTACCTAATTCCCAAGACAACACTTGCCCAACTGAACATAAGCACTGCAATTCCTTGCCTTTTTCTGTGTCCACATGAAACATGAAAGTACATCATGACCATGGACCCTTTGATTCATATATTAAGCACATAAAGAAACCGTCTTTTTGTCATCTCAAATCCATTGCCAAGGTACATCAATTTTTAGCACAGGAGAGTGCTGAGAAACGAATACACGTGAGGAGACTTAACAACTGTAATGCCCCTTTGTCTGGGCTGTCATTATTCATGATCAATCACTTATAGTTAGTCCAAAACTCTGCTCATTTATTGTCTGAAACAAAAAACAACAACCTCTGTTTCAAAAGCTCTTCATTAGCTACATATTCATTTCATTTTATTTTATTTCATTTAAAATTCTTCTTTTAGCCTATAAGCCTATGTATGGCCTTGCACCCTGCTACCTATCCGACTTGCTTTTAAGGTATGTGCCTAACAGGGCCCTCAGATCCTCAGACAGTAACCTATTATTCACACCTATCAATAGTCTAGCAGAGGGTCTGTTCAGGGCTTGGATGGTTTTAAAAAGGAACTCCAGACATTTGAGTATTTTATATTTAGTATTGTGTATTTTATGAATTTTAGTTATTGCCTCTCTTTTACAGTTTATTGTATTTGCTTTTTTATTTTTTTAAATGTGTTCTTAATTTATCTGTTCTTTTAATTTATTATGAAGCTCATTCTGTTGCAGTAAGGTTTATGAAATGCGCTATATAAATAAAGGACGACTGATTGATTTAAAAGTTTGTCATGAATATGCAGTAATCGGGAAACAAGTTTTTTATGATCAATTAAACTAATTTAACTTTTACAATCTACTGTCCGGATAACTGAGTTGTTTAGTGCAAAACAGGATTCATTGGCAAACAGGTTCATATACTCAATTTATTCGTTTGATGTTGCAACCAACTGACTAAATGTGGTCTTGGTGTGCTCCCTATTGACGCTTTCAGGTCTTTGCTCACTTCAAACAGCCATTGACTATAAAAGCCAATGGGAAAATTTGCTGGTCATGATGATCTGGAACAACTGTAGGTGTATATTACTTTAAGTATAGGTGCAAGCAGTGATTCCATGCAAAGGACTGTTGAGCTGAATGATGGATAACTGGTATCTCAGCCCTTACCTGTCACCTCACCATCGGTTACCAATGAAAGACCCAGCTCTGCATATATCATGGATGCTTTACAGCCTCCTCTGTATTGGGGTGTCTCATAATGTTGCAACAGTTGAAAAATTAACGTATGATGTGTAGTCTTTCTGCTGAGGCCTCAGATTACATATAAAATTCATATTAATGTATGAGGACTTATAATGAAGATGTATTGCCCAGCACAAAATTCACTTCAGTTACCAGAGGAGCCCACATCCAGCACAAACCATCTTTCTGTGCCGTTTTCTTCAGTCGGTCTAGCTGCTGTCTATTTTAAGCCAGCGCGACTTTGTCTCAGACAATGAATAAAAGGCACTTATAGTGATCTCATAAATGGCAAAGGACAGTTCTAAAAGCATTCATTAATCTCAAACAGACCATTATCTGTGCGTGTTTGGATATATGTCCACTTTCAAACATAGATGTTTTCTGAAACATTTCAGCTCCAATCAGATGCACATAAAAATAAACAGTATGATAGTCATCTAGCATGCCATCTAATGGTGTACTGTAACAAAGAAAGCAACTAACTCCAGCTACACAACAACTGGTGTTTGCATGTGGTTTCAGTAAGCAAATGAAATAGCTCTGCAATCATGTCAATCCAATGCCTGGATATCAGATTCTTTTAAAATCCACACCCACTCCATGGCAGAGTATGTGTCAGGGAGATAAGCCTTTGCCCATCACTTCCTGGGACAACCTCACTGGATTCAGCAATGCCACAGATGTCAGTTACAGGCCTGTGTGGTAGCTGGGTACCTTTTGCAATGCTATGCTCTTTCTCTAGAATTATTTATAAAGTGACAGCATTCACAGTCACAGTCCTCTTCCTGAAGATCTACTGTCCCTGTCGGTTTTCATTTCAACCATAATTTGGCATACTGGATTCTACCAATTAGCAGCTCAAAGAGGTCTCTTGCTGTTTAATGAGATGTGCTTTGTAGGTTTGGGGTGAAAACCTAAAGGGCAGTAGATCCTCAGGAACAGGGTAGGGCAGCCTTGTCATAGAGGGTCCTGAACATTCTGTTTGAGCCAGTCTCCAGTATCCAGTACCGTTGCATCACAGAGAATATGACACAATAACCCACTGCTATGTCTGCAGATAGAAAATATAATGAGGAAAGGAGACCTTACTTGCTAAACCATCCATGTTGAAACCAGACAAAGGGAGATTCTTTTAGTGGCTGAACCAAATCTCAGTGAACTCCTCCACCCTGAAGCTAAACAGCCCTTTCCTGCATCATCCCAGCTCAAGTTACAGTAGGTGGGAATGCTGAGGGCCAAATACCTTTCTGTCATAAACACTGCCGAACTGACTTAAGGCACCAGTAGCTCTAACACTGCCCTTCAAACACCCTTATAGTGTATGTTTGATGAGCTACAAGGGAGAAGTGGTCATGTGTATTCATCATATACTTACACTTCCTGAATTTAAATGGAAGACAATTGGTGAATTGTGGGTGGACACTGAACACTGAGACACCTGAAGACAGTTGATTTAAACACCTGGCAAGGATGCACTGTCATATTCTTTAGCCATTCAGTTCGCCCCCAACTTAATCCAGGGGTGCTTTAGTAATGTATTAACATGCCAAGGAAGGCTTTTTAATTTATGTACCTCAAGAGGCACAAAGAAGAATGAATTGAGCCAAAATATCTTTTAAATGTATGGTAGTCTACAATAAAAGACCAATTACAGCTCTGCGATTTGCACCACATGCTAGAATTATCAGGAAGTGATGAAATGGCTTCACGTTACTCCAAGGTCAAGTTTTAGACATTACTGCAGTTACAATTCCAAAAGAGGAACGACTCACTGGCCAAAGTGGAGTAAGCAGGAGAAGCTGCTGACAAACTCGAAGGGGAACAGGCGGAGGGAAAAAAGTTTTGCTGTCTTCCCGTTGATGCATGGGTCCACTGCAAATGCGAGGGTAACTGTTTTTTGTTGTGGCAGATTTTTTAGTTCATGTGTTCAGCCAAATACCACCTTCTTGTGTCTGGTGGAATGTGTTTATGGTTTACTACCACAGAAATAAACAATTGCTCTATACACCAATATAACACTTATATAGACCAGTATGTTTCCATATACCACTACAAAACAGAAAAGGTTTTTTGCACAAAATAACTGCCTGCCTGAGCAGGCATTGCCATTTGTGAGCAGACTTGTTGACATAATCCCCAAACTTGTCAATATAATCCCTCCATGCAGCTAGTTTTGGTTTAAGCGCAACTGCAATTACCCAGTCATTACCATGTGTCAACTGATCTGCACTGCAGTCTGAATCAATGACATTCCTAAATGCTCTCATATTGGACTTTGTGTGGTTGAGGTAAAAAAATAAAATAAAAAAGGTCAAAAGTTGAGGCCCATAACGAAATACAATTCTGTGAAGTGAAGTTTCCAGTTCAGCCCCAATGATTTCCTTTTGCTACAAAGACAAAAGGAAGTGATTGAGAAACATCACAGGATTACAGGCCGAGCAGATACCGTTCTGCAGCTAGTCAGCTTCAGCTCTGTAATGGCTATCAAAATGCAGGTTTATTAGTCTCTATCCCTCAGTTAAGTTTCATATTTTTGGGTGTGCTCAATGACAAATGGGAATATTTGGGACTTGTTGGTGAATGCAACTGCATCCACCGTACATACTGGCGCAAGAGTTAAGGAGTTTAAATCTTGACTAATCATGTCTGCAACCCAGGACCAGCAACTGTGGGCAAGACATTTCTCAACAGTTAATTTTACCAAATTCTACAGCTGTTTCTGTATAATACAAAATAACATTGTTAACTCTGTTTTATCTTTCTACTAGACCAACGTCTTTCTCCCATCTTCCCTTCATCATTTTCCATCAGAAAAATGAATTCCCAGCATTCTTCCCCTCCTATCCAAGAGTTGTCTGAAGAGTGCAGCCCTGCCCAGACATGTTGGCCCTTGTTGGCGCTAACCAAATTAAATAACTTTTCAGCATATGGACAATTGAAAGAGAAGATTAGCAGGCAATGCCACGGCATGGATAACAGTTCATAGACCTAGTTTCAGAAGACTTAATATTGAGCTCTATATAGGATCACATTTCCTAGCTGAGTTAAATTCAACAACATGACGGTCTGAAGGTGTCATACAAGATGCCAGGGCATGGCAACGGCGCAAACAATAATATGGGTGGCCAACCATAATATAATAGAATAACATAAATAGAAGCAACTTGTTTTGCATCCAATACCTGTTAGTTTGTGGCTTTCTATATCCTTCCTGCACGCACACATACTGTCTGAACCTATTGTACTTTTGTCGCTAAACGGTACACCATATCTGAGGCACAAGTGTACATATAATGAAATTATAATTATTTTATAGTATGTTTAAATCGATGAAGGGGTAGGCCTATAATTAACATAACGCTACATATTTAGCTGTCAAACAGGCTTTTAGAGTAGGGTATTTTCAAGAGCGACTTCCGCGAATTGCTGGGCCATAGGTGAGACTTAACCTTAACTCCACCCCACAAGTAGGCTACTCAGCTACTTAAGTGACTTTTTTTGTTGTTGCATATCTTACCTGAAATACCACATATCTACCACACTTCGCAGACACTCGTTTTAATGCGTTTTAAACAAAACGTAAAAATTCGGGATGAAATTATAGTGTTAACACCCCTGAGCAGACGACTTGTAACAAGGTTCAAAAAGTTTAAAACACCCTCGGCTGCATGAACATGCAAAGTAAAACTTTACGTATCAAAAGAAACGCACTATGTTAGAACATTCTTACTTACCATTATGGTTTTGCAAATTGCTTCCTCCTACGGTCCAAAAACAGGTAAGGTGTTCACCTTCCTCCGAACACGAGAAGCGCAGAGTCTCCCACACCTGAAACTAAACTCGGCGGTCATAGCATTTCCACGCAAGTATGAAAAGTAAGTTTAAATTCTGAGACTTATCATCCGAGGGAAGTTACTGCTTGTCACTTTCTCATGTTGTACAGTCCTTGCAGCAGCCCGTTCGTATTTTCCTTCGGTGCGACTGATTGTGGGGAGCGGCTGGGCGGCAGTACAAACATTAGCGATTTGTTGTACTGGTGCAAGTGCAGGCAGGTAGAGAACAATTCCTAAAGCTAGTTGAATTGTGGGTATTAGGAAATAGGCTGGGTAAAAACTGAGACATTGGTGCCCCCCAGCGTTGTCTGACATCACACTGTTAGTGACTTGGTTTTGCAGTGTCATTAGATGTAATGTGACATTAGGCCTTCCAGAAATCCGAAATAATATTATCCCGACATAGTATGACGAAAGTTATCATTCAAGACTATTCTAATCCAGTTTCAAACGCAATTTCCCCCAAATAACTTTAAATTTCCAGGGTTCCACATAGGAAATTGCACAAGCAATTTAGGCTACATTTGTGTATTGTGTGCACGGTTACACGATTAGCAAAGCTATAGTGAAACAAGTACATTTATTATACAAAAATACATAAACGAGTTAAGCGAGGTCATTCACATGATCAAGGGAGCTGGTCCATTATATGGCAATTAAAGGAAATGGGAACTGGCAGAGGGTTTTTTTTTTTTTTTTTTTAGTTCAAGAACAGGAAAGCCCTGCTGCTGACTGGCTTCTCTCTCCCAATCCTGTTCAATGTTCCAAGTCTCTGCTGGGATGTGTAATATTAATGTGAAACAAATTCAGGTAACCACAACAGTGGTGTGGCATCATATTAGAAACAAATGAACAACCGAGCCACCAGAAATCAGTCAGTGTTCTTGAAGAACAGAAACCTGCTCATCACCTTGCATCACAAACACTTAAATAGTACTTAAGAGAAAATAGTTTAATCCTGACTGAGGATACATGTAAAAAACTGAAAGGAACACAAGAAAGAACAACACCTGTACAGCTCGAGGACATTTGATTTTTGCAGATTTTTTCATTCTTGGCTAGCGCCCCCCCCCCCCCCCCACCCCCACCCCGAAGTTCAAGGGGAATTTACATTGCATCAAGGGCACAAATGATCAGATGCAACAGTTGCTTTATTTGTTCTCCAGTATCTTCACTGCCGTTCTTCGTTAGTGGTTTAATTGCCAAAAAGACTGCATTTTCTAAAGTTGCCGCCAATGTTTATATGTGTTTTTTGTATGAGTTGGTTTATACATTTAAGGGTGAGGCCTGATCGGTTATGGGGGGGGCAAGGACATCTGTGCTAGTCTGTCACCATACAAGTGTAAAGAACTTCAGCCTTACACAATGTTTCCACTTGGGCCTTCCCATCCAACAGTTCAGCTTAAAGTGATCAACCTCCTCACTTGTTTTCATGTCCATTCGCTTTTACAGACAACGTGCCTCTTCCAGGGTTATGTACACAAGAAAAGGGGAACATATTTTATTATCCTTTCAGAGAACCAAGCTACCTGCTTGTTTCTCAGTGAAATTTAATGTGGCTCAGAGCACCCAACAGTGCAACCAGGTCCCTCTTGGTCTTGAAGGCCCCTGTTATAGAGTATGTGTGTTTAATCATCACTGTTTTCATTAAACCATCTCCAACATCGTATGCATTTATAGGAGGAAATGTAGGAGCACTAAACCAGAGCAAAACTCAAAGCCTCAGTAGATATAGAATCCAGGCCTGGTGGTAGGCAGTGGTGGAACCTTCACAGTCCATAAGCTACCAAACACGGAGAGCACTGATCTTTGGCTGAAACCTAGAAATTAGTGGAGATTTTAGCTCTCGCAGTTCTACACTTCATAAACAGGGAGTTGCTATGAATGCGAACATGTCGGCTAGTCCGGCATTAATGCAGATGTTAACGTACCTGAAACACAAAAAAAATAAAAAATAAAAAATGATGTGGTACATTATCTGAAAAGAAAAAAATCTGACCACTAACATGTCTATTCAAAAGGGGATATAGGGATTATTCTAGGGATTACTCTTGTGCTTCCAATACCTTAAAAACACATTTCCTTTAAAAGTTCTACAACAAACTATAAATTATACTTACAGTTATTAAGCAATAGGATGCCTGCAAGTGTTTTAATTATTTTATGAGGCTTTGCAAGGGGACTAACGAGAAATGTAACAGTAAGTTGCATCATACCTATTATGCAATAGGATGCCTGTAAGTGTTCTATTTATTCTGTAGCGCTTTGTAAGGGAAAAGAATAAATAGTTCCCGCTTTCTCATCCCCATGTCAAACCCCCAAAGCCCTACTCCACTGTGTTACCAATGAATAGCATTAGACCTAGCGGTTCCTACTAATTAAAGTAAGACTCTGAAACACTGCTGCTGAAACACTTTAACAATACTGCAGAATTCAATGGGGGGGGAAAAAAGACTCACACCGAACTGGACTGGAATTGTCAGGGCAGAGTGACTCTGGATGAAGCCTGCACTGATACATCTGCACCCCTCATATCACACTTGTGAATACTGGACCCTGGACAAGGAGAAGCTGGGCCCCACATGGTCCTGTGGCCCCACATGGCTTGTACCCCGATTTCCCACAGTCTTCTCATATCACCATGGTTTCGACTCGGATCCACTGCAGTGAAGTGACGCTTTGATTGACACCTTTAAACTTCCCTAGGTTTGATGTGGACCACCCTTTCACACCTGCAGGGTTGCTGCATGGCCTATACCCAAAGAAGAAATACCATGAGAAAGACTCAACAGAGGCAGGGGGCCGCGCAGGTGAAAGGGAACATGGGCAGTGGGAGGGTCAGAGTAAAACTGAAGACCTCAGTGGTCCGTGACAACGGACACGTTGCTCAAAGGCCAATTAAAAAACAGGTGTATGAGAAATGGAGTCCTTAGCCTTGAGGTGAAAAAAAATGAAATCCCAAAAACATGGGAGGGGTTACTGTGAGGAGGCGGGGCTGAGGATCAACACAGTGGGAGGAAACGCACAAGAACTGCGCAGACCTTTGTCTATTAGGGGATAAACCCAGGGTTTGGTAGCCCAACTTTCTCGGTCCACAGGTAGAGATGAGACACACAAGGCAGCAACGGGAGAAGCGCAGTCGTGTGCGAAGTTGTGTGCTTCTCCAGCCTCCCTCAGTCTTTGTACACAAGTTCTGACCGGCACGGCCGTGCGTGTGCACGTGTGTGTGCGCGCGTTGTTCACATGATGCCATTGGTGAGGTACTGGAAGCCATCGTACAGCTTGGTGGTGATGGAGCGCATGGACCCGTCCACCATCTGCTCCACGAGAACCTGCAGCTGCTCCTCGGTCAGGTTCATGTGGAAGCGCTCCTTCAGGTTCCGGATGGTGCTGGAGCCGTGGAAGCAGGGCAGCTGGGAGCCTGCGGGGGGGGGGGGGGGGTGAAAAGTTACAAAGGGAGCCACGACGCGGCGGCCTGTGCCACTAAAGATACGCAGCATGTGCTCCTGAACTGTGGGAAAACAAACCCAGACAAGCCAGCAGTTCAAAAGAAAGGCCGGCATGGATAAACATGGACTGGGAGAAGAGAAATGAATGCTGCTGATAAAGGAAAGATAAATAAGAGGGATGCTGTCGCTGAATGATTCAGACTCCTTTGTTGACACAAAGGGAATTTGTTTTTCACAAAAAACCTGAACATCAGCATAAACCTGGCCTTAGCTTGTCTGCAGCTACATAAAGCCCTTCCCTGCCCTTCAGACTGCTGTCCAACACATTCCCATTCCAGCTCGTTCAGTTTAACTAGCTCAGCCAGGAGCGCTGTGCATGTGCTGGGAGCTCAGAAGGAGGCATCTCTAGTGCTCATGAGTTTGTGTGACGCATGAACCCCACAGGCAGGGCTACCTTGCTGCATGATCTCCACGATCTGGACCACCTTCTCATGGTGCTTCCGTGCAGCAATCAAACCCTGCAGCATCAGCATCTTGTAGTAGTTAAACATGTCTCCATCCTGGCCACCCATTACCTGAGAGAGAGACACACACAAAATATTAACGTAAACATAAGAGTAAAAAGAAATTGCATTGACATTATACGGACATTATACATGGATTAAATAAATGGGCCTACAGACATTAAAACAATGGCTTATTAAGGCCTATTAAGGTCTTAATTTCAACAATTAAGACTTTCGCCTTCTGACTATGGAAATCCGATTTTAAATGGTACAGTGCATATTACCACATATATCTTGTGCTCTGGCAATTAATATGGTAGTCTGCGCTGCAGAACCGGCAGCCTGTGCCTGGACTCACATCCACAAACTCGCTGGTGAGTTTGAAAGCCGAGGTCTCGAAGCCCAGGTTGCGGGGGGAGCTGGACAGGATGAAGCCGAAGTCGATGTGGATGATGTGGCCCTCGGCATCCAGCAGGATGTTCCCGTTGTGCCTGCAGAGAGACGGAGCGAAAGAACAGGGGGATCGAGGGGGGAGGAGGAGAGATGCGTGCCCGCGTGACGCAGCAGGAGCAGAGAGGGTGAGGGGCCAGAGGGGCGGAGAGAGGAAGAGATGTGTTGAAATCGGAAAGGAGGGCAAGAGGGAAGAAATGAGGAAGTGAGCATTAACAGGGAGAAACAGGAAGGATGTTGGTAGAAAAACAGCATTCTAACCAACTCCCATTGACATCGACACAACAAGCAGTGTATAGAATTTATCTGATTCTAGCAAAAGATTGCAGTTGATCTCTGACCTCTGCACTCATGCAGAGAGATTAATTACTCCACAGGCGCTGAAAGAGCGGTCGTGGCCTCACCTGTCCTTCACCTGCAGCAGGTAGCAGACCAGGCAGTAGCCGGCGCAGCTCCGGACAAAGTTGCGCTGGGCGGTCAGGAAGGCCTCGGTGGTGTAGTTGCCGTGGTCCTGCAGGAAGTAGTCGAGCAGCGACAGCTGGCTCTGCTTCTTCACCTGGTGGATGGACACGGCGTTGACCACCGGCTCGATCATGCCACTGTCCGACGAGATCACCAGGATCTTGTAGGGCTTGATCCACAGGGGAACCCGCTCCTGCTCCCAGATCGACTGCGCGGGAAGAGAGAGCACAGATTCACCCATCCCTACTGGAGAAATAGTGAGTGTCACAGTACCTCAGAAGTTTCATTAGAGTATGACGTAACTGCCAATTTAGACGACTGCAATTTTATTTAGTGATAGGGGACATAGTTCCGACAGCACCGCTTTACCCTGAGTGTGTAGTCATAGGGGTTGGTGTCTGCATATCCTATGCTTAATGCATTTTAATAGTGGAGTGAGCAAGTGACACAAACACGTTCATCAAGCCACAGTCAGTGTATGTTTCAGGCTTGGAAAACAGGTATTTATAATTAGAGGTGTGGTTGTATCCAACAATCAGCTCACCATAGAATTAACACAATCTTTACAACAGGTCCTTGAAGTAACAGACTATAAAGAATTTTAAAGAACTGACTATCATAAATATACACTATCAGATTGTTTGCTGTTCATAAATATATCCATATATTATCACGCATACAGGCACGTGATGTATATGTTAGTCAAAAGGTGGTCACAAATAATTGGTAATTTATAGTTATTATATAGCCTCATTCTCATTCTTGTTCTGTTCTTTCTGGACGTCTCCTTCGCAAATCTGAGATCCACCCACTTTGAGAAATTCACTCCAATACTCACACAAATACCTGAAAGTCCCTAACTGAATATAGAAATTAAGGAGAAGGGCCAATTAAACGAATGCACTTTATGTTACTAAGACTGAAAATCTGTAATGAGCAGATATACCTATCTGATTATCACTGTTACTTCAGTTAAGTGAGGCAGCTTCTATGGGTGGTATGGGAGGGCGATCGCCATGGTGACATTACCTGCAGCTGTTTGAGCACTTGGGAGGCCAGCAGCTCCTGCCGAAGGTCGTCTCCACACTTGACAATGACTGAGAGCAGACGCCAGTTGGGGAGGTGGCCGTAGGGGGAGCCCTCCCTTATCCGTCTGTGAGAGAGAGAGCAGTGTGAAGGCATTTACTCATCACTGCTTCAGTACAATACAGTAAGAATGACATCATGATGTCAGAGTTCTGCAGTGTGATGTCACTCACCCGACTTTCTCCTGCCAGGGCTCTTTGAGGGCCACAGCTGAGGGGTCCTCCGGGTCCCTCTTAAATGTGGTGGGGGTGTGAGCCAACTGCTCCGACAGACGCCGCCTGGAGACACAAACATGCACGCACACACGTGCACACACACACACAAGCATAAAAAAATATATGATTTATACATCAAAATTCAATCAATCCAAACTTAGCACTGCACCAAAACCAAACCAAAGAAAAGGTTTCCAAATTTGTCCAGGTATTCTAAGTTTATATGTGTACAAATGTGGAAATGCAAATGTTCCGCGGTTCCAAAAATCAGGATCGAAAGTGCCGCGTATTTAACATTAAAATGAGCCGCCCTTGTGATGCCCCGCTCCTGTGATGTCATTCCCCCACACGCTGAGACGTAGCGTGCCTCAGCTCCAGAAGCGCTGGCCGCTGTACCTGATGTCTCCCGCGGCGATGAACACGGGCTCCTTGCTCTCCTGGCTGGTGATGCTGTCCACAGAGAACTGGGAGATGTTGTCACAGCTGTTGGTGTGGATCTCTGGGAGCTGGAAGCACAGTGAGGGCGAGCGGGAAATCAGAGAACAGTCACTACGGGGGCCTCAACACACACACACATACACACACACACACACACACACACACACACACACACGTCCTGCACTGCGCACCGGGGACTGCTCCAGAAGACTCACTGCATTATGGGGGTGAACAGACTTGTGAGAAAAGAACACCAAGAAATCTGGGGGAAAGGAATTTAATTATTCCAAGAACAAAAGTGCAAAGAACGTCTAAATGCCCCACAGCAGCAGGGGCTGTGCCATCCCTCTCCAATGAGGTACAATTTGGAATGAACCATTCACCATCTTAAAAAAAGGGGTGTATGCTTTGAGAGTTCTAGCTTATCTAACTTGTATCCTCCAGGCAGTTTAGTCAGTTGATACCCTATGATACTTTGACGCCTAAAGCCTAGAATGGATTTCAGTTTTTGAATAGCATAAGTGACTGTCCATAGAATCTGAAACACAACAATCCACTCACAGCTTTGAAGGCTCTCAAAAGCAATTCACTGATTTGCTCTTTGCTTAGTACGAAGTAATGCCAAGGTATAACTTGCACATGTTGTATTTCACAAGGAACCATGGCAGTCAGGGCCTAGTCCTGGCTAAACTGTAATGAGTAAAGGCACTAGACCTTTCTCTTTTCAAACAATTTTAGCCAGTGACCTTTTTTAATACGAACTCATCATAAGTATGATACTGGTGAAATAGAAAACATTGGTTTGCACATGTTGACAGGCAGTCCTTGTTTCCCAGGCAACAGGAGGAAGGGGCGCACCTCCACCTGCAGCTCGCCGATGTCGTCGACGGACCAGGCCTCGTCGTCGTTGTCGTAGTTGGGCACGGTGGAGAAGCTGCTGGCCCGCTGCTCGGCCGTGATGCCGCAGTCCGGAAGGTTCTCCACCGAGCGCGTGCTGCGGATGCGCGTCTCGGGGATGCGCACCGGCACGTTGGACGTCTCGAAGTTCTCACACTCCAGCACCTCCACGTAGATCAGGTACGGTGCCTGGGAGGGAACACACAGCGCAGCCAGTCACACAAAGGACCTCAGACAGGGCGAAGGGATACTTTCACCTATTACAACCTCAAACGCAAACTTGCTATGATGATAGAAAATAAATAAACGAAAAAGTGGGCATTAAAAGGTCAATAAAGGTTTTCTATGATATTTTAGATAAGACTTCTGCTCATTCAATATGCAATCACTCCGATCATATATTTAGTTAATGTTCAGAACATAACAGCTAGTGTGACCTAAATGACCAACTTAAATAACATTTACAATTTGAATAACGCACTCTCCCAAAAACCTCTCTATAATGGGATGGCTACTGCTGGGCAAACAAAGTGACTATCGCATATTTCAGGGCCTCATTTTATTCCAATAGCATTTTTATTCCCTTCGTTCCTGTTTTTACATCACACGTTGTAGGACCAATCACATGCAGACCAGGGCACGGGCCCTCCCCCACCTTGTCTTTGGAGTTGAGCACCACGGCCTGGGTGTGGGGCACGCGCACCACGTGGTGGTCGAAGGCGGCGGTGGGCAGCCAGACGCGGGCGGGCAGCTTGTGGTTGAGCAGCGAGAGCTCGGAGATGAGCCGCTGGGTCTTCTGCTCCTTGGTGGGCAGCGTGGCCAGCCGCTTGCCGATGCCCATCAGGGACTTAATGAACTCCCGCTGGGGCGTCAGGCGCACAGGCTGGGCCAGCGCGCAGGGAAGGGGGGGGGGGGTGGAGGGAAAGGAGGAGAACAAAGACACTCAGTTATAAGGTGAGAATGAGATGAGAAAACCAGTGTTTTTCCAAAGAAAGGATTTCGTGTGTCATTCACGCTTTCATTGGTCCCCTCTGCTCCTCAGCGCTGCGCTTCGCAGGGGAATGAAAACCACGGCATTAACGCCAGAGCGCCACAGGGAAACGGCGTTACCACAGACGGGGGAGAACAGACCGTTTACGCCTGCTTCACAGCCGCCTGACGACAACATTCGGCCTCTCAAGTCTTCTCCTCGTACCCACGGAATAGCAGCTTGTGGTGAAATCTCAGTTACTCACTCACTGGCACAAAAAGGAAGTTCAACAAAATAGGTCAAACAAAGTAGCCTTCTGAAACACAGCTGTGCCAATGTGAGACCATAGAACATGACCTTTAAGTCTGGAAGGAAAAGGAACTATTCCTGCTGACAAAAATCAAAAGATTAAGTGTTAGCAGTGTGCGCAATACCAAAGAATGAACACCAGGGGGCAATAAGGATACAGGCCTTTTTCTCCCCAGAAGAAAAATGTGGTGGCAAAACAAAAACACAAACTTTATTAACACCACTGCCAATAATTTCACCCAAAAGGAAAAAAAAAGATTCACAGGTAATCTCCAGAATGTTCCACAACACAAGCATCAATTATGACGAATACTCTAGAGAGGACTGAATCAGGAATTGAAGATATACAGAACTGAACTAAATCACCTCGGATGCAGTAACAGAACATGTTGGAACAGTTTTAAAAAGCTTTGTCCAAATTCAATAAATCGAGTGTTAATCGCCACAATTGATAAAAGTCTAAAAGATACAGTGATATTTAGTCTTTTGGGTTACAGCTGACCCCAGAACAGAAGAAAATCCTTCATTTTTCTGAATTAAAATGAGAGAAATTAAGAGATGTAGAAACCTGCCATTTGAATGTATGAATGACAGATGTAAGCAGTCAGTCAAACACGCAGTTGGCTCAGTTCACATCTAACCATTCACAGGACTCGAAAGCTGTCATCACACCGAAATCTGAAGGCGGCCCCCTTGTGACACACTGCCGTGGCGTTTATCTTGGCCACTCCCCCGCAACGCCATGGAAACGGTGGCCATAGTCACAGCCCTTTGAGGTGGACTTTTCCCCCTCCTCAACAAAACCTTGCCTTTCCAGCAAGGAGCCACTCCAGGATCAATTTATCACACGAGCACACAGGTGGCAATACAAACACGCTCACTCATGATTTGTGGCCTATACCCTCCATTCTCTGTTTACTGTTGAAATCAATGGAGGATGTTCCACAATTTTGTTAAAAACAAAGAAAAAAAACAACTAGACTTTAACTTCCAGCATAGACGAAAAAACCTGCAATCAGAAGGGGCTCGAGGAAATGTGTGATTTAATTTTGATACATCTCACATTCAAGGTGCAGATTCCTCAAGCAACAAAAAACATGCCTTTCGCACCAAAAGATAAACCACCTACGAATCATGCGCAAGACTAATGTTCAAAAGGACTGGGGAACAACTGCTCCTATATACAGCATCATCTTCAGCTTCATTTTTCCATCTGTCTCTGCAGGACAGAACCAAATGCATCAGCACTCACTTAAACTACTAAACTACATTCAGCAGCGTTTCTTAACAAAATGATTAAAAGGTGCTTCACGGGAACCTATGATCCTCATACGGTACACAAAGTTGAAAAACCAGTTACTCAGCCAAATTTAGCCTACTCCTTTCACAAATAAAAATATTATGTGGCATCATCGGGAAGCTCATACTTTAATTTGTCATATCTTCATGCAATGCAGTGACCGTGTAATCAGAGTACATAGTTCAGTTCCTGCATGAATAAACAGCTGTGCAGAAGCCTACCAACCGAAGACACTGATCCAATCACTGAGAATCCAGCTGAGGTTCACCCAAGCAGTCCAGCTGGAACCAAACCCAACACGACATCATTTTTCTGCATCAGCCAATGGAAAGGCCACAGGCCTGGAGATGGCCACACCCAATTACCACAGACCCAATTACAGAGCTCTGCTCTCCCACTGACCTCAAGTTTGAAGCAAAAAACTGCGCTACCTGAGATACCAGATCTCAAGCTTGGTGTTGTGAAGTAGGCTATGCTGCAGAAATTGTCTTCTGCTACAAACTTGAGGTGAATGTCCAATTATTCTGGAAAACGAAAGAGATTTGCCCCTGACTCAGTCAAAACATTGACTCATCTGCAAGTCACAAGTTGCGCCCAATAGAGCCTTATATTAAATTTTTATCATCCAAAGATTGATGTTGGAATATGTTGCAAATAATGAACCAGGTTGAATTTGATAAGTCAGACATTAATAAATGTTTTACCTGAGGCAGATCTAAAGCATGAAGTGGAATTCATGGCAAAATCAATTGACCACAAAATGAAAAGCTAAGTAGATCTCATAACTAATAAATGTAAAAACCAATTGAAATAGACATAAAATAAGAAAAATGGCACATAGCATTTACATTGCATGTAAATATAATGCATTACTGAGAAGTGTAGTTAAGAAGTACAAGTCTTTTCCAAAAATGCTCCTTGTCTGCTCTACATCTAGATCTCAAACGAGATCTTATGTAGATAACAGCTGTACTATCTGATATGTTTAATGGACAACCTAACCAATCTAAGTGCTGATCACAGTTGGAGAAAAATGCTACTTTGCAACTTGTGATGCACGTTTTCATATTTTCATTCCATGGTCACGTGATTTAGCCAGTGAATTTTCTCCACACAAATCTACACAGAATATCGGTAGAGCACGCCAGCGGAGTCAGCCAACATCCCACAATCCACAGCACCAGGACGATAAGGAGGCAGTGGACTTACTGTACCAGGCTTTAGGTCAAGGCTCTCAGTGCTGGAGCTCAAGCCCTGGGAAAGGAGAGGGTTACAGCATGGGGAGAGGGGGAGGGCAAGACAAAAACAAGACAATGGTGACCACTCCGGCCCAAGCGGGATCGCCAGCGGGCAGGGGCCGAGCCCGCGGCGCGTTAGCCCACGCTCAGAGGAAACGCGCCCTGGCGTCCGCTGGCCGCCGAGCCGCTAGAGAAGAGCAGAGATTCCATTTCCCAGCTTCTCCGCGTGACACTCGCACGCGTTACACAATCTGAGGAAACGGCCTTTCACAGCAGCTCCTGCACGTCACGCCGTCCGACAGCACGCAGCCTCGACAGCACGCGGGGAACCGCTTTCCTGACTGACATTTTAAAACGCATTCTGGGGAAGAGACGGATTCATGCGCGCCTGAACATACGTTTGTAAAGTTTTCCTTTTATTCCTGAGAATGCTGGAATTCAGCTCAAATAAAAGTCAGAATGTTATCACCGCGGTTCGTGCTCTTGACTCCAGGAAGGGACAGTAAATCAGTCAGCAGCTGAGAGCAGGTTTCACATCAATGTTCCTCCAAAAATGTAAACAACTTAATGTCATGGATGATAAGTAGGCCTGGATAATAATAGCCGCCAGGTTACGAGTGTTACACATTCTAACCTCCAGCCATATATACAGCACTTCCTCTTGGGAACATCGGTCTTAAATGCTGGCAGTCATCCAGAGTGTATGGCAGGTTTGTTTATCCATACACAGTGGGAGTGGTCAGAAGTTATTACCAGGTACACATAGGGCGGCTAGGAGCAGCAGCTAATAAAACGGGGAAATTCAGTACTAAGCATGTAACGTTACACTAAATAAACACGTTTGAAGTGAAGTATTCGTGCTGCTTGCTTTTGAGATAGGGACAAGCCCGGTGAATCAGACTGCCCTGCATAGACAGAGGGACAGACAGACAAACGGACAGCGCGGATCGCTGCGTCACTCATCCCTGCCCAAATCCCCTGCCTAATCCCAGGAGCAGCAGCAGGGCCCGGCTTGACCCCGCAGCGGGGATTTGGTGACGGGGGAACGCAGCGTCGGGACGTCCCGTCACTGTGAACGGGCGCAGGTACAGCCGAACGGAGCGGTACTCCCGCTCTAAGCACCCCTCCAGGCCCACCCCCCCCCGCCCCCCGCCCCCCCCCAGCTCGCAGCAGCAGGTGGCCACAAAGAGGGAGCGCACTGGTGACCGCTGCATCGCCCGCCGCGCTTCACAAATTAAGAGCAGGCGGCCAGTCCATTATCGCCGGCTGTATTAAGGACACGGAGCTTCCATTCCTAAATCCAATCTGAGTGTTACATTACATTAGCCTACATTGCGCTACGTTACAGGCATTTAGCAAACTCTCAGTAATCCAGAGTGATTTACAGAGCGCTTGTAATTTTTTTTTTTTTTTACACAGTATCCATGTATCCATTTATACAGCTGGATATGTACTGAAGCAATCATTTATACAACTGGATATGTACTGAAACAATCATTTATACAGCTGGATATATACTGAAGCAATCATTTATACAGCTGGATATGTACTGAAGCAATCATTTATACAGCTGGATATATACTGAAGCAATCATTTATACAGCTGGATATACAGTGAAGCAATCATTTATACAGCTGGATATATACTGAAGCAATCATTTATACAGCTGGATATATACTGAAGCAATGCAGGTTAAGTCCCTTGCTCAAGGGCACAATGGCAGTGCCCTAGCTGGGAATGGCTGTAAATCGCCGGACATGCTGAGCTGGTAATTGTGATCACAAATCCCCGCCTTTTCCAATGGCAACATGAACTAGATACATTTGGGGAAGGTGAGGCACCTGTCCCACGGACACTACAATCCAGTGAGAAATCACAGGGTTAGGGTTAGGACTAAACGCAACCGCGCTCACGTGGAAGAGTTACATCGATAAGACACGTTCCATTACGTTATTAAGGACTCTGTCCCCTCTTCAAATGCTTACAGGGTCTTTAATCACATATGAAAGCAACTTACTGCCTTTTCCATTCTAAAACCGTCACTCAGGGCCAAAGGTCAAAGTGGAATATTTTTCCACTGTTATTTATTGCATTTTGTGAGACAACAAAGGGCCATAAAGGGCTGCTTTATGGTTCCTTACAATGCCAGGACTTTCACCCCGATGACTACCGGTATTCAACTGGTGCTCAGGAGGCCTGGTGTTATTAATTAGTCAGAAAAGCCAGTGATCCTCGTTAGTGCAGAGGCAGCGCTGTCTGGGGCTGGGCTGGTTCACTGGTCATGTGGAGCTTTTGGGCCTGTGGCTGTAGCAGAACTGGGGGGGGGGGGGGGGGGGGGGTTGAGAGCTCTAATCCTTAGTCCTGCTGTCATGGTCCGATTGGCTCACTGACTTCTGTGTATGAGTTCAGTGAGCCACAGCGCAATGGGCATGTGCGTGCAATTGTCCAGGATGCGATTCACATTGCAGTGACAGCAATACTTTGTAAGACGGACGGTGATCCATTATTTCCTGTCCCCACTGCCTCATTTTTCCAGAGAGCAACGTGTCGTTTTAACACTGTTGTGTTAACACTGTGCGTCCAAAAGAGAGAAATGCAGTACAGAGAGAAACATGTTGCTTATTTAAACATTTCAATAATTTATTTCCACAATTAATTGTGAGAAATGTGGCCATTCACAAACTACTAGCCTAAAGCTTGCACGGAAATGTGCAAAATTGTCAGGCTACACTTATCCCATCTGAAACCTCAGCAACAGTTCGCTTGACTTCTGAAAGGCTATCGCTATGGTGAACCGTCGCAAGAATTCACAAAGCATTGTTAATCCCATTTGTTTTCACACAGCAAATTCAGTTAAATGAAATCAAATCTGAATTGCCTGAAACTAAAGACGTGGTGCTCTGGAGATTTAGGACGGGCGCAGGAAGTGGGCAGAGACACAGAGGAGCATGTGACAGCAGGGAACCTGGCTTCTGCTCCAGGGGCGGGGCGGGGCTAACCGGGGATAAACACACCCACATGACCCAGGTCATAGGTCAGGACACGCTCCGGGCGAGAGCAGGAGAGAGAGAGTCACCACCAGGGCACAACCGGAGAGATGGAGAATGGAGAGGAGCAAAGAAAGAAGAGAGGACAGGCAGGAGAGAATGACTGAGAGGACACAGCCAGGAGGAAAGCAGACAGAAATGAAGGAGTGAAGGACAGTGAGTGGGCAACCGGGAGAAAAGAAACAGTGAGTGAGAAAGAATGGATGGAGGAGAGGACAGCGTAGAAGAAGAAAGCAGAACTGAGACGTGTGAGCAGGGATGTGCAGACGTCACAGCAGCGTATTTATAAAGAGCGCATTTGCATTAGAGTCGTGGGCCTTGCATTAGAGTCGTGGGCCTGCTGGAGCAGGTGCCACTGCAGACAGGCTGAGATCAATACGGGTAGAGAGGGGTGTTAAGTTAAAACTTCAGAGACACTGCACTGGACAATCACCCTCCCCCCCCCCCCCCCCCCCCCCTCATCAGACACCATGGTACAGCCCACGCTGCTCTTTTTCACAGTGATTAAGAAGCTTCTCTCCACACTGCTGGGGGGATTTTCCATACTGAGAGGTGAGAAAAAACACATTCTGTTGCATTACTGGCAGTTTTAACACACCCTGACTTCAGTGTGTGAGGGGAATTTCTTCTGTCCCTTCAAACAACACGTCTTTAAGACCTTGCAGTACATAGACACACGTGCATGTGTGTGTGTGTTGGGTTCATCTGTCTGTGTCTTTGCCAAGTCTAACAGATGATAACTCTTTGTCACCGACAGTGTATTCAGTTACACCCACCAAACACAGATCAAATTTCACCATTTCAAGGTGACATGGCTTCAGCAAATCCCAGTAGAGTAATACAGGTCCACATCGAGTTATCTCCAGTCAAGTGAACAGAAGCCACTGCGTGCGAATGAAAGGCCATCGGACATCACAGCGGCCACTGATCTATGAATGGCAGGCACTAAAAAACCGGGGTAGTCATAAACTTCAAACCGCTCCTTTCACAAACAACAGGCCCCTGCGTATGGCCCAAGCGAATCCCGGGAAACGGTTACCCTGGTGACGGGGCCAGCGTATGGGCGATATCACAAAGAGGTGGGGAGGGGGTGGGTATGACTCTTCTGAAAGACGGGGGGGAAAGAGCACAGAGATGAACAGATGGGGTGAGACCTTCCTGGACGGAAGAAAAGCAGGGGATTACTGAGAGCGCAGCGCTCTGATGTCACGGCCCTGCCCCACGCTGGAAGAGCCTCTAATCTCCCTGCGTTTTGTCACACATCAGCGCCAGGCATCGCCGTGATGTCAGGAAACCGCAGGTTCCCTCATGTACTGCAATGGGATTGGCGGAACGTTCGGCATCCGTGGAATGTAGCATCACCGTCCTATTCCCTATTCCAGTGCACAGGAGAGAACCTCAATCAATCAATCAATCAAATTTTATTTGTATAGCGTATTTTACAGCAGTTGTCACAACACGCTTTACAGACAACCCCGGCCTAAACCCCCACTGGAGCATGCGTAAGGCAACAATGGCAAGGAAAAACTCCCTGTGGCAGATGGGGAGAAACCTCAGAAGAAACCAGGCTCAAGGGGGAAACCCATCCTCCTCTGGTCGGCTCAGGGTGCCGACTGGTGACCAACACGTCAGTCAGTTTTACAGAGTTTATGATGGATAAAAGCGCTATATAAATGCAGTCCATGATGTGGCTCAGACGATGGGCGGAGCCGGGGTGGCGGTGGTGGGGAGCAGCAGGTGGCGACAGATGCCACAACCTGGGCTCAGGGCTGTTTCTGCCAACGTCAGCACTGCACCCAGCCAGTCTGCTGCACAGGAGCAGTCTGGGCACGCTGTGGGCTGCTCACTGCCGTGTAGGTACAGGACGAATCTGCAGGATTCCTCAGGCACCGTTTAGCCCCCTCACAAGGGAGTGACAGCTACAGCTCTACTGCGAGAGTTTGCTCACTGACAAATATAGCAGCCGAGTGAGACTCCCAAAACTCACCAAATCCCAAATCTCACCAAGCGTTAAGTCCACAATCACAGCTCCACCCCAACCACGCACGTGGATATCTTAACACCTAATGACAGGACCTTCTGGGTTTTTTGCTATACTCATACACGTTAAGCATATTTGGTCACCAGCTCCGGTACATGTATACTAAAAATGGTACACAAGCCCGTGAGTCACTTGTGTCCCAGTGCGGCCACAGAAATGTTAGCAAAGGAGCTACTTTGCTGGTGTTAGATCGGTTACATTCACGGCTAACGCCCTGGTAGGAGGGCGCTGCAGGGGAAGCTCCGGTTACATGCGCCTGCCCCTGATGTCCCCCAGAGGGAGGGATGGGGCAGGTGTCCTTTACAGAGTCGCGCCGCACTGAGCCGCACAATCCCCTGCAGCCGTTCCAGGTGACTGCACGCGGCACAGCAGAGCCAGCCGCCCGGAGGCCGGACAGGCTCGGCCGATAAAACGCCTGGCAATCGCACCGACGGACAGAGATCCAGGGGGTTCGGGATGGGAGAGCAGCAGGATACTGATAAAAAGTGATAAAGATGCAGGGATTAAAAGCAGAGAGAGATAAGAGAGAGATGGGGGCGAAAGAGAGAGATTGCAGTGGAGAGATGAAAGGTGGGAGAGGGAGGGGAGAGACAGCAGGGTCGGAGACGACAGGAAGGGAAGAATAAGAGGGAGACAGAGAGATAGAGAGAAGGAGACAGACCAGGCAGTGAGCCAGCGCATGACAGCACGAGATGAGGAGGAGGAGGAGGAGGTGGGGGAGGAGGAGGAGGAGGAGGAGTAGGAGGCGAGCTCACACACTCCTCTCTGTGACCACCACGTCTTCAGGATTTCACTTCAGCCTCCGGGGAAGGCAGAAATGAGGACGAGCCCTGCGAGGGAGGCGGCCTAATAAAGCAGCTCTGCTCAGGGAGGCGGGCACACGCAGACACGCCCGTGTGCTCAGGGAGGCGGGCACACGCAGACGCAGACACAGACACACCCACATGCTCAGGGAGGCAGGCAGACGCAGACACAGACACGCCCATGCGCTCAGGGAGGCGGGCACACGCAGATGCAGACACGCCCACGTGCTCAGGGAGGCGGGCACACGCTGCCACGCCCACACGCTGAGGAGACGGGCACACGCAGACACACCCACACGCTCAGGGAGGCGGGCACACGCAGACACGCCCAGGTAACAACTCTGATGTCACTGGAAAAATGATAAAGGCAACCCAAGCGTACATGAACGATTTGAGCTCAGCTATAATAAGACAGGACGGCTGCGTGCTCTCTGACGTGTGTGAGGAGAGCAGAGCGCAGCGTAGCGCATGCCTGAGCGGGGAGTGTGTGAGCACCTCAGAGCAGCACCAGCCTCTCCCCCTGCCGTCGGCACGGCACAAAGCCGCCATTGTGCCGCGTGGGTTTGTGTGCGCCTGGCGAGACCCATGGATTCGGTACACATTTATTGGGAGGGAAAGGGGGGGCGGCGATATAATGATTTATGACAGATGACATTTTCCCCCCACCCCCACACACAAGCACACACACACACACGCATCCTCCAGAGACCTTGTCTGAGAGCAGACACCAACATTCCACTGACCCTTGACCCCAGCTGCAGAGTGACCCAGCAAAGACGCCCTCGTGCCTGGCTGTACTCAGGCACGCTGGTATTTATCGCCCACCCTCGCACCCTCCCCGGGTGTCAGGCCTGAAGTTTCTGCCACATGTGTGTGACCCACTTAGATGAGCACAGAGAGGACCCGCCCGAGGACAGCGCTAAGCGCTAAGCGCAGTACAGGTCCTCACAACGCGCTTATGAGCACAAACACACCCTCATTAGTGATAATGACTACACGCATTAAAATAGAACGCACTCAGCTTCACAAACTAATTTTCACCGTGATAATTCACAGCTGCGTGAAGGACGACGGTAATGCAACACTAACACAAGCCGGATAAAGATGATGTTAAGTCATCACAAAGAGATGAGGTGCGAGACAAATAATTTAACGAGAAACAAACCAACAAAGGAAAATGCACTTCGCAAAACAGTCCAAAAAAAGGCCCTTGGGTAAGAGACCGTGATAGTGCACTATCTGAACTGAGAAGTACAGTGGCTTTGGAACAACTACAATCTGCAAAAATATCCTGCAAAAATGACCTGGCAGCTACAGCCAGTAAACCCAGGCTTGAGTGATCCTCACTCCCCACTGTACATGCAGAAGTGAACTGCAGGGTCGAGCACAGGAATGAGAGATATACGGAAACAGACCAGCAGTATGTGACTGTGACCGAATCCTGGCTTGTGGTGTATTGTGAAGCCCTGCCTGGGGCAGATGCTATGGTCTGTGGGCGGAGCCCGGGGGCGGGGACAGGGGCCTGAGGGGGCGGCGCTCACCTCGTCCTGGCTGCTCTCCACCTTGGGGTTGCTGGCCGTCCTCTTGAGATTGCTGCTGAGGCTGATGCTGACGGTGGCGTCCGACTTGGAGCGCTGGTGCGTGCGCTTGGAGGGCGAGAGGCCGTGCTCGGGGAGGGCGTGGCTGAGCACGGGCGGCGGGCAGGGCGGCAGCTCCCGCCGCAGCCGCTGGCTGGCCGGCTTGAGCTCGTCGGACAGGATGAGCTTGCGCAGCTTGGTGCCGCGCGAGTGGCGCTGGGTGGAGATGTGCATGTCGGACGAGTAGGCCCCCAGCAGCCAGGCGCACTGCAGCGAGAAGCTGATGCTCTGCCGGCAGCGGTGCACCACGTACGGCTTGATGGCGTCGCCCACGTCCTCGTCCATGTGGATGTACATGTTGAGCAGCTGCGGCAGGTAGAAGTCCACGTCCTCGTAGCGGAAGCTGAAGAGCCGGTTGCCGATGTAGGCCTGCACGCCCGGCTCCTTGGAGTTGTACAGGTAGGAGATCGCCATGGAGACGTCGAAGAGCTTGGACTCGAAGAGCCGCAGGAGCCACGACTGCTTGGAGGAGTTGTTCTTCTGGCGGCGCCGGGCGCCCTTCACCGTGCAGGGGAGCGGCTCCTCCGGCTCCTCCCGGATCTTGGGGGGCTTGGTGACCCCGCCCTCGGCCGGCTCCGGGTGGACGCTCCCGTTGACCAGCCCCTGCTCGGCCCCGCCCGTCGCGGCCGCGCCCTCACTCTCGCTCTCGCCCTGGAGGAGCTTGACCTTCTGCAGGACCTCCTGGCAGGCCTTCTTGGCCACCTCGGGGTCGATGACCACACCCACCTCGCCCGCGCCCTCCGAAATGATGCCCAGTGGCGGGCTGGGGCCTCGTGGGCTGTCGTCGCTGGCCGGCTGGAGGAGGTGGCTGGGGGAGGCCGAGGAGGAGGAGGTGCAGGGGCTCTGCTCAAGTTCCTCCGCCTGAGGAGCCGGGAGCTCCACGTCCGTGTCACCCATGGCCACTGCGAGGAAGAGGAGGAGTCAAACAGTCAGAGCACGCGCGGACTCACTAATTTCGACAACATTCCAAACCTCAGGCACAAAAACCTGAATATGATACCCAGTTACACATGTGCAGCTACACACAGCTGCAAACGCTACAGAAGATCTGAAAAAGACTGCTCGTCCATATGTAGTGGAAAACTACCCGGTACACACGCAGGCTGAAAAACATTACATAACCTATGAATGAACCTTGCTACGTGTGATCGCAGTTTGGACAGGGGTGAATGCTTGCGGTCAAGACTCCTGCATGCCAAAAACAGAGAGCGTCCATTGTAGTTTTCAGAATGAACTTTAGTTTGAATTTTACGAACGATAAAATCCCAATCGGAGGTCCAAATATTCTACAATCCACTCCATAAACGCTCTTTGTTTATTTCGGAAAACATTTTGAATGGTCATTTGTCTGAGACGCATGTCACAAGACATAGCAAGATGAGTTAAACCTGTAAGCCTGTTTCTGCAACATCTACAACGTCCTCCTGCAAAGTTATGGATGACCCATCTTGACTGTTATAAAACAAAGCTTCGCTTGGTCTCTCATCATCTTTATACAAGATTCCAGAACCCCATAGTTAAATCATTTACTGTCCAAATGATTCTTTGGCATAAAAAAAAGTACTGCTTCAAGATAAAAGTACTTTAAAAGAAGAATGAAAAGCTATTCAGCCTCAAATCATATCAATTACCCAAGCAGCGATTATGTCTGCAACAACAAAATGTGCCGTTTGATAACCGGTGCTTTGGGGGAGGTTACAGCGAGGATCAAAGGGACACGTCTTCTGCAAGCCTTCCTGACCCACAAAAGAGCAGTGTCTCAGGGCAGAGCGTGTCTTAGAGCAGTGTCTCAGGGCAGAGCGTGTCTTAGAGGACCACTGGAGCGTGACTCGTCTGAGCACGGCTTCTGCGCCATAAGCACGGGCCACGCGTGCCAGCGACCCAGGACAGAAGTGTGTGTGTGTGTGTGTGCGCGCGCGTGTGTGAGTGTCCGTGTGAGCTCCTGCATCGCTGTACCCCAGTGATCCCCTGCTGTGGAATGCAGCTGTAATCTCCCTGAGTAGATTATCACGCCACTGCACATGCAGCGTGCTTCCATGTCCACTGTATGGAGCGGAGCCAACAGACACGGGTCCTTGTGATGTTTGTCTAAGACCAACTTTCCAGTAATTACTGGCTTTACGAGAACAGGAAGAATTCAACTGAAACTATACAGTACTCCCCTAAAAACAGAACCTATTAAAACATGCGCAACAAGAGCCCTTACAGAGATTTAAAACCTGGAGCACATGAAAGGCATGTATTGGGACACACTGACAGGGATCTACGTGCGTTTCTTTGTTTGTCACTTTTCATTACTCGTGACATTGAGCAAGTTTCTGCATGCAGGCAACACCTTCTTACTTTCACTCATTTTTACACATATAGCGCATATGCAGCTGCTAGCTACCCAGCAAGAGCACAGCCCAGAACAGGCCTACATCCTGCAGCTGCACTCGCCTGAGACGGAGCCCACGCATTAAAGTGCATTAAAAAAGCAAACGTATAAAAAAATCTGAACATGTTGTGAGTCTGATACAGATAGACTGCAGGATGATAAACTGTAACTGATGAACTGAAAGAACTGTACGCTGTACCTGAACGAGCATGCTCGAACCTGGGCTAAGCGACAATGGAATGTCAATGGAAATAAAATTCTGTGACAGAAAAAGCATCATATCATCTGACTGAAAAACAGCTTGACTTGAGCCTGAATATGAAAAATGTATTTATTGTGGAAAAAAAACCACCCACACAAATTCAGCTACACTGCAAAAGTGAAAAATATTCAGGCAACCCAAATCGCATTTGGTTGCTAGAATAACAACAAGTGGGAAATTTCCAATATTTTCTCTTTTAAACTACTTTAAAATTTCTCATCAAAATAGTAATTATTTTTCATTACCTCAGAAAACTGTAAAATTATTTCCAAAAAGGGCTATTCAAATAGCAATTCAGAATTACTGCCCTGCAGTATTATTAGAGTGAAGCAAATAATTTTAATTGCTATTCAAATAGCAATTTGTGTAAATACATTTACTGTACTGTGATAAAACTTTCAAATGCTTGCTGCCAAACGACTCACCCATTGCTATACATTCATAATCTCAACTAAATAAAAACATATGGCTGGAAATGTAGCCTATGACTTACCATTGGAATTTACTACTGAGTATGAGAGGAGGTACCAATCCTGTGGCTAAGGATTTGAGTGATAACACTGATTTCCTAGTGACAGAATACAAGCAGATTTCTAAATATAGAATATATAGGCCGATAATAAAAATTGCAGTGCAGTTCTGATTTGGTTCTGAAATTCACAGGACAATGTGGCCACATTTCTCCTTGTGTGTGTGTGTGCGTGTGTGTGTGTGTGAGTGTGTGAAAGAGGGCATCCTTGCCCCAGTCATTAGTAATAGCACTAGCGACTTCTTGCTGTGCAAGGTCAATGTGTTAAAAAAATGAAATCACAGGACACATCTGTTCTTATTAACCTTTTTCTATGCTTGCCTGATTGGAAACAGCATTTCTGCCCCTTATCAGTCACACAGTAGATTCACTTTCTCTCTGTCAGGTGGGGCTGCTCAGTGATGCAAAGCCCTACATTTAACACCAGAAATAGAACCCAATAGCATGGCATCTCTCTCTCCAGTGGGGCCCATCAAGGTGAGAAGTGGTGAGACAGGTTCTGTTACAGAAGCAGAGGCCTGCATGCAGCGCGGTCGCACATGTGCAGAACAGCACTGCAGGACCCACAGCTTCAGATCCCACAGAGGATGGGCCTCTGTGCTTAATGCCACAATGCAGAATGATCCTCTTTATCATCACACCACAGCTTCAGATCTCACAGAGGATGGGCCCCGGTGCTTAATGCCACAATGCAGAATGATCCCCTTTACCATAAAATCTCAGCTTCAGATCCCATAGAGGATGGGCCTTGGTGCTTAATGCCACAATGCAGAATGATCCCCTTCAGCATAAGACCACAGCTTCAGATCCCACAGAGGATGGGCCCCGGTGCTTAATGCCACAATGCAGAATGGTCCCCTTTACCATAAAATCACAGCTTCAGATCTAATACAGATAGAGTTCCTATGTGAGAACATGAAATGCCAGATCCCCTCTATCACAGGGGAACACAGCTTCAGATCAAACAGAGAAGAGGCTCCTGTGCTGAAGACTAATGATGCAGAACGACCCCAGCTATCCCTACATCCTCCCCAGCCAGCATGATCTAGTTTTAATGATCACAGCTTCATTTTTGGCCCCATTTTTAAGATCACAGTTCTAACAGAACAGCTCTAAGCCTGTTATTGCTAAATCTGCATAAGTTTACACGTCTGCCTTCGACCCACAGCTTAGCATCACGTTGCTTGTTTCACTGCAGATGCACACTAGCCTGACAGACTGCAGAATTACACTGCATATGCGATACTTTAAATAGGTATACTGCATGCTAAATGGATGTTACCAACCTATACCTGACATTGTAGAACCGCAGCTGTTTCAATGCAAGGTCAACTGTGCTTAAATCACTCTACCAATATACACAAAATTTGAACAGTTGAACAGTAATAAAGAACCTGATTCGGTCCAGTAAAATATAGCCATGTTATTGTGTGCATTTGAGAGTAGCTTTTAATATCTAGCACATGAGAATTCTGTCAATATGAGTTTAAAAAAAACATACAATGTGAGAATAACACAATGTTATTTAAAAAAAGTTTCTAAATTAATCAGCCTGGGGGTTCCCCCCCTCCCCCCCCACACAAGCAGTCCAAGGTGCACTCCATTACCTCTAATGAAAATTCAGCCACGAATGGAAAAGTGGATTTCCACCTTCACTGAAGAACACCACAAACTCCCAGAATGCACACTGATTAAAGGCCACAGAGTTCTGCATCCTTCACTCGATCAGGCCGAGACGGCGACCATTCCCTGTGAACTGTGTCCCTTCTTCCCTCCCAACTGCTGCCTGGCCAACGAGTCAGGGCACAGATAACCTGCCGCCAGAGGAAACACAGCTGCTCCATATATACTCACCATCTCCCTTATCTAACCGCTCTCACTGGGTATCTAGCTGCTCAGAACTGAGATGTGTCCCAGCCTGTAAACACACTAAAATAAGTCTGCGGCAATCTTTTTAACGTCAGCTTTGATTTGTTTCGCAACATGCGGCACACGGTACACGTTCTATTCGCAACACTGAACTAAATAAGAGGCCCTACCCAAGCCTATACACAGTTCACAAGATCAAAGGTGAGCTGCAGCTTCTCAAAACACTTCACTGCCACATAAGCACACAGAGCCACAGAACAGCAACATGAGCTCAGCTCACAGCTCAGACAGAGATGAAATACCAGGGACATGTGATCAGATGTGCTCCAGTCCCCTTTCCTCAGCACTTCTGCTGCTTCACTACACAAAAGGCAACTAAACAAAGCACTTCACATCTGGACCAGTGGAGAGGGTAAGAGGAGACTTGAACAGGTGAAGTGTAACACGGTGAAGAAGCTGACACAGGTCAGCTTTCTGAAAGCTTGTGTGTGTTAACGTGTCTTTTGGCAGTGGATGCCAAGATCACTTCAAGAGCCACCATTGGAGTAATGGCAACCGTGCCCCTGTCCAGACCAACCCATCTCCTCGCACTGAGCACCACCCTAGCAACCAATCACAGCACACAATTCTTCATTCTCAGAGGAAACAGCATCAAGAAGCAAACTCCTTCAAACAAAGGTCACCGAAAGCTCATATTGTGATAAGGGAAGTAAATGAAGGCTGAGAGGACAGCCAAATTGGTGGACCCACAACACCATACCCTCCTGTGCACCAAGTCTTAATCTTTTGGGCAGTGTCATGCATTACACACCTTCAAAACCAATATGAACAAATTAAACATTTTAAGCAATGGATCTAAAATGAAATGCCACTGCCTATCCTTCACAAAACCGAATGCCAGTCACCCCTCTGACTGTGAATGACTCTTCCCTTGAGAGGGCATATCCCAGGGGCCACTCTGTACCTGATACTGAAAGATGACCGTGCTATCGTGCTAGATAATGGCTCCAACAATCCCTTGAGGAACAATGCACTGGTGCAGTGTTACACAGAACATGATCAGGGTTGCTTTCCATCCCTTAATAATGAAATTAACCCGACAAACACAATGAACAGAAATGGTCCTGTGTCGCTGTGGTGGGCTGCAACTCATTATGGTACAAACAAGTTTCTCAATAACCACGTATTTTTAAAATATAAATGAAAATCGGAAATATACTTTGATAAGACCACAAAGGTGACAGGCAATGTGTTGAACGTAGTCCCCGTTTTGGAGAGGAAACTGATCGGTATAAGCTGCATAAATAATAAAACAAACAAATAAATTTCATGTGGTATAGCTGAACTGTCATAGTTTCAATAATCTTGTAACGACTAAGATGGGGGTCGCTTATTCACCGAGGAAAAATATGACCTCACTTAATTAGCTGTATGACAAAGAACTGACAACATAAGTCTTCCAGCCACAAGGTTAAGATCCCATTTTGAACACTGTTAAGGCTAGCTAACTAGCTAATGTTACCTTACCTAACGTTCGTGACAATGGTTTGTTAACTATCTAGCTGGGAACTTAGATTAGCGTTGACAATAAGACTCGTTTTAAGTACAGATAGCTTTGGTTGCAATATGACACAAAATGCTGCTATCCAATTGGATAGATACACAAGCAGTGTAACTTTTGGCGAAGTGATAAGCTAATTTATCTAACAAAACGAGGTAAGTTATATCTGTTTATTATCATACAAATCAAATCTGGCTGTTGTTGCCGGGTAAGCATGCTAGCCGGTGATGTAGTAGGCTATATGAATGACAAGTAAGCAATGAGACTGAGTCCACAAAAACGACATTCGCTTGTTATCTAGTTATTCCAAAATCCCGGGCTGAATGTGATGCCACACAGTATCAGTGGCTACTTAGCAAGACTTCTTGCAAAGGGTTTCCCTCTGGAATTGCAGACATGGGCTAACACCCTCACAAGCGAGCTATCGCATACTGAAGACAGAACGTGTGCCATCAATCTGGCTGTCCGGCTATTGTTAGCTTGCTAGCTAGCTAACTAGAATATCTACCGTCGTTGTAGAAGTCAGTTGTTCTACTTGTCGTCAATATGTAACGTCGTTAGGTACTTAGTCTAGCTAGCTGTGCAGTCTATCCAATATTAGTTTTTTTTCTGCCAGAACTTAACTGGACAGCCAACTCAACTGGCTATATCACACCCGATGAGTTGTGAGTTTGGTGTTCCCTAGAGTAAACGAAGTATTTTTCTGATCTAGTTGGTTACAGCTTACTAGTGGTCCGATAGATAGCTAGCTTGCTGACAAACTCATCAAACACGGGATCATCTAAAAACATTTAGTGCATGGTTACTATATGAACATCTTACAAGTTCGATGCAAGTGTATAGTAAAATTATAATTAAAACCTGCAGTTATTCTCATCTACTGCCAAACTTCTGTTGAACTAACGTTACCAAGCTAGTTGCTTGCTATCTACTTTGTTGCGCTCTTAGATATCGTTGACTCTTCATCTCGTCTCCTTTTGGTTGACGGACTGACACGCAATTCTATAGCTAGCTCACAAGCAAATGTAAATGGTAACTAACCCACTCACAACTACTGTCCAAAACAAAATCACAACGTCTCTTACCTCTTCAATAGTCGGGTGGAGTTTGAAATTTTTCTATCTCCAGTTTTCCACCCCCATTTGGAGAAACATACAATCCCCCACACTACTCCCGAGTTTCTCTCTTTGCAACTTGGACAAGTGACAGGCCTGGGATGTCTGCATCAAATGCCTGTAGGTCTTAAAAAACGATACAACTCACGAAACTAAAGCGCTTTGGACGCCATTTTGGTTCTTTGCTCGACGTACAGATCCAAGATGGGGCGTGTTTTGCAGTATCAAATCTAAATTTTCAGCTACGGTGTGCAGTACCTAAGTGTCCAGTGACTGCGAATTCGATGGATAACAGTTTCTATGTCATTGTTTAATCACAACTAGCCACAATGCACAGCAGCTCACAAGTTATCTCAAATATTACATTCGTAAGCTATCTATCCAGCAGACGTTAGCTATGTGCAGGCCGTTCAACTTCTTGTTGGCAAGGACCTATTTTCATCATGGGAATTGTTGTTATAGCTGTTCAACAGTGCCTGTATAAACAGAACACACACATTTTAGTGCTGTATTGTTCTTATTTTCCAGAGGTCTTATGGAAATATAGGATTTCTCCATTTTAAATAAACAATTGTATGAAATTAGAAAGTGTTATTTCTACTTTTACTTTCCTGCGTTAGTTGTGATTAAACCGATTTAACGTAAAAAGGAGTGAATGCAACGAGTAGTCGCGGGTTATTGACACTAATTTTGATTCATGGACTATGGATGAAGATGTCAATTGCTCATTGATGACGTTGGCTATAAACTGCAAGAATACGTATCTAGTGGATTTACGTTATGGAATCACTGTTGACACCTTACTTTGAACTGATACATAATATTTTGTGTGCATGTTTGCCCATTGAACTCACAATTAATTTGAAAGTACGCAATTTATACCATCTTACATGGTAGCTGTAAAGTCCTTCAAACTATTTCACTTTTGATCTTGCATGACAGCAGCAAAATGTACAATTTATACCTACCAAATGTATCTGTATTCTCCAAAGACCCTCCTAAGACCTGGCAATTCATTTTTGTCCTCTGTAGGGGACATGAGTCTCTCGTTTTAATGTCAAGAACCTGCTGAAACCTACACTACTAGGGACATAATGTAAGTGTCTTGGATGTGTCTTGGTTGCAGTGAAATGATTTTCAAAAATATTGTTCAACATTGATACAGACGGTGAGTTGTTAGAAAATTCTTGTCTGAGCAGATTGCCTTGGTTCAGAGTGAAATGCTTCTACCTAGTGGTGCAACAGTAATATTGCAGTCCCGCTGTAATCAGTCTCTTGTGCCATTTGCATTGTTACTTTCTCAAATGAGGGATGTACTAAAACAATATGCATGCTTTTCAGGATGACCAGCAACACAAGGAAGCAGGGCAATATGTCAGTTGAAAAATGGTATGAGTATTGTTGTTTCCTATTTGTTTACAAGTTCATAAACTTGCTCAAGTTAAGAAAAGAAACTAGCTTCAGTTAGGTTCTTTTTGCATTTTATTTCAGCACTGGAGTTTCATACCAAACAGGATGATTCAAAATTTTCACCAAGGGATGTACTCCAAAAGAGATAACATTATGTTATAGTTACTGCTGAGTAATTGTCAACCTACAGAGAACATGAACAAACACAATTAAGGTGAAACACAAACTGAAATTACTGATAGTTTTGAGTCATAAAAAAACTATGATTTTTACATGGCAGTGCAGAGGAGAATGTTTTTTTTTGTTGTTGTTGTAAATTAAACATCTACAAGACAGTTACTGACTGAAAGGCTGACTGTAATATACCATGAAAGTACAACAATAGTGTCTCACACAAATCCAATATTTATGTCAAGAATTTATGAAAATATATGTTCACATGAGCACTATTTTTTACTTATCAATTGGAAGATATCACAGAAGTGCACAGTTAAACATTTTAAATAACATATAAGGTGCAATATTTATAGTGAACATTTTGTGCAGTCCAATTAAAAATAATTTGGTTTTTTAGTTTTAAGTACAACCCATAAAACATTCAAAATTCAAAATTAAACATAAGCAGAAATGTGTACAATCATACAATAAAAATCCTGGCTTAGGTCATTAAAAGACTGTAAAAGCAAATGATTTGTTTATACATTTGAAATGTCTGCATTCTTCTAGAAGTATATTTATATAAATTTAGATTCTACTATATAAAGTTGCTTATATAAATTTAGATTCTACTATATAAAGTTGCTTATATAATTCTTAATGTCTTCATGCTATAGGATCTTCAGAATCATTTAGATTTATGTTAGGCTGGCCATTGCTAGATATTCTCAAAGGAAGTTGCAGACTGTGCCTTTCAAAGCCGTTTACAGGTTGTGCATTTGAGACTTTCGGCATTGTGATGGGAAACTGTGCCACAATCTTCTAAAAGTATTGAGGTTGACCTCATGGGTGAAGCACTTATCTTAGAGGAGTTACAACTTGGCAACACTGTTGACTCAGTCAAGATGAAGCACTGCGAAGCAATGGAATGACAGTAAAGTCAACAGAGTTTTCCTCAATCTGGACTGTGAGAATCCAAAATGAGCTACTGGTTGTGAATTATTTGCCACCTTTCCTCAGCTTTGTGCAAACTAAATTTGAAAGTCAGATTGTTACTTTTTATTTCAACACCGTTTAAACAAATGTTCAATTTAGCAGATTGCCAGCTATGTGCTAAGAAGCAGAAGAGGTGCGATTAACGCCACAGTGCCCAGGAACGACCTGCAAACATACGCTTGCTTTCAATAAATACCTTAAGTGCCAGTAACTAAAAGTAAATAACTTACAAGGTGTGCGACAGCCACTTTTACATGCTGTGAAGGCATTGCGACTCAAATTAAACATAACATTTCAGGAATAAAATTATAATGTAGCAAATAATAACATTATAAAAATAAGTTATAAATGCAATTTCAAACATGGCAGACAAAGACATTTGCACTTTCCTTCACTAGCCTCTCCAAGTAATCAAAGTAACAGTCCTCAGACCTTAGAAATGTATTCAAATAACATTGGCAGAGGTTTAGTATCAAACCGTAGTACTGCACGTGCTTGGAGCCAAAGGACATTTGTGTACTGTGTACCATCCTCACATATCAATGTCCCTTTAAGATGTGATTTACTTTCTTTTGTTGAGTGTTTGGTTGGCCATATTGAAATACCCAAGCCTGTTATTTGCCCTGCCATAGGTGAATGGGGAGATGTTAATGCACATACATACATAACATACAATGGCATGAAAACAAACAAAAAAAAACCATTTGAAAAGCTCACTGTAGGTCTCTGACAGAGTACAGCATTTGATTATAAGGTATATGAAGTATAACATTCATTAACTGCACAGTAAATGATAAATCTGTACAAAATATCCCAAAATGTCTTATAAAATAAAAGCACAGAAAAACCCTGATGAGGGCAGCACTGATACTCATGAGTACCTATGAGTCTGAACCCGTAAAGACCATTTCATTTGCACTTAAGGACACCCTCACAGGGATAGCCGTCTTTTAAACCCGCCTGTTTAAAAAATGCAGCACCATTAACACCACAGAACTGACTTTCCATTTTTCTAACAAGTCTTTCGAGCTGATAGAGTGGCTGCAGTCTGGCTGTGACCGATGCATTTATCTGGTGGTATGAATCCAAATGGCCACTGTAAGCGTCAGTCACATATTTCCACCAACAGACTAGAGAACAAAATCAAATCTGCTTCTAATAGACAATAGTAGGACCGTGGAAGCAAAATGGCACTTGTCTCCTGAGATCGACAGGCTCTAAGTCTGGGAGGCTGCAGTAGGCTGGGGACGGTCAGTGCTGCTCGCTGTGGGGGCGGAGGCAAGCTGTGGCTCTGCGAAGGAGTGGGCTGGGGTGATAGTAGCCTGCCCCTCCTGCGTCTTCTCAGTCTGGGAGCCCAGGGCTGAAGCTGGGGCGGGCGCCCCCTCCCTGGTGACAGGCGCTCTCCTGATGACCTCCACCATGGCCCTGCCCGTCTCCCAGGTCTGAGCCCCTGATGTGACAGGCTGGCCCGCCGTGTGGAGCAGCAGGGCATTCTGGGAGGCTTCCTGCACTGGCTGGCCTTCACTGTGGCCTTTATTCTCCTGTACGCTGGCGGTGCCGAGGCCCGCCTTGTCCAGGACGGGCGGTGCCTCTAGTGTGGACGGGAGGGCCCCCGGGAACTGGCCGTGCTGGTTCTGGATCACAATCTTCACCACCTCAGGCTGGGCCTGGACCTGGGGCTGCAGGGGGGAGGACGTGGACGGCAGGGCTTTCTGGATGACCCCCCCAGAGAGAGGGGTGGAGGCCTGGGCTGCAGCAGGCGGGGGCTGCCCCGTCTCTTCTGGTCGCGGCTTCCTGGGTCGGCCTCTCTTCCTTTTGGGGGGCGTTCCCACGGCTCCTGCAGATGCCTCGCCGGTCGCTGGTTCCGGGGCCCGCTTGGGCGCAGCGCGGGCCCTCTGCACCACTCCCGGCGTGGGGGCCGCGGTAGCCACGGCGAGAGCCGCGTCCTTCTCCTTCTCAGGGTACGAGACGTACGAAATCATGTTGAAGACGGGGAGGGCGGCCCCTTGCTGTTGAGGCAAGGTTGCCATGGTGATGGGCAGGGTGACCTTCACGCCACCACCCTCCTTTGGCATCAGCGTGGGCGGGGAGGAGCGGAGGGGCAGCGGGGTCTTGTCCGGGACGGAGCCGCGGGGCAGCACCTTCGGGAAGCGCTTCATCACCGCCTCAAACTGGACGTCGCAGCCCCCAGGCCGAGCACACTCTGCCCCCTTAGCGGGCTTCTCTCCCTGCACCGCTTTGCTGGGTGAGGCCTGCTCCCCTCCCTCTTTGTCCTTCAGAAAAAGAGGAAGAAAATGAAGGCTCACAACTGAGAATCATGCCTTTAAATGCAGGCTTTAGCAGACTGATTAAAATGAGAGCTGTTGATGTGGCAGGAGCCGCACCTTGTTTTCTGATTGGTTAAAATGAGGGCTGTTGATGTGGCAGGAGCAGTACCTTGTCTTCTGATTGGTTAAAATGAGAGCCGTTGATGTGGCAGGAGCAGTACCTTGTTTTCTGATTGGTTATAATATGAGCTGTTGATGCGACAGGAGCAGAACCTTGTTTTCCGATTGGTTAAAATGAGAGCTGTTGATGCGACAGGAGCCGCACCTTGTTTTCTGATTGGTTAAAATGAGAGCTGTTGATGTGGCAGGAGCAGTACCTTGTTTTCCGATTGGTTAAGATAAGAGTTGTTGATGTGGCAGGAGCAGTACCTTGTTTTCAGAGCCTCTTCCCTCACTCTCTGTCCCGCCCTCTTTCGGCTGGGCCTGATTCTTTTTCACCTTCACGGGTCTCACGGCACCTTCTGTGGGGTTTAACACAAGAATTACAGCGCTGGACTCCATCTAAGTCACGTGACCTCAATCTACAGGCCTGGTGAAGCATCATGGTCTAGCGGAGAGGACCGCGGAGGACTGCTGCCGCTCACCGGCCAGCGTGGCGGAGCTGACCAGCTCCGCCTGGCTGCAGCGCGGGTTGACGATGTGCTCATTGACCAGGAAGCGGGCGATCTCCACGACCGTGTCGAAGGAGCGCTTCAGGATCTTCTGCGCCCAGTCGCAGATCAGCTCACACGCTGCCTCCATCACCTCCTGGTTGTAGGACTGGACCAGCTCCGTCAGCTCAGACTGCACAGAGAACAGCACCTTCGTTTCTTCATCTGTTCTTAATTCATTACCATTATAATGAGACTCAGTAACTTCTCCAAAGAAAGGGCCTGAAGGAGCCAATATTTATTGCACATGTAAAAACAAAATGCACTGTAACATGTGGAAACATTAGCATCTTAGTAATGTAGTGGCATTGAACATCATCTAATTCATGTAAGCCCTTGTTGGGTCGAAGGAAGATACTCAGGGGGTCCCCAAAACTAGAAAAGCCTTGCATCCAGAGGATATAATCACAATGTAAAAAAAAGACAAATATCCAAGATAAAAGAAGAGTTACTGGGTCATTCTTCAGGTCCAGATTGGGCAGGAGAGGCATGTTCAGAACCGTTTTCCTGCGGATTCCACTGTAGCAGTACGTGCACATGGTAGTTAAGGGAGTACCAGGACAAGCTCAGAATCTCTCAGATGGTGAACATTCTAAGCATACATGAACGTGTGCAACACTCTTATATGAAGTATTACCTTAGGAGACACAATGTTGTAGCTGGACAATTTCTATAAATACTGCCAACCCATCTGTGCTGCAGTACAATAATCTCACATTTATTTTTCTTCATCTGGTAATTTCATCACAAAATTAAACATTTATATTTATTTGTGGCTCATACGCATATAACTGGGACCCTCAAAATGACTATAATAATTAGTACATGATCACTTACAATGATGGCTCAGCAGAAAAAGAGTTTGTTCACCCAAACTTTTGAAAAAGGCGCCCTGACCATGTTCTAGTGGAGTATTAGTTTGAAGATTCATGAAACAGACAGGAGTTGACTATTGGTATATCTGTACTGGTGTGAAAGGATATTTTGATTGCCCCCTTCCTCCAAGTCTTCGTGGTTTGATATTTGGGAAGATGTCTCGGATAATCTTGCCAAAATTGGCTGCACTCAGTGGCCGGTACTGCAAGTTATCACAGAATCCCCTGTAGCAACACAACAGAAAAACCCGCTGAAATACCAAGGAGCACTTTGGACCGCATAACACTTTTGAAGTGGGTCTTCCTGCAACCGTCTGCTCTGCATGATTTTATCAGTGAAATTTACATAGCACACAATCATACATAATAACAATGCCTATTATTCCCTCTTCTCTTTTTCAAACTAGCTGATGAATTACTTAATTTACTTAACTAATCCACAAAATCATATGGCAGACTTGGTGCGATAAACCAAAATTAACGTTTCCTACAACAACAGCTATTTGTTTGCTGGCGAAGGGAGTTTTGAAAAGCAGCACAGCTTTGAGACGCTGCCCAATGGTGTTGAAGAGCAAATTTAAATGTGTGATACTCAAATGTTTAATTTAATCAGGGAATCAAAAAGGGGTGACGAAAGGCGGGGGGCTCACTTGTACATCTCGTACACATCCTGCTTGGGCAGGCAGGTGTCAGCGTGCTCCTCCAGGTGGCTGCGGATCCAGGTGCAGGTGTGCAGCTGGTCGGCTGAGTTCCAGGAGCTGGAGTCACTGTTGCTGCTGTTCCTCAGGGAAACGCACACGTTACTGTACACTCTGTCCATGCAGCTCACTGGGCATTACCCAAAACTAGGCTCTGCACAATGTGGCACGTGGCCACTGGTTATGCTGTCCCAAAGCTCTTACCTCTCTCTCCTCCCAGCTCATCTGGGATGCCACTTATATTGACACTTTAAAAGATAAACTGAATACCCATTATTTTAGCCTGGCTGTTTATAAAGGTTTTATAATATATCTGAATAATATGTTTGATATATAAAATGCTTTTTTAAAACATTTATGAATATTGTCCATACTTTTTTTCAGTATAATTTTATTTTAATACACTGATGTATTTTTCATCAGATATTGCAACAAACATTTACAGGAGCAAGGGACACACACAATTCTGTAGAAAAAAAGTCATCATTGAGAAGCACAATGGAGCCAGCAAACTCAGGTCAATACTTGTGCAGGAACACACAGAGTATATCTTATCTACAATATGGAGCAAATATAGAATTTAAGCTTTTTTCCCTGAAATAATTAATTTTCATAATTTTCAATACACCTATTGCTATGGTAACATGAAGTGAAACGAATACCAAAAGAAAAGGTATACTTTATCAATGCATGCAAAATGATATTTGCTGTGTTCAATGAAATAAATACATGGAAGTATGAAAACACGTGCCGCGGTCTGGAAAGTGTTCCTACCTCTTCTCCCCTGTGCCAGGGCCGGAAGGCAGCTGGAGGTACAGGTAGAGTTTGTCGTTGTCAGAAAATCGCTGCACGTCTTGCTGTGGAGACACAACACAATGAAGGGACACAGAGAGCTCTGGTTGACTGCATGTGCTATGCTTCTACACTCTGGGGTAATACATAATGGCAGAATGATAGCAGAAACTCACCAGAATTGCGTCAACTTTGGTCTGTACATTCTTACTGCAAAAATAAAAATGAAATAAAAACATTAAAGTTGAACAATGAAAATACACTTAAAACCATCATTAAACGATGCTGACTATTAAAGCTAGTGACCAAAATTGACACACACTGTGCATCTAAGCTTGCAGAAATCTTTGTTGGATGCACAACTGAGAGGTAAACCCAAGAAATGAGGCACACAGTAAAATAGGTCATTATTCCAATTTCCAATGACCCAATCAAGCAGATCGCCTTGGTGACAAAGGAATGTTGAACATGGTTGTATAGGTCACACTGCAGGGATTCTGCATGTAGGATGGTCATCTACAGGGCCCCAGGTTCAAAAAAGATCTGTACTACAACTTTACTGGATATAATCCAGTGACATAAAAAACAAGCAGGTCTTACGAGATGTTGCTCTTCAGCTTCTGAAGGAGCATGCTGGGCTCTGTATCTCCCTCTCCAGATCCCAACCCGCCCCGTTTCGAGGTCATTGTTTGAAGGCTGTCTTCTGTCATGGCTACTACACACTGCCAGAGCAACTTCAACTAAAGATACCATCAGAATCTAGAAATATAAAAAATAAGAATGACAGTGTTGGCTCATCCTCTGCTGTCAGACCCCTACCCCAGACGATGCCTTGGCACAGTAGCTAAAATGGTAGCTAAAAATATCAACAAAAATTATTTTCTCCGAAGAGCCAAATCTTTTTCTTTCTTTTTTTCCTTTGTTTAATTCTATTCTTGTAACATGGGGCCACTTGTGGAGCCCTATAATCCTACAGGTCTGCTCAGCTCTACTACTGTCATAACTGAGAGGGAACAGAACTAAGCAAGTTGATTAAATGTCTGTACAAGGCTGTAATAAACAATTGTGGAAACGGAGGTCCTTTTGGACCAGCATGGAGTGGACCTGTGGTAGCATACTAATCATGCACTGCAATCCTTCTCTGAATTATAATATGAGTCCTGGTATTATTATTATTATTATTATTATTATTATTATTATTATTATTATTATTAATGCAAGCATTTCCTACTGGGACCTATCTGTTCAGGTAAGAATGCTTTTCTACCATTAACTTTAATATTCTATGTCACCTAAACAAACTGCAATTATACAGGATAACACTGACGTCATTAATGTAATGGTCACACATTACACAACTTCTCATATTTAGGTAGAATGCAGTCATTTTTAAGCTTGCTAACTGCCTATATCTGCAAGTGCCCCAGCCTTAGGATACAAGTTTCCAGCTTGCATGACCTGCATGCACCCTATAACTATGCACTGATGTTACTGTATCTGTAAATATATTCCACTGGTCAGTATATTTGGAGAACTATATGGCATATTATTTCTCTCTGATTAAAATAATGAAGACTTTGAATAAAAGGAGTTGTGTCCTTGTAAGTATCTTTTAATTACAAGTGAATGCATTCATAACTGGTTTTCTAGCACCCTAAGTAGTGGCTAGAGTTACAAAATACAGGCATTACAGAACTATGTATGTTACCAAGCATATGGTTGAGCAAAATTAATTGCTTGCTAACTAGGTAGCAGCAAGTGCGCAAGCTCCTTCCAAATAAAGTATGTTTAACAGGGGAGTGTCAGTCTATGGACACTCTTACGGTACCGTAGAGCCAGTGCAGTGGCTACCGTTAATGTTAGCAGTTAATACTTTACTGTTCTCTCCACTGTCAGGTGAAAGACTAAATTGCCGTTCGCTAAATGGAAGCACATTTGACAGAAATCCATACGTACAACGACCTAGCTAACGATCACTGGGCTGTGCGAAGACCTAAGTTGGGTAAACGGTTGTGCACACAGTAAAAGTTCCACCGTTGTGGAGTCGACGATATGTATGTATCTCGCGCTACATTACAAGCGAAAAGAAACTGGGAGACTAGCAAACGACAGACGACTTTATCCGCGGAAAGTCATTCGTCGACATATTTGGCTTCAATGGCATGCAACTAAAATACAGCCATTTATTTAGCTAAACATTTCGGCGCAGAAATCACTGTCTATTGGCGGGATTCCCTTGTGCATACCTAGCTGTCAATTCAGCAGCAATCTCGCGTGCTGAAGCCAATTTTTAGTTTTAAAAATATAATAACGTTACTTACAAAGACAATTAGGTCATTAGTTCAATTAACATATGTAACTTAAACTTTATGTGTGTCAAATGAATAGAAATTCACTGCATTCCATTTGCTAGCCAGCTAACAGTAGTACTACAATTTGTCATGCGCTCCAATTCGATTTCAGCTCATGCTTCCCGCTTTCGTTTTATTCGAATGATTCACAGCTGTATTGGCTAACGCGCTAGCTACCTGACACTAGTTTAGCTACATTCATCGTATATAACACTGACACATAGCGGTATTACATGTAACACTACATCCTATTTAGCTATCGTTAGCTAAAGAATACGTAAATATACCACTTCATCTTAGTATGACAGCGGCGTAGCTAGCAGCTAGCAAGCTAGGTAACATACAGCTGGAACAGCAAACGTTGGCTTTGCTAACATTCAGTGTGGAATTTTACAAATCATTTAAACTAAGTTTTCCAGTTAACAATTATAACTTATATAATTATATCAAAATGATAAAATTTTTAAATATTTCGATTTTTATCATTTCAACAGTGTAACAGAAAAAACTTATTTTGTGAGGAAAAACAAAGTACCTGACTCAAAGCTACTGCAAAAATCCCCTTTCTTTTTTTCGTGATTGGACAACACTGTTGACGTCTGCCTGACTACTGAGTAAACGCTACTCTCATTGGCGGACTATTTTTGTTCCACATGGATACAGAATATGTGTTTAATACGATTGGCTAAACTTCTGTATTTTCTTCCGAAAGTTTATTTTGATACGGTGTTATCTGAAAATCCGCCCAGTAACTCAGCTAATTAATTTCTAGGGGAAGTCCGCCTAGTAACAGAAAGACCATTGGAAGGTGTTTATGCGATCCTTATCGTACATAAGAACTGGAGAGGGTAGTAGGCATAGACCAGGCATAGACATATATGTCTATGGTAGGAGGGGCCAGTCAATGAACCGTAGTATCGGGAAACAACCTCTACGGCGCATGTTTACAGTTGAGGGCAAAAAAGCGCTTGCTACCCATTGAATCCAATGTAGAAACCCAAACTGATTTGACAACCAAAGAAAACCTCATCGGTCGATTTTTTTGTGATCATAAATTCCATTATGTGTAGCAGTTTGTGGAACAATAGTTTTTGTCTAGAAGTTTTGGGGAAATATTCCATTTTAATACCTTTTTATAATATAAAGTCTATGCAGCCCTGTCTCCAATTCCTTGTCTACATCTATACCCCTGTAGCTCAGTGGCTCAGAATGCCATTGGTCATAATTGGTCAAGTGACTCCACTGACACAGCAGCCTTGGGAAATTGCTTTATTGAATGGATTGTATTCACTGAACTGTATAAGTTCTTTTACAGTTCATTGGTGTTTGTACATGGTTTTTCCTTTCGAGGAAAAGTTTAGCCATAGGACCAAATGCGATATAGTGCAATCAAAGGACTGAATACAATACATTACAACATAGTCATACCGTATTATACTATTAGTTCACAATGCATTTTAAGAGTCAGTGTTATTGTGAGGGTTGAACCATTCACAATCATGTCTGTTTAATATATTTTAATTTGATTTTATTTGTATATTATAATTATGCAATTCTAGGACAAAGCTTTCACTTAGCCAGTAACGTTCAAAAAGCACACATGGCAGTACATTGGTCTGTGTATAATACAAAGCTGGGCTGCCAACTTTGACAGTTAACAACAATGATTTTAGTCAAAGATGAAACCACTCAAAACAAGCATGATTGTTGGTGGAAGTGTAGGCTACACCATGTACCAAGCAGATATACAGAATTTGGATGAATGCTAATGTCTTTAACAAGATTTAGTTTAAGATGCACAAGAAAACAAACATGTGGCATGCAAAACGGACGAATGTGGAATAAGTATGTGAAATAGGTGAACTGCATGAGCCTCAATCTGAGAGTTGGCACCCCGGATAATGCTTTCAGGTGACAACAAACTAATGGGAGTGCATGGAAGGCGGCAAATCCTTCTGTTCACAACCAGATGTCAGAGGTGCAGTCTCCTCCAGGGTATCGCAGCTCATGGGCAAGAGCTGGTCCATCGGGCTCCTTTCCAAAATCAACAAGGAAATCCTCATTGAGCTTCAGGCCCCCCTTCACTGAGTCCACATCAATCTGCATCATCACAGAGCCCTCCCTGAGGACAGGAATGGCACGTAAGAAAGTATCCAACAAATGTCAAAGCCTTCCACTCCAACAATCAATTTCAAGATACTGAAGAAATGTCATTGAACCATTTAGAAGATGACAAATTTATAGATGAAAATGCATATTGATAAGAAAACACAGCATCTTTGTGCATTAAATATATATTTCCACTCCTGAGACACCTGTTTTTCAGTTTTAAAAAAAAAGATGCAAAGCACCTTATGGACTTGGCTTATTTCTCACTCACTACACTAATGGACTCGCTCACATTTAGCAGGCTTAAGAGTCCCCAGAAGGGGGAGCTATTAGCACTTATGTTACTTCACATCAATGACACTGTGTCCTAAAATGGATTTAGCATTTTGACAGTAAAACTGCCATTTAAATGTAGACTGCCTGACCACTTATTTATTTTTTGCAAAATGAAAAAGCACTTCATACACCTGCGAGGAGTTAATGAATATAGTATGGAATGCATTGAAGACAGACTTGCACTGAATGTGTTCCTATACTATACGTTTACATGCCCCGCCAAGGCGTAACTTGGCGGGATGGCATACCTGCTATCCCAATAAGTATTAAGATTATACCTTATTTAGGATCATGTTGGCTTTGTTTTTATCATTTTCCAGTACCCAAGCCAATATCATTAGGGATACCACAAAGTAGTTTCATTCAGTCAAATAAAAACTATTATTAAAATTTCAATTATGGAGCCAAACAGGAGACCACACCAAGTGCTAGGTTTTCTCATATCACTAAACTTGCCTGTTCCGGTTGGGAGAATTTTTCCACTAGTGCACCTTACAGGTGTAATTTTGATAGGTCTGCTTGTGAGTTTCAAATCGCAGCAGGCCTGCACGACAAGAGATATGATTGGTCTGCTGAGCTAAACACCAATCTTCCCCAGTTAAGAGATGTCTTTCCACAGTGAATGTTCACATGCTAACTCATGTCTCTGAACACTGCTCCATTCTCCCCTTTAAGCCTCTGCAGCAACCTATCAGCTGATTGATAGGCATCAGTCATATTGTCTGAGCCAATGGCACCACTGTAACAAAAGCTGTAACAATAGATACAATTAGCCCACCAAGCTAAGGACTAATGGCCCCCAGCAAAGAGAACTAATAGTACTCTTATTGGTTCTCCAGGGGAACATCATATTTTGCAGCAGACATCCAAGTACTAACTCATGCCTATGAACTCCGCAATTGTTGAATGCGCCAGGATACACAATTTCAAAAAATGTTATGAGACATTTTGAGCAGCAGGTTGGCTGAAGATTAAATTGAAATAGGAAAAACTCTTCAGAACCGATTGCTATTACTATTTCCTTCAGTAGTATTCCTGTGCATTCCCTGTATAGTTAGATCTTGTTGATGCGATCTTAGTTTAGTCACCATAAACAATGGACAGAAAGTGTCTTACTTGATGAGATCTGGGTAGAACTGCTTGTCCCAGCCACTATACAGAGAGGTTGTGACATATAACCTTTTCCCATCCAGGCTGAGCTGCAGCATCTGAGGACTTCCCTGCACACGCTTTCCCTGATGATGTGCAACACAGATACAGGTCTGAACACTACCATTCAAACTGACTAGACAAACAGTCTGTAATATAGCTTCATAACATTCAGCAGGCCTTGTCCCACTTTTATACTGAAGTCTAACACCTGATGTTTTCTAGAAATTATTGTAGGACTGAATAGTTTTGAACTAGGGTTGGGCCGATGTAAAAATTTTCAAACCGGTTTGATATTAAGCCAAATACCGGACCGGACCGGTAATGCCGAATTTTACCACTAGGTGACTCAGCCGCTCCCGAGTGGAACTGTCGGAGGCAAAAATAATCCGGGTGAGGTAATGACATTCTAAAGTTTCGTTGCAGCATCCGTTGCTATGCCGACGCTGACAGCCTTGCTACATTCTTTGGCGATAAAGATTCTAAGACAACTCTCAGCAATTTCTCTGGTTTAATGGGTTATTTTCCAGCCTGACATGCGATCGTATTAGTAAATGGCTACACATGTCATCTAACTGGCAAGTAGTTGGCTATCTCCCTGGATATGAATTAAATGTTTTTAACAGAAAATAATAATAATAAATGCGATTTTATCCACGGAAATGACTATACAAAAAGGCAAAATAAAAGTCGTGGTCGCGATCGCCGTCACACACAGCACTCATACGGCGGTATGCACTTATACTAGCCAGCTAGCCACCGCTGCAGCATTTTCAGGATATGGGAGCATGCAGCTGAAATCCTCTACGCCGGAAATCAACCTCACAGCGATCTCATCTACGATCTGCAGGCAGTGTTGTGCTTCACTTCGGGGGCTTATTCCGCTCTTACAGCCCAAAGCACTACAATTTCTTTTACGTTTTTGTCAGTGACATTTCCTTCTGACGTCTACGACGACGATCGTGACCACGACATTTATTTTGCCTTTTTGTATAGCCATTTCCGTGGATAAAATCATTTAATTAATTAATTAATTAATCGCATTTCAGGCTGGAGAATAACCCATTAACAGAGAAATTGCTGAGTTGTCTTAGAATCTTTATCGCCAAAGAATGTAGCAAGGCTGGCTGCGTCGGCATAGCAACGGACGCTACGGTCTATGGCTGCAACGAAACTTTAATGAGTATAACAACTGTTTTAGAATGTCACTGCGTCACCCGGAAAATTTTAGCAGCCCGGATCAAAATAGGCATGACAGAACATAATGAGAGCCCATGAATGAGAGTGTAGCGGCACCTCTCGTTGGCTTCGAATCCAAAATGTTGCCATATTGGCGCAGTTATCGTTTTCTTTGATACAAAACTCTCGTCACCCCAAAAAATACATGAACGTTCTAGTTAAAAACACACCGTGCGCCGTGCGCATCGTCTCCCCCCCACCCACATTTGATTGGTCTACTGAAATTTGTTCAGTAGACTTGTTGCCGGTCTCGGCACTAAATTGCCCACGGCCTGTCAATCTTTCTTTTTTTCTTTCTTTCTTTTGCACTCAGATACTAGTGGCTCCGTTTATAAACAAACATAATATTATGTTAATCACGTTGTCATATTGCTTATTACTAATTAAATACAAGTTGGATTTAGCGCCGTCGGCACAGGTTTCTGATGTAGGCTACTTTTTAATTTGTAAACCGGTTTAAGGTCCTGGACGGGACCGGACCAGCAAAACCGGAAAACGACCCAACCCTATTTTGAACACTTCCATTCCAATCTGCACTAGATAAACCAGAGCAGTTCTGAATACTGTCATTCCAAACTGTACTAGACAAGCCTGAACAATTATGGCCATCAAATGATACCCAAATGCATGATATGTCATTTTAATATTCAATACATTTACCTTTATGACACGGGGTGGCGGTTGACTGTCCAGCTCCTTGTCCTCCAGCACTTTGACCTGGCCATCATTCTGAATGCTGCCACCCAGGAACAGCTTTGACACAAACAGATGAGGTGTCATTATACCACAAACCTTCAGAAATCGATACTCCAACTCTGTGTGCCACAGAGCCTGTTGTTAAACTTACTAATTAAATGTATTTTTAGTACAATCTTTTATATGCGTAACTTGCTCAAGCACAAATCTGATTTCTTATAAGTTTTTTATATAATTTGATTCATTCATATGAGATCATTAGTAAATTGTGAGAAGTGGAAGTGATGTGGATGGGAAATTCAGTTTTAAACAAAACAAGTTTTTCTCTCCTGCCATATCATTAAAGTGGTCCATACAAAAGGCTGTGCAAACTCTGCAATGTGTAAGCATGAATACAATTTCATTTCAGTGGTTTTCAGATGATTTGGAGGATCAAGTCAATTTGAAGTTGAACTCACCTGGCCCACAAGACGTGGATTCCTGGTATTTGTAATGTCATACTGCCGAACGTCACCGTGCAGCCAGTTGCTTATGTACAGGAAGCGGTCGTCGAGGGAGATGAGTATGTCTGTGATTAAACCTAAGAGACAGAAAACATCTGAATCAATGTTGCTATGGCTAACAGAAAGTCTGAGAAGCTCTTCAGAGAAGGAGGAGCAAATCAGGCACAGAATGTGGAGTGGCCACTGTAAACCCTCTTTTAAACTGAAGTACCATTCTCTATTTACCTCTTCCACAAGCCGCAGTTTGGTGTTCTTTATATGCTACATAAAGAAGATGCAAATGTCCTGTGCTTGAATTTTCACTGTATATGTGAACACACTCTTAGTCACAATCCCCCTTATCTGACCCATATGATCTCCTGTGCACAATCCCTGTGGGGTGTGATCATTTACAATCTGCCCCTCCGTAACTGCTTGTTTCCATGCTTACTTGGCATCTCTGGCAGAATCCATCCTTCCACCTTCTTACTGGGAACACTGATGACCTTCTCAGCATCCCAGTTCCCCTTCTGTAGACAGACAGACACACATGCTCGCATGCATGAGCACAGACTGAGTGGACACACTGTTTCACAGAAGGGAATGCCACAGTAAGATCACTCCTCTAGCCTTCTACTAAGTCTATGTCTTTGTTTTGACAGGATAAGAAATTAAAATTGGGTGGAATGAAGATGTACTATACAGGAGCCAAACAACCTCTGCATTACCGCTGGAATACTGCCGAAACTGCTTAAGAAGTTTTAGAGGTCTCCAGCCTTGGTGGAAGTTATTTTAATATTTAAATGACAAACATTATGAGAAGATGACCATCTGACACGTCTAATACCTAATTTGTTCCTTAATCAAACCATTTTTGCCCATAGATACGACTTATAAAAGAAATAAATAGGGGAATGCAGAGGAATGCTTTGGTCTGTGGGATGACAGTTTAGAGACTGTTGGATAAAAGGGGCCAAAACCAAAATGTTGCATTAACGGTTAATTCTGAATGACCCATGAATCCAGTTGCCATTCAGCATGGGCCCACCTGAGTCTTGAAGAAGTGGAAGACTGTTCCGTGAAGCGCACAACCCACAAAACCCTCTGAGGCTGCAGGGTCATGCAGGAATCGGATCTCCAGCGGAATAGCACCCTCTTCTCCCAGGTCCAGGGACTGGAGGTACTTGTGAGTGGTCCAGTCCCAAACATGGACGCTTCTCCCATAATGGCCTGCAGAAAAAGAGGACATTCAGATATCTAAAGTATGGTTCGATAAAGCAAAGGTTCATACATCAACATAGGCAGCCATATGCAATGCATATCTTGTAAATGCAACATTAAAAATAAACCTTATCAAATGGATGGTCTAAATATTGGCTAATTTGAAGCTATATCTGGCTTACTTTACATCTAAAGAGTTTCTGTGGCTAAGACACTTTTCACATGCAAATCAAAATACAAAAAAGATTTTATTAAATTGTGCTGTTATGGCAAAATTGGAATTTACTGCAACATATTGTAAATATGTGTATTACTTTAAAAATACAATGCAGCATCTGAAAGCAACAATCATTCGTATATTTGACCACATATCATAAAGTGTTGCAGTATTTTATGTAAGTATATTTTCAGTATGATCCATTTCCTTACTGAACCTGTGTTTACCAGTTGTCTACGACCATGAAATGCACTTTTGTACGTCGCTTTGGATAAAAGCGTCTGCCAAATGAATGTAATGTAATGTAATGTAATGTAATGTAATGTAATGTAATTTCCAATAATAACCCCATGAATATATAGTTTCAAATGAAATAATAAACCATACTAAAGTACAGCACTATACAATACTTTAACAATACCTGACAAAGTGTCATTGACTGTCTACTTTTAAGTGAAGCAAAGCCAAATGGCTCAATAGATATTTTGAGAAGACAGTCCCTGGCCTTGGTGGAAGCTTTTATTGAGCCTCATAGAGCCAATGCCTACTTTGTATCTAGATCTAAATATTTTAACTTACCAGTTTGCTACTTTTTCTGCGTAAAAGTCATGGGATATTTTAAATCCAGGTTGACACCACCAAGTGTTATTTAATTTACTTCTGTTACTTTTCACATTATAAAGCTCAGTGACATCCTCTCTTTCAACAAAACATCCAGCTACAGACGCAGCCATATGCTCAACCTTATGATGTACCAGTCCTCATGTGCTGGATCTAGGCATCTCTGACCACCAGGTGGTACTGCCACAATGTAACATTTAAAACCTCTTTTTTGTAGGTTCAGGTTTGTCAAAGGTGAAAGGCCAGATCTTTGTCACCCTACTTAGTCTGTTAAAGCAATTATATCTACTGCAACACCGTAATAGCTCATTTTAACTCCCATCTCGATTTTAAATGACCTCCTTGAACCTATTTGTTCTTCTCTTGTTCCCTCCACAAATGAATACCAGTTTCTATATTTTTTAACACTGAAATGAATAAAACATTCTACATGCGTACACACACCTGCTTTGACATCCGCAGGGTTGAAACCATTGGCAAGGGCCTTCGGAGAACCCCATTCTGTACTCATCATGACGTTGTGTCTTGGCTGGTACCAGAAGTCATAGCCAAAGGGGGCAGCTTCACCTGGCAGCTCCCAGTTACCAATTACTTCAAATGTCTCCCCATCTAACAGGATGAAGCCACCTGTGGACACAAGCATCGATTTAAAATGTAGAACAGATATTAGAACATACAGACACAAAATACACAACCAGAAATATACCACTGAAGCACACAAATGGCAAAGAGGTAGATATTGCATGTACTTTAGCAGTACATGGAACTGTGCCATGCCACTGAGCTGGTGGATTGGGGTGTGCAAGTCTGGGTGAGGCACCTTGCTACTAACAGGATTTGCAAAGAATTAATACAAGAACAGTTAAACCACAAATAGTTTAATTCTAGCCAGTCCCGTGTTTGACAATTATAATTTGACAATAAGCATCAAGTTTGTTTTGTAGTTACAGGTATAATTAAAGCAGGTGTGTCTGGGTTCAGATTAATTCAACTGCCTCACATTACACTGACAGCATGCAAGATTATCATATATATAAAGAGATAACACTAAAGAACTGAAAGAGCAGCCAATTTGAATAAACCCAACCAGAACATCCCATAAAGGTTAAAAGATGTTTATGAACACACCACTGAATTTCTTTAACAGTGGGTATGCGGATGTTATCTTAAAATACCAGAACATCATGAGGGAAGCTGGCTTTGGCAAAGTGCTACACATTCTCTGACATTACACAACTATGCAGTACAATCATCAGACCCAATGACTCTCATGTAATGGCTGCCTGTACACATTACACATCCACCACTATGTTTAACGGTAGGAAAATACGTTGTGGTTTGAAGGTTCCCTTTGGCTTTCTCCAAATGTAAATTTGTAGAGTTGTAAGAAAATAGAATAAAAGAAAATGAATATAACTTTTCTCATTTGATCAGAGGTCCAGGTTTCGTGCTCCTTACACCAGGCTGTGTATCTGTGTGAATATTAGCCTTGGATACAAGCTGTGTCCAAATGGCGACCCTGGCATAAATACCAGCTTTGTAAAGCTCATGAAGTACGTTTTTTGTTGAGACTGGGTTACAGAGGTGTTCATTCATTTCTGTGGACATTTTTAGGGATTTGGGGGGTGTTTAGCAACTGTCCCATTAACTCTGCCGGTGAGCTATGATTTGTGACTACTGTTCCTCTTTGCCAATGCAGTTTGTTCCTATTTGGCATATGTTTTCATAATTTTCTACACTTTCCCTTAGTTGTATCAAATAATTTCACAGTTTTTGTGACTGATGCACCTGAAATTCTGCACTATTTGACCACTTTTGAGTGGAGTGGAACTCAGCCTCTATTAGTTGCCTCGTGTTGCTTTTGAAGCTCACATATGAAAGTACTGACTGTCAGCTGTATTCTACAGCTTGCATATATTTCTGATTGCCATTCAATTTAATATGACTGCCTATGTAGCAGCCTTTGTAATAGCAATTTAGTTACTTCAAAGTTAAAGTACTTTTTCATGTACTTGTATGCTATGTCAATTCTCACAAATGAGTACCACTAATGAAAAAAACAAATCTAGGATTCTTACTTCAATATTAAGCCTGCGGGTCCTGATAATTTGGATCCATATCTTATAGCCATAGCCCATCTGCTTCAAGGTTCAACATGTTGTGCATTCAGGGATTCTCTTCTGAATACCTCAGTTGTAACGAGTGGCTATTTGAGTTACTGTTGCCTTTCTGTAAGCTCAAACCAGTCTGGCCATTCTCCTCTGACCTCTGCCATCAACAAGGCATTTTCGCCTAGAGAACTGCCGCTCACTGGATATTTTCTCTTTTTCGGACCTATTCTCTGTAAACCCTAGAGATGGTTGTGCTTAAAAATCCCAGTAGATCGGCAGTTTCTGAAATACTCAAACCAGCCCATCTGGCACCAACAACCATGCCACATTCAAAGTCACTTAAATCACCTTTCTTCCCCATTCTGATGCTTGGTTTGAACTTCTGCAGAGCGTCTTGACCATGTCTACATGCCTAAATGCATTGAGTTGCTGCCACGTGATTCGCTGATTAGATATTTGCGTTAAGGAGCAGTTGAACAGGTGTACCCAATGGCTGGTGAGTGTATATTAAATATATGAAATGCCTATACTATAATTACTGGAGCCCTCCTTAAATTCTCAGCATTGACCCATGACCTGTTGCTGCCTTAAGTCTTAGCTCGGCTCTCACCTTTGCCGTTGCCACAGGGGTCCCCCATTGAGCTGATCATAATCTGGCCGCTGCCCAGGCAGTGTGTAGTGTGGGGGTTGGCAAGGCCACACTTCCAAAACAGCTCAGTAGGCTCCACTGTCTGCAGACAACAAATGGAAGGATCAGGATCAGACAATCAGGGAACCTATAGATCTGGTTCTCCCTGGGATTGCCAGTCCAAGGAAATTAAGTCAGAATATGTTATGAAGTGACATGGATTTGAGTAACATTTGTCCTGGTTGAGCTGGGGTGGCGGTTGATCCGGGCCAGAACCCCCCCTCACCCCATGAGCACACCTAACGTGACAGTACCAAGGAAGAACTCCCTCACTAGTGATTAGATAAAGCCTTGAGCAGAATCTTATTTGGGGATCAGCCAATCAGCCTCTGGCTCACACCAGTTAAACTGAAACAGCTTCTTGTATTACGCAATAAGCCTAAGATATAAATCATGCCAGTACATAAATAAGGGCAGTACATAAATAAAGATTTTCTGACTAAAATGGAACTGATCTGTTTGAGAGAAATACAGATGGGACCAAGTCTGGTTGGAAGAAGAAGAGATGAGGTAGCTAAAGCTGGATAATTGCCTGGGTCCAGGAGTTCAAAAGTGATCTGATCAGATTTTGACCATCGGATTGGATTAAATCCTGCAAATGGGTAGTTCAAAACTTTAACACAGGATTGGGATCATTTTGATCCAAAAAATCAGGATTACCTTGATCCCAGTAGAAGGGTGGATTTAGAGTGGATTACAATTCATTTAAAAATACATTTCAATATAAAAAAGATGGTAGGGTTTGTAAATTAATATAATACATTGTTTGTAGGCTCAATGGTTGTTTACAGTCATTTACAGTGGCCTCTAGCCTACCTCTCAGAAGAGTGCATTCAACCAAATAATAAGTTTATCATCACAAAGTTATCTCAAAAAATATTATATCAATCATAAATTAAATTTTGAATCATCAAACAATTATCTACAAACAATAGGCACTAGTCCATCAAAGCACGCCTTTAAGATGCTGCTCTAGAGCTGCCTTTCAATGAAGAGGATCTGTGAAATTTTTGTTGTTGTTGTTGCCCTATTAGATTTATTGTTTTTTATTAAAATGTGACTTTTTATTATGATTTAAATCAAGTGTTGTTATATACTTAGCAAACTATGATTTATTATATTCTTCTTAATAAATGGCTCAAACTGCTATTCCTTGTATCAAGAGCTGTCCGAGCTAAAAGATAATTTTGTTTAAAAAATAATTGATGTTAAAAAAAAAGAAAAGGTTGTTTACATTTGTAAGGCCATAAAAACTGGCACTCAAAAAGTTACATATTGCACCTTTAAAGCCCCCCGAATATTATATATAATTTGAAAGTTAGAAAATCGTAATCTTTCTCAGTAATGTTCCAGTGCTTTAAAGCACTGATAATGAGGATCTGGTAATCTTGAAAAGTCTGAATCTGGATCAGGATGATCCTATCCTGAATTGCTTTGAAATACCGGGACAAAATCTGGCTGAGTTGTCTGATCCTGGATCACAAAATATGGGATTTCAAAATCTGATCGGATCTGATTGAGATAAAAAGTTTTGAACTCCTGGGCCCTGGGGATATGTGGATCCTACCTTGTACAAGCGAGGGGCACGGGGATCTGTGCCCACGTCCACCACATAGACTCGGGAGGAGATGAGCGAGGGCAGGATAAGCCGGTTACGCTTCTTGGAGGCGTCACCAAAGCAGCTACTGCAGGCATTCCATCCAGAGTGGTGCAGCTCGTCCTTCAGGTTGGGCATGGGCAAGCGGTGGATCACCTAATCAAGCACACACCCCCCCCACACACAGAACCATGTACATCCAATTGTATTTATATAATTTTAAGACGTCTGTGTGATGCTCTATGGACAAAAAACAGGACCCAGTGGTGTCCCCTGGGGTTACAATGTGCTGATATGAACTTGCTTACTATTTCCATGCTATTGTAATGTAAAAACATGGAAATCAACAAAAAATAAATAAAAATAAAAAACCTATTTTACCCACCATGATCTGAAAGGACCCCATTTGGAGACCTCTTTTGCCCCCGTATCAACCTTGTATATGAACTACATTACGGAAAACCTCAAGGTGAGTAGTGGCATTACCTTGCAATAGGTCGGTGACTTGGGGTCCACGTCCACAGTGGCAAGGTAATCAGGTTTCAGGATGCCAGTGTTGCGATAAATGCAGGGCAGATAGACAATCTCTTCCCGAGGCCCTTGAAATCAGATATGCAATAAAACAATGAGAGTATTTCCTCAGTGGTTTTTCCAACACAAAAATAGGCGCTGCTTCCCCCACCTGGGACAATATCATTCCAAAACACATCTGTTGTCCCACTCACCCTTCATAGCATCCACGGGACTTTTGTACCCCGGTCCACAGCTTCCGCACTTCGCTGTTCAAGAAAGACACAAAGGAAGGGTTTTTAATATAATGTGAACAAGCATGTGTACCTAATAAATTGGATGCCACTTCCTCCCACAGCAAGACAACAATTCCAAACATATTGCTAAAGCTATTCACAAAACCCAAAACTGGACAATTCTTGACTGGCCAAGTCATTCACACGAACTGAATCCAATTGAACATGCATTTCATATGCTGAAGAGAAAACTTAGTCCCCAAGGGGCAACTAGTCCCCAAAACAAGCAGGAGCTGAAGAGGGCTGCAGTACAGGCCTGACAGAGCATCATCAGAGAAAATACTCAGCACCTGGTGATGTCCATGAGTCACAGATTTCAAGCAATCATTGCATACAAACGATATGCAACAAAGTACTAAACATGACTACCTTAAATGGACTGCACTTATATAGCGCTTTTATCCAAAGCGCTTTACAATTGATGCCTCTCATTCGCCAGAGCAATTAGGGGTTGGGTGTCTTGCTCAAGGACACTTCGACACACCCAGGGCGGGGTTTTGAACCGGCAACCCTCCGACTGCCAGACAATCGGTCTTACCTCCTGAGCTATGTCGCCCCCACCTTAATTTACCTTAATTTACATAACATGAATACGCCCAAAACATTTTGCCCTGAAATGGGGGGTTATGTATAAAAAGTGCTGTAATTTCTACATGGTGAAACCAAAGTGTATGAAAATACTTAAATAAAACATGAGAATCTGAAATTCGAGCATATGTGAATTGTTTGATAACAAATACAAAATTGTGGAGTACAGAGCCGAATCAATTTTTTAAAAAACAATATACAGTTGAGGCCAAAAGTTTACATACACAAAGGCTAAATACATTCAAACTCAATTTTTCACAACTCCACACATTTCATGTTACCATACATGTGTTAAGTCAATTAGGGTATCTATTTTATTTACATAAGAGGTAATTTCAAAATAATAACTAAGAGACAGATTTATTTCAGTTTGTGTGTCCTATATCAGATTTTCAGTGGGTCAAAAGTTTACATACACTTTGTTATGATTTGGTGGCATTTCCTTTTAATTGCTTACAGTAACTTTATTCCAAACGCTTGGGGTAGCCTTCCACAAGCTTCTCACAATACTTCGCCAGAATTTTTGCCCATTCCTCCTGACAGAATTGGTGTAACTCAGTCAGGTTTGTGGGCCTCCTTGCTCAGACACGCTTTTCCAGTTCAGTCCACAAATTTTATATGGGATTCAGGTCAGGGTTTTGTAATAGCCACTCCAATACTTTCACTTGGTTGTCTTCAAGCCATTTTGTCACAACTTTGGAGGTATGCTTAGGTTCATTGTCCTTCTTGAAGACCCAGTTGCGACCAAGCTTTAAATTTCTAGCTGATGTCTTGAGGTGTTGCTTCAGTATTTCTAGAGAATCTTCCTTCCTCATGATGCCATCTATTTTCTGAAGTGCACCAGTCCCCTTTCCAGCAAAACACCCCCACAACATGATGCTGCTACCCCCATGCTTCACAGTTGGTATGGTGTTCTTCGGATTAAAAGCCTCAGACTTTTTCCTCCATACATAGCGCTGATCATTATGGCCAACACAGAATTACCATCTCTTTGTCTCCAATGAATGAGAGATTTCAAGAAATACTCGGGGTGATATTGGAGAAAGTATTTGCCGTACTCCGTGCCGCATTAGTTTTTACCTCAACCTGAGCGTTAAATGTAACATTTCGCTCTCCGTACTTTCGGTGAAATTGCTAGTCAATGGTATGTCCCAGAAATTTCTTTGTGGTGTGTAATCATAGCCACGAGATGTAGGTCATTTGTATTAAACAATGATTAATCTATCTCCAGTAATATTTTCAGAATTCAGTAAAAACTGTTAGTTATTTCCCTGCTCTCCCTTACCTATGCTCTTTCTTACATCTGGAAATTAACAGAATAAATTGCAGTCACCTTTTTACGTTTTCACTATACTGTTAAAATACAGCATTAAATATCCATCCTATTATTATTATTATTATGGTTGTAGTACATTTAATATGCCTTATTGCTACTAAGCTGAGGGCTAAGTAGGGCTGTTAAGACATTGGGAAAAAGGTCATTTTTTATTATATATTTTCTTGCTTGACCTCGTTTGCCCTCACTTCTAACATTTTGTCCTCACTTTGAACTGACCACTATTCAAGTTTAGACTTGTAGTGGGTGGAGGAACACAAGCTGCCCCGAACCAAGCAATACATTTATGCTGAAAAATTCCAAACTTTCTATTATAGCATTTAAATAGATATATAAAGAAAATGCATTTCTTTCATTTTATTTCAGATAGGGCATACAGGCATGTAATTTCATGCGATATCGTATTTCTAGAATGCACCGATTTTTTTTTTTGTTTGTTTGTTTTACTTAATACTGTGGCATAGCCTACTTTTTTGTGACAACGAATCTCGTAAATGCAAACTCATCATCAATACTTTTTGAAACGAACTCAACATCAAATCAGAAACGTCGAATCTTCGTTACCGTTATCGCTGCCACCATAAAAAGAAATGCGTTATTTTAAGCATTAAACGATTAGATTCATAGTACGAAAGTGCTTACGACAAGTGCACGACGGCGTGGGAAAAAGTGCATACCCATTCTGTGATGATAATTCGCAGTTGGTAAGAGGGAGACAGCTACTCCAAAGTCTCTTCAGTTTAAAGTACGAGTGTCTTTCAGTAGAGTTCTGCAGTCGTTTGCATGAGGGGGGGGGGGGAGGAGAGGAAGGAGGGATCTTTTTTAATTGGACACTGAATTTCTTCGATTAAAGTGAATTAATATAATAAAATCTTAAGTTTCTCCCAAAACACGAGAAGACTTCATTCACTCCGTTTTGTTTTAGCGAAATTAAAAATTAAATCTACATCCATTTGACATAACTTTAGATAACGCCACACGCATTAATGATTGATAGGTATAAACATTAACCCAGAACACAGCCTGTGTTTAAAAATACAGTGCTTTTGAATTGTTTAGCGCGACAAAAAAGTTATTTTTAAAAAGTATATACGCCAAAGCGTATATAAATATAGATATGTTGTGTTTATTGAATCGGTTTTGTGAACGTACAATTTTTATGAGCAAAGGGCAATAAGTTTGCCGTAAGGACACGGAAACTCCGCTTGACATGAAAGTAGGTCAAGCGCGCGGCAGACACAGTCTGAAAAGGCTCATTCCCGTGTAATACACGAGTGGAACAAATGGCGCTGGGATGAAAATCGATGTAGGCTACTGAACCGATCGTTCAAAACATACGATTATAGTCCATTTACCTCATATTTTTTATTTTCTCTATTTCTTTTAATTTATAAATTTTTTTGTGGGGGTGTGGGGTTGAACTGGTTGCTGCTTTTCACACGCGAATACAAAAACCATTAGACCCTGTGCTATAGGGGGTATTATCGTCTCCAAAATAAATAAATGCAGCTGATCCAAAAACAAAGGCAACTAGCCTAATACATAAATAAATGTAAATGATCCACAAATACAGTGGGCTCCAGAATTACTGGCACCCTTGATAAATATGCACAAAAAATGCTTTAAAAGATGCTAAACAAAAAAATAACACAGTTATTGACATAAGCTTTATTTTCCAACATGTGTTCAGACCACAGGTTTTTTTATGGAATTTAAGTCTAGAGATCAAGATGGCCATTGGAAAACATGGATGTTGATTTCACTTAAGCATTTCTGTTTAGATTTTGATGTATCCTGCTGGACAATCTACCTATGACCAAGTCCTAGCTTCTTAGCAGAGACAACCAAATATTCTGCCAGAATTTCCTGGTACTTTGTTGAATTCATTCTGCCATTGATCTAAAATAGTGCCCCGGGACCACTGCCAGCAAAACAACTCCAAAATATCAATGACCGACCGCCATATTTGACAGTCGGTATGAGGTGCTTCTCCTGTATGCATTCCTCTTTTGCCGCCAAATATTTCGATGGTGTGTATGGCCAAAATGTTCAATTTTGGTCTCATCTGACAATAGCACCCTCTTCCAGTCATAATTCCAATGAGGTCTGGCAAGGTCTAGATTCTTGGTTTTGTTTATTGTGCTCAGTAAGGGCTGTCTTTGTGCCACCCTTCCAAAGAGTTAGTTGGTATGGAGGTGCCATTTTATGCTTTTTTTTAGACTTGTTGACCGCAAGAAACAAGCCAATCTCTGAAATTCTTAAACAGTGATCCTTGGGTTATTAATGGCCTCCCTCACCATCTTCCTCACTGTCCATGGGGACACCATGCACTTGCTTCATCTTCCTGGCAAATTTGCAACAATTCCATATGTTTTACACCTTTCTATTATTGCCCTTACAGTGCTAACTGTTATTTTTAACCGTTTGTCTTTTTCTGTACCCATTACCAGACTTGTGATGGTAAATTACCATTGGTCTCTTCTGAATTGACAGTTATTTGGCTTTTCTCATGCTGGTGGATGACAAAGGGATTTTGTATGCTTGTTACCTCATTTTTATTCTCTAGTGAAACTGGAAGTGATGGAATGACGCAATATAGTTCCTTTAGACTGAGATGAACTAAATTAAGTAAAATTGTATTGCCAATTTCATTTTGTTTGATTTTACTTACAATAATTGTTAGGGGTGCCAAAAAATAAAATAGATTACTTAATAAAAAACATTGAAGCATGAGAGTAAATGTATTGAAATAAAAGTATATAGTTTTCCCATATGTTTGAACATAACATATATATTATCTGTGTCATTTATTATATGCAGCCTTTTTTCTTCATTTTTATTAAGGGTGCCAATAATTCTGGAGCCCACTGTAAATGAAGCTGGTTCACAATTGTGCATCCACTGTTGCTTGCATTTATTTGTGGAGTTTTGAGACAATCGGGTTGTGAAGATCGCTGTAATGGCTATCTCTTTGAAGCCACATCATCGTATTTGTACCATGACATTAGATTTGGGGTGGGGGGGGGGGGGGGTGTGGTAACAAAAAAAGCTTAAGTAACTGTGGCAAACACGCCTGCCACAGGCCACCGAAGTGGCTTTCTTTGGGGCCCTCCAGCACAGAGACACAGGGAGAAGATGTTAAAACAGTCCACGTTTATTTGCAAGGGTCGGCAAGATGTTATAGCCGAGGAGCAGATGTTAACACACTGTCATGACAGAGAGGCTCCCCTGTGTGGGTGGGGATGGCAGATTTAACCTGTGCGCAGTGATTACCTCACTACGCACAGGTGCAGCCACTCCTGTTCCTGGGTCCAATTAGCCTGGCCAATTATCTAATTATTAACCAATTATCCAATTGGCCAGGTCTAATTAGCTTGACCCAGGCAGGTGTGGCTGCTTAAACCAGCCATCCCCACACCACAGTAACTTATGGTCTGCCCGTATAGACTGTGGATCAGCTGCATTTAATTGTGGATCATTTCCATGTATTTATTTTTAGTTGGGAAAACAATACCCCCATACTGTGCACATCTGTGATCGAGCCTTATGAATTTACACGACAAAGCATTGCTGCATTTCATAATCTGTGAAATGCAACCAATTGAATCTACCAAAAATCTTAAATTTAATGGCCCAAAATTAAATTTGTTTTTGCTGAATCATTGAATTTGGATTCATGTCTGACATACAGGATATTGATCACAAATTCATGAGTAGCACAATTAACATTCAGGGATTACCAAATACCAGGCCCAGCTCAGGCAATTTAACACTGCAAGGGGCTACAAAGGTTAGGCTCTCAGCAAGCAATTTATGAAGGGGAAAGGAATGAATCTGGTGCAATCTTTTATAGACTGGATAAAAGACACTCTGTGAATACCTAATTGCATCTACAGACCTCACACCGCATGTCAGTATCAACAGCAATGTTATTTCTGGCATTTAATTATGTTGTTCACCCATACATTCCATTGACACCAGATGTTTTTCTTTGAATTTTTCTTGAACAGCAGGAAAGCCTTGCAGCTGTTTTTCGTAATGGTTTTCAGAGCATAAAATTCCAATCATGTCTTCGGCACATAAATATCACAGTGGGATTACAGAAGGATGCACTTTTTATTACAAGAGCTTTCTTCAACTCATAATTTACTGATCCAGGCAGTGACATAAAATAACTTAAAACCCTGGCAAGAACATCGTTTCTTGCACAACAGATTTTGGCATCCTGTTTACTGACCTCCCTTTGAACCCTATAAACAGAGTTTAGCAACTCTAGCAGTTCCAAAACCATAGCAGATATTACTGTAAGCACGGATGCTGGAAATATTTAATCATAATGTTTGATATTAAAACTAAAGTTGACTTAGATTCATGATGAGAACTTCAGGGCAATGTCTACATGAGACTTAATGAAGCTTACATGCAGAAGAATGTATTTTCCAATACAGTGTAATCATGCTTTGTTTTGTTGGAAAGCCAGTGTCATGGGGAACAAGTTGGTGTCTTAGGGGTGGGCTGCTGATGAGAGATCTTAAGATCTATTGGTCCGCACCAATCCAGATACAAAGGTTAACCTGGTGTGATATGTTTTCAGAGATACACCATCGGGCTTTGGGAACTTTAAAATTGAAACTAGACAATTCCTGCAGAAATTGTGAAGAGTGGTTGCCGCCAATGCAAAGTCGACTTTCTGTTGAACAGAGTGAACAATGCTAAGTAGTTGCTATATTGCAAGGGTGTTTTGTTGTCTAAGGTGAAGCTAGGTTGTTGCTATGGAGGTCTAGGCGGGTTCTTTGTGGAATTGATAAGTAGCCAGCGATGGGAGGTCAAACCTGTTTCGGCGATCTTTCAGAAAACATATTTTGACATTTTATTCTTACCTCCACATGTAATCACTGTCGTTGGAGGGAAACGCATGATCACCTGTGCGATTTTTAGGGTGGGGTTATCGGTTTTCCTTTCCAACCACATGAACAAATATATTATGGTATTCGTACAGTCAAACTAATATACTGTGTGCATTTACTGGTATATATTGTTATGGGATGCGTAATTTAATGAAAAAGTGTAGGCTACTCTCAAAACGCAATAGGCCTATGTGCCAAAATTTAGAACAGCGGCCCCTTAATTGGCTTCAAAAGTCCATTGCAGTTTGGGACTGGAATCCACCAGGCTCATGTCCCCATACCCATAAAAAAAACACCCATTCGTAAAACTAAAATCCTTCATGCCAGACTGTAGACACGATCTTGGAGAAAAAATATATGTAAAAAATATTGTTGTTCAAACAAGTCTTCCCGGTGACCTAGCCGCCAGAAATAATATGCCAGCAGCAGGTTATATCTGGCTATGGGCCTACTATTCTCAGAATTCTGACTTTAATCTCAGAATTCTGACTTTAGTCAGAACTCAAAAAAAACTTTTCACATGTGACCCTAATCCTCTTCCGTACATTTTCACCGCATTTACAAAAAAAAAAAAAAAAAACACCCGTTTGTACAACTCAAATTCTTTATACCACAATGTAGATAAGCATTGACGAAGAAATACATAGCCTATAAAAACACATTGTTCAATCGAGGTTTAGCTGATATGCAAGAAAACATTTTATAGGGCCTCTTCCCCGGCATTGGACGAATCGGAATTGAACAGGATGATGTCACCACAGGGATTGGCTACAATTTGAATAACATTTCATTTCAGCAAAACAAAATCCCCTCTGGGGTTATTTTGAAAAACCAAGCGAGCACCGGTTTTTTTTTTTTTTTTTTTTTGTGCCATATAGCTTCTGAATTTGCTGTATTATTATTTATTTATTTATTCACCTTTATTTAACCAGGAAGTCTCACTGAGATTAAAATCTCTTTTTCAAGAGAGACCTAGCCAAGGTAGCAGCAGTAGGCCTACACATATAATTTTAATGTCCTCAGGACGGTGGCAGGTGTTTTTAGGACACCTAAATATACGAACATATCAATAACTAATAACCAATTAACATTTTAAACGTTTCACAGTGAGTTTTTCTTGTGGCCTAATAATGCCTTCAATATGGTTATTTTTGGTAATGGCCCCACTCATTTTGGTGAAGCGTTAAGTGCAGCCACAAATGCTCGTAAACAAAGACAAGTTCGCATAATTCCTGATTTCTAAAGCAAAAAAGTAATCTAAAGCAAAAAAAAAAAAACATCGCTGAACTATCACTGCACGTTTGAAACAATTTAATTGGTCCATGTCTCCGATCTCCGACGTTGTATATTTCCTTGTTAAATGACCTGAAATTATTAAGTTATTTTATGTTTGTCGTGCACATTTCAGTGCTTTTCTCAGTGTTCTTATAAATATGATTTTCCCTTAGCTTATATAACAAAGCCGCTATAATTTGGAAACACAAACATTGATATTGATTCAGTTCAGTTCTTTATTAAAGAAAATAGTTTTGCAATATTGGCTATGGTTTTGTATGTTCATGAAATTTTAGGTTGCTGCTGGTGCAGAAAACGATGCTGGATACGTCTGTCGCCACTGCCCATCAGCGTAGCGGTAGTAGCCTACATAGTAAAAGCACGGCCTTTCTAGTGTTAAAAAATTTACAGACGCAGTTTGTTGGCTAATGACATACCGAGCACTGGCCCTCTGGCTCTAAAATATCTGACATGCCCCCCAAGCTCATGTGCAGGGGAAGTTTGAGTAAAGCATTATAGCCGAAGATGTATGTCACTCAGGGAAGCTCTTTGGTTTTTAAATTCCATTTACCTAAGCGTATGCAAATTAAACTTACAGGTAAAGTTGGGCTCCAACAAAGAGGGGAGAAAAAGTACTAATAAACAAAGCAGAACAAAACATTTTTGCCTAACATTCTGTAGTTTTTTGTTTTCATTGTATACAGCAGTTCATAATGAAGACTATGAACTATTTATTTAATTACGAAAGCATTTTTTTCAGTTGATAATTGTGTCTATCAGGTTGGAGTGGTAGTGTGGTTCATGCAGTTCGTAGCCTATGCAGTTCAGAATAAGGATGAGTTTTGATTTATAAAAACATTTTGCCTATGCTTTAAACTGTAACAGCTTTAAAAAGCAAATGACCTGTTGTTAAACTGAATTATTACTGATGTTATTGTATAACCATGACTGTAATCTCAGTGATTATAATGGTAACTTTTTTTCCATTTCACCTTTATTTCAGCAGGCAAGTCATTAAGAACATATTCTTATTCTCAATGGCGGCCTGGCAAGACAGGACGAAACCATCCAGACCCACGGCGCAACTGTACTAACTGTATAGCGGCATGTCCTCACCTCTGTAACGTTATTTGTTGTCCTCCGTGTGTCCATATATCTGTATCGGTGGTTATAGCTGTGTGTCCTTAGCTCCTACTCATGCGTGCAGGATAGCATCCGTATAGCGCGACGCCTTTATCCGTCTGCATCTCCCAAAATCCAAAAGGGTCCAACTGCAGCACCTCAGACCTCCCTCCTCAGACTGCATCTGAGCGGTTTCTTACCCCTGCGTATGTTGGCTTTTGTTCCAAACGACAATTTAAATACCAGTATTTTAACAAGCTGTTAATTTTTATTAATTAGGTGCTTTTCAGTGTGTTCAGAGGAATCATTTATCCTCTTAAACCACATTGTGAGAAATACTTATGCATGCCAACAAGAATAAAATTCCCATATTCGTATTGTAGTGAAAACAATTTCATAAAAAAGGTTAAATACTTACTGATCAAATTACAGACAGATTAATAAATAGGCGCATAACTTGTGAAAGGGTGGCCACTAAAATGAATCAAAGTAATGAATTCAACGACAAAGCAAATGATAACATGGCAAACGTGCATTGTGTTAAGTTGAAGAAAAAATTATGAAGGAAATTAAACATGTTCAGCGACCTAACCTGCCTTTCATTTGATCCCAAAAATACTACTTTACAACATTGATATACATTTGGAATTGGGTGTTATGGTCAGATGAGACCAAAATTTAGTTTTTCAGCCTTGCAGACACTCATGTCGAAAAGGGGGTCATACCTAGTGAAATATGCTGTTGGATCTTGATGTTATGGAGTTGTTTTAACATCAATGGGTCCTGGGGATCCAAGTCAAGTCAGCAGAATCAAGAAATCCAGCAAATATCAAGACACTCGGCCCCTAAAACTTACTATATGGGGGTATCTCCCATATATTTGAGCTATAAGAGTTCTGCAAGTAAGAGAGGAGGAAACAATTCCAAATTCAAGAATATAATTATGCAATTTTGAATATTTTAAGTAAATTAATTTCAGTGTTTGAACTCTCCAATTTTGATGAATTAGTAAAAATTGCAAACATTTTTCTCACTTCTTTATTTCAGAAAACATTCAGGCAGACACTTCACTTTAAAAAATTTTTTTGAGAACAAGCTGAAGAGACACACAAGGTAGAAAACAGCCTTCAAACTGAAGAAAAAAATTGCTGTACATCCAAACCATTAAGAATGGGTCAATGGATAACAAAGGGGGGGGGGGATTGTGGTCAAGTTAAACTACATGGGAGACTGATGGTATTTATTTTGTTCGGTGAAGAGTTATATCTCACTTACAAAAATGTTCAAATGTTCCCCAACTCCCATCCTCCATTTTTCAGAACAGTGCATCACCAGTGCAGTACATTTGTGGCAACAGCCCCCAAAATTAATGAAACATTCTTTAAAATGGCAGTTAATTTTTGGCACATCAGGGATAAGAAGTCCTTAAAGCAGCATAAAACCATGAAATGCGCACCACTGTATGCATACAAAGCCTTCCTCTGAATAAAACTTCACCGTTTATAATGCTGAAAGATTTGTCCAATAGAACTTTCGTAAACTACGAAGGTTTAAATAGACAATTCACCTTGATCTAAAGAGACTGCTCTACAATAAACATGCAGTCAAGATACTGAAAATAAGTTTTAGTTCGGTTTCTGTCAGGGGGTGGTTCAGTAAGTGAACAGCACAAGTGCCTTCCATGATAATTCGAACCCTTGATAAAAATGAGTAAAGAAGGCTAAATACAAGTAAGAATGTACATGTCCAATGGCCTACACTGTATACTGCAAAAATGACAGGAATATGATCTTGTGATATATCAATACAATTGCTGAACTTTGATTGGAACTAGGTGCCCAGGCCAGATGAAACCAAAACTGAGCCAAATTCTGCATTCTGACCATGCACACCAGGGGTAGGTTTGGCATCTGAAGGAGCATGCTCACTTTAAAAAGATACCTATACCTATGGTTAAATATAGTGGTGGATCTTTGATGTGATTGTTTTACACCTATTGATCCTGGGACTCTTGTTAAGGTCAATGGAACCATGAAACTCCCACAAATACCAAGATATTTTGGCCATAAACTTGGTATCCTTCCCAGAGAACTCCAACGTGGCTGTAAATGGATCTTTTGGCAAGACAATGATCACAAGTTTACCTAAAAATCAACAAAAAAAATGATTAACTGACCACAAAGTTACTATTTTGCAATGGCCATCTCAGTCTACAGATGAGACCATTCCTACGTACAGATTTCGAAATATTTTGTTAGTAGTAGGAATGGTCAGAGATCCCAAACACCAAGCTCAAAAAACACTATAGAAGAAAACGTTGTTGTGTTATCCTTGTGAATGGAAAGTGAAATTGAAAAAACAGCAGTGTCAATAGCATCCATGTTTCTGGGAAATAAAATTAGGACTTGTTAGAAGTACTTTCTAGGAGCAATTTTATTTAAAATGAATTTTCTGTGATTTATACTGCCTTTTTGGCTCATCTTGATCAAGAGTTTGAATCATTTTAAAGGGCACTGTATTGGATTTCAGAGTTGGCAACTTTCAGTGCAGTGTCAGTTTACAACTCTTCAGTCTATCACTACAATATTTTAATATACTAACCATATTTCAGACAATCAATGAGAATAAAATTCAAAATTATGCCAGTGTTTTTATAAATTAGCAAAACCCCAGGATAAATGAAAAGCTTTCTTTTCCACAATTTTTGACAAAAACCTTTTTCTTTTGGACTGAAGCTCATCATCTCCAGCTTAGATCACAAGTAATTAAATTTAGATGCTCTCTAAATGATTGAAGAACTGTTTTTTATTTTTATTTTTAAGAAGCAGGTCTAAATAACACTGGTCCCAAAAGGCCAAGGTGTATGACCCTACACCTCAGTTGTTAATTAGTCCAGTATAACAAACCAATCCAGCACAGCAGTGAATAATAAATGATTAACAGCTCCCGTGTGACTACCTAGATTGCATTCATCATAGAAGTAGAAATACTACAAACAGGATATCTACATTTATGGTATATGTAGTGCGACTACTCATCAATAAAGGGTTTTGATTATTACCGGACGGTAATCCATCTTCCTTCAAATTCCACAAGTTAGGATCAAATTAAAATACTACAACCTTAGTCTCAGTCTGGTGTACAGGCATTACTTGTAAAAGCAAGAGTTACACACCCCACCTGTTTTCTCTGCTTTAGGCCATAGGCTGTAGGGCTGTTACAGGAAATTCATCACATATGGGTTGATGGAGGACACCTCAGAACACTTGCAGTCATCACAAAATATAATGATCAGGACCCCCAAACATTCTTCATTCAAGGATGACTGATAGTTCTTTATTTCTAGGGTTTATTCATTTTTTAGCGATACTGAGAAAAAAGGAATCTACCTAATAACCTAATAACTCTAACTAATGAACCTAATGTTATCTTTCATTGACATGGACTGGCAGGTAAATATTTTATTTTTTCCAGTTTAAGATTAGTTATGTTCTTTGTTTCTTAAGTTGGATACAGAAGTTAACAACATTTCATGAGCTGCCATGTCATCAGTATGTCTTAAGTTCTCAGCCCAGAATGATGGCAGTTGCAGCAACTTGACTGTCTGAAAAATAAATGTGCAACATGTGACTTCATTCAATAAGAACTGATTATGCCAATCAATTTCTTGGTTCATCAAGCTCCCAATTATTGTAATAATGTACTACAATAGAAATTCATAAAATGTAGGTTGCGAGACAAGGCTCAGGCAAATGTAGGATCACTGACACCGTACAGATCACAGGGGCCAAAGGTTAACAGTGTGACACAATCACCAAATAAAACAGCACCAATATCAGTATAATGTGACCACTGAACAGTGGTCAATACTGTTTACAAAGGGTTCAGTATACCAGCTACCAAAAAGGCATTGTAAGAAACATATCATGCATTTATTATTTTATGAATGTACACAGCAGAATCTCAAAGAACCTGCACTAAATCTTCAATGCCTCTTCATAACATTGTCCTCATACACAAGCTCACTGTAGGCGCATGCCCCTGGATTCCACACAATGTTCTCAGTCAAAAACCACCAAAAATCTGGCCACCAAAGAACTCCCAACAAAAACCTTGCAAGCGGCAGTCCTGGCCTCCATGACTTGAAAGAGGGTACTCTGTTTGTAATGAGAAGCTCTGATCCACAGGGCCCAGCCACTTGGGGGGATGGGGCGGGAGGCAAAACACGAAAAGCGATGAGAGGCTGCTCCAAGAAGGCTGCGTCATACCATCCCTGGCGACAGAAGAAAAAATTAGGACCACCGAAATGCAAACAAATACTGTAGTTACCCTTTCTATTAGTCTCAGCAAGGTACCCCGGCAGGTTGTTGTTGAGTTTGTGCCGGCAGACAACTATGGATTTAGCTCTGTATCAATCTCAGTGTCATCAAAGCCATGAAAGGACTCGGCATCGCTGTCTTTATCAAAAATTTGGAGCAGAGGTTGAGGTTTAGAAAGGGAGAGCAGAGTTTCAGGAGGAAAAATGGCCGTACCCTGTTGTGATGTATCCAGGACGTTCATTGTCTCCACTTCTTGGACATTTATCTGCTTCTCAGCCTCCTTTACCTCTGTATTGTTTTCCTTCTTCTTCTCCTTTGCCTCCACCTTTTCTTCAAGTGTCCTTTTCTCATCAACTGAGTTGACCTGTTTCTCTGAATCTTCTTTTGTTGTAACCATACTCTCCTCTGCTGGTGGTACTAGTTCTGCTACATCAGGTCCGAGCAAGATCTCAGAGAGCCTGTTCACTAGCTCCTTCTGGGCCTCTGCTTGGGTACTGTGGCTTTCTGTTCCTAACAGCACACTGGCCACATGGAAAGAGCGCTGCAACAGCTCTGGCTGTTCAGATAGAAGTGCCAAAGCCTCCACCAGCCATGCCACCAGCAGCTGAACTAGTTCTTTGGGACTGGCCCCTGCTGCCCCACCCTGTGCTGCCAGTTTGGTCCAGCGTGTCAGCAGGAATCTCTGCAGCACGGGCCGCAAGCACATCTCCAGTGGCTGCAGGCGGCAGGTGCAGCCAGCTGGGACAATCGTTGGCAGGGTGCTGGCAGCACTGAGGGTGGCCAGAGAGTCGTCTGTCATGTGGCTGCGGAAGGAGTCCATTATTAGCATGCCCTTGCCCCCACCTTGGGCTTTCATATGCTTCTGCCACACCTGTGATGTCCACAGATCCATCTCCTCCTCCTCAGTGAAGCCCTCCACCTTCGCCTCCAGCAGGATGGAGCTGGGGACTCCGGCTCGCAGCCTCCCTGGGTGCTGGCCCTTGAAGAAGACCATGGTTGGGAGAAGGGTGCCGTCAGCCAGCGTGGCTAAAAAGATGTCGATTAGAGACTCTCCAGTGCCCACCAGCTGGAACGCAGGCTCTTTGCCCACCGTAGCAGGGTCGGCCAGCAGATCCAGGTCCACGAAGATGGAGAGCTCGTCCAAGGCACCGATGACAGAGAGGGAGAAGTTGTGAGCCTGGATCTGCTTGTGGACAAACTCTGTGAAAGACCGAGCGCTCTCCTCTGTGTTCCGAGGCAGGCGCCGGCTCACTGTGCCCGTTGTCTGCAGGCCCAGGTCGTGCTGCAGCATGAATCCCACTGCCCACTCATAGGAGATGCGGAAGGAGCTGCCCTGGTTGGCGTGGCTGTGGATTTCCGAGGCCTTCTGGAAGAGGTTCTTCTCATTGACCGGCAGCTGCTGCTCTCGCTGGGCGAGCACCCACTCCACTAGGCGGTCCACGGCTTCCCCGCCACCGCCGCGTCGATCCCGGTCCAGCTGTCGCTCCTTCTCCTGCAGCCAGGTGTGGATCAGTTGAGTCTGTGTGCTGAAGTGCTCAGCAGCCTGGGCGATGCCACAGCACAGCGCAAACAGCACGATCCTCAGCTGGCGCACAGACAGCGTTTCCTCCCGCTCCTTCACTCCCCCTAGACCATCAGCCACAAGTTTGTTATCTGCTGCAGACGTCGTCTCTTTTTCGATATCTGTTCCCTGTACTTCCTGTTCGACCCCAGGGCATTCATCTTGTTCTTCTTCGGTGTCTGTGTCTATGTCTTCAACAGGAGCCATTTCCTGGTCTAGTACTTCGACAGGGTCCTCAGGTGCCCATTTTGATGAAGAAGCCAAGGTGGGCTTACGGACAGGGAGTGGATAAGAGGGCTGGCTGCGACTGTTTTTGATTGGTGACAGGACCTGCCTTATTAAACATACAGGAAAGTGGTTAACGGTACTATGAAGTGCTTCAATCATAATTTAATAGTAAGCATAAAAGGAAAAAAGTAGGCTTTTTAAAAAACATTTCCTCACTACAGCTCATATAAAATACCTATAACCCAGTAAAGAGAAAACTAACTCCTGCTCAATACCAGCTCCTGTGCTAACCTTACTCTCTAGAATGGATGGAATAATGTCACTTGTGTCCATTTACTTCCAAATGCAGTCCTGTGATGTTTTTTTGCATTCCCTTTCCCTCACAGCTATGCCTCACTTTATTTCCAACAATGCGGTCATCTAAGTGAGGACAGTAAAAGTAAAGGAAGGGCATCTTGGGGTCTTCTGTATGATCTGCCCTTTAATTTCGATCTTCTGGAGATTAATTAATTATTCATTATTAATAGTTGGAATTTCAATGCATAAGACCCAATACAATGTACAGTTGTAAACATAAAACACTACAACATTTAACTAACTGAGATTTGCCTTTCTGAAAAACAAGTATTACTAGCACCAGGCTTTACACATAGACTGACATACTATTTTTTTATGAATTAAAATAGGACAACACAACTAGGTGTACGACTAAGGCTCAATGCAGATCACTCACAGAACATGCCGCACTTCAAGTCATTAGATCAGCGTGCTTTGTAAGGGAGTTTATCATAGAACCATTCTTCATGCATTATTTCACATAGTGAGCAAAAATATACAGAACATTTTATTAAATACCTCTTCATAGTGAATCCAATTCTTGGGGGAACTGAAAAAAAGCAAAATGAAAAGAAATATTAGCAATAATACAAATACAACAACAAATTGTTTTTTAAGTTTGAGTTAGACTCACCAGTTACTCATATGGCCACTTGCTACCTTTTTAACCAGTCATGTAGAGGCAGGTCTGCTAACAAACTTTTTACATTCAACATTTATCTTACGCTTTTCAACATTTATGTAACCCCATCATATTAATCACAGCCATTGAATATTCTATAATGCATTTCCATTAATACTGGAAAACGAGCGCATTATGACACACACGCCTTACAGTACTTAAGACCCCCAACTTGTGAATTCAACAGCACCTGCCATAAGACAGACCTAGTCTGCCTTATTCAAGATATTTTGAAGGTCATTTACAAACAGCATTAAATAGCCATTACTACACTTTGCCTCCAGTATGCACACAGTGTGTATTTGCTGCATGTTATGTGCATATATAACATATGTGTTAAGTGCGGAGGACAGTGGCAAAGTTCCTCCACATGGGCTGCTGGGGCCAGGGAGCCACTGTTGACCTCTGTTGTGGGGCGAGAGGCCATGGTACTCCCAGAAGCAGCGGCTGCCCTTGCATAGGTTGACCCTGCACGCAATGCAGCCGAACACGCTCTCGTGTCGCAGATTCTTCACGCTGCAGTTCTTGCATCGCTTGGTCTTGGCTGTGATTTTATCCAGCCTGTGCCTCACTTCTCCTCCTTTCCCTCCTTTGGGTGCAACTCCCTGCTCTTCTGCCAATTGCCTGCGAACTCCTCTCTGAGTGCATTTGGCTAGCTGGTGGCCTAGGCGCTTGCGAAACTTGGCCTGGGAGAAGCGACCGCCCTGAACCCACAGGGGAGGGCTGTCTTTGCGGCTCTCACGAAGCAAGATGAACGAGTTCGCTATGCACAAGTTGAGCAAATACCAGAAAAGGCAGCGCCACCACGTGTCCCGAATCAGCCCACCCAGAGGGTTGCTGGCCTGCAGCTGGTTGCAGATGTCCACACCCCGCATATTTTCTTGGAGCAGCCGGAAGGCCTTGGGTCGCTGGATGGGGCAAAGCTCACCAGCTTTGCTCTGAGACTTCCTCCACACAGTGTCGGTTAGCCCTGGCTCAGAATTAGTCGACACGCAGCACATTTCCTTGCTATCCTGCCATCGTGTGACCAGTACAGGGCCAAACACCTGCTGAAAGAAGTCCCCAGAATGGCTCAGCTGGCCTTGCTCCCAGAACTCCTTGGGAACCATAGGAGAGTGTGGAGGGAAGGAGCTACAGCTATAGATATCCTGGTCCAGCAGCTTCTGCATGAGGGGGAAAGATATTAGGGAGCTGGCCAGAAAGATTTGGTGGTTCTTGCCCTGAAGACCATTCAAAAGGGATAGTACCACCCTGGAGCCTGGATCCCCATCCTTCTGCTCATCCTGTTGGGTCTCAATTAGCATGCGGTGGCAATACCCTGATTTGGAGTCACACAGCAGCCACACCCGCATCTGACCTTTGCTTTGCTTCTCCTCACTGCACTCAACCTCCAAGTTGGTCAGGAGAGCTTGGTCGATGGTCAGACACTTGTTGGGAAGATAGGTCTCCCATATAGTGTCCTCCAACACCTCGAGCAAGGGCTGAATCATACGCAGTCTATCAGAGGGGTTGTCTGACCAATCCGCATTCTCCCTGCAGGCCCGAATGTGTACACAGATCTGGTGGAAGCGTTTAGCTGGCATTGTCTTGAGGAAGGTGAGGCAGCTCTCACAGTGCTGCCAGGACCAGTACATTTCAGGCTCCGGGAGGTTCTGCAGACCCATCAGGACACTGAGGCCCATGAAACCTTGGATCTCTGCAACCGTGACAGGCCTCCATCCTGGGTCGCCCTGACCCAAAACTTGGCGAGACATGGCATAGGCATTGGTCTCCTCAGCGATTACTTCCAGGAGTGAGGTTGGGAAGAGCAAGTGGAAGTAGTCGATGGCATCACTTGTCTTACTCAGGGAGTGGTATGGTCCAGACACGTCTGTAAAATCTGGCACAGTGAGGCTCTTCAGTTGTTTCTCAGAGCAGTTCATGGCCCCACAGTGTGGCTTCCCCAAAACTTCAACTTCACTCCCTCCTTCCCCTCCCGGTTCCTCCTCCTCAACATCGGAGTTTTCAAAATCTGACTCCAGCTGTTCTGTGGGGAGGGGAGGGGGGGGGTCACAGGAACAACAGTTAGTCTTCTGCTCCTCTGGGCTTATTCTTTTACACTTTACTTTGCTCTTACTCCATAAACCATGCTGAGAAAAAGAAAATGCAAAGCAGCCTCATAGCAGGAAACAAATCAAGTTTGCTCGGGCTCATAAGGTTATGGAGAAAAAAAGTGTTTAGAAAACTGTGGTGGTCTGCAGTTCCTCAGTGGCATTTGTCCAGCTGTCCACATTATTTAACTCCACTTTTGCAAGTCTCCATTTGCTTAGAATGTCAGCTTTGATTCCCTTGTTCCAGTGCTTTCATGAGAACTTCTCCATTATTCCTGTGGAGTGTTACCAAGGGGGAAATGGGGGTAGGGTAAAATGGAAAAGCCATCTTCTTGCATACTGTTTAGGCCAAGTGGCCAGAACCTGTAAATGGGGTTTACCTACAGTGAAGTAAGGTGCATAGCTGTGCGCAGTACAGTGATTCAGTGAAATAGACTGGTGGAGAGTTCCAAGAGAGGCCCATAAACAGTGTCAGTTACCTCCTGCACCATAATAGATTTAGCCTTATCTATTAACTTTTCATAATCACTACACTACACCAGACACACATCCGGACACAAAACAAAATAATACTGCTCCACCCTCTGCTTTTAAAACCGATATGAGTGTGAAATGCTGACGTAGGTTTTCTTCCCGTTAAATGTCACACACATGCACAGACCAAGGCAGCTCCCCTCCCACAGCGATGATGCGAAGACTTCATGACACCCACCTATCCGGGTGCAAAGACTGTAGCTATGGCTGGGGTTCTGGACAAGGTGCTTGGCCATTTCATCTCCCATCCCACTGACGAACTTGCAGGACGCGCAGGCCAACTTCACCCCACTGAAAGGGCATTAAAGGGGGAACTGTTAGAATACTGCTCATAGAGAAGAATACATACTAATGGATCAAGACAACAGATGAGGCAGAAGAAAATGTGCCCATTTACCTCGGTGTTAGTTTCTTGTACATGGTCAGGTATCTGTGGCTGCTGCGAGGTACATGATTACTGCAACAGAAGCATGACAGCAATTAGAAAGCAAAGAAAACAAATCTGGACAGAAACAAAGGCAGATAACGCGATTGTGGCAAACTGACATTCAACAGTCATAAACCTTCTGGTTTATAAATCCCCCATTCAGATTCATATTGGCAGCACTGCACCATTACCAACCAGCAAGTGCCATACAACATAATTGCCCCCTTCCCTCTCAAGTATTTTGTCACGCACATGATCATGTGGTTGGCGTAGGCGCGGGAGCAGCAGGTGCCGTAGTGGCACAGGGAGCAATGAACGTAGGTGGGGTAATGGTTGGGGAAGTCGGGGACTTCAAAGTTGCACTCCAGACACAACTGTTTTCCTAGTGTTGCCCTGAGGAAAGATCACAAGACAAGTGGATCAAACACAGTCCCAAGTCACAACCTTCATTTCACAAAACCAATACTTCCCTAACCAATAGAGCAACGAGAGTGAGACCAACTCTCCAGGAATAACATTGAGAACTCAAGAATACTTTTCTCACTTTCCACCATTTAAATGTGGTGCCATGTTTGTGCTTGAAACGACATTGCAAATCATAATCTGTAAGTAAACCTTATTCTTATCTGCTACGATGATTACAAAGAACAATTTTTTCATGTAAAGCAAACACTTTGACAGAGAGCAAGTGAATTTTTTTTGGAGCATGGGTGTGAACTCACCGTTGTTCCTGGAACTTGGTCAGCAGCTCCAGCATTTTACTGACAGATCTCTTCTTGGTAGTGATTTGTAGTTTGTTCTGAGCGTGGCTGGGGGTCTGCACAGACTTGGGGACAACTCTGCCCACATGTGGAGAGGGGGTGTCTCTTCCAGTGGGAGCAGGCAGAACTCCAGGGGAGACCACAGGCGGGGCCACAGGGGGCAGCCTGGTAGCCTTGTTCTGCGCTGCATATGCCCGGATGGTTACCTGTTAGGCACAGACTCAAATTTATACAAAGCACTCGGGGGGGGGGGGGGGGGGGGGGAATAAAACAGATGAGTTCACAAAAGTAACACATCATCAACTAATGTGTTCACATGCAGATGAAAGGAAATTGTGAGGGCCACAGAACTAGTGTAGACACATGGGATGTCATTATTTGAAGATGCTAGATGGGCCAAATTACCCGATTTGTTGATGACTTATCATCAAATCTTTTAATGTTCTGATATAGTCAAAGGCAGGTAAAGATGCCACCTGGGGCATTAGTGAGAAACACACTGGAGCAACTTCAGATGCGATTTTAGATTTATAAACCGCAAAGCCCAATTCCTCCGTGCAAGCCGCTGTAAGGCCAGCAGGCTGTCAGAAGCTTCTGTAGGTATCCAAAATATCCTCCAGTGCACACAAAAGCGGATGGAGCCAATCTAAGCCATCAAAACTAAAACTGAAATAATATCAACACACCCCAGAAAGTGAGCTATCACTTTAAGGTGTCATTATAATGGTTAGGTCTTTAAAAATAAGTTTAGCTTGTTTTTAGCTGACAGCAGAACAAAATTTGTCGACTACAAAATCTGTATTCTTCAAATCAGAAACAGATTAAAAGTTTTGTCAGTCATGTTTTATCTATGAGGCTCACTTTGGTCCCTGGCATAAGCCCCTCTAGCTGCTTGGGTTTGCGGAAGGTCTTGTGGTGGTACATCTTGTGATCGATCTTGTCCTTGGTGAAGAGGAACTGAAGACGGCACTTATTGCAGTGGTACACCGTCTTCTTCTGTGTACGCAAAGTACAAAAGCAGAGGATGAGAACTTAAACCAAGAACTGTTCATGTCACCAGCAAAGACCTTGACATCTTAACAGATTTCTTAGAATTCAGAATAAATAAAGTTTTAAATTACATTACATTTATTTGACAAATGCTTTTATCCAAAGCGACGTACAATAAGTGCACACCGAAGGTCATTGGAACAACTACAAAACAAAGGTCCGATAAGGTACATACTCATTATGTAACAGTTATTCATAGCCTTGAACACATTAAGTACAGTTCACACAGTATGCATAGGCTAGGTCAGAGAGTAATGTTAAGTCAGACAAGCAGGCGTGACAACAAGCTACAACATCAAGATAACGATACAAGTGCAATATACTTGTATAACTGTTATGTAATGAGTATGTACCTTATCGGACCTGTGTTTTGTAGTTGAAAAGGCAATCAAGGAAGAATCTGGAGGACCTTGGTCAGAAAAAGATTAAACCGTAGGTCTCAGCCTTATGATGGGCTGAGACAACATATACACTGTGCAGCTTTAAATGCTCTCAAAGATTTTCCAGTTGAAAATATTCCATGCATATGAATAAGAATTTTATTGTGTTTTCCACAACCAGAGCATAACAAGCCAGGGAGCATGTATGCCCAAAATCTGAAAGTATATTGCAAAACACCCTTTTTAATCTAGTTTGTGACTGTTCACTGTTTGACCTGGACTCTGAACAAAGGAAAATGTACTAATTAGTTTCAAAAGGATAACACTGTTTGCGTACACAGACTAAACAAACTAAACAGTGTAAAATGTAAGAATATCTTTCTCTCTCTCAACTTCCCTCCATATAACAACCAAATCATTTCCAACATTAACTTCACAAATGGAAAAAGGACACTATGACATGCGAGTGGCAGAGTCACACGCTGCTCTACGTGGTAAAGCCTTATAGTGCTCCAGACATGCGCGAGCAGCAGCCAGGCCCAGGTGACATCACAGTCACAGGAGGCCCACGCGTACCTGGTGGCGGATGTAGTGCTGCTGGTAGGCATTGCTGTTTTTGAAGACTTTGAGGCAGTAATGGCAGAGCAGATTCCTGGTGTCCTCATGCCAGGCGCGGAAGTGGTTGTACACATCCGCGTAAAAGGAGGACCTGTACTCACACACCTTTAGTGTAGGGCGAACATTGAGAAAGAATGTGTCACTCAGACAAACAAGATCAAGTCAAAACCTAGTATATGGCCGGACCTAACACACTTCATCCGGCCGACCAATGGTGTAACTTCATCACTCACTCAGTCACAGACATTCGCGTTTGTAGGGCTGGCCCCGCTGTTGCGGTCCAGCCAAAAATAGAAACCGTTTGTAAGTAATTAAAATTAAACCCCCCCCCCCCCCCTCCACACCACACAAACGTATGAAAAATGTTCAGGCTGACTTAAAATTTGGTCCAACCCAAATTGCTATTTATTATGAAATGAAGCAGGCGGGCATTTACCTGGCAGACGTATGGCATCTCTCCTGGTTTGTGGGTGTTCTTCATGTGCTGCAGGAACACTGGCTCACTCTCAAACGCCCACTCACAGATCTTGCACTTGGCTGCACACAAAAATAACACAACTCAACACCCCTCATCTTGCATATTGATCATCCATACTTGTGTGAAGATAACAGTTTAAGTGCTCTCTTCATTAATAAAAATGTACATTAAAGATCAGAGATATCAATCACAATGAACACAACCAGAAGAAGGTTGAGGCTAACATTGAATTAGCTTGCTTGGTAATTGAACCATGGCCCCTTCATGGAATGAGCTGTTCTTGTGACATTTACAATTCATATGAAAAATGAGTATGCAGAGCAGCTAGAATAAGCTAGAGCAAACTCAAGAATAAGCATCTGTGCACTTTTGGCGCTGTGAATGAGGATGGAATCAGCAGTTTGGTTGCAGAAGGTGAATTACAGGTCAGGTGTCAGAGTGAAAACAATGCATGGGCCAAAGCAGGCACACTGAGAACCCTACTACAGGGGAGAGAGGGTGGAGTGGCGTACTGGTCGACTCGTAGTGGCTGTGCACGCTCTCCAGATGGCACTGCAGCTGGAACGGTGTTGGAAACTGGCGGTAGCAGTGCTGGCAGTTGGTGTGGGTGTCCACCTCCCCATTCTGCTGATCCAGCTCCACGTGGTGCTTCATGTGATTCATCAGCCTGTGTATGGGGCATACAGAAGGGCCAGAATTCAAGATAAATTATGGAATGCATTACACCGCGTCCCCCCCAACCCCCCCAAACTCAGATCTAAATTCAAACTGCAAAAGACTTCCGTCTAACTTATGAGTGACGAATTTAAGCACAAGTTACGCTTTTGTATTTTGTTTCATCCATTGGGCTTGTTCCGCCTCTGCCAAAGTCCATTGGTTACATTTACTCAGGTGAAAACTGTAAATGTGTAGCAGAGTCCAAAATGGTCAAGGATAATAATAGTTTCACTATAAAACATGAATGTGGCGCTTTCCTCGTGCTGCCACCTGCAGCAAGCAGGAAAAATTGCATTTCCATACTCAAGGTTGGTGCCAGTGTTTTAATCCCCAGAGCATTAAGTGACCTTCAACAACAGCCTATAGGTGATAAGCAACAAAGATTTGGCCCATTGTGCTCCAGAGTAAATAAGAAAAAACAGACTGCTTCATGACAAATTTGGACCCTCCACCCCCATCACAATAGAAATAACTGAGTAATGCACTTTTCCTGTTTTAACAAGCCAATTTCTCCACATTAAATCAATTGCACTACAGTACAATTGAGTCAATGTGGAAACATGGAATCAATGAAAGCATGGTCACTGAAACCATGTCTTAAAAACCTGCACGTTTCAAAGGAATTTTGTTGATTCCTCTGCCATACTAGAAACAGCCATGGTATTGTTGGAGTCATTGAAACAAGCATGAAACCGTCCAGACCCTTAGCGCAACTTGGTGAACTATATTTTTTGGTTGATTTTACACGCTTATATATGGCAGTCGGTTGAAAATAGACACTTCATGCTACAATCATGATAACGGCAATGACTGTGCTGTGAAGTTTCGGTAGCAAACAACAAGGCTGAATTTTGATGTAATTTACATAGAAACTATACGCTCAGATCGCCTAGTTTCACTCACTGTGGCCAAGCAGAATCGATAACGCTTCAGAATATATATAACGTTAAAAGATTTAATTCAATCTTCTACTGGGAGTTTTGCCGTTTATTGAGAGTGTGACAGAAAATTTCAGTGCAGCTGACTGTAATCGAATGTTTTTCACATTTACCGTTCGATCGAGCAAGTACCATTCACAGTACATTTTTATGGGTTAGTGCTGTCAGATTGTGCTAGCTACTTTACATGAACTTTGTACGGTGATCAATAAAAGCTAACAGCACAGTACCACTTCTTGTCACTTGTACCACCACTGTAATGAACTAAAAAAAAGGCTACAAACTACCTTTTCTATGAGAAATGTGTTGTCGAGTTCACGCGCATACACTGCTGGCGACATTCTAAAGCTCTGTTTTGCCCTCCGTACTATATAGCTAGCTATGGCACGTCCTCACCTCTGTAACGTTATTTGTTGTCCTCCGTGTGTCCATACATCTGTATCGGTGGTTGAAGCTGTGTGTCCTTAGTTCCTACTCATGCATGCAGGATAGCATCCGTACGCGCTAACTAGGTTAACTAAAATAGGCGAACCGTACGCACTAACTAGGTTAGCTAAAGTAGGTGAAACGCGAACATGTTAGGGTTGGCTAAAGTAACGTTAGGCGATAAAGCTGTGCTTAAAAATGTCGTGCCGTACCACCTGCGCATGCGTCCTACCAAACGAAGCACCACCTGCGCATGCGTCCCACCAAACCCCCCGCAAAGGTTGTCCGTGAGTGAGTGACCACAATTTGCCACGCATAGCCCACGGCGCCAGTTCCTGCGCACCGTGGGAAAAAAAATGTAACAAACTTTGTCCACACTATTTACATTTGAATTAAAAATAGATTGCACTCTAGAATGAGTTTAAAACAATCAACCGTATTCAGTGAATACATTCATAAAACGGAGAGTGCCTTCACTCCCTGAGTGTCAATTCCTCTATAATTAACCTCTGAACACATGAGGTGATGTTCTTGAGTTAAGCTATAAAATATTCCCAAGTTAACAGAAAAGGATCAGACTTTTCTACCAATATCATCCAAATGCGAAGAACTGTTCTGTGCCAGGTGACACTTTCCCCTGCCAGAACTGTGAGGTGCTGCTGTGCCTCTGACCTGATGTTGTTCTTGAGCCTCTTGGCGCAGCTGAGGCATTTGAAGAGCCCGTGCTCGCGCACTTCCGTGGAGCCCCGGCCGCGGACGCCTTCACACGTGCCGTAGTAGAAGTCGTCCACCAGCATGATCAGCTTGCCCTGGGAGTCCAGGGCAGCGCTGGGGATTCGGTCCGCCAGCTGAGGAGACGGGCCCGTGGAGGTCAGCGTCGGCAGCGGCTTGGGTGGCGTGGGCGGGGTCACGGCGGGCCGCGGGACGGGGGCACTGTTGGTGGTCACGGGCTTTGGGCCTTCCGATGACTTCAGACTCAGCTCTGGACAGCAGAACTGTGTGGGGAAACAGAGACCGTTTATTGCAGTCATCATTACTCATCACTGGCAGAAAAAATGGAAACGTGGATCAATTACAGTGCACTATGAAAAACACCTTGAAAGCATTTTTCCCCCCAACTTTTGCTTTAACCGTTATCGTCCTTTTTCGAATTTGCATTGGTTTGTCATGCTGCACAGCCAAAATGGGAAATAAGGTCTGAACTAAAATGCTACTGCATTTCACATTAAGCCCAAGTCAAAAGCACACGCAGGCCCAGTGTCCAGCCAAGATAAGCTTATTAAGTTGAGTATCAAGAATTATATGCATCTTCCACTTGCTGGGTAATAAGATAACAGAGCACACTGAAGTTTCCCACAGGCCTGCAATCCCCATACACACACTTACACACATATGTCCCCGAAGAGCCTCCAACATTCTGAACTGGGCTCCACAGCGTGGGCAGGCATGGGTGGAAGGTACGGATGTGGCAGGACCCACTAAAAACACAGGGGCACACAAGATCAGAATCACACCGACACCAGGACTGTACTGTTCAAATGGACCGAACACTTATCTTAAACAACAGACAGGAGTCTGACATGCAGCTTACTGCTGACAAGGTAACCAGCTTACTGAAGCAGCACAAACACTAATAAATTCTAAACACTGGAATCACCAGCACTGTAGCACCCAACTCTGCTCCCTCCAGCATTGGGAGTGGATTACAAACTAGACTCCAGCAGGCTATAAAATAAAAGCACTTGGCTGTGTTACTGCATTTCATAAATACATGACTACAATACATAGTCTATTCATTCAAACCTTAACAGAAAATGTTAGCTACATTATAACATAATATAATATAAACAACCATCTAAGAAATAGCTATAAGAGGTGCATCCCTTTTTTCAAGTCGATTAGAAGCTCTGGAACTGCAGAGAAAAGCTGCATGGATGCACATCAGGGGTGATATTTTTGTTCTGTGGTCATTTATGGTGCTATAAAGCACCAACAAGCACTCAAACACACACAGAGCCCCAAACAATTTCTACAAAGCTGTCAACAGGGTTCAATTTGAGTGTGCATGCACCCAGTATCACCAAGAACCCTTGAAAGGACATTAAAGAAAAATAAACTAAAAGCACTAAATCAGTGCTAAATCATAATGTGCATACTCATGATAAAACACTACACTTCTTGTTGTTTGATGTTGTACACATATCTAAGGTATATACATTCAGCATGCATTAACAAGAAGTTTCTCTACACTATAGCATTAGTATTTATTGTTAAGTACTGATATTCAATAAACACTCACGGATTAACCAGTTTTCTTATGAGTCTAACATTAGAAGCACTTGACTAAGGTTATTACAGGTAGGTGCTACACTGCTTTTCCAGCCATAGTAATAAATGGATACAGCGTTTGTTAGTAGGCGCTGAGAAAGATCAGTTTGATCCCCGACCTTTAATGCTGTCGAGGGGCGAGGAGGGAGGCACTGAGGCGGGGGCAGAGTTCAGTCCGTTTGTGGGACCGTTGTTGTTGGCCATAACAACCTGCAGGGCCTGCGGCTGCGCCACTGCGGGTGGGCCGACCGTGTTGACCATGTTCATCAGCTTCTGCACGTCCGGATTGTTGTCTCCATGCTTAACAGTCACCAGGTTACACACGTTCACTGGGAACGAAAAACAAACACACGGTCGGGTTGACACGGGCCCTATAAACACACCTTCACTCCCACTCAGGGAGAGACTCAGCAGTCACAGCTCATTTCTGCCTGCTCACAGAACTCGCTTGGCCTGGGGCAAAGGAGGGATTCCTGGGAAATGTTGTTTTTGGCCACCACCCAGCTTCTAAAAAAAGATTCAATCAAGGTTAAGAATGGGGAGGGTAGGGTGAGATGTTTTGGGTGACCCAAAAAAAAATGAAATCAACAAATTTGCAAGTGGTGACTTATCCCTCAATTCAAAGTGAATGCCTGCAAACCTGAATTTTTGGTTTGCAATGATTATTATTTGTTTTTCTTTTTAACTCCCCTCCCAGACTTCCCACTATGTTTTGTAAACAAGCACCATTTCTCATGGATGGGGCCTGTATCCTTTCACCTCTGCTCTCTCCAGCCCTTGCCAGTGGCAGCAGCGCTGTTAGCGTGCGCCGCTGCTGAGGCTCTGGAGCCGAGCCTTCCTTGCAGTCAGGCAGAGGATGAGGCGGGCCAGCGCCTGAGAAGTGGCCGCGGGAGCGCGGCCCCTTTACCTTCATCGTCCCCCGGCTCCTGTACCTCCAGCACCGTGTCCCCCTGCATCAGGAAGCGCCGGCTCCTTCCCGTCTCCACGCCCAGGGACCCTACCGCATTCCAAACGTCAGACACAGCACGCACCTTGCCCGCTCCACGCCGCCGTTCCCTCAGCCCCCCCCCACGCGGCCGTTTCCCTCAGGGAACCCCCCCACCCCAGCCCCACATCAGCACCCGAAGCCAAACTGCCATGTTATTACACTGAGGACTTCCCTTCCTCTGGGCTCTGAAACGGGAAAAAGGTGAGGAGGAATGGGGGGGGGGTGTGAAAGGAGGGGAGTACATCATGGTGTGTAGCCATTCTGCTCGCTTGGCTAGAGATTAGCATTACCTAAAAAAAGTTATGGGGAGAAAAAAATATTAGGAGCTGAAGCTGGCATTTGTCGCCCTGCTATACTCCGATGAAGATTCATTAGAAGATTCTGTAGATCTGTTAGTAGGAGCTTGCCTGAGAAGTTATGAAAGAGAGACATTCCTTAAATCCAAGTGGAGTGTAGTTGCAGAATTGGAAAGATACAGTTAAGCAATTCAGTTAAACAATGAATTCAATTCATATCCTCTCATTTTCAAATTTAGGATTGTAAATACAGACCTGATACACTGTGAAATCCTTAACCCTAATATATTCCTCAGCCACAACCACTCCTGCAAAAGTTCAATAACAGGCCATTTTTTAAACAGTTTTTCTGTCTTAGAAATGCTTTTCTTTTTTTTGGCATGTACAATACATTATTCCATTCAGGAACTGCCTAATTAATTAACTGTATTGAGCCAAAAAGCTATGCCACATTTCACTCCTAACTCAAGGTAAGGACAAGGCACGGTCACAGTCAGGCTGAACAGAAAGGCCTCCATTACCTTCTGTGAGGAGGGCTTATGGGTAGATCAGTGTCAGGCATGAAAGGCTTGGTCATGAAGTGAAAAACACCCTCAAAGGGTAAAAGCCACTCAGACAACCTACAGCATCGGTTATCCGAAAGAACTTAAGAAATGCATCCCTTTTGGCCGGTCTTACCGAGCTTGGTGGGCGGGTTGGGGGGGGGCCCAGGCGACTGGAGGGGCTGAGTGCCTGCGGTGGCCGCCATGGTGGTGAGGGGCTGGGTCAGCGGGGCGGTGCTGCGGATGGTGAGGGTGGCCGGGATCTGTACCGTCGTGTAGGAGCTGGTCGGCGGGCGCGCCGCCACCTGGTTGGCAGGGCGCATGGGCTGGGGCACCACCTGGGGCATCACCTGGGGCACCCCCACCGCCGGCTTGAAGAACTGAGCGCCCGGGGCTGCAACACAAACTGACGGTCACAGGGCGCTCCACCGGAAACTTAAATTCTGAACAGCAAGAATGTGAGAGTACACCTGCCAGCAGCGCCGCCGTATGGGAGGGACAACCGGGTACGTTGTCCCGGGAACTCCATCCGGAAAGTAACGAGTCATGACCGTAACAGTAGCATCCTGTAATTTGTGTTGAGAATACTTTAAAATCGGATATACGGCAACCTAATTTAAAGGGAACACCCACACCCCAGGTGAAGAGGTGCAGACCAACTGAAAGCAGATGAATTACCTGACACTAGGGTGATGGGCCGCACCGTCTGCCCCTGCTGCACATTCAGCACGATCCCTAGTGGGTTGACTGGGTTCTGAACAGGCCTCACGTTTCGTACCGGGAACCCCTGCAACATGGGAAAGAGATGTACTGTAAACAACAGTCCTAGAAACCAGTAAGCACTGTTGGGATCCTTGCGGTTAAATCCTTTTCTTTTTTTGTTGTATCCATCAGGTTTAGACTTTGTCGTGCGAGTTATGAAATGGAACTGCGAAAGAGAGGAGAATCTTGAGCTCCATTCTTGTATCAGGACAGCTGAAAGCGACTGCTCCCTCATGATGGAAAAGCAGCACTGTTATCTCCCACTTCCCATCACCATTTCCACTCAATCACTAGCCCAAAAAGGCATCTTTATATGCATGAATATCTATGTTTATCATCACTGCTATGATTTACTACTTTTGTCTGAGCCATTTTGGCATATTTTCATCTAGCTTCTTGTCCTTCCATACATTTAACCAATATTTTGCCATTTCTGTTTGGTGGCTTGACTAATCCCATTGTAGCCTTGCAGGTCATCCCAGAGGCCTGCTGAGAAATCACATGGGCTTGCTGAAATGGCCATACCTGTGTGGTGAAGAATATGGGCTGGTTGTTGGCAGCACCGGGGCCGGGTGCAGCAGTGGGCATCATCTGCATAGGCTGTAGCACCTGTGACATAGCCACAGTGCTGAGGCCCCCAGGGCTTTGTGTCAGGATCAGCTGCTGGCCAGGGCCGGGCTTGGGCAGCCCTGGGGGCACCAGCGAGGGCATGGAGTGTGAGATGCCTTGAGGTGCCACCGAGGGAGGCAGCACAGAGGAAACTGGCGCTGCGAAAGAGGAAATAGACACGCAACATATACAGGGGTGAGCTCTCAGGGACCGGCACGAAGGTCTGACACCATGATACACGTTTATCATCAAATCTCATAAACCACTGCCAAGAGACATTTCGAATTTCTTGTTCTCAAAGATAAAGGTATGGCTAATTTCTTCCTGAGGCGTTATATAATAAATATACGTCTAGGAAAATGTTTTAAGCTATTAGGCGTGCTTACATCTGCAGTACATGTGACTGTGCAGATACTCACATGTGGCATTGGTGAACAGGGAAACCATGGACTTCTTGCCATCACTGGCGACGGTTGCACTGGAGACAACCAAGGGTGTTGATACAATGGGCAGTGCCAAAGGAGTGGCAACAGGGGGCACTATGGCCACAGAAGAGGCGCTGGGACTCATCACACTGAGAGGGGCTACAAATACAAAACAATGGTTTGAGCAATATGGGGGGGATAAATAGTACTTAAGAAGCAAGATGCTGAAATACACAACATGTCAGGTGTCCACGTACTTTTGGCCATCGAACAACTCATGCAAAATTATGGGCATTAATATGGAGTTGGTCCACCCTTTGCTGCTATAAGAACCGCCACTCTTCTGGAAAGGCTTTATACTAGATGTTGGAGCATTGCTGTAGGGATCTGCTTCCATTCAGCCAGAAGAGCATTGGTGAGGTCGGGCACTGATTAGGCGATTAGGCCTGGCTCGCAGTTGGCTTTCCAACTGATCCCAAAGGGGTTGGATGGGGTTGAGGTCAGGGCTCTGTGCATGCCAGTCATGTTTTTCCACACCAATGTCAACAAAACCATTTCTATATGGGCCTTGTTGTGTACCCGAGGGCACTGTTATGCTGGAATAGGAAAGGGCCTTCCCCAAACTGTTGCCACAAAGTTGGAGGCACAGAATCATCTAAAATGTCAATGCATTAAGATTTCCCATCACTGGAACTAAAGTGCATAGCCCAAACCATGAAAAACAGCCCCAGACCAAGTAGTGTCCAGGTACTGCCAGTTGCTTGCATTTATTTGTGGAGTTGAGACAATCCGCATGGCACAATTCGAAAATAAAAATCTGTGAATAGGTTTTTTTTTGTCCACATTACTCTGACCAATCGCAGCAGATATACACCTTAGGATTGTGTTGTGCAGCACCACGACAACTGCTCAGTTGGGAAGATTTCTATTATGGCCATCTCTTCGATCAATGAATGAAGCCTTTTTGGTTCAAGGTTTGAAGGTTTTATTCATTGATCAAAGAGGTGGCCATTACAGAAATCTTTCCAACACACAACACAATCCTAAAGTGTATATGTGCTGCGATTAGTCAAAGTAATGTGGCTGTTTGTGAAAGGATGTCTCAAAATCTGATTGGCTGGACCAGGCTCAGTGGGGAAAAAAAAAGAAAGAAAACATTCTGAATTTTTCACAAATCGTGCCGTGAGGATTGTCTCCAAAAATCCACAAATGCATGCGACAGGGCGATGCACAAATGTGAACCAACTCCATATATTTGTGGATCAGTTACATTTAATTGTGGATCACTTACATGTATGTATGCATTTTTGAAACCCCCATACCCCCATAGATGAATATCCCATTTTCAGACTTTCGTATTGCTTAAAGTAAAACTAAATGAAAACTACCAAAGGAACCTGGCAACTTGAGTCAATTACAAAAATACAAGGTGCCTCAAAATGTACATCTCTTTTGGACATTGTTTTACCTCTAGATCAAGCGCAAACACCAGCGCAGATGAAACTACCCACAGGTAATGAATTACTCATGACCCCCTCCATCCCTCCTTAAAGTTAAAACCGCTTTATATTCAATAGCAGGGGAAACTTGGCCCGGTACTTACCTGCATTGGTCTTATTCTCTATAACGCCAACTTCTTCATCCTCCACATCATCATTCATTTGCTGCCATGGTTCCAACTCCTCTTCCTCACACTCCATGAATAAGTCTGCATCTGCCATCTTGCTGGCTGGGATAATAAGGCTTTGGTGACTAAATCCGTATTGATGCTACTTTGATCAAATATAGCCTGTTTAAAAATAATTTTATAAAACTGTACCTAATTTATAGAAATGTCTTGTACAATACATAGACAAACATATAGCACATTAATACATTTTTCATCTAGCATTACAAACATCTAGATTATTGGCTAGAAATATCTAGCAAGATCCAGTTAAATCAAATACAGTTAAATTTGAATAAGTAGCTATGTAGATCAGCGGTTCTCAAACCCTGTGTATGCTGATTTTTTTTCCCCAACCACAGTTGCAATCTTTTAGCAAGCTATTAATTCTTCTTAATTGGGTATTTTTCTTCAGCCACATTACACCAGATATAGCTATGCATGCCATGAAGAATAAATGTTCAATAGAGCACTCATATTGCGCTATACTGCAAACAATTAGGCTACATAAAAATAGGCAACAGTTTTTTTTTTTTTAAATCAAATGAAAAACTAAGGTTAATCAGTGGTTTCCTAATTAGGTTGTTGAAAAAGTGCATATTTTCTTCATAAACCTATTAACACAGTGCAGGTTTGGCACGTTATCATTTGCCTGGTCTTTGACTTCATCATCTTCCAGACGGTTAGTTTTAGTGGTCAGGTGTCCACACTTCTACCAATTAGGAGCCTACAAATTCACCTCAGTCTTTCATTTGATCAGTTAAAATAATTAACTTCCTATGCAACTGTATGCAACATAGCGCAAGAAGCACAATGTGAACATGGAAATTTTATTCTTTATGGCATGCATAGCCATTTCTGTCATAATGTGGCTAAAGAGTGCAAATAATCCCACTGAAAAGCACATAGTTGAGAAAATATTAAAAGCTGGTCAAAATTTGAAGATTGCGATTGTGGTTTAACAAAATACCAGCATACACAGGGGGTCCCCAGGACCGATTGTTTTGAGAATCACTGATGTAGACACATTACATAGCCAAAGGTATGTGAACACCCGAACATCACACCCATATGTGCTTGTTGGAAATCTAATTCCAAAACCATGGGCATTAATATGAACTTGGTCCTCCCCTTTGCTGCTATAACATCATCCACTCTTCTGGGAAGGCTTCCTACAAGATTTTGGAACCTGGCTGCAGCGATTCTCTTGCGTTCAGCCACAAGATCATTAGTGAGGTTGGGCGATAAGTCCTGGCTCGTAGTTGGAGTTCCAATTCATACCATGTTCGATGGGGTTGGGGTCAGGGCTCTGTGCAGGCCAGACAAGTTCTTCCATACCAAACCTGGCAAACCATTTCTTTATAGACCTTGCTATGTGCATGTGGGCATTGTCATACTGAAACAGGAAAAGCCATCCCCCAAACTGTTGCCACAGTTGCAAGCACACCATTCTCTAGAATAGCATTGCATGCTGTAGCATTAACATTTCCTTTCATTGGAGCTAAGGGGCTTAGCCCGCACCATAAAAAACATCCCCAGACCTTTATTCCTCCTCCACCAAATTTTACAGTCAGCAATATGGAATCAGACAGCTAAAATTCTCCTGGCAAACGCCAAAACCAGATTCGTCTGGCAGAAGGAGAGAGCAAATTGACGGCAATTAGGCTACTTGAAATTCAATCCCAAAAGCAATGGACAACTGATGTTGAAACTCAAGGATATAAATGGGTTGGAAATGGATTTAGACATTGGAATCACACAAATAAGTGGTGTCAATAGTCAAAGTAAAAACTCTCTCTCCATTGTAACTGCAAGAATAAGATCGCATTTCTAAAGCTAATATCAGCTACAAGCAGACAGAATAGCATAGTCAGCAAGGTAACTACAGTGCCTTCCAAGATTATTCCAACTCTTGGACTGACAAAAAATTGACAAAAACCCACCCTCCCATTACCAAGGATAACATTAAAAGTTTTCAGCATTACAGCACATTAGGGACAACAAGTCAGGCATTTTGTATTGAATGCGCTCTAATGAACTTCCTGCATTACTCCTAATGAAAGACAGCAATCATTTATGAATAGAACATACCAATTTCTGCCATGCTAGCAGCCTCAATAATCCAGAATGCAACAGTGTGACTTCATGGAAAATTTGGGCATGGCCACGATCTCCAACTTTGCTTTTAGTCTTTTAACTAAGTACTACTAGCTACTGTAGCTACCGTTAATCTCAATGTAGCTGGCTGTTAATGCCATGCCCTTTATCACAAAAGGGGTGGCAAAAGAAGTTCTGGGGAACATAGGAAAATAACACACTGGAGCTGATCCGAAAGAAGCCTGACAGAATAGCAACTGAAAAATTGGAAATAGCGATAAAGTTAAAATATATTACAAATATCAGGTAAACAACCCTGGAATGTATTTCGTATAACTACAACACATTTACTAACAATGTACATGTTTTAGTCTGCTGTTTTCCTTTTAAAAAAGAGCCCCAACGTCAGCAGATGCAAAACACAACATCAAAGATTGATGGCTGAACCTAACCTATGTATTTTGTTTGCCATTCAATCATACAGGAAATATTCAACTTGTGTCAGAATACATTAATTGTAATCATGAACCAACAAAAGTATGGCACATTTAGTTCACTCTACCGTGCTTAGCTAATGTTATATTACTCAGAAAACATAAATATATTGATAATAATTAAATAATATAGCAGAGGCATAATTTGAGCTGGGGAGGACATGTTGCAGGATACAATATTTGGTGCAAATCTCATTTATAAAACATGCAATTTCTTTAAATTTATTTTTTATGATAATATTATGTATTAAATTAAATTAGAAAGTGAAATGAGAATACTAACAATTTTATTTACTTCACAACAAAATCTATACTCAAACCAATGCTAAATGTAAAGGCAATCTTTGATCATTTATTCATAAATAACCTACCAGATAACAGCAACTGTTTTCATGCTCAATAACTAGCTACCTAGCAAGCTAGCTAGCTAGGCTTAAATTACACTGACAACTGACACACTGGGTTCAGAATATCAATTCATAACTCAGTCACTCGGTTAACAAGCTAGTCTCTTTAAAGCCATAAAAGTATCGTTTATAATGGCATAATGTTATTGGAAATGCGCCATTACACATTTTCATGTGGTAACTACTGAGCAATTAAAGCCAAAACGTAATGCTAGCTACATCCGAGGGGTGGTGAGGAAAAATAGTCCCTGCCAGAATGCGCTTCTGTAGCTACACTGTATGTTCCAACTACAGCAGCAAGCAATAGCTAGCATAGTTTCAAACGGGAAGATAAGGCGAAGTTCTCAGGATTTAAAAATAATTCTACATTTGCATATCGTATTACGCATTTACGTTTACGTAAATACTCGAAAAAGGAAACAATGTTATAAAAAAAACGCGTTTCCTGAAACAGCGCAATCGTACGGCTAATAAGTACGGCGTCCTGCAGCCTCAGTGCCTCATCACAATGCGATGTTCGCTTTGCATGTCTTTTAGCATTAGCTAGGACAAAGAGACGCACGAATTAGAACCATGCATGGTGACACATGACATATAAAGTAAATTTAACATATCAAACTCACCTTTCCTTTCTATATAACTGACAGCTACAACATCAAACCTGAAGGCAAAACAGTAAAAATCTTCGCGGGCTTACCACCCACTGAAAAAAATAACTGCGCCGAGTGGGCAGACGTTTTCCTTCTCTTTAGCTCGCACTGGTGGAAGCATCCTTTCGTCACTTCCTCTGTTGCAGTCAGTGTGTTGATTGGTAGCGATCTTTGCAAAAAGGCGGAGGATTGAATGACGTCATTAAAGATGTCCTACTTGCTAAATTAAACCTTTGTCGTTTTTGGACATTACAAAGTGAATTTAATTGATAAAAATGTTTTTTGCAATGTTCTAAAGAACAACAGAAACGAATTATTGCTAAATATTTCAAATATAGTTAGTGTATGTAATAGTAAAGGCACTGTGTGAGTATAAAGGAAAATGCCATGTGCTTTCACTTTGACCTACAGATGAGCGACCATTTTGTTTTTCTGGTAGAGTATTTGCTATATGAAGGATAAAAACACCTGATTGTGCTTTTCAACTACATAAACAGACATTATAATTATATACAAGAATGTTGTTAACCCCCATTGTCTCTGAAAACATACTATTTTTAAAAAATAAGACTCAATTTCAGCAGAACATTAAATGATGCTAACATAATTTAGTTAACTTGAGCAAAACATTTGGCATATTCACCACATGTCAATGAAAACTGGGAGACAATGGTTTAAATAGCCAATTAAGCAGTTAGATGATCAACCAGACAGCTAGCTAACTAGCATGGTAGATATAATTCCCAAGACAATCTTTAAATTGTAACTGGTGTTGTTACATACAAGCTATATCATTCTGGCAAGCTATCAATCTACCTAGCTTCTGATATCGCCTATGTTTGTCGACTGAGCTTGACATCATTCTTTACCCCTCCTACTACTTTAACGAAAAATAAATAGCATTTTTTTGTGTTTTCAAAATTAAAATCATAAAGGATGTATATTAGACAAATACTTTATTTTTATTTTATTTAAGTCCATCTTTCAAAGACAGTTGCATTTCGAAAATTGAATGAGGCTGGCACCTGTAGGATGCTTGTACACCACAGCAAAGGCTGTGCCCATAATCTTTTTTACAATGATGTAGCAAAGCTGCTTTGGCTAGGTAAAGAATCTGTTTTCCATGTGACATCACAATTTTCTGCAAGATTTCTAAAATACTCATATACTCAAGAATTTGGATAAAGTTGGAATAATGAGAATGAAATATCAAAATGGTTGTCTCCAATTTGTTTAAACTGGGTCTTTAAAAAATACTTTTTAAAAATTTAGATTTAGATTTTCAGTTCCACAACAACATATACACAATACATTCCAGTCCAAAATAGTAGGCTCTGCATTGTCTAATGAAAATAAATGTGGGAATGCAACAGCCACTTTCACACATATGCTTTTCACACACATATAAACGTTCATCCACTCGCAACTACCGTCACACATACAACCTCAGTGCCGCCTACCTTGTCAAAGTTTCCACATTATTATTATTATTATTATTAATAATTATTATTACCATCATCACCATCACTGTCATCCTCATTTTATCATCATCACCATTACTACATTATTCCACAAATGGTATTTTTGTGTTGTTGCAATTTTCAATTAATTTGGCATACACCTGAAATTGATCTTGTCTCATGTGAGCTAGACATCATATTATTTTCCTGTAACTAGATATTTCAAAATACTTTTGTCTTGAAATTTTTACATCATTTATTAATTATGGCAAATTATGTTAAACGCATTTCAGAATGATCACAATCCAGGCAACCACTGAAAGAGGGATCATAAAATAACCATTCGAGTAAAGGTGAAATACTATATTGAGGCTGCTTCTTGTTCACCTGCACATTTATCTCTTCTCTGTGTAATGCCATCCCAATATTTATGAATAGTCCTATAACATGGTTGTTATATTCATGCTGCACTGAGGCAAGCACACCACAGTGGACTTGGTTGTTTCTTATAAGAGCTGACAACTGTAAACACATAAGATATGTGTCTTATCAGGACATGAGGAAATTAACTTGACCAATGGTAGTGAGGGAACTTAAACTAGGAAGTTATTTGGCTGATAGCTGACATTGAAGAGACATGCACTGTCAAGCCTCTGACCAGTATCATAGGTCTGAACGAATAGTATGATTTAATGGGCAAGAATTAATTTTCCATTTTCAGTGATTTAATATATTTGTCAAGTATTGTATCAACATAAGTGACTTCTATGAAGCGCAACTGTCAAAGCTATTTTGAGTTTTAAAAAATTCCTCCACTCCATCTTCTTTACAGGTCTCACTTCTGATTCTGTGCCTTCTTTTACATTTTTCTTGCTTTATCTCATTCATTCTTGTCCCTACTTTCTTCTTTCTGCATGCCTTTTAAAATGTTCTGTTTACCCATCAGTTTCTTGTTCCCCCACCCCATTCTCTCTCAACTCTGTCTACAGCTTTCTTTCTCTGATGTAGTTCTTATTCTCACCCTCAGTCTTCTTTCCTCTCTCGGTTCTTATTTTCCTATCATTTTTTTTATTTTCTGTGTTTGGCATGTGTTGGTCTGTTGGTCCATGAAAAAACTTATTAAATTCTACAAAATGAATCTGCATTGCAACATTTTTTATAACAAAATCACAGTTGTAGGGGACTGTACTGTGACCTCTCAGTGTCCTACTGAACTGTTTAAAAGAATGTCATTCCTGTCGTAAGCTATTGTGATAATCTTTCATGTTATGGGGTTATTTTGCCTTTACTGGTCATGATGCTCTTGTTAAGGTCAATGAACCATGAACTCCAGCAAGTAACAAGACATTTTGGCCAAAAACCTGGTTTCCTCTGCCAGAATGCTCAAACCTATGGGCAAATGGATATTTCGGCAAGACAATGATCCCTAGCACACCTCTGAATAAGCCAAAAAAATAAAAAATAAAAAATGGCCAAACATTTCTGATAATGGTCATTTCCATCTCTAGACTTCAACCCCATCAATTTGTAATATGGAAATTATGAAAGATAATTTCAGGTCCTGGTTTTCAAATTAATTTTATTTAGATAAAACTGGAAAATATTCTTCCATCGGGGTCATTACAATTCTTAGATTCTTGGTGATACTTACCATTTCATAGGTGGAATTCTATGATTTTGCCCTTTAAGCTTGGACCTGGATGTCCATCTTCTATATGACAATGATTTTGTTGTGAGGCCTTTGTTATTCCATACATAATCTGTTGATTACAATACTGCACACATTCAGAATGCCAAGTTAGGCTGTTTTGTGTTATTTTATAGAGATGTAATGTATCCTTAAATGTTTGGTAGCATATTGACTAGTCTGTAACTAGCTCACTAGATGAGACATTAATATGCAGATGTCACTACTTCTAATTCTCCTCCAAACTGTAAGTTTTTGATTAGTCAGCGATGTTTACGGATTTATGCCAGCAAAGCAGATGTTCATAATATAGTAGCATGACAAAAATTAATGGTGGGAACAAGCCAGTTCACCACCGTTCATTATTTTACCAGAAGTCTAAAATACACTTAGGCCTTGAGCAGGGCAACCACTAAGCGACCGATTTTGTTCGACTTGGCATAGCTGTGTATAACAGGATAACAGCAGGGGTGCATTTTGTGGTAAGTTTGAGACACTGGCATTATAAAGTAGGCATATTTACCATAAAAAAATAATCTCCAATAACCTTAGTTCAGCTGAAGGTAGGTCTATCCATTTTATCTTATAGTTTGCATGCATGATTGATGAATATGATCAATACAAATCGACAAACATAATGGGTGAAAAGAACAAACAACCCAAGAATCAAATTAAACACTAAAGATCAAATTATTTCTGCTTATAAAACAATCAAGAGTTCGAGCAGGGCTAATGCTAATGCGGGTAGAGCAAGTGTACCTGCACAGTAAAATGTCCAGTGTTCATTCAACTCCAACAGAGTGCATGAGTCCAATAGGGACCATATGTAGTCTACTCTGTAAGAGTTTATTTAACACCGAACAATTTAATGTGAGATTTTAGACTACATTTTCTACATTGCAGACAAACTTCTTTTCATTGGTTCAAATGATTCATGATTGGATTGGGCAGATAAAGAGAACCTTTTCCCTTCCTAGAACTGTTTTTACTGTACGTCAACAGCGCTAGATTGTTCTCCACGCGCGGAAGAGAGCGTAATCACTCCGTAATCTGAAGACAGACGTTAATCTTTTATTTTAAGTTGCTTAGACTAAATCTATTCATAGCCACGTCTATAGCAAGAGACATCCCGACTAAAACTCCATCGTAACTCGACGAGTGCTTAGTCAATCGAAAAGACAGTTCTCTTTCCTATGTTTTGACGGCTCTGTGACGGTGCGATGTGGGAAGCAGTTGAGTACACCGCGGTTGCCAAGTATGGCGCTTTAACTGCAATTACAGTCCTCAGTAAGTCACGGCCTTTGTGTTGTTTTCAATCTGCATTCGGCAATGACGTTGTAGATCTGTGCAGTGTTAGTTACATGCAGCGATTTCTATTTTGGCTGTTTTAACATTAATTAACGTATAGTCTGTTAAAACAAGCAACGCACTGTGGATGCATTTGTGGAATATAGTTGCTTAAATACAATCAAGCCTTTCAATGTTGTTAGTTCAGTTGTTCTTTCAAACAAATTAAACAAAGGCGGTTGGCTACTTAAAATTCATAAGCCGCGCATTTCTACCTACTGAAAAATTCATTCATTCATTTTGTTCGGTAGAGTTTACATTTGAGTAAACAAATGTGTTGATTTTTCTTTATGAACCTCGCACGAATGAGTGGAGAGGGAGATACAAGTTCCAGTTAAACTCAATACATGGGCTATTCTGTTTGTATATGGTTTTGTTTTTGTATAAACATGAATGAGTACAATTCTCAGTAATATTAATTTTTTTGTTCAAATCATAACAGAAAATTAATTCACTGTATAATCTGGTTATATCACACAGTGTATTGGAGCAAGTTCACTGTTCGTTGCTGCAAGCTAATTTGTTTAATTACACACATCCTTAAACAAGGACAAATAGAATGAGGCCTGGAATGCTGGCAGATTTACACATAAAATGTAGGCTACTTTAAAATTTTATTATAGCTACATTTTTATTATAGCTATATGTTCACAGAGCAGAACATACATTGTCTTGCGAAGTGGAGCAAAGATGGTGATCCCATGTAGCTATGTTGTTTGAATTCTTTAAAAACTTGAAAAACTAGACGAGTACTGTAGAATTTCCATCAGTCCGGATGACTTTTAGTTTCTAGATCTCTGGAATGTTTTGGAGGTGGGGAGGATAAACAATTTGATCAGACAGAAACGGGATGTCTTGCGTGGCAATTTGGACAGGGTGGAAAAATGCGTCAAACCACCTACACCATGTGCAACTCGCTGTCAGGGGCAGTTCCTTTTTATTTTTGCACTGGCTACAGTAGCTACATTCTATACGTGGCACTGAGAAGACAGCTATACGTAAGTAAGCCTATGCTAAGCTCTGAAGGTTTTCATTTGGTTCTGATCCAGGCATAGTTCTGCTGAGGAAGTGGATTGCAGGTGGGGTCTGCTACAGCCGAACCCGTCTGGATGGGAAGACAGTTTTAATTACTGGTGCCAATACCGGTATTGGGAAGGAGACCGCAAAAGACATGGCCCGTAGAGGCAAGGTTTCATATATTCCACAAAGTTATTTTGTAGTACCCTTTAATGCTCAGAGTGGGACCCTTCTTAGGCTGATATTTATGTGTTTCAGGGGCGCGAGTGGTGATGGCATGTCGGGACCTGACCCGCGGAGAGAAGGCGGCTGCAGGGACACGTCTGTCTACTGGGAATGGGAACGTCGTGGTGCGGCACTTAGACCTGGCCTCCCTGTACTCTGTGAGGCAGTTTGCCAAGGAATACATTGCCACTGAGGAGCGACTGGACATACTTATCAACAATGCTGGTGAGACTGAATAATATTTTATTTTTTAATTATAAATATATAATTAATTATAAAATATAGAGGTTAGCAACTCGGACGGACGGACGGTTAGACACCCCTCAGTATGGAATGCCAGAGATGCACCCACAATTTGATTATGCTGTGACTGACTTAAATAGGATTTTCCAAAGAAAAAGAAGACTGCAGAATTGAAAACAAGTGTATTCATGCTGTTGCAATTAGGACTAGTGTGTTAACAATATTCAGTGAATCCTTGTCTGACAGTAAAATAATAAAAAAATACTCAAAAACGCTGACCAGGAGCCCATTCATTTTGAATACATACTACCCACAATTTCATATGGAATTATAATTTAAATATACAGTAAGGTTAAATACAACATACTTAATATATTCACCATATGTGATCTGCTCTTTCAGGGGAGGGAAGGAAGGTGGGATGGACGGGCTTTTGTTTTTATTTATGTTTTCAAATATTTTGGGAACAATGTATAACTTGTGCCTCTCACAGGTGTGATGATGTGCCCAAAATGGCTGACAGAGGATGGCTTTGAGACACAACTAGCTGTCAATCACCTGGGGCATTTCCTGTTGACCAATCTCCTTCTGTCGAAGCTAAAGCTGTCTGCACCCAGTCGTGTTGTCAATGTGTCTAGCATAGCACACCGGGGCGGTAAGTCCCTCCCTTCTCACAGACCACTTTATTTCACTTTAAGTACTGAATTAATTTGTTAGTAATTTATCTTGATTTTGAGCTTCAGCCATTTGGTGAGAGGTAGCTCAGGAGTGGCATGACTTTTGGCTATGAATGTGACTGTGATCTGTACATATCTTGCCTCAGGAAAGATCCACTTTGATGATCTTAACTTTGAAAGGACACCATATAACTCACTGGTGAGCTACAGGCAAAGTAAGCTGGCCAATGTGCTTTTCTCCAGGGAACTAGCACACCGGTTGAAAGGTATGTGGCTGTATAATTTTATTCTCCTCACACTAATAATTGCATTGAATTCAACTCAATTCAATTTGATAATTTATCTGCTCAGGGATTTTAACCTTGCCATCTGTACAAAGCCATAAATCATAGAAGACTGCATAGATACATGGCTAAAAAGAACTAGCAGGATTTTGTGTACAGCAGATTGTAAAAAGTCTGCTGCTGTCACTAGCCTACTGGTCTGGCTGAACCAGCCATTCTGTTGTTTTTGTTGTTTTGGCATTTAGAGGTTACAGTAGGGATGAAAGAATTCTTAGTTCCCTTGCTTCTGGTTGTTACCATGAAATATTGTCCAGAAGGACGAAAATATAATTCTTCATTTAAAGGATGTGGGCTGTGGGTCTGAGGATGTTCTATCGGGACTGGCCAAAGCTCTCCTTTTAAAGGGATCCTGTAGACAGGCCTGTTTTATGCCTGTTTTTAGGGCCTTGCTTGAAGTGTTTTTTGTTTCTTGAAGCATATTTAAAACAGGTTCAGACTACATGTGTCCTTGAATAAAATAATCACAAATAAAAGTGTCATTTTCAAAGTGAGTGCCCTTTCTCAAGAAGTAGAAGTAGAAGCTGTATTCGCTAAAATGACTTATGGATTTTAAAAACACACTGAACATTTAACATTTATGTTTAATTGTTTCATATGTAATCCTTGTTTTTTAACTTAAATAATGAAAATGTATCATTACTTATTTATGCACTGTGTGACTACTAGCATTGTATACAAAATGAACAGGAACATTCAGAAGTTCCTGGGAGAACATATTATACAGGGGAAAACTCATGATACCATTTGCAAAAGCACTATAAACCAAACTTGAAACCACCTTGCCACATGCCGTGTGACACCCCTGGGAGAGGAATGTGGCATTCCATTTTTCACCGTAACTGCAACATAGACAGAGAGAGCACACCTACACTGACATGAAAACAAACATACTAAAATCTGCACCCTTCTCCCTCATGGGTTTGCAGGCAAACATAATAAACTAAAACATCAAAGACAAATCAAAGCAAACCCAGTGAAAGATATCCAGCTATCTCTTTTTTCAGCTGACTGCCTCCTTAGCTTTTCAGCTCCATTAGTTTAAGTTTGATTATTGCATAAACAGACTCACTCTCTCTCAGCATGCATGCTGCTGGTCTCAGCCCCATTCCACGGAGAAGAGCACACCTTTAAACACCTGGGCCGATTGATTAACACAACCCAGGTGTGTGTGCTCACTTCACTAGTAGGCATGGCAGAGACTACTCCCACTCTCTGTCGGATTGAATGCCACACTTCTCCACCACTAGAATTCAGCCTAAGGTTAGTTCAGCTTGTGCTGAGGCCACTCCCTCCCAAGTTTCTCAATGACGTTGAGAAATAGGAGATCACTGTTTAGACAAAGCCAGTGCGCCTTCCCTCATAAGCATAAGTTATCAAAGGGAAGCAGCGGTGTTACAGCTGAACCCTGCGCCTGTTCCTCAGGAACGGGGGTCACGTCCTACAGCCTGCACCCTGGCGTGATCCGCACTGAGCTCAGCCGACACGTGGAGACGTGGTTCCCCCTGCTGAAGGCACTGCTGACTGCTCCCTCCATCCTCCTGATGAAAACTCCCAGAGAGGGTGCACAGACCTCCATTTACTGTGCTGTCACCAAGGGGCTAGAGGACAAATCAGGGTGCTACTTCAGGTACGTTAAGGAACCCCCTTCTGTGTCATCAGGTCACGTAAGGATAATAAGCTCTGCCATTGTTACCAGAGTGGACTGAGGGCATAATTAGCTATAAACCAGGGTTAATCAGGAAACATCATTGTGCTTGGTATAATAGGTAATCATATTCATTTATACCTTTGATTAATATTAAAGGAATAAGGGGTGTGTGCTTGTGTTTAGTGTGTAATAATGTTGGCCCTTCCTCTCTCTATCTCAGCGACTGTGCTGTGAAGGAGCCTGCTCCTGAAGGCAAGGATAACAAGGTGGCCCTGAGGTTGTGGGAGGTGAGCTCGCAGCTGGTGGGGTACACAGAAGAGCACTGACTGACTCTGCCTTTGGCTCTGCGCTCTTGCCACAGCTCTTCTCTTGCTTCAACCTGCGTGCCTGAAGGCTGTTGCCTGTTGCTCAAGAGCTGATTAACCTGGACAACCATGCCAGGGGTACTTCAGAGAACTTCCTTCAGGAATAGGACTTCAGGTTTTGAGAGAAGCCATTCTCCAACTACCTGGAAAACCAGCGTGGTTGGTTAGAATCCCTTGGTGAACATTTGCATATTGAGATGTGAAAAGAGAGCAAATAGCACCTTGACACTGCATTAATTCATCATAACATTTGAAGTAATATACCAGTGAATATCAGTGAAGTGTAGACTAGTCTAATGAACGTAGTTTAACCAGTCAGAAAAAGCTACGTGCTTATTGGGTATACAGATGTATCTGAGTCTGACCGCACTGCAGGAACAGTTGCATGGCTTCATCGACTGATTGGCTCCAGGATTGGCACCTTACCTGGCTGGGCAGTGACAGTCTGTAAATTATTTCTTTAATAAAATTAAATGACTTTTTCTCCAAGGTATTTAAGATTCAGCAAGGGTATGTTTAATCTCTCTTAGTTTTATATGATATTTGAACTTGTCTCCCTGTCTGTGGTTCTGTTATTAGGATATTTTAAATTACTGGAATGAATATATTCTTGGGGAATGACCTAGGTTTATAAATGGGACAAAGTAGTATTGAGGATGGTAGCAGAGTGTGTTGGAAAAAACTAAATCGAATCTGTGAGTGTTTCCATTGACAAAACGGTCTTTGAATAATTTTCTTATACTTAGCTGAAGTTTACATCCATGAATATGTTTTTGACTAATAAATGTTGATAACTTTCCTTAGTTAAGGAAGGTTTCAGTGTGTATCCAAATGCATGAGGTCAACAGATTTATGCATAAGGACAACATAGTCATGTTTAGAAATATACAGTACCACTCTGTCTAAACCAGAGCAGTAAAGCCAGTATTTTTGAAATGCATAATATTTTCAAAGTAGTTTGTATCAGCATGAGAATGTGGGTCAACACCAGAATCATAACTCCAGTGACTAAAACACCTGGATATGCGACCTCGTACACCAACTTTAGTATGTGTGGCACTTGCACGCGTATATGAGTGTGTGAATGACATAGCACAAGAAATATAAGTATTACAATTGTGCCCTTTAAGTACATGCAATTTGAGAAGACATATCACCTGTCTTGAGACTCAAGGTGACTTAACTGTGTACACAGTGATCCACAGATCTAGATCTAGAGTCCAACAGTATATCATGTTTATCTGAATTGGACAACATGCAGATATGAGCCTGTGACAATCTCACATCCACTGCATTTAGAAAATAGCGTGTAATTATATTTTTTATTTGCTATTAAAATAAGTCAACATCAGTGACAGCGGAAACTCTGGGCATTTGTTGTTCTGATGTGTACGTCTGCTCCTGCATAGTTTTGACCACTAGAGGGTGGAAGAGTCAAATGATTCAGTGCACCATGAACCTGGGGTCTTCAGTTGGGATTGGCACCCAGGATCTCAAGAAGTTATTCACTGTGTTGTGACTGAGTAATGTACATATATGATAATATCCAGTTGTGTAAAAGTGCCCCATAGCTAAAATGCAGATCAGTATTTAGTAGATGGATTGTACTGAAATCTCACAATCACATTCCCTTATCTGATTTATACATTAAATCGAATAAACTAAGGGTGCTCTATTGTGAACTGTTTTATTTACTGAAGGTCCTGAAAAGAAACTCAACAGTATGTACCTGGCAGTGTTGAGCAAATAAGGCAGGGAAACAAGTGTTCTTTATTTTACTGGGTCAAAAAATCAATTTGAATCAATAATTAATCGATCACTAGCAAGACTTGTACAACTAGGCAAAAAACCTTGGTATGGTTTTTTTTAAATGGACTGGTGCTTTAAACTTATATTTGCTACCTTGCACCTGAGTGTGACCACATCTGGTCTTTTAATCTCCACCTTTCCTCCCCTCTGTCTTATAGAGCAAGTGAATGGAGAACTCCTGATCTGTGTTTTTCACTGCTCACCCATTCTGTCTTATGTTCATTCTTGGGGAAGTTGGACATTCCATACTAATTCAGGGTACAGGTCTACCTCATCACCTATGTTCCTGAGCTTGGTGCAGCTCAAAATCAACAATGAGGATTTAGTAAGAGTTTTCCTGCAGCGGATACCAATAGCAATCTGCAGAAGCTGTTGTCAATCCATCCACGGATTCTTGGTAGAACCACACTTGAGTAGAATATACATTATAAAATTCAAATGAAATGTGACCAAGATCGTGATGTAATGGGAACTCCTTTTTACATTCTGGTTAATGTCTGGCAAGTACAATAAAATTAACAGAAAAATAGAATTGGTATGTGACGTTTATATGAGTCAAGTAATGTTGTAAGTGTAATGACATGGCAGGTAAATCATGCACTTTCTGTGTTGAGCGTTAGTTTATGCTATATCTGGAGACAAAAATTCCTATAGGATTTCAGAATCTCGCTAAATCCGAAATCTTTGTACTCGTGATCTGTTTGTCTCATGAAATCCAACAGTCAATCCTATTAAGCAATTAAAGGTTTACACACACAAGGTTAGAAGCCACGTTTCCAACTTGAAGCAGGGACGTCAAGGTACCAATAATAGTAACGTGTGTGAGCCAAAAACCACTTTCACCCAAAGCCCTAATAATCCCTTATAAGCAAACACATCGACTTCAATAAACAACAGTCTTTTCACTAAACGATACCACAGAATGGACAATAACAAGTAATTCAATTTTAAACTACTAGCTCATTGGACTAACACTGTAACTTGGTTAAGTAAACTTGTGCTAAAATGTAATTGTTCAATGGTAAACGTCTGTTTTTTTCTTTATAGTGTTTAATTTTATACCAGAGCAAACATATTAACATTTAGTAGTCGGATTGCTGTTCTATAGCTTTAAACAGGTACCAAAATTGTATACCTTTTATCGTTCTTTCCTTGTTGTACTAAACACTTATTTGGAGTCACTCAACATTATTTCAGCTTAAGGTACAGTATTTTCCAGAATGATTTCTTACCTAGGGCAACTACAATGTGCACAGCATGAATCCATTTGCAGAACATTGCTGGACGTAGCTACAGTAGCTATTACAGTAGCTAGTCAGGTCTTTCAAAAAAAAATTATCATATTGTTCCAATCAGTCCAGAGCAATGAAGCCTAAAATTAGCAATAATAATGCTGGAAATATAGTAGTAACTCTCCATTAATCTACGATTCCTATCAATTCTTATTTGGTTTAGCCACGATAACTGTGGTGGGTGTAATCTTATGACAAGGTCAGCCAGTCACTTATACTCTAATGAGATTAATCACGTAAAGATTCTAGTGGAATGGCAATCCCCGAGATCGATCCTCACCAGCTATAGTATCTCCAGGGTAAGAAGATATAAGGCACAGTTTGAAAGCACGTGGCAGAGCTGAAAAAGCTGTTAAAGGAGATGCGATAAAGGCAGTGGTTGTGTCAGAGGTGGAGCAGGAACAAGCTTGGCAGAATGACCTCTCCAACAGAAAGCACATAAGTGGCATCATGTGTGAGAGAGAAACAGCAGTATATGCAGATTGTCCTTAGAGATCAAACCTCTAGCTTAGTCAGAGGCAACGATCTCACGTTTTACAGCAGACCGCAGTGAAGCATCTGGAGCCATTCAGAAAAACGTGACAGTACATCAGTTCTGTTTATCGGGCAACTGAACACATGCATAGACATGAGATGCAACTGAGTAATCTCCAAGACAAGAGGTCATTTGTGTTTATGCCCTGGTTCATAGCTTCACTTGAGTTGCTAATGGTGCCTTGGTAGTCTCTATGATAACCCAACCCCTCCCGCACAACACACACACACACACACACACACACAAACACAAACGCACACGCAAACACGCATATATTCATACACACTTATGACTTTCAGCACCCAAGACAGCTCCCCAGTGCCGGCCAAATCAATGAGGAATCCTGGGTCAAGCCCCTTTTACTGTCGCTTGGTGTCCTATTAATTTTTGGATAATGCAGTCTGGCAGAGTGGGACCATTGATCACTGCCTTCAGCACAGGCATTAGGGTAGTAATGGGCCACAATGACTCTCCTCTACAATGTACTTACCAGCCCATTTTCTCTCTCTCTCTACCCTGCTTTTCACCCTGGCCCTCTTTAAAGAGTGCACAAGCCCCCAGACAGCTGTATTGTGTGGAGGGCAGGGTAAAGCAGGAAAAATGTAAGCTATTATATAACAGCCTCGACCTGTGGAACATGTGTTCTGTTATGTTTTTCTGCTTGTAAATCTTACATGAACAGCAGACTAGAAACATTACAGTGTTCCAACAACCACATAAGCTTTTTTAAACACCAAGACTGTGGGAAGCCATGCAATTAGTGGATCATTGTGGGGAGCCTGGCTTTGCAAGGCCATTGAAACACCCCATTCTGTTTAGAGTCTGGGAAAAGCATAGCTCATCTTAGACTGGCCAGGCTAAGCCAGTGCAGATTTGACTAACTATTTGGGATTATTCTGGGCATAACAGCAGTGCTTTTTTCTTTTATGCCGTGGAATAAGGTCCTTTTCAAATTTTCCCTGCTAATTTTCAGCAATATCTATTTGCTATTTCATGCAAAGTGAATCTAATGTAATACCTTATAAAGCAACTACATAATACATCATACCTTCGGTCATCGCTATTGCCATACAAAAACAATATCAGGTTTTAGCAACTGAATTTTATGGGACTTGTGATATTATGCCTATAATGTCATAATGCTTATTGCATATATGTCATATACGCCCATAACCATATATCAGTTATGATAAGGTGGTTGCCATGTTTATTCATGCATATGATAATTGTTTACAGTCTATAAAGGTGTTATTTAGGCTCAAGTGAAGCATAACTGATTATTTGAATGCATGTTTCTCTACTTTCCCTAAACTATCCTTTTCAGAGGGTGAGACCTCCTCTTATATTGAAATAATATCTGTTCACGTACAGCACCTCCCTCGATGTATTCACAGTGTCTGTACAATCAAAGAATCATTGCATTCTGAAAGGTGTTAAACCTTGCACTTCCATCAGACCCCCTTCTGTTGCTGAATTCCACAAACAGAACTAAAGAGGAGAACGTCAAGGAGGGGAAGCTCTCTGCTCGATAAAGCATTCAAATCTACGTTTGCGTAATTATCAGGAATGATGATTGAGGAACAGTTATAAACGCATGCGTTATCATCAACCTCTCCTTGATTCAGATCACTCCACTCCAGTCACATAGTTTTTACTCAGCTCATGGCAATTAGATGAGTCAAAATCTGCTGTCGAATGGAGGTGTGAAGTTCACTTGCAGCTCTTTCCTCACCTCTGTTAGAGTAGAAGATTTAATTTCACCCTTAATAAGCCAAACAAGCCTTTGCGAGGCCTAAATCAGTTCATGGTTAATATTACTCATGATTCAAACATTTTAATGGCGAACAGACATGGAGATATTCCTTATCCGGGAAAGCTGGGTTTTAAGAGCGGAGACAAAGTGTCCAGTCTTTTTCAAAGGGCAAAAAGGGTTCAGATGAAAGAATGTCTCCCTGTGACTTACAGGACAGCGGCGTCCATTCGTGACGTACTTTACTGGACTCTGAAGAAAGACCGCATAGAATATAAGCTGTGGCTAGCTATGAATACGGTTTGTCATCATGACTTCCCCTCACTATTCAAAGTAGTCTACAGGGGCATCTGCTTTTCCCTCCCTCTGAACACTCCTTGACTGTGCTGACTGTTGGGAAAGCTCTGCGGTTGGGGGTGGGGGGGTTACTGGATGGTATGGGACACCAGCCAAAACTAAGTAAGAATGGGCTAGCTTTGTGTCCCATGTCCAGTAGAGACCTGTGAAGTTGGCTTCAAGGGTTGCAAATGGCCCCCCCACCCCCCCATTCTCTACTCCCACCACAACGATGGGGGCTGACTGTCTGACTGCTGACCCTTCAGGGAATTTGAATAAGCATGCCCTACAGTAATCTGTATTATGCTCTGTAGTCTTTTCTGGAATTCAGTGACACAATAGCATTATGCAATGCCTATATATTATGCAAATGGTATTACTAACATACAGGAAAATTAATACTACTTTTTATTTTCTCAATTACGCTCTGGACTATGTGTCTTTCTTCAAGGGCTTACAACTTTTCTCAGGGGGTATCAAAATCCAGAACAGTATTGAATTAATACCTCAGTCAAGCAAATTGAATTAGGCAAATCCAGCATAAACGGCGAGCCCCATAATCAAGACTGCGGGGCAATGGATCAAGGGTCACCAGCACTGACAAATGAAGGTTTTAGTATTTACAGAGTTGTTCTTTCTGCCGGTTGATTTAGTTCATCAGCTGTGCTTTGAGCGTATCGTTGTTTTCTGAAACAGACGGAGGAGAGGAGAGCAATGTTACAGCCCCTTAACTCCCTCAAGCAGGCAGAGGAGTCGATAATGGGTGTTCAGGGTATATCTCAGTGATTTAGTATATTAGCATGTGTATTAAACTGATACTCTTGCCTGTTAGTTTATCTGTCGACGTCTGCATATGGCTGCATGTGACCTTTTTAACTTGTACCGGGCCTAGATTCTTCCTTCAAAAGGATCAACAGTCTTTGAAATATAGCTTTGAATTTTTAATGCGATAGTAAAAATACTGTGGTCCCATCCTGCAATGCACTGGAAGCACCACAACAGCATGAGTACCTGCAGTGGTACCTGAGACTTGTTGTTACCTGCTGACATCCTCACCCAGCCCTAGGTATCCCACAGATGCTCCTGAGGAATGAACCTCCTCCAGCCCAGTGCTATAAGGTCCAGTCCATCTATAAGGAGGAAGGAGCAAAAAGGGTCTCTTCTGCTCCCCCTTCCCTCAGGGGCGGCTGCAGTCCCTTTCGTGCTTGAGCCAAGCCCCCTTCCCTGGGGGCTTGGTGCTGTCCACACATAATTTATGAGTCCCACCCCCGCTACACAAGGGCTGCTCAGGTCAAGGGGTGTCACTTAATGGGGCCCGGTAAAAATAACCTGGAGGTGGGGACAGGGGGGCTAGCCAGTTCAATCACTCAGACAGATTGCTCTTCTCTCAGCAGGGACAGAAAAACTGCCCAGAGAAAAGTCAGAATCCACTCCTGGCTGTTTATTTTGTCAAGCCTTGCTCAAGAGGCACAGCAATTGTTGGAAGTGCTGGGGGACCCGAGGGAGTTGATTCCCTGGCCCATCTCTTTGGTGAGCCCAGTCTCCTCCTTCCAGTGCATCAGTACAGTGTGAACAACCCTGGGGGGGGGGGGGGGGGGGTGGAGTGTCATTTGCGCCCTGACTATGGCTGCATTTGCATTTTGGAACCTCTTTGACTTTTCTCTGATTACAGTTCTGTGTCTAGCCATAATGTGAATTGGATTAACCTCCCTCACACAGTCTGTGTTGGAAAAGTAGAGGAGCAGTGCAGCATGAATATTTTTTGCCAAATGTTTCTAAGCACACATGGTTTTTCGCTGACTGCCTACACACACAAACTCTCCCATACCTGCTCATCCATCTTATCTTATGCGTGTGTGTGTGTGTGTGTTTGTGTGTTTGTGTCTGTGTGCAGGTGTAGATGTGCGTCTGTACTTGTGTGTATGTGTGTCTGTCTGTGTCTGTGTGTGTGCATGTGTGCGTTTGTGTGGGTGTATGTGTCTGTGTGTGTGTGTGCGTGCGTGCGTGTGTGTGAGTGTGCGTGTGTCTGTCTGTGTCTCTGTGTGTGTGTGTGTGTGTGTGTGTAAGTGTGGGTGTATGTGTCTGTGTGTGTGCATGGGTGCGTGCGTGCATGTGTGTGTGTCTGCAGGGGGTAACCCAGCCCTGACATAAGCTCTCAGTTCAGGCAGGGCAGCAGCTGGAGGCACCTGGCAGCTGCTGAGAGGGAAGCGGGGCGACCTCTCACAACTGTAACTGTCAAACTGACAGGCACACACACCCACTCCCCCATACACATACACACATATTACTGCGTTTCTGCATTAACTCTGACACACAATGAGTCCCTGTCCGACAGGGACTGGGCAGAACAAACATACACCTCATATATAAGCACTCAATCCTATCCACTCACTGAGTAAAGTATACTCAACATATATAGACTCTATACATTATACACAGACAGCAGTCAAAGTAATATATGCATGTTGACTATGTGTGAGGCTTTGTCCCTGCCGGTTATCATTTTGTCACTGTGTTCATCATCATAGGTACCACCTGAGAGGAACCACCAATCATCTTCATCCTGTACTATACCAGGCCGGGATCAGTTTGGCACGAGTTTTTGCACCATGCACAGCACCTACCGATTAAGACATTCACCACACTTCCATACAAAACCGTGCATAGAAATTAATATAATTCCTGGCCAACAGTAAAGCATACTCTCATTTTTTCACTCCGCATGTTGGCTGCTTTTTAATCCGATGGGCCCCTTTCTTGTACGATTAAAACGAAAACAAAAACAATTGCGTCAGGTTACTGCATGGTGTGTAATCAGCTTAGCAGGTCTGAGTTTTGGCCTCAGCTGTAGTCTCCCACTTTGTGTTTGGCCTTGAATGCATGTCCTCTATTCAGCTCACTGGAAAAGGGACTTTTGTTCGCCTGCACACAGGAACCCTGCAGGTGTGGGGGAAACTTGAGTGAGGCTGTGCTGGTGCTTTGGATGAATATCACACCCACAGTACCCATGTCTCACTGGGTGAACGAGACTGACTGACAGGTTGCCCATAGTGCAGCTTGTTCCCAGGTTCAGCCTGAAGAGGAAGATATACATTATGGCTGATGATTAATACATTTAGCATATATTAGGGCTATGACTTGGGTGTCTGCCTCTGTTCTTGGCTCTCCTCCTCTCTTCTTATTTTCAGTGGTTTTCTCTTTCCTCAATTTCTGCCCACTCTTTCGTTGCCCCCTTTTTTTCACTAGCCCTCAATATAACTTTTGAAACTTCTTTACCTCCTTTTTTCCTTTTCTCTGTTCCCAAATTCCTTCCTGCCATTCATTATTCCCCACAGTTCTCCTCTCCCTGATGCACTTCCCTGCTCTCCCTCTATCGCCCCCCCCCCAACCCTGACCCAACAATGCCCAGTTGTTAGTGCAGCGATTACAGCCTTGTGTGAGAGAACTTTTGAGTACAGCCCATGGGCTGGGAGCCAGTGATTGTGGAATGCAGTGAAAAGTGAAAGTCAATCTGGAGCCTGTGACAGCTGCAAGAACAACCCTGCCCCCGCCCCCACCCCCGCCCCTCAATCCCTGTCTGATGTAGTCCCGGCGCTGAAGCTGCAGCTGAAATGGCACAGTCAAGCAGGCAGGGCCACACCTGTTCATGCACAAATGTTTGAGAGACAGGGAGCAGAACAGGGTGTGGACCTGGAACAGGTGAACATGCAGCACACGCACACCTGAGGTCAGCTTCAGGCTGGTCATGGGGTATCAAGTGACAGGGGAGGGGGGGTGATACAGTGGCTGGGCCAACGCAGACAAGGACATCCTGCTGCTTCAGTCCTCTGGATCAGATGGCATCTTCAGGGCTCAAGGTTGGCTCGACACCAACAGAGAGGCGGCTAGCAAATTTAGCCTGGCCGTTATCCTAGCCTCACCTTCCCCAGCACAGGTCTCACCCACCAGACCTCAGGACAGTGGAAAGCAGTAATGTTCTGTGAGTGAGCTTTAATCGCAGCATGGTGCAGCAGTGCCGAGAGGCAGAGAGGGTGTCTGGTGTGTAATTAATGCTCTGCTCCAACCACAGCTTATTGTTGTTTAGGATAACTTTACTGCTCAATGGTATTGCACGCTATGCCATGCAATCAGTACTGCTAAAGCTGTTAAGTAGACAGCTGCCTAATTTCCCAACCGGACGGTGCCCCTCCCCTTTGCACAGCCTTGTTTACGAGAGCAACCCTTTCCACTGTGCAGAAATGGTGCCACTCCCGGATATGAACGCCATTGACTGAGCAATGTTGTTCCATAACAGCCAGAGGCCATCAGAGAGTCAGAGGCATCAGTCAATTCCCTGTCTGTTCCCAGCATGCATCAGGCGCAAGGAAGTTGCAATCGATCGGTTTATGGTGCTCCGGTCGGCATGTTATCATGACATGTGTTACATCACCATTGGCAGAGAGCACTTACAGTGACTGGGAGGGTAAAAGCCAATTGGCACCGTGCTTCCACCGCGTGGATCTTTATGTAGTCATAAAATCATTTTCATGTACACGATTGAGGTTTCATTACCTCTTAGGGAGCTTAATGGCATCAGCATTCCACTTCAGCTGGTGTGGCAACATTAAACCAAATAGAAATGGTCAGAGATCTTATTTCAGTGAAGTAGTATTTATTCATGTGAAGCATTCATACATGCATATAATCCTACCAAACTTAAATTCTGGAGGCTAAAAGGCATCAAATTATTGAAGTAAAATAATTGGAAAGTATCTGAAATCTTGAAACAATCATATAAACAGGCTATATATGCATATTGTAAATAGTATTTCTGCTGCCATACAGCCACAGACAATTGTCTAATTAGAAAAGAATCACACTGCAAGAAAATGACTATTTCTATAAAAATCAAACACATACTTACCCACGCACACACACACACACACACAAACACACACACAATCCAGTTTCCCCCAACAAAACTGTGTCTCTAAGTGCTTCAGGGCACTGTGTGACCATGAGCCACAGGCAGACATGACGTCAGTCCTGTATCATGTCTCAGTGAGGAGAGAGAGAGAGGAAGTATTGATTCATATTCACCTGAGTATGCTGCTCTGTGCTGGCTCTGATGGGCTCATACCACGCAAGCCATCCCAGTTCCCTTGTATTACAGGTGGTCTGAAAAATGAACACAGTTTAGCACCCTGATCACACAGCGACAGTGAGGATGAATAATGCCTGTTCTCCTCCATGTGGAGCTGCTTCATTTCTTCATTATTATCAGTGCTGATGCATATTTAATACCCTCCACTTAGCCAGCCCAGGGACATGAACGATCCTGTTTCCACCAAATGGCGTGGCATGGACTATCAACCAGCGTCCCACAGCTTGTAGACATAGATTATTAGATAGAAGTACTACTACAGTGCTCATATTATTTCACCTTTTTAAAACTAGTAATGCATTTCACAGGATCACTTATTGAAGTCTCATGGGGCTGTATGCTGCACATACATGCTTCCCAAGAGGGTGAAAAAAGTTCACGGAAAGTTCTAACCTTTTGTCAGCCACTGTTTCTTTCCACTCCACAGTCCACTATTGGATCTATGCAGCCATTGCATCAGAGGAGTACACGTCATGCGCAGCTGGAAGAGGCAGACAGTTGACACCCAATCAAACACATGAATTGTCAATGTTCAGTGAGACATAGATAATCCCATAGACTGGTATCCCTCCTTATGTGAAAAACACTATTGGCCTGGGCAACCAATTGACCACTGTCCTGCAGGCCTGCCGACCAGTGCAGCCATGGTCTGTATTCCACGCCAGACTATGAGGCACACGCAGAACACTGAAACGATGTCATAACAGGTTGCCACCCAGCAGCTCCAAAATAAGGGGCTTATTCATTTCAATGTCATTACATTTTGGTTATCACTTTTGGCATTCTTTATAGGTCATTCCAATCAATACATTCCTCATTATAAGAGAATGTGTCTGCTGCTGATTGTCCCTGGATTCATCAGGCTCTCTTAATTTTAATGAATAAGGCAATCAGTTCATCAAACGGCATTCCGATGTTTTAAAAACCATTTTCGGCAGGGAAGGATTTAATATCTGTGCTGCGGCTGAACTGGCCCAAGGCATCAGAACTGTTGTGACATTAAAGTACCACTTAAATGTTTCCTATTTTGGGGCCATTTTTAAATTACTAAAATATTATGGATTTTACTTTTGAATTAATCATGGCTCAGTAAATGAATTAGTAAATGAATAGCAACATATGGCTTTTTACTATGTGTATATAGCATATAGGTAATACATTTTCTTAGGTTGTTAATGGACTACCATTGCCAGGAAGAGACTGAACAACATTGCATTTGTATTTGTTTTGTATTTGTATTTGAAATCACTAATTTAAATGCAAAGTAATGCAAGGCAAGTAGTGCATTTGGAGTATGAGGAATTGAAATTAAGGAAATTAGACATTTTGATGGCCTCTATAGTGTGACATTAAAACAACTCATAATTAACCTCCACCTCGCTTCAGGTTCATGTCATGAGAGTATAATAATCCTTCTGAGGCATATTTAGCCCTTGCATATTGCAAGTTCACTGGAAGTCACAATGACATTGTGCTGTGTTTGAATGAGGCATGGAGAGAGAGAACAGTTGGGGGTGGGGGGTTTGCGGGCAGGGAGAAAACACATTGATTGAAATAGTTTAATTGAGTTTCCCCAACCCAGTGTAGCTGGAAGCCATTTCCAGTTGAAGTAATGGTCTGTATAGAAAATGTGTTTGTCTGTTGCCCAGGCAAGGGTAACAAACACATGTATGACCATGTGCTATCGAAGGAAAGGACAAGAAAGGTCAATGCCATATATATGAAACTGCTTGTGTTTGCAGGGTGGGGTTTGCAGTGCTTCTCCCACTAATGTGTGAAACAAGCATGACCCATGCAGACTTTTACATTATTTTACATTCAGAAGTATATGTTTCCTGGAAGGCTGAATTAGACTGGTTTCATTCCATTCCAGGCCATTCCAGAACTACTCTACATTATTCTGGAATGAACAGTAAAGTATGTAAATGCATCTTAATAGGCATGGATGCTATGCTAATGAGTGCTTAATTGATTGTTATCAGAATTTGACAGATGCATTGACCATAGATCATTCTGGTATAAAACAAAAAGAAAACAATGACCTTATTCAAGAGCCCCATGATGACCATTGCCTGGTTGGTGCCAGCTCTGTGCATTTGCTGACAGGGCACAAAGGTGACACCAGTGCTATCTTTTCAGGACTCATGAATAATGGACAAGGCTATATTGTTTGCTTTGATAATGAAAAGATTAGAACGGTACTTCAGGCCTGCTTTCAGGTGGAAAGAGGTTTTACTCCTAGGTTTCATTATATCTATTGCATTCTCCTTATGGATAGTCTCCACGTGAGACTCCAGATAAATTGTGGAATTGTAAACGCAGAAGGGGCCCAGCACTTATCATAAGACAGACAGATCGATAAGCGATAAGATAAGACAAATCTAGAAAATCTAGAACTTCAGACCCAACATCCAAGGCCTAATAGCTGCATCTTCAAGGAATGGAGAGATTTCAGGTTAAATGAGGGCTCTTCTTTGAGGTTAAACAGACTAATCTTTGGGGCTCTGCTTACTCATCCAAAAAGGCCAGCCCAGGGACCTAGGATTAGGTTACTGCTTCACCAGACTGACCCCTTCATCCGAAGACCAGTCACATGCGACAGTCCAGGACTATCCTGGGTGAAGCTACAGTACCAAGAGAAAACCTGTGACCATGAAGTTCAGTTGTTTCAGCCTCAAGTTGACACCAAGAATTGACAGAGATGATAGGTAAATCAGTTTTCTTTTTAATGAGCAGAATGAGCAGAAGTTTTGAAAAGACAGACAAAACTGAACAAAATTAGACATTGGTGAGACAATGTGCAAATACAAACACAAAGTGTTTCTCATCTGTTGGGCAGGTGTTTGGAGGTTTTTCTTTGTTGTGGTGAGAATTCTTCAGTCATCAACTGTAGAGGTCTTCCTTGGCCTACCAGGTCCTTTGCGATTACTGACCTCAGCAATGCTTTCTTCTTCTTAACAATGTTCCAAACAGTTGACTGAGGTTTGACTAAGGTTTGACCGATGTCTCTGACTGTTTTTTCTTATTTCTAAGCCTCATAATGGTTTCCTTGAATTTCACTGGCATAATTCTGGTGACTAATTGCATAACAGACTCCAAATGCAATCAAAAGCCTAGAATCAAGACTAGATGCTGAAAGCTCTCTTATATCTGCACTGAGGAAGCTGAACACACCCGACTCATTAGAAACACCTGCAAAGCCATTTATCCCAAACATTATGGTGCCCTGAAACAAGGGGACTGCATATAAAGGTGCTGCAATTTCTACATGGTAAAACCAGAATGTATAAAAAAGAGAAGCCGAAAGCTGTGAATGTGCACTTTAACCACAGGAAGAATTGTTTGATTACAAATAGGAAAAATGTGGAGTGCAGAGCCAACTAAGAAATATATATCTCTTTGTCCAAGCATATATATTCTGACATAATGTTTGTTGTGTTTTATATCGAAATCCAACCTAATGTTAAATAAAGCTAATAGGGGGGAAAGGATGGGTTTAGACAAAAGCTGGATGAAACAGCAGAATGCGGGATCATATTTCCTCAGTGCTCTCGTGCATTGTCTGTGGATCAGCATTGCCACAAACCTGGGCATGGCAGAACATGCAGAGGGACCCAGAACATGCAGAGCATCTCCCGCTGAGGCCTGCTCTATTATTGATAGGTGTCCAGTGTAGGATGACAGGGCTAGCATTACTGCCCGAGGCCCTGGGGTCTACATGCTCTTTGCGGCTCTTTGGCTACGGCACTGTCTGCCCTGGCTGGGCGGACACTGAGCAGACGCTAAGACTGAGAAACACAGCGACCAGCTTTCTTTATAGCAGTCAATGCACGCATCATCTCCTGTAACGCATGGCTCCCTAGTGTTGATAGAATCTCTGTGGCCCGAAAGCAAGTGTCTGTCCCATTGATTCACTGTGTAGGGCATTTGAATCCTGTCTGGGAGTTAATGTCTCCAGCTCCCTTGCTCTGCATTTACACTGATCTCCACTGATCCATCTCCTTTCTTCAATGCACTGTAATGTAGTTTCTGTTGCTGGTTTCCTCCACCTGTGCAGTGTATGATGCTGTATCAACTTTGTGCAAGTTTAGATCTCTAAAAACCTGGGGACTTGACTTATAAAATTATTAACACAACATATGTTCCTTTTTTGTTTTGTTTTTCGGGTGTTTACATTCTGGGCTTGTACTGGGGACATGCAACATATCTCAGTATTTGAATAACGATGGATGATTCAACGATGCTGGCTGTTAAGTTACTGAAGAAAGAGCTTATGAATAATCATCTTTAAATATTCACAGGCAAGTTAACTGCCTTGTCTGCCAGAACTGTCAGAAATTATCTCAATTAGTCTTCCCCAGTCTTTGCACATCTCTGCTTTGTGTTGCCTTTGTATGTTGTTAGCTGCTATTTTCACAGCAGTTGTCAGGTCTGTTAGGTGCCTGGTGTTCATGTGCTGGTGTGTGTGATAGTGCTGGACTGTGCCACTACAGTGCTCAGATGGGAGCCTCTGTTGAGCTGTCTATCATTCCCTTACTGTATCTTTGGCCCTTCAGATATGGTTTTGTTCCAGAGAACTGGGAAGATGTTTTGTCCAGCTATCCACAAGTCCAGTGGCCTGGTTACACATTTACACGGGTCCTTGTCATGAAACCATGTAAACGTGTAGCCAGACCACTGGACTTGGTTTCTTGTAATGCAACATCAGTACTCCCCCAAATGGCAAAAGCATGCTTTTAGTTGATCAATTAATTTATTTGTTCCTCTGAATCTTGTATAAACACATGTAAGTCAATTATTCAGCTGATACTGGGAGAATTAACATAGAACGATTCAAGTGGAAATATTTTCATAAAGGACTGGCTTGTTTTACGTGATATGTGAGTAAGTATATGTTTACATATTTATGCAAATGTATATATAATGGCCTGTCAGTGTATACATACCTTATATGGATATGTACATATCTATGTATTTACACAAACATACACATTGTATAAATACATAAATCCATAATAAACAGTATGTACATACAGTTTATATATAATAAACTAGGATAATTGAACTGATATCATCACCCTCTAGTATTTATTATAAAATAATGTTTTTTAATGATATTACATAAAAATACACATATGTTCAGCAGGGGTATGCTTTGTGTTTATTGTTGTCATTTCAAGGTCCTCTTCCTGAAGAGCAGATCACATGTCCCTGAGTAATTCCTGCAGAAGAACAGGTTTCTATGGAGTTACTTGAAAAGAATGTTGCATAACAGAATAAACAGCCAGCACCAGATGGAGACATAACCTCTCTCTCTCTGTACAGTCTCAATGACATTTAATATTAAATTCCCAAAACGCAAAGCCAATGAACATCTCTTATCCAGGAGATAATAAAATGGAACAATGAGTATTGTTATTAGTTCTGTTTTAATTAAATTGATGGCACAAATAAACTGGAACCTTTTCCATGCAGGTAATGATTTGAAACCACCCTGAAGTCCCACAGAGGTGAAGTGCCATTGAAGAACAGGCTGAATACTGCACTCAACGGCAGCAGAATGCTCTTCAGCCATTTGGCTTTTATTGAGTGATGGGGCAGTACATTGTACACAGAGCATCCTCTTTACCTCTCTGAAAGGGCATCCGTGTGACTGGGAGAAATGCCCATTGTCCACCCTCTAATCCAGCGGCGTATTCACAATCGGGATAGGGCCTTTAATGCATTTTTGAGTATTTCCCTTTCTCTCCTGGATTAGTGCTCTGGGTCGTCATCAATGCACATGAGGTAATTTGCGCTAATGCCCCCAGCAGCTATGCAAAGACATGATAATCCCGTAGTGCCCCCCCCCCCCCCCACAGCTGGTCTGATCTCTATCACCCCAGCGGTGTCTCCTGGACTCCCATCTGGGCGGGTGGCTGGCAGGAGAGATCGATGCACTGGAGTCAGTCACCTCCATTAAGCCTTCCAGGGGTGAGGGCAGCCAGAAGTGTTTTGTCTTCAGATAATCAAGCCATGCAGAGGCAGAAAAAAACAAACACATCCCTGTAATGGTACCTGAAGCAGATAAGCAGGCAAAGAAAAGTTGCCAGTAAACAGTAAGGCTGGCAGGGATAATAAAGCAATAAGTCAATTTGGGGGGGTAGGCTATCGAAGAACACAGGCAAGATTTAATGCATGCACCAGTGCCAGTTAGCCCATTTCATTTTATTTACCAAAAAGCAATTATATTATGTCAGTTATATGCCATTCCTGAATTTTACCCTTATAGATGAGACAGAGCATACAGTGCACAAAGTCATGTGTCAAAACAAATCCCCAACAAGACACAAGTTGTAAAATAAATGTGTTTATGGGCTGCTGGATATTTGGATTTTTTAAATTTTACTTTTGGCACTCCAATAGCCTTGATGAATGTAGTGAAGGTATTCGCAGATAATCTGTTTCAAATATTGTTATAAATCAAGATTTTACATTAAAGATAAAGTGACCTTCTGTAAATGATAATGAGGGATAGCAAGTTATTACTATTATTTTGAATATGAGCCATGTTTTGGGGTGTGAGTGAAACTCAGTGGCATGTATAATTTATCGGATCAATATGATCTGGGCGTTGCAGGCAAAAATAAACAGAGTTCTCTTTCAGTGCATCAGTTTGTTGAATTAATGGCACCTATCCATAAAACTGAAGTGTTTGAAGGTCTGACTGAAATCCTGTGACATTTTCTTAGAGTGTTAGTGTGCCAGGCCAATCCTTGGGCCTCTGTTGCCTTTGTGCAGTAACATAGTGCAGAGCAGCCAGCTGCACATTTGTATGCAAAAACCATGGATTGACAGTGGCCCCTCCTCTTCACTTCTCCCTGGAGCTGATCAGCAAGCCCAGACTAGCCAGAGATGGGATTACAATGAATGTTTCATTGGCCCAGGTAAGGCGATAGTGTAACCGTGGGTTAAGGCACTCCAGGGCAGCAATCAAGATACATGGGAGGGAATCAGAGGTTGATGGAATGCTTGGAATTCTGTCAGCAGAGATAGAATGGGTCTTTCTAGGAATGTACTGCAAATATAAATTTCAAAGGAACATGGTGTCAAATTGCAGACTGCCTGTCTAATTTGAGGGTATTTATATCTATATTGGGTGACAATTACAGCCTTTTTTTATATAGAGCCCCCCCGCCCCCATTTTAGGGGACCATAAGTAATTGGACAAATTAACATAAACTGAAATGAAGTCATCATATTTGCAAATACTTTGCATTCAATGACTGCCTGAAGCATAGACATCACCAGATACTGTGGATCCACCCTGGTGATGTCCAGCTAAGTCTGTGCTGCAGCTATCTTCAGTTCCTGTTTGTTTCAGGGGCTTGTTGCCTTCAGTCTTGTCTTCAGCAAGTGAAACACATGTCCAGTTGGATTTACATCAGGTGATTGACTTGGCCAGCCGAGAAAGAACATTCCATTTTTGGCTCTGTCAAACTCCTTGGTTGCTTTAGCAGTATGTTTGGGATCATTGTCTTGCTTCAATGAGAAGTGCCACCCAATGAGTTTTGAGGCATTTGGATCTCAGCAAATAAGATGTTTCTGTATAGTTCAGAATCCATTCTGCTACTGCCGTCAATAGTCACATCATCAGTAAAGAGAAGTGAGCCCCTTAGCGGCCATACATACCCAAGCCATAACTGTCTTTACCATGTTACAGATGAGGGAGGGTGCTTTGAATCATGAGCGGTTCCTTTCTTTCTCCACACTTTCCTCTTTCCATCACTTTGTTACAAGTTAATACTTCTGACCATAATACTTTGTTGTTCTTGAGGCTTACCAGTGGTTTGCATCATGCAGTGAACCATCTGAGGTAATACTGGTCTTGTCTTCTCTATATGATAGTCTTTGACATAGCTATGCCTACATCCTGAAGAGTCTTCTTGGTCTGTTTGACAATTGAAAAAGGGTTTTTCTTCAGAATTGAAAGTATTTTTCTGTCATCCACTACAGTGCTCTTCCATGGTGTGCCAGGGGTGTTTGCTATTGCTAAGTCCTCCAGTGCATTCTTGGTTTTTCAACAATGTACCAAACAACTGATTTTGAAACACCCAATGTTTTGGGTATGTCTCCAATTGACTTATTCAGGCTTCGTTGGTCCTCATGTTGAGAGACAACAGCAACAGACTCCAAATACAAATCTACTCTAGACCATTTGTTAGCTTTCTAGTGGGTAAATTAATGATGCAACAACCCACAGCTGGCCAAGAAACAGCTGAACAGCCAACTGTCCAGCTTTTACTTTTGGTCCCCTAAAATGGGAGGACTATGTATAAATAGGCTGTAATTTGTACACGTGTCACCAGATATGGAAGTACATACCCTCAAATTAAGGCTCACAGTCCAACCGAGGCCTACAAGCTTTAAAGTTGCAATGTAATGAAAGTAATCAGCACCATTTTACATTATGCAGTACAATTTTGTGAAATTTAGATTTTTCATTTTCTAGCAGCACAATTTGGACATATGATTCAGTAACTTAAAATACAAAAATGTTGTGCGGTAAGACAGTTGTGCAAAGTATTAGGATTGACAGCTTATAAGAATCTGAACAATTTCTTTGTGTATGTGTGTGCGCGCATGCGCGCATGTGTGTGCGTGTGTGTGTTCCATTATGGACCTTCTATTGAAAGAAACCTGTTGTTGACCATGTAATGTCACTTACGAACATAAATATTGTAAAATGACAATTTGACATTCAATCCCATTCAGCATTCAAGGTTTCATATCTTTCTAACCATGATCGGGTCAATCAAGCAGAAAAGAGTAGTGTCGTTCTGACTTATTAACAACTATGGGGATGGTGCTTGAACATATTTCGCAATATGAAGCAGCCTTGATTTCAGACTGAATTGGAAAGAGTGAGACACAGAGTCACATGTTGTTCCTGATTCTCATAGAGTGTTGCATACAATGTGGTTTCTTCTCATTTCTGCATACGGTTTCCTGGATGATGAGTTGGCTGCAACACAGGCCGAGTGTGAAGGTCAGGGGGTGCGGGGGCAGGGGATGAAAAGGCAGCCAGGCACAAATGTGCATCATTTCCTGTTTTGTTATATGGAGCTTTTGCCCTTCCTGCCAAGAATAGTCCTTTCAAATGCCCGCTGCACCTCCAAGCAGCAATGATCTTCCTGAACTCATTCATTAGTATTATATTACCATGCTCTGTAAACTTGCTCTTGTAAACTTGCTCAAACAGTAAGCCCTTTATGTTGTCAAAATAGCTGATTTAAACACATTGCAATAATGTACTATTTAAAACTACATCCAAAAATAATTTTATTATAATTCAATAGAATTCTCTAAAAATTTGAGCACGGCAATAATAACCAGTAAAGATATCAATCAATCAATGCTCAAAATGAGGTTGGTGGGCAGTATCAGTGTCATTTGATGCTTTTCAGTATTAATATATTGTACAAACAGTTTTCAAGCTTCCACTCAGATGAATGTAAACAGTATGCATGTGATAAATCGGAAGGAGGGAGGGAATGCAGTGAGGAATGATTGACTAAGTACACACTGAAACTGAACTGAATGAATTGAATTGCAAGTCACTCCACCAATACGAGTCATGGGCTAACACAGTATGGCATACCATCATCTGGAAGTAGCTTGAGAGAATGAGGCATAGCTAATTCTTTAGTGTCTGCTGACACTGTCTGGCACTCCATCCACATAATGTTACCTCCCAACACATTTAATTTGGTCTGTCTTAGCAGCCTTGTCAATATGAATCTGGAAAGCATTATATTGTATTTTTTATTCAGGCAAACTGAAAACAGTGGTTATCCAAAATAAACAATACACAGTGGATGCTGGCAGGCATCAGCAGTATGGTGCTGGTGAAAGCATTGTTTTTAATTATTCTGCATCAGTTCTAACACACAGGGCCATAGCCCTACACTGAGATGAGATTCACCTTCCTCAGTGTGTCAGTATGGAGGCACAGGCCTGGACTCAATTATGTGTTCGTAACTTTAACTGGCCAGTGAATCTATTACTTTATTCCAGAATTTTGTCATACATTTTGTAATTACATTTACCCAACAAAAGGGCATTTTGTTACATATAAAATTTTTGTGACTGAATTTTTTATTTTATTATTACAGCAGGGAGGACTGGATATAATAGGACAAAATACTAATTAGAAAAAAACAATTTACATAAAGGATCAGCAATTAAAGTTGTGAATATAATGACAGGAAAAAGAAAATATAATACCTTCCTCCTTACTCGCTCCCCACCCCCCATTCTAAAGAATCCCAAGGGAACTCACATACTCCCAAGACACCACAGCTATTGTCTTAACTGACTGAGCAGCAATAACATTCCACATCCTGATGCTTTTCTCTGTAGCACCATGACTACAAGCAGTAGATAACATCATATACAACACATCCACAAGGAAATATTCAAATGACAGAGGCGTCAGAGAGTGTGGTGGCTTCCATTGCTGAGCAATCACTTTCTTTGCTGAAGTCAGTCCAACAAGAAAAACATGTAACTGACGCTTTGGGAAACCAAGAGACAAGGTCTGGGACACATTTAATCGTGAGTCAGATCAAAATCTAATTTTGACTGAATTCAGATCATAGAGGGCAGATGTCATGACACTCACAGAGGAGGAGTATTTCTTTTTAATTCCAAAGCCAAAATTCCTGCGTGCCTTCTTAAATTTTAACAGCGCCACGATTCTAAAATCAGACTATATGTCTAAATTATACATTGGATGTGTTTGGACATAATTTCTGTTCATGTGGTAAAGCAGGAGGATGGTCTGAGAGGAAATGATGAGTAAGAAAACATAAGAACCTAAAATAAAATTGAGAAGTTGGTCAACTGACAGGGAAAAACAACTCAGTCTATATGCAGTACAGAGTCAGCGGCTCTTGCATAACAATTTTGAGGGGGCCTTCACAAGTTCTACGTCTGTTTCCAAGAATGTGGTTTTTGAAGTCATTACTGTTGTGCATCATTCATCGGGGTAGTTTGGGATCTATAGATGCAGAGAAGATGCTTATCTTCTGACAACACAGCCCAAGCAGCGCAGGTTTGTGGTTTTTATGTGTGAACCCCTGCTGGTGTGTTTGTATAAGCACCCCTAAAAGGAGGCTCACACACAAGGGGTCTGTCTCCACACCCACGGTGCTGCTTAAACCGTGGCACATCCCAGCCCACACCGCTTCAAGCTTGTTACTGGCAGCCTGTACACCATATTTGCAATTATGAAGCAGCACTGCATAGCGGTTAGATAAATGGGTTATGGATTTCAGACTGGAAGGTTGAGAACTGAATTCTGATTTTACATCCCTGAGTGACATAGTGAGGCTAAATTGCTTCAGCAGATATCCAGCTATATATACGTATAAATCTTATTTGCCTAAGATTTACTCTATATACAGTTTACATGGACAACAGCATCTGGTAAACACACACACACCCACACGCACACGCACACACACTCACACAGACACACATATATACACGGACAACGAGACAGATATTTGTTTCTTCAGATTTTCCATTCAGGGCACATCAGATAAAGCCTAAATTTGATCAGCACCCACAGTGTGGGCAGTGAGAGAACACATTTAAATCCAGAGGTCCAGGGTGTGCTCCAGGGTAATCAGAATTTTCAGCTTCACTGGGGCCACAGTGCAGTGAGTAGGGCTGCACTACATGAGGGAGAGTAACGAGCACAGGGCCTCTGAAAGAATTCCCTCCGAAAAGAAATGGCCTCAGCATATGGTTTGAAGACGTCAAATCATGCATACACTGTCAATTTGTGGAACATCGGTGTTACTCAGTGCCTTTGTTCCAAAGTATTAATTTATCCATTGTTGCAAAATATTCTTTGAGTGAGAACTTATTCTACAGTAACATCTGGGATTCTTTCAGCACGCACTCTTTACTGGTCGAGGCTTAAAGATTTCTCCATATGGGTAGAAACTGAGGGCGCAGTGAACTACTCCAGCAATCAAACACTGAGTGGGGATGAGCTCTTTGGTCTCTATATATAATCCTCCTCCACTTGGACCAGCCTGGAAGCCCCCATCCCCAGCAAGAAAACCCCTGCCACTGTCCTCCTAAAATGCATCTGTCCGAGCCCCAGTGCCCTACATTGGTGGATAAACCATGCCATCTGCCCCCCAGATTCCACATACACCCCTGGTCCCAGGTCCATAATCTCCTTCTAATCCAACAGACAAGGCCCAGTGATGGTCCGATCACAGACCGGGCATGAATCCCTTTCCCAGATTGCCATTGGGGGCTGAACCTCACACCAGCCTGCAACTGCAAGCACTGCTGCCTGAAGACAAGGGTCTGAGCCCAGCTCCTGGCCCCATCTAACCATAAGTAGAGATCATCAGGGTGCCTCTTCAGGGGAGTAAACATGGACCTCAAATCAATTAGTGGTCTTCAGAAAAGCCAACTTGCAGGCCGATATAAGCAGAGAGTGAAACCCTACACCCGCCTGATAGGATTTTAGTTGCCAGTCGCTCAGTCTCCTACTTGATCTTCTTAAATGAAAGGATTTAAAAGATTTCTACAGTTTGAGTATGGATTGGAAATGTATTGTAATGTTTATTTTGGTTCTTCTGTTGCATCCCACAAACTTATGTCCAAAATACCAATTTGAGGAAGGTCAGAACCCCAGATAAAGAATTAAACAGCAGTAACACCCACAGTGTCAGCCATGCACACTCATGGGCAAGCAGCAGACAATCAGGCTCCAAGTGTGACTGCGACAGCATGCTCATCCTGAGCTGGTGCCCATTGTTCTTGGGGAGCTGACAGGGAAACTGGAGAGTTTGACTACGAAGGCTTTATTCTAGATGTGTTTGTGTGTGTGTGTGTGTGTGTGTGTGTGCGTGAGTGTGTGTGTGTGTGTGTATGTGTGTGTGAATGATCCCCTTTTCCTCATACTCCGAGAGGCCAAGCATAGTCTGCTAAGTGCCCCACCTGCTCCACTAAATGGCAATCAGTGCTGAGATGCTTGGGTAATGGGTACAGTCGAGTGGGCAACCTGAACCAACTGAACAAGCTCCAGTAACAGAATGCTGATTACACATATATTTAAGTGAAGGGTGGTAGGTTAGGTTAGGGTAAACTTCACAGAGAAAGCATTAAGAGACAAGTAAACTTAGGCCTTTTGTGTTTTTTATCTGTGACCAATGGTCTGGCATGTGTGGACGTGACTAAATAGAGATAGAGGGAGAGAGGGGAAGCAGAGACAGAGTAAGCGTGCGAGAGAATAGCAGACAACAGAGAGTTAATTCAATGTGAACTTTTAATGAGAACTAGACACCTTTGAGCGCCTGCAACAAACCTGTGCTTGAAATCTCAGATGTAAAAAAGAGGAAGTGAAGCGAAAATTCTGAGCCAACAAAGTCAGAAATCACTTGCGTAAGGTGTCAGTTTGACAGAAAGACAGAGCTGGAAGGGGAGGAGACAATGACTGATTGAGATTTCACCCACAAACAATTAATGTTTGTGGAAGAGATACCAGATGGGAAATAACCTAGATTTCACACAATTAAAATAATCACATAGAATGTCCCATCTTTAAACAACAAAATGAATTAGAAAACAAAAACACACAACAGGAAAAACTTAAAACAGCTTTCTGTGGTACTTAGTAATGTGATTAAGCGCTCTCTACACTTCAGCCTCTTTCTGTACCTCATTACTCCACTGAAGGAAAGACAGAGTGGTGTTGCTGATGTGTACAGGCTGTGAAAGATAATTTCTTCCATGGCTTAAGAATGATGTTAATTCATTATATATTTGGTTGGTGGATACTCCGATCCCGGGCCACGCGCATTTTTTACCCACTGCCCAGTCACAAAACTTTTTCAGAGGATTCTCCAGATACCTTATTTCAGCACAGCTCCTGCCATTTTAAATAACATTCCAAGAGAGAATATGTATTTTATGTACTACAGCAAAGGGAAAATAAAAATATACTGTCCACACATATTTAGAGAATCATTTTCCATTTTCCCATATCATTGTGTGTCCCCTCCTCCTCAGCTTATTCATTCCTTATATTTGCTCTTAACAAATTAGAGAGGCAACCTATATCTCATACATGTCCTGTTAAACTAACTTGAATACTTCCAATAATGTGGGGAAAAGTCACAGGTGTGTACGTCCACCACTGTTGGGTCAGCAATGTGAAAAAAGTTGAGGTGGAACAGTCAAATATAGGCAAAAATGGCAGATAACCTGAGGTTGTCAAACAGAGAGCCACTTCAGGGGTGTGTGGTGTATGAGCGCTATTATGAGGGCTCTGTGTAGGGGGTATTCAGTGTATACGGTACTTAGGGTACTTAGCGTAGGGGTGCATCATCTGATGATGAACTGGCTATAAGAGTGAAATAGATCTTTACTCTTCTGTGGGACTGCATCGGCATGTAGAATATGGTGCAAGCAGAAATTGGAAGCCAGTAGTGTGAGTTGAGCTGAGACATCCATACTGAGGTTCATAGGTACCAGAAGAATAGGTGATGTAACATGCTCTGTCCAAGGCGAACAGGAGGATCTGGGAGTAAAGATCGTTAAACGTAGAGCGATTGGTGGGAGTCATGGCAGAGGTCTTGTAATGGGATCAATGTACATAATTAGACGACTCTCACACTGGAATCACCTGACCTTAGATTCTCCACTCCCCACTCCCAAGAAAATTGCTTCAAGCCTCTTGGTTTTCCAGCAATTAACAAGCCCATGTGATGCTGTCTCCTGTAAGCTGATTTCAAAGAGCTTGTGCAACAGCCAGTTTAAACTGGGACAGTATTACTACTTAATTCAGTTGCAGGGTTGGATTAGGCTGTTTCTACACATTAATTATTCTGGTTCTTATGGGTTCGATAAGGGCTGTCTTTCACAAGATGTATGTAGTTTTCAAGAGTAACGAGAAATACTGGCTTGTTTTACTATGTCAGGTTTAATAACATATGAGCGGTGAAACTAAAGAGCTGGAATTTCAACAAGAGGTTGGTGGGTTTGAAATCATAGGCGTAATTAAACGTGATTGTCATGTAATTGGAAAGATCCAATTCAGTCTGTGCTTCCACAATAAATGTTTCTGTTGTAAATACATTGTATAGTCAATATAAGCTTTGTATCTCACCATGGATAAAGCCAACTGCTACCTAAATAAATAATATGATATCTAGGTATCATTAAATTCCAGAGAGACAAGAAAGGGTTTTCAAGAAAGAGGGCCATAATTAAATGTAAACTGGGTTTTTAGGTGATGGTTTTATCCTGAATTCACAATTCCATTTACTATACCTCTAGTTGTGCACCTGAATGGCACATTTGTGTTGCCTTCAAGGGTTTATATAAAAACTCCATAAGGAGGTCTTCTCTGTTTGTGTTTGCCGCACAGTTCACACGTCAAACAGCTATGGACCATACACTGTCTCTGGCAGACAGAGGTTTTGTGAAGTGAATACAAATTGGGAGCCGTAATAACCTGCAAAAGCATAGAGTAGATCTTCACAGACAGAAGTGTGAGCTTTTCAACACATATATGAGGTACATTTTAAACTTGTTTTAATATATCTTTTAAACCAGGGGTCAAGTTGTTGGTAGGTGTCCACATGTGAGTAAATATTTATAATTCTCTACACATCAATCTGACAGAACCAGACAATCCAGACAGGTAATGCACGGGGGGAAATATCCATTCCTTGCAATCCAAAATACATGAGGGCACACTGGATTGACTATTCTTTCCTGAATTCACTTTGAGTCTGCAGAGGGAGAGCAAAATAAACACTCTGAGAAGCAATGAAGTTTTTTGTTTTGTTTTTTGCATCTTCACAATCCAGGATAGGCTAAAACAGTTCAGGTCAAATTTTGTTGATACTTTACGTCTTGAAAGCAGCAGATGTACACACAAAATGTGTAATGTCAATAGTAAGGAAGAAAAAGAGGTGCTAAAGAAATCTTTCAAATGTATCTGGAATCAAGCTAGTGTAATTCAAAAGATGACTAAATGCAATAGTACAATTTAAAATGTCAGAAAATCCATCTTTGACTTTCAAATTAATTTCAACTGATTTTTACTATAGTTCATGTTTGCGTCCTTATTTCTGAATGGTAAATGGTAAAAATGCTGCCCTTGCTTCAGTGTGTGATTCAAAAGTAAGCTCAAATGATTTTAAAATTGTACTATGTCAGTGATTGGCTGAGTGTTTAAAGGCTTGTTTGGCTTGTTTCTTAATGTAAAAAAAGAAGTTGCTATTCTAGGCTACAGGAGTTTTGGGCCTACTGGCAGGGTTCACCAAAGCATTGACTTTTTAACCTGCTGGCACGGCATATTCATTCTGAAGTAGCAGGACTCAAGCAGGAAACTCGAAAGCAAGCATTATAAATACATTTTCATGGAATGATAACAGTAATAAAACTATTGCATTCTGTCCACAAGCCTGCTGAATTTTTAAAGCTTGTCGGTCCCAGCAAGTTCACCATTGCTTTGATACAGTGAATGGGTGAAGGGAGATAGGGTGGCGGGCAGGAGGGTAGGAATATGGGTATGTGTGTGTGTGTGTGTGTGTGTATGCAGACAAAGCTTGGCTCCAGAGCCCACCGCTCTGGCTACTGCCAGCTCAATGCCCCCAAGACACCCAGACTGCCTCTCCCATTGATTCCCTATTAAACTCTGCAGGCCCCTCCCCCCCCCCCCCCCCCCCCCCCCCCATACCCAACCCCCTAATCCTCTTTAGCAACAACAATCACATTGGAGGAACAAAACAAGGAATATGTGTCTTTCCTTCCAAATGTTACCAAATCTGTTTTAAGTGCAACCCAGAGCTCAAGCGGCTTAGCATTATTTGATACTGCTTAATATGGCTATATTGAGAACTGTGGTTTGACATGAACAAGGGAAAGTGGAACTAAATAAGCGAAAAAGTACAGCTTTTAACTAAATGAAATTACAATGACAGCAGTTTGAAAAAAGTTAATTCTGTTTTACTTCAGCAAGGTAGATCTTTAAATTGTCTGTGTCATTTTAAATGTGGGTCACATTGAAGGGATAAGCTCCTCATCTAACAGTGAAAACAACAATTTGTTTATGTGTCTTTCAGCTAAAACCGGAAACTCAAAAAGCAGTCATAAAATGTAACAAGGGAACAAGGTTTTTTTACAACAAACCACCTGAAGCAAAATGGATAGGATGAAACTATTTCAGCAGGGTGAAATGGATACACAAATAAAAAAGCTAACAATATGGCGGTGCTATATTAAGAAATATGCAGAGTATAAACTAACGTATTATGCAAAGATCTGTCATAAATAGGTAACTGCTTCCAAGCGGAAGTGTGACAAGTCTCTAGTAAGCCCTCGACCTATTCTGGGAGATTTAAGAAGATAATCAAAGGTTAAGAACCGCAAGTGGTCGTGAAGGATGGTTATGTCACATTACTGACTCTCTGTGAATGGAAGGGGACGATGTGATGTGATGTGATGTGATGCGATGTAATGTAATGTAATGTAACGATGTAAATGGAGTGCCAACAGTAGCCTTGTGTTGGATGGATTTATGCGTTTCTCAGCCATGCATTTATCCAGGAGTGCCTTAACAGCTAAACGTATTAATTTTAGATTAAACCTTATCTCTCATCGTCTTTATACGAAGGCGTTTTTTTATTCAGACCAATCAAATATTATTAAATGGGTTCATTTCCAATAAAAGAAAACTTTCTATTTCAATACTTTTCAATGCTTTATAATACTAAGTGTGTTATTCGTTACACGTGTCAGGCATACTAATAGAATTATTTGCGTCACAACTTCCGACGTCTTCCATTCCTTTTTTCCAAATATCGTTTTCTAAAACGTAAGCCCACCTCGTGCGTTCACTTCTGCTTTTCACGGTGACATCACGAACCAGTGGCAGCTTGGCTATAGATGGAGCTGTCGAGTGCTTATTGCGGGAGTACCCCGGCAGCAAGTCCCTTATTACAACACAGCCCCCTGCTTAGGGAGGGGGAGCCGCCGAGTAGATTGCCGATGACACAGTCTCATCCGTGAAACTAGAGACTACCAATTCAGCTCCGCATACTGACCCTACGAGCCAACGAGAGAGCAAATCCATTGGGCGACATCTACAGCTAAAGCAGCAGGAGAAAAGAGACTGGAAGAAACGGGGGTAGTTCAACGCAGGGAAGCGGCCGAGAGAGGGAAACGCACAGTACTGTAGCTACAGTTTTCTTTCCCCAGTGAGAACCATTCAGTCTCCTGAATTAACCTCGTATCCATTCAAAAACAGAATTTTAGCAAGTATAAAACATCCAGACGGCAAAACTGGGTAAACTCTGGGAAAGCAATCGACAACCTTGATACCTTCACAATGAAGAAAAACAATTCGGCCAAACGGGTGAGCTGTTTATAACGTTGCATGTGTTCAAATAGCTTTGGGTTCACAAAAAATATGCTCTTTCTTCCTTTGAGGATGTTACCAGCTGACAAAAAAACCCATGGAATACGCATCAGATAGCGATTTTAACTGCGTTAAACAATGTGTTTCTTGCCTTTCTACTTGATATGCAATTTTTGTTGCATGGTGTGTGTGTATCCAAATGCTGACGAATTTGTCACCGGAGATCAGGCTGGACATGTAGACTTGCAATTATCGTGGTCGCCCTGCAGTATATTAGTGCTCTAGTAGCCTACTGTTATTGTACAATGATTCTATGCAGATGGATACAAGTATGTGTGCTTATTGTTATTTAATTGTATGGAATTCATGATGTGCTGTCTGTAATATGGCATATACCGGTGCGCTTGTGGGTGGATCTATGATTTAAATATTCTTTGCACTTTTAGCCCAGAATTTAAATTTAAGGGTAATAACGTGAATTATATATTGTCCAGAGATTGTGTATAATGGTAATACGTCGCGAGGAAAATAAAATACGGTCCGCGCGAGGAATGTGACAGCATCTACATGACAAAAGAAATGACTGGGGCTCAGTAGCCTTTGCAAAAGTCGCTCCTTTTCCAGTCCGTGCGGTCTCTTTTGAATCTAAATGAGGGTCTACGGTTATTTTATGTTCACGACGCTTGTCAGTATGTAATATGCGTGGCTCATATTTCTTCTCCGAACATTCATTCAGGGCCCACAGGATGCCAACCAACCTTCGTCTCAGCCGGACAAAATCGGGTGGATTCGCAAGTTTTGTGGCAAAGGGATTTTCAGGGAAATCTGGAAAAACCGTTTCGTGGTGCTCAGAGGGGACCAGCTCTACATCTCAGAGAAAGAGGTAAGATTTATTTATTCTACATGGCGGCAGTGAACATTTTTTTAAAGCGTTTTTTTAAAAAAATGAAGCATTATGTAACTGTAATGTCCAAATTGTGAGAGAATTAAAACAATAATTATTTTCAAGTAATTAACATTTTGACTGATTAGTAACATTATTCTCTGTTATCCTGCGGTGCTTTGAACTTTCCACGGGGCAAAGCAGCAAGCAGGCAGACTTACTGTTCTTGTTAATGGTCTTGTAATTATACTGTAATAAAGAAGGCGACTGTTGACAGTATCTTATTATTATTAGTATAATATTAGTAATAATATTAATATTAGTATAATAGTATAATATTACCAAACATGACGACTGTTTACAAATGAAAGACCTCTCTCCGTTTTGACCATAAGTTTATTTCTTATGCAGTGAAAAGCCACCCCCCCAACACATAAGCATAATTTTGAAGCTGCATTTTCTTTGTAGACTAAGAATCAACACTGTAATCAATGTAGTGATTGAAGTGTACAATAATAAAGACCTGTTTGCTTTATTTATTGATTGATTTGTTGATTAATCAATTAATTGATTGAGCTGCATTCCTCATGAAAGGAGAAATTCGCCCATTTGATATCCTTTTTAAGATTCACGAAAGACCTTATTTGTTTTGACACATGAAATTGATCAATACTTCCATCAGAGCCCCATGCAGAGAGACTTAGTCAGACCTATAAATTGAAACTACAGCTGGTGTAGAACACTGTGATAACGAGGGAAGAAACCACCTCCACAGTGTCAGTGATGTTCCTCGGTTCTGTTCCATATGAGCTAATGACTGCTGGAGCAAATTATTTTTGTAATTGGAGAAAATGCTCAGGAAAATGCAGAGTTTTTTTCTCTGCTTATCCATGATTTCTATATTTTTAAAAAAATAGAACCTTGGAGCAGGATGTGACCTGGAAGTGTTCTATGTTGACCCCACCTTTACTCAGTGACAGCCAGCGCTTTTGATTGACATCGACAGAAAGGAGAGATGCAATCTGTGTGACAGGCAGGCCCTTTGGGGAAGTGGACAAAGAATAATGTTAACACGTTACAGCCAGCCACACAGTTATTATCAAAGAACATTGGGCTTGCTTGTTTGTAAAAGGCTGGTAGTGTGCTGAAAATGTTTGTGGTCTGCCTTATGGGCATCTCTTGGATCTGTAGAGAGAAATCACTTGGGTCCGTAGATCATCTCAGTGTCTAATTTTATGAGCATTCTGCGCTAATTTTTTATTAATTTTTTTGCTAATGAACCTACTGCATGTCGATCCGTGGGTGTATGCTTTGTAAGAGCAGTGTTGACTAAGGTGAAATTGTGATGCTTGGATTCAGATCCAGAGCTAAGCTAATGGCATCGGCTCATATTTGAGGAGCTATAAGCATCATTGCTTTAAGCCTGGAGAGCAGCTTAACGCTTGACCCAAGCTGCGAGACTGTTTGCCTGTTTCAACCGCTTCTTGTCCTTCCTGAGGTTTCAGAGGTCTGAGACACAGTTTACTGGGCCCAGGGACCAGTGTGTGGTGCAGGGGCAGCAGGGTGGAGGGACCCTCAGCACATGTCGGTGGTCTGTGCCTCGGGGAGAATGCAGTGAGCAGGAGCGCTACCGCTCGCCCTGAAAAAAGGTTCACGTGAGGACTCGCGCAAAGAGCCGGGCCTCTCTCCTGCCTCATCTGTCAACCCCTGAGGCCCTCCTCGGCAACCAACCATCAGCTACTTTGTCAGCAGACGGCAACGCCACAGTTAGTCTCCTGCATTGGGTTTGTGGGAATTTTAAAGAGGTTTAGACTACCTGCTGCCTTCCTTCTAGCAGGAAAACGTGACTCAGCCTTAAGGATAAAATGACTGATCTATTCCCTCTTGCTGTGAAAGATCAGTTGTTTTATAATTGCTCAGTTTTTCACTTGGACAACTGGAAGTTTTGACTGTTGACACTATTTTCATTGTTTTGGTTTGCTGTTATCGTTATTTATTTGGTGGCTGCTCTTACAGTGACTTACAGGAATATGTGGCAATGGTGTTGGTGCAATATCACCTTCTCAACTGAGAAAGAATGCAGTATGTTTGATACAACAAGTGGTCAGAAGGGAGCAGTTCCAGAAACCACACTCCAGGCAGAAGCCATCTGTACAATTCAAAGTTTTGGTTTGAAAAAATCTGTCTGAATCTAAAATGCAGATTGCTCTCTGGCCAAACGTTTCATCAGTGTTTAAGGACAACAGTGTAGCGTAACAGTGAGAGGACTGGGTTTTGTAACTTTTGTAAAGGTTGTGGGTTCAGTTCTCAGCTGGGAAGCTGCAATTGTACCCTTGTGGACAGTACTTAACCTGTATTGCTTCAGTAAATATCCTGCTGTGTGAATGGGTTGTATTTGAATGTAATATTGTGCAGATTGCTCTGGAAAATAAATCATTCCTAAATACTTTGCAGTAAAGTTTGTGGGGGAAGTTCAGAAGTCATTTAATGCCTGCACTTTCTTCTGATTTGTACAATGAAATGGAAGCCTATTGGACAAAACTAGGTCCTAAACCAAATGTAACACAATGCATTTAAGCATTTCAGTATAAATATGATGCTAGACACTAGAGTCCTCTATGATAATAGAATCATTTTTCTCATTTCCTTAAATGTTTTTCAATAACCTCATCATTGTTTTAATGAAGCTCATATGCATGAAATACCCTCTGCGAGTGTAGATTGTCATTTCTGGAGTGTGTGCTGAGAAGCAGATGTCCCCCCTCATGTTCTCATGGTTTGGTTCTGTGTGTGTGTGTGTGTGTGTGTGTGTGTGTGTGTTTTAAATCACTCTGCCAGAGTCTCTGCGCTGGCACCCACATCTGAGTCAGACCCTATCACGATCTGACAGAGCACACCCGAGAACTGAATGCTGATACAGTCTGAACAGTTCCGCCTGAGACATCTTACCATTTATTTGGCTGGTAGCCTTACCCAGTGTGACTTACAAAGCCATCATGGCTCATAGGAGCAGTGGAAGCAGAAAGAACAGCAGTAAAGAATGGCTTCAGTGAAATCAGTGATTCAGCTTTGGACTAAAAAACAATAATCTCTGTAACTGTTTAGGTGGTAAGCAGTCTTATCAAGATTGCGTTAGAAGTCCATCGTGGCACATTAAAAGAACACTAATGTACAGTAAGAACAATCCTACCAAAACAGCCAGTAAGACAGTGAATGCACAACAAGCTGAGAAGCAGTGTTACAGTATACAGCAGTTACCATTTTCTCATAAGTATAATGCCTAACTGGGCTCTAAGTACAACTCATGACTTGTGCCCAATAATGGACTGTACGCTCCACCATTGTTGGGCACCAGTGAGCTGCAAGAGTGTTTCGGTGTTATAGTATTAAACACCCAGGTTTTTGGTGAAGAGGTAGGTTTTCAATCAGTGCTACAAAATGAGTATCCATTTATAAAGTTCTGAAAGCTAAGGTGCCTCATCCTTACTGACCACTGTGTGATCAGTACGACATTAAAAAGGAGGGGATTAGGGTGTGTGGCTGTTTAGGAGCCAAATGACTGCAGGCTGATGAGTGAAGAATGTGTGTATGGTCATGCTCTGAGGATTGATAAAAGAAATGGTGTCTTTGAGGTACAGCTAATGTATCTTGGGAACATTGAACTGTGCAAGGTAATTTTCTCCACTTTTTAATTTGCTCCTTTCCTTGTGTGAGAGCTAACATTTGGATGTGCTAATTCCTTGCTGTGGTGTGCGTTTAATGGAAGGTAGCCTGGTCCGGTTGACCAGAATGGTTTTGCATTTGATGTACTGTAGACAGGAAGAATGATGATCTGAGCATGAATGGGGAGGTTAGAAGAGCAGGAAGGAGCAGCTGCATTGTGAATGAGTAGAAACAGTTGGTTGGTATTGGTGGAAAGGTAAGGTAATAGCAATAGCAGTAGTTCAGGCTAAATAGCACAATGTACTGGACCAGGAGCTAAGTGGAGTATCTGGTAAGAAGTGCCAGACTCTTCTTTCTTTAAGTTGGTTAGAGATTGTTATTGATCTGGGGGGGGGGGGGACATTATAGACATGCCGTATTGCATCTCCAGATTTGTTCTTGTAAATCTGAACATTGTATTAGCTCGCAGTTGTCTGCACAGATGCAAGATCTTTTATATGTCAAACACTGATGGGGAATTTCCCATCATAGCAGTGAAATCACTCCTTGTTCTCTACCGCACCTAAATTGGGGGGGGTGATTTATATAGCATGATAGCTGAAGTGCTTCACCCCGGAATTACTTATCAGCTATGTTCAAGATTAGCTTTCCTCCCTCTGTACAGTTCTTTTCAATAGAAACATTATACAAACAAACCATACATTTAGATCATCTTTTTGAGAGATGAGTTCATTCAGTATTCAGAAATCCTCTAATGAAGCAAAGTCAGCGCTAGCTGTACACGCTCTGTAACCACTACCTAAAATGTTTTTGTGGGGGATGGGTGCAGATGAGTATAAGAAGTCACTTGGTAGCAAGTAGCAGGTTTTTGCTGTCGCCAAAAACATTCTACTTTGCAGGATGTTACTCCTCCTGAATGTTGTGAAGATAGAGAGGTGTTTTAAAAAGGGCCAAAAACACTAATACTTTGGCAGATAGCTCAGTGACTGTACACCTGGTCTCTGTTGGCAACTCATCTGTCAATAAGAAGAAGAGCTGAGCCTGAGGTTTGTGTAGCACAGCTGAAGCTTGAAGTTTGTGTCAGTGTCCAATCGCAGAACCCTTGTTGTGTCACTTATCTTTCTGTGAGCGCAAAGCCCCAGTTCTCACAGGGAGGTGTGCTGGTGAATGAGTCATATTGGGCCTTTAGGGGCAGTGTGGCAGCACACAATGCTGGGGCACACAGCAGTGGCAGATGGGTCACATGGTGTGACCCGGGCTTAAGAGTTACCTGAGATTCTGCTCACGGAGAGTCCGCAGCCTGTTACAGGAAACACCCTCTGTGATGTACGCACTCATATTTGACATTAAAACAGGACTGTGGTTTTCACTTCTCGTCAACATTTTCTCTGTATAATCTCATACATGGTTTGTGTAATTTTGTGGTTTTGTCGCACGATTTTCATGGAAAACCAGAAGGGCAGAGCTAGGAATTTCTCCATCAAAATCCCCATGAACTAGTCTCCTGATAGCCAGCCGCGTGGGTAAACACAAAGATGATTTACGTCCTGGCAGCTGGGATCTTGCCAGTGAGGGGGATTGAGTGGGCTGGGTTTAGCTGTTTTACTGAACAGGAGAAAAACCAATTAAGTGAAAGGTGCTAAATTAGAAGTAGTGCTGTGCGTAGAACTAAATGGTGCTCTATGAATGGCTCTATGAAGTCAAGGGATGCGATTTAAATTATGACATCAGCCGGCCTGATAAGGGTCATATTTCATACCGAGTGACAAAAGCTCCCTTTGAGGTGGATACAGTAAGCCTACGAAAAGAAATGAAGCTGCCCATCTCTAGTGTTTTTTTGTTATTTGTGGTTTGCTGGGTCAGGATTTGTATTCAATCTGAGGCCTGTTTTCTGACTGCCTGGAGGGTTTTCTCAGACAGAGTAACGGAGAGTTTCCCTCGAAGCGGAACAGCTGTGGGTAAATGACGGTGGCCGTGTGGGCCAGCTCGGATTGCAGTGTGACGTGTTTTTGATGTCTGCGCTGTGGAGAGACAAGTGGAGGTTCAGTAAAATGGGCTGTCCATTGTGCTATCAGCGCTGACGGGCTAGCGCTCCCAAGCTGTCAAAGGTCATTTAATATTTGAGATGAGACCCCCGAGATATAATTAATTTACACTAATGGAGTCCAACAGTCATCATTGCAATCCGGTTATAATGGTTTTCCAAAACTGTTGTGGTCTCATTGTGGATTTTTTAATGTGAGTCATTTCTGATGCTTTCCCTAAAATAATTTTTTTTCAAATAACAGACATTTGGAGCCGACCAGTCTTAGCATCACACCAATTTTCCAGGTGCTGAATTGTCAAACCCTGATGTATCATGTCAGTGATACAAAAAAGATAATGTAGATTGCCCGACAGTGATTAAAAATATGAAATATTTGCGTAAAGAAAATAAACGGAATAATAACTGTTGCCAAACACGCAGAGGGTCAATTAAAAAGATATTTGTCTTAGTTCTGCTTTGTTTGCCTGGAGAGACTATTTGAAATTTTTGAAATTTCCTTTTTGTGACAGACTCATTTTTGACTTATTATTTTTAACATTAATAGAAAAGTGCCATCAATGGAGCTTTAGCAGTCGCTCAGGATGTATCACTGGTAATATATTAAATGTAGAAAGCATACAACTCTTTACAGGAGAGTGGCTCTTTGTTCTCTTTTCAGCAAAGCTAATTAATCTCTGTTTAGCCTGTTTTTGCTTTTCCAAAAAAACCCATTGCAAAGAGTCCCCCCACCCCTAGAGTGATACAGTGCCTTTAATAAATCGAATGCCAAGTGATGCTGTGACAAATGTCTTTCCAGACCAGTTTCAGATGCAAATAATAAAAGATTGTTGAATGGGAAGCTATTGACAACAGTTCTCAGCCGTTAACGTTGTGGTCACGACATCCTCTTCTCTAGAGACAAAGCTGGACGTTCAGTGAAACAGAACAAGACACTGGTGCCTTGTTTATGATTTGCAAGGAGAAGACAGGTGATTTTCAAAGAAAGGACAATTCTCTGTCTGTGTAGGCAAGGTGTGAAAAGATTTTTTTTGCAGCCCAGCTTCTGCTCAACTATAAGGCCATCAGCAGATGTAGACAGTTTTATTGTCACCTGCTTTACGATGTATCACCTGAAGTGGGACATTGCACAGCATGAGTGTGTAGTAGAGTTTGAAACACTGATGAGGCTCTCAGGTCCAGCGCTGCGATGTCAGCTGGATAAACTCCTCCCACAGCTTGTGACCATCTACCAGCACTCTTGCCAATGTGATTCACATTAGCTGGAAGACTAGCCATTGTTTCTCTCTCACTTGCTGGAAGAATGGAACTGTTGGAGCTGTAGTCTCTTTTTGCGGCCTTTGATCGCCCCCCCCCCCCATTTCCTTTGAAAGAGCCTAGTGAGGAACTGGGAGAGTGGGGGTCTGTCCTGTGCGGGAAGCAGTCCCTGGTCTCTCCCTGGCCTTGTTTCGGGGGGAAAGAGGGGAAGGCGGCCATTCTGATTCGGTTTGGGCCGAAGTCTTTGAAGTTGGGCGGCAGTGCCAGGGCATTGTGTCCACTCAGCCCACATGCCAGGCTGCAGCATGCTGAAGGGTACATCCTGGAAAGTGTGTCCCAGAGAGCGGGTCTTTTTTGTGTGCTGGCAAAGAGGCACACAAAGGATCAGTCAATGGCAGCCTTTCCCATGTTGGGGCGCACAAGGACCCCCTTGTGTTTGGAGAACAACAATCTTGAATCTTGTCCCCTGGGTCCTCATCTTTCTCTGTCTCTCTAGTTCTCTCCCTCTCTTTCTCTCTCTCTCACTCTCTCACTCCCTCTCTCCCATGCCAAAACACTTGAAGCCCAGTGGTACAGGAGTAATTAAGTCTCGATGATTGTTTAATCCCAGAGCCCCCCTGCTTTCTTTTCATTTGGAGCCGCAATTCTGTGCCAGTGCAGAGCTTGCTGGCAAGCAGAAAGGTGTAGGAGTGTCAGGGTGTTGGGTGGGAAAGGAGGGGAGGGTGGGTGGGATGGTTGCCATGACAGCGCATAAGTAGGCCTTGAAAGCTGGGCATAGGGCTTTAAGTATGCCTCCCGACTGGCAGCCTGCAGTGGTATAAGTTGGTGGGTTGTGACTCTAGGTGTGCCTGGGTGAAACTATGACCAATTCAGATTATTTTCGATACAGACTGGGCTTTCTGTTTGGTAATGGGGTAAATGGGGTTCGTCTGTAGTGCTGTGCAATGTACGAGCTGAGAGATGGTCAGTTTGGATGCTGCAGGGCAGCTGGGTGACTCACTTTCTTGTTGCCGATTGTGATTTGGCACCCAGACTGTGCCAGTACTAACTGTGGCTGACTGCCCCACATGGCAGGATGCAGTAATGGACCATAGCAATTCCCAGGGAGGGTGGGGTTCATTCGGAGGGTAGGCTGTGTCTCATCGTGCACCACGTGATCACTATTGGTTCTGTGCGCTCCTCAGACGAACCTGGTGGATCGTGAAAGCAAGAGAAAGGAACCACAGGACAACAACATCATGTGTTTCAGAAGAGAGCATGTACCTGCACTCTCCCAAATGAACAGAGGAGGTTGCAGGGGAGCGGTCCACATATGAATGAGAGCAAGTAGAGATCAGCAGTCAGGCACTTTTGAGTGGTGATGAAGATTGGAGGCTGCTTCTGGCTCTCTTTGGGTTAATGGAAGTATAGAGTAGCTCAGAGGAAGAGAAGAAGGAATGAAGGAATTCAGCAGTGTCAACAATTGTGAAGGCGGGTGAGGCAAAATAGCTGACGGTGAGAGGGAGTGAATCGAGCAGAGGACAGAGGAGGAATAGGGTGAAGAAAGTAGAAAACAATGCTCAGGGGAGTCATTGGCAGAATTGTTGAGACAAGAAAGAATCTTAGACATGGGCTAAAACAAAAACCTGAACCAACACCAGGCCTTTTTCCAATAAGTCTAGACACCCTTGAGCTAGAGCATGAATCTGCAGGTCATGGTGCAAGGCTGTAGACATATTATCTTGGGAGATTGGTGAGTGTGTGAGAAATCCAGTGAGGTGGATGTCAAAAGAAATGTACTGTGGAGTGAGACTGTGTTTCTGAAACCCCGGGACATTTGCCCATTAGTGTGGAAGGCGTGTGAGAGAGAGCCATGGGAGTGATGGGAGAAACGGTCATAGCAGGAAGAGGTCCTGACATCTGACTGAGCTGAGAAACAGAGGGAAGGGGTGCTAAACAAAGTACTTTCTCACTGTCTTTACTCAATGGAGCGAACAGCTCCATGCACTTACATCTCGCTAAAGTGTTATATGGCCAGCTATGCCAAAATACGCTTTATTGCACGCTACATGACATCTATGCACAGTAAAATAAACAAAAATTTGAGTTCATTTAAACTTCTAATAGTGTAAACAGGCATTTAAAAATAAAGAGCTAGTAGACATAATGTGAGCAATGCTGCACAGATGAAGTGCTGGTGAGGCTTTAAAGAATCATTATTGATTCATTAAATATTAATACACACAGATGCACAGGCAGCTGTGCATGCACATACGCACACAGACACACACACACACAGAGGCAAACATGCAACTGCCCCATATTCATACACCACACACTGCTGTGGAAATACACTGTCTACCCACTTCCACCTACCCACAAGTAGACTTCCTATTTTGAACCTGCTTTGCAGGGCTGACACCACATGCAGATCACGACAAGCACATCCTCTGTTGGCTGCTGAAGTTTGCCAGAGAGTGGTAGATTAGAGAATGCACTGTTAGTTCAGTGATTGCACTAGCCCAGGGAATGCTGCGTCTTTGGCACACAGGACATTTAAAAATCTGCGTTTTACACTAATTCACTTGCATTCAGATAGAAATAGTTTTTTCCTATAATATGTCAATTCACAATAATAGAACACTAAATGTTTGTCTTTCATTATTTTTTATGACACTTGTAACAGAAGCGGGATAAAATAAGCTACAAATAATGTTTTGCAGTTATGATCAAAAAGACATTTTGCCACACAAGCTAATCATAGGAAACCCTAGGAGCAATTTTTGCTTTATTTACTCATGTTCTGCCAGCTACAGTGGCATAGTCAGAAAAAATGTTGGCCTGTGAATAATTGGGTTGGCTGACTAGGTAGGTTTTTTCGGTATAATAAAAAATGCAGAATCCAGCGTTAACGCGACCTCTGTAGATGCTAATCGGTCACTGGAAAGGGGTATTGATTTGTTGCCTATCTGCTGGTGGGGGTGAGAATTCTCAGTCAACAGTACCAATCAGCAGCAGACTTTACCACCACTCCAAACTCCAGCTGAATGGGAGGGTAATTTCTGCTGGCTAGCCTCTGCATAAACTGACATTCGGTGTTTGTTTCTGCACGACTCAGAATACATGAATGGCTGGCGAATCTCTGCATGTACAGATTAAATTTTATCTCACGTCCTCTGAGAGGTTGTCCTTAGGCCCTTCATTATATGGCAGTCGACAACCTCTCTTGAAGCTATTTCAATTTTTATCACATGTAAATTGTTTTCATTTTCATGGTACCTCATGGAGAACCTTGTTAAAGCTTAAGGGTTTATTTACAATTGATTGCTCAGAAACACTGCAGATTTTCTTGAATAATTAGGTCATTAATGAATCATGCTGTTTAGTACCCAGATATTCTTTTCGTGACTAAGAAATCATCATCATTTAGCTGCTAGCAGAAACAACGATGAAGAGCCTGTTTTGAGCAGGACAATATTTTCTGGTTTGGCTCTGTGCCCTTTCTAACTCACCCCTCAGTGGGTGAAGTATAAAATCCCTGAATAGTGTAATCACTGGCTTATTTTGTCTGACACTGAATCATCCTCATTAAAATGCCTTGTGGTTGCCACCTGTGCTATAGCAGACTGAGAGTGAAAGGTTTGTAATGATCGTCAAGGAAAGTCCAATATGAAACCTAACAGGGAACTATCTCAAGAAACTAAAGAATGAATGCATCCACACAATGGTTTGAGTGTTCCTAAATGTGTAGACAAGTCTGTAAATTGGGTGGATATGGCAAGGGAGGACACTGAAGATACAGGTTTTTTTCATGATGCCATTGGAATGTCCAAAGAAACTATGAAAATGTCGACCCCAAACCACAGCCTTTTTTCACTTTACACTAATAAATGAATGGATACATGATTAAACATTGACAATTTATCATTCAAATTACTTGGCGTACGTGACATACATTTTATGGTGGATAGCTGTATGGTTGGAGATCATATTACTGCCAAATCGTCAGCTCTGTCTGACTCATGCTTCTATCAACCGAACATGATGTGACTTGGTTATGACTTGTGATCTCTGATTCGCCTTACTAGTTATTCATGGAATAGGGCTCTTTACAGCTCTCAACAGTAAAAAAAAAAACTGCAGAGACACCACCATCCCACCACTGCCTGCATTTATAATGAATGACTGACTTTTGAAGTATGTAATGTAAAATATGCCATTTTCATCCATGTACTTCACATGTGAATTAACTATACTTAATGTTATATTTAAAAATCAATTCAATATTCTGTTCACTCCACTAAATCTCACTTTCATAAAATGTATGTCACGTATGTCAAGTACATCCAAGTCTATTGAACTGTAGGTCCATTCAGGCCATTTTCATTACGTCACAGTGTAGGTGGCCAGCAGAGTGAGTGTGTCACTGCAGTGACTGACAGGGAATACCTTGGATTTATAAAACTAATTAACGAGGCCATGACTGCAATGGGCTCGTAATTGGGAAAGGCTTCTGGGAGTATTTCTGACTGTCTGCTACCCTGGCAACTCTTGTCAGGATGGCTGTGCTTGTCTCAGAGAGCACCAGCCACGGATTCCCAGCACTTCAGTTAGCTGATATTTTTTTGCCATTTGGTCTGTGTATTTTTCGTGAACTTTGGTGAGACTAATAATATGTGTTTAGTCTAGCAGAGTGTTCAGACCAGGCATGAATGCAGAACGATTGTGAAACAACGTACGTGCATTAACATTAACATAGAGCTCTGAGCATTGTGTGGGCTGCGTAAGTACCCTGCCTAAAACTGTGTAATTAACAATGTTTTAACCTGGAGTAGCTCATGGGCGCAGAGCTTATCCATAGTCTTAGAGTGTGAAGTTGCTTTCTGTAGAAGACCAACAGCCCAGCAGATTACTAATCCAGTGCTGAGTAGTAGGCAAAGAGCCTTTTTTGGTCTTTGGTGGACTCTGCAGTGCAAGGAACCTAAGGAACGCTACCCACAAGGTCACTGATCCACACTGGAAGAATTTTACACTTGCTGATGGCTTGTCTTTTTTTCAGTATTGATGGTTTATTACAAACCGCAACTGAAATGTACGCTCAAATTGAATCAAGGCCATAGCCTCAATATACTATTGTTAACACGGTAGTGGTTATGTGAAAAACAGCCTACACTTACTGACGAAGTTCCTGGAATTACAAGCTCCTTTCAGGCACCTCAACAGTTAGCTGGCGACAGATTTAAGTAGAAGAAAAAAGCTTTTGCCTAATTAAGGGCCAAATGAAGCTCTATGCTTTTAGAGAGCCACCACACACCTTCATAAAGCAGTAATGAGGTACTGACCCTATTAACTGCTATGGGCAGTGGGACTGTATGGCTTAAAAAACTCAAAAATTGCTTGATAATGGAGAAGTTGATTATGATAAAGTGATTTTATTAGGTGCATTTAGTTATATCTTGTAAACTCTCCCTTCGTTCAATGGCAGCTGTGCTACTCTCTGGCATGCTGTTAAATAGGGTTAGGGGCCAGTCCTCCGATAGAGTGTCCCATGCAGTATTTACACAACTCTTTTGGTTCTCAGGGTTCTCTCCATGTAATTTGGTTGTAATTTGGCCCCAAAGGTCCGTAGTGGGATTTAGATCAGGTGACTGTGACTCCTGAGAATTGCCTCTTCTTCAAACGACGCTACACTCGGCTAGCGCAGTAGCTAATGGCGTTCTCCTGTTATACAGTTGACACATACTTCAAAAAATGTTCTTTTTGACTGCCACTGTAAAACAAAAAAAAAGAAGAATAAATTAAAAGCTTGTGTTCTGCATTGCATTCGGAGCCTCTTCCTCTCCTGCATCATGCGTAGGCATCTGCTTACAGTGCAGGTCCAAACGTGCACCCTTCAGTTGGAAGGCAGTGTATAAAGGCTTATTTTTATACTGCTGGACGCATGCTGTCAGCGTGCCCGTAACCTCAGAAATTCATATCTGAGCTATCGCTTCACGACTTCATTGCACGTGAAACTGAAACCTAATATTTTCAGTCCCCAGCCACCATTAACTGTCTATGTGTCAGAACGGTTGCTTTGAATACACAAATTAAATATGAACAAAATACTGCAATTGAAATATCAAATTTTAGTAACTGTTGGTAATCATGAATATTCCTTTTAGCTCCTGTATATTACAATGTTTATTTGATTTAAAGATAAACCACGCCTTTAAAAGAGGGTTTTATATTTCTTGCCAAGTAAACATAAGTTTACTACTATATCCCAAGCACCAATCCAAAAAATGCATTCTTTTTGACATCACGCCACCTTTGTGAAGCTTTATCATTTTTTGACCGTTCTTCCTTCCAGTTGAAATTTACTACTGTTAGCCACTGGCAGCTTGTTCAGTGTTGAGGGCCACAGAAAAATCCCAGTGGAAGTGATTCATGCATTTGACCTGTGGATGAGAAGGCTCCGTTCAAGAGAGCGGGTGCCAAAACGCTCTCTTCTCCATCACGCTGTCCATGACAATTAGCGTCAGGGGACTCATCCTGCTGCACTCTGACACTTCACTCTGTGATCACGGACGCGGTGTGAAAGGATGTGAATGAGAGAAGAGCTGGCCGCATCGTCATCGCGTTCAGAAGCTTCATTGGTCGGGCAACGTTCACATGCTGCATGGCTGTGGCACGGGTCAATGATAAAGATTTTCATCCAGGAAATTCTCGTTTCTGTGTTCAGAACACCGCTTTGCATGCTGCTGTTGAGTGATTGTGAGTGTGCTTTCTCATTTAGTTTGTTCGCTTTGGTCCAAATCAGTTGGAGTTTTTACTTTGTTGCATTTGTTCAGTGGGTTTGATTAGGTTCCCCATTGCCTAACTTCAAGCAAACTGCAATTTGTAAACAAAAGCCGTGCTGTCAAGCAGGTTGTTCATTGATTGGACAGAAATTTGGCGGGGTAGACTCACGACAAAAGAGCAATTTCTGGTTCTGATCCAGCGCCAGTCGCGCAGTGCCGATTAGGCCTATGTGTCGCGCTGTATAATTCTGAGAGCTCTTTGCTCAGAGTGTGGTCTGTGTGTTCATGCGAGTGATGGTACAGGCCTGTGGGTTACAGCCTCTGGTGCTGTCTGTGCTCGTGAGACTGAACTTCGCCTAAACAGGAAGGACATATATATGGTACAGATCAGATGGGAGGCATTGTGGGCATATGGTATACAAGGGGCTTACTTCTGAACAGAACGAGCAAGATCTTTGTCAGCAGGGGTCACGGGTTTGAGCTCTGATGGACTGTTTAAAGCGTGAGCCAAATTAGGAACCGGGTACAGAGGAATCTTGGGAGGCTAGAAGAGAGAAACGGAGGGAAACACAGGAGGGGCTCTTTTGAAATTCTGCTTTTCATCTTGAAACGCTAAAGAAGCAAACCTTCTGCTGCTGCTTTCTCTTGTTCCGCATGCTCCCTCGCTCAGCCAGTGCATTGAGGGAATTTCTGCATATTTGATCTTTTCCAGCACATCCCAGCATTTTGCTAAACACACACAGCGGCGGCAGTTGGCTCTGCCCGCCTTCCACCTGCCCCCACCTGTTCCTCCAGCCTCCATCACTAAGACAACATGTGCCAGAGAGCAGGGGGCGGAGGGTGTCGGTTATGGAGCTATTTTTGCTGCTGTGATATCACCGTGCCTATCACTTTGCACACAACGCTCGCTCTCTCCCACAGATCAGCTCAGAGAAATGTGCAGCATGAAACATTAATAAGAAGGTCTACCACACTCTCTCACCCCCTTACAATTTGATTTTGTGTGTGTTGTGTGTTTGTGTGTGTGGTGTGTGTGTGTTTGTATTCCTATGTACTGCAGTATAATGGGGTTACGGAACTGTGCAGTAGGGCTTTTCTGTTGAGCAAAGTAACCTGAGATTCTTAATCTGAATTGCTGTTCAGCTGTACAAGTGTACACTCTGGATAGGAGCATCTGCTTAAAGCGTAAATACAAATGTACATGCATACAGGAAGATACTTCAAATTTTAAAGTCAGCCTTTCTTCCCTGTATTTTAGGAAAGCTCTATGTAGTGTGATCATAAGTACTGTTTTCCGTTGCTTAAATGTAGAGGTTTATGTTATACTGAATGTGAACATGGTGTTTACATTTGCATTAACATCAACTGCATGAAGACAGCCTTAATTTCAGCATGTGATATTTATTCATAGAGGCAGGCGACTGTAAGTACTGGCTGTTAAAGAAAAATTGAAAGTTTTGTGAATAAGCTGTCATGTTTGGCAGCTGTACCAATGTGTGGCATTGCTGTTATATAGCTCCTTGCAAATGGCTGTATCAGCCCTGCCCTCATATTCTGAAGTGCTCTTCTGCAACTCCCTTTCACTATTCAGAATAGAAGTGAGTGGGCTGGAAGGAATATAGTTGACTGTAATCTAATGAGTGCATTTAATGAATTCAATATCCACCTAAGTCCGTTTGTGTGGACAGCACTGAAAAGTTCAGTGAAATGGTGCCTAGTCTGTTTGTTGAACCTAGGACATCTGAGGATTATAATGCGTGCTTATGTGCAGTTTATGTGTTAACATAATGCATGTATATGTAGTTTAATGGGACCATGTGATATGTATATTGTATTCTGCTATGATCATTAATTGTATAAGTTTTGAGAATATATTTTCAAAGTACACCTGAAAAAATAATATTTCTGTCTGCTGTAGACAGATTCTATAAATCCAGTTTTCCAAGATTCCACGTTTAGCCCTGGTTTCTAAAAGAAGAAACCTTCAGTTGCTTGATTATAGGGTACTTAATGCATGCTGGCTAGACTTTGGATGGATGTGGAACCGGAATTATTCTAACGTGCCTCGATTAAATAACTTCAGGACTTTCCTGGACATTGTCGCAACATAAACGTATCTTTAGATCTTCATTTATAACCCTTCTGACTTCTTTCACTGCTCTTATTTTGTTACTGCTACTCCCTGTAGTTCATTGATTGGAGGCCAATCCTGCTGATAAGTGTTGCCTTGAAAAGGGATGCCCCTGCTTAAAACTTAATGCACAACAGCAAGGAGATGCAATATTGATGCACGGTTAGCGTGCAATGGAAAAGGTCCCCATGAGTTTCTCCGCACGCGTCTCCTGCTGGAAATAGCAGCGGGCGTCTTTTGTGGACCGGGCACTCGGGTTTCTCCAGCCAGCGAGGTGTGGTGGAGAACTGCGTGTCAGACCGCACTGTGAATAGAACCCTTTACAAAAGAACCCAAAGCGCCGGAACAGATGGTGTTAGCGATGTCCCCTTATCGCAAGGAGCAGAGAAAGAGATGTGGCTATAGCACGCTGCTCGTGGTTAGACTGCGCCGGCCTCGCGGTGGGGTGGGCAGAGGAGTGGGGGGAGGGGAGGCGGTTCTGGGGCGCACTGCGAGGCGTCAGTTTAAGTCGCTCTAGCCTACAAACACAGCATATCACCTGACATGAACAAGAGTGTTCGTGTGTACCGTCCTGCCACTGGTTTGCAATAGATGTTGCCCCAACTGTTTGTCTATAAGGCCACTGCTTTTAAGTCTTGCTCAAAATGTAGTTCAAGCATGCACTTATGTCTTTTAACAAGGCTCACTGCAACCTTTGGATAGGTTTGCTACAAAGCAGCCTTCAGCCGTCCTGCACCCCTTAATGTAGCATTTGCTCAGATTGGGGCCCTTCTGACCCTCATAGTCACCGCAGCGAGTTTCATTTCCCCGGCTGACGTCAGCAGAGGCCTTCAGCGCGGTGTCCCGTTGCCGTAGCGAGCGTACAGAGCCGTGGCGGCGCTAGCGAGTCCTCGCCGCTCTCTTTGTGCCGCCGGGCTGGGCCTCATTGTTGTGCCGAACCCGCGCGGTGACCCCGCTGTCCCCATTGGCTGCTCGCCCGCAGTCAGTTCCCATGCTGGGCGGCCTGTAGACCCCCCGCGGGCCGTTTGTGAGGGCAGCCACGCGGCGCGGCGCGGCGCGCTAAGGGCCGCAGGGTTTGATTTCTCCGCCACCGTTCAATTAATTAAAATTGATTGCTGTTTAACGAGGCTGTTTCGTCGGGGCCGCCTGGCGCAAACGGAGGCCACGGCGTGTAATCGGGGTTCAGCCGCAGCTGGGCGCTGGACGTGTAGAGAGGGTCACCGTGCATTTCAGTGCCCCCGCTGCACTAAAACCCTTTATGCGTTTGTGGTCTCTTTTACTGGATGCAGTTCTGTGAAACAATAGGAGCAACGCTGGGCCCGGCACTTTAACTCTCATGAGGTCAGCGTAGTCGCTGAACTGCACGACTTGACCAATCTACACAAGCTGATGCAGTTCTTCCAGTAAAGGGGTATTGATCGCAGTTATGTACACTGCATTGATTAAAGCAGCACAGAATCAATGCTGCCTTAAATAAATAGAATATAATACTGCAATGTATTGAAATGAATTTGTTATATTTACAAAATTAGCAAAGTTAGTACACTTCAAAATATATGGGCAAATACAGAAATTATTGCCTTCAGATATTGCTACAAAATATATTTATCATTATATTTTCCAAAAAGGCCACATATTCAGAGTAGATTGCAGTGTATTGCAGTGATTGACTGGCGGTGTGTGTGGTGGAAGGACAGTCAGCAGATCCTAACACAGCTGCCAGGCTGAGTGGCAGGGAACTGCAGGGTGGGAGGAGAGATGAGCTCAGCACAGGCCCCGCCCCCCTAATGGGAAGTGACAGGGTGGGAAGGGGAAGGTGGGGCCTCTGCGCAGTCCCTGCGTTAGAGTGAGCTTGTCCGCATGGGGAGCTGTGCAGCGGCGCATGTGTCCTTGAACCTTCTGTTGAGTGCCACCCTCTCTTACTGTCAAGAGCCCACCGACTCGTTCACCCCCCCCAAAGCCCCCCCCCCCCCAAGACCACACGTAGGATCCACACGTCACGTAATAGCAGATGTGCTTAACTGTGACACAATCCAGGGTGAAATTAAACTAAATCACATTTATGTATTCTTCTCCAATATTGTTAAGTGGGAAAAAACAAGTCAATTTAAATTTTCAATTTCAAAGTCAATTTATTGAATACACTTTCTCACTGCAACATCCCACGTTCTTGCTGAAAGAGCAGTTGTGTAAGAACCACAAGGGACAGTGCGTGACCATGCCTATGTATACAGTATATACACAGTAATAACTACTGTGGACCATTTGTGAGCATTAGCACACATACCAGGCTCACATTTCATCTAGGCACATCCTCAATGCACACAGATACACATGCACACACACACACACACACACACACACATACACACGCACACACACACACACACACACACACACACATGCATACACTGATACATACACACACACACACACACACACACACACGTAGACTCCCCTCACCCCCTTCCCATGCACACCACATGGGGATCCGCCACAGCTGTGTCCCACACATGGCGTCTGCTGCGGGGGACCAGGTTGAGAAGTAGGCCACGGAATGGGGCTCAGCCACACCGCTGTGAGGCCTCGTCACCACGGGGGGGTACTGACATTAGGGCCTTCAGCTGCCTCCGCTAAGCCCTGGCACACCCCTCTGGCCAATTTGCCAGATCGGAGGCACCGGATCCATATGGTAATATGTGGGTGTGTCACAGACAAAGCCGCTGACCTTAATCCAATTAGCTCTTAACGTGTGCTGTTGTTTCTCCTGCCTGTGCCGGGTGGATTTTGAGGGGGGAGTACGGTTGGTGGGGGACGAGGCGTACAAGCTTAAGTGGTTTGTGCATTGCAGAGTCATTCATGGCCTCGGAAGGAGGTTCCTAATATAGAAATAAAGCTGGTGGTTGCTGATTGATTACCGTGCCTTTGGCCCTACTTTGCTGAAATCAGTTATGCGTAAAGTGCATGTGTTTTGGCTCTGACTAAAGGAGCGCTTTCCCTACACCCCACATCCGACTTCACCACTGTGCCTCTGCGTGTCTGCAGGTGAAGGACGAGAAGAAGATCCAGGAGGTGATCGACCTGACGGACTACGAGCGTTCGGAGGAGCTGCGCAAGTCCAAGAGCCGCAGCAAGAAGAACCACAGCAAGTTCACCCTGCTGCGCTCCAGACAGCCGGGGAACACGGTGAGTGCAGCGGCCCAGAGGCAGCGCTCCGGGAGCGGGCAGGCTGGCGAAGCTCAGGGCGTCGCTGGTCCTCTGTGGCTCCCGCTTAGCTAGGCCGTCAGTAGGGAACTGGAGAGCTCGGAGAAGATGGGAGAGCGTGGGGCACTGAGTCAGCCCGGTGTCTGTTAGCGATCGGGGGAGTTACTGCCCAGGCCGTGCGCCATTGGCTACGGCTAAGCGCTAGGTAAACTCCCCTGACCCAGCTGAGCCATTATCCTGTCCTGAGTAATTAAATCTGATTCTGCTAATCGCCTTTCGCCGCCCCAGACAGGAGACGCGGTGTGCGATCACGGGAACACTGCATCCCAGACGCACACCCCGCTCGCACGCTGACATGCAAAACATCCGCTAACGTGCACATTCTCCCAAATACACATTCTCTCAAATACATGCATCCGCTCAACAACTGCACATTCTCTCTTACTCACTTAATTACATTTGTGACTTCAAAATAAATGAATTTTTCCACACAGTCAAATACTGAATTCAACAATCCTGAAATATTTCGCAGGGATAACACAATGCCCTTCTGTAATTTTATTATGTTGTAAACAAAATCCAATCTCATAATCCTCTGACCCCGATGGACAAATGAGCAAAGCTGGAGAGGAGCATTCTCTCCTCTTTAACCCAAAAATGAGTGTCACCAGCATGCGAATGGAAAGTTGGAATTCCCTACCATTCCTGCTGTCAGTTCACATGTTGTAGTTGTAGTCTCTGTAGATCATGGCAGACTTGGTGATAAAGTGGGTCATGCTGGTCCATGTCTTTGAGAGGAGAAACGGTGAAATTAGTTGAGCTATGTGCCCTAAGAGTTGGTGCTTTTATTTCATGGATGTTAGTGCTGAAGAGCCTCATGGAGGCCTGGAATTTTTACATGCTGAAGTCCTGGTATATTTGCATTTAACAGTAAAAAGACTCATTTGCTCATATATCGGCTGCAGAAGGAGGCCTTTCCTTGTCATTGCTGCAAGCTAAAATATATATAAAGGAGAATACATTTCAAAATATGAATCATTATGATATTAATGACCAAAACAAAGCACACTATCAGAAAGACAATAACATCAGTCGGAAGCAATTACAGTATCTGTATGCAGACTGCCCACTGAGAGAGCAGTCATTGTTCCTTAAAACAGTGGTGTAGTTTCATGTGTGAGAGCAGTGTTTACACCATGGAGGATTGCAGCCCGTTTCCTTCAAAGAGAATTATAAAAAATAAAAAGAAATCTCCAGTGGTGAAAGCGGAGTTGGGTTTGTGCGGGGTGGGGTAGGAAGCGAGGCCTGCTTGGCGAGGGAGCAGCGTGTTTTCGAAGGACAGGGAAGCCTTTAGTCTGAGCAATCTGCTGGAGCTCTGTGTGGAAGCGGGCGGGTAATCCTCGGCCTCAGGCTGTGTGGGCCTGAAGGGAATCCACCGCTCCCTCCTCCCTGCCGCCGGTAATGCTGGCCGCCCCCCCAACAGCTGCACACTCAGAGCGAAACACCAGCAGAATCCACTCCCAGTCTGACCCCTGCAGCACCAGACGTTCTGAATTAGAATTATTATGCTTAAGGTAGACCCCAAAATTTTACTGCCCTTTCAGGATCGTAAGAAAACGAACAAAACAGTTTGGCTTTTGAAACTGAAACATTGTTTTTTTGAATGTGAGAACACGGTTCTGTTATCAGTTTATTACTCTCAGTGTTATTTTTAAAAATGCTTTATTTCTTTATGCAAAATTGTGAAGCCTGTGGTAAAGAGTTTTTTTCCCCTGTATGTTCTATATGTTAATAATGCCATTTTGACAAACAGCTGCGAGTTATTGTTGAACTGACTCTTTACTCTGACATCATGCACATTTGGCTGCCAGAGAGAATTTGAATGAACACATCCCTGGTTATGCCACTGTTTTGGATGGTGTTTCTGTTGCCATAGTTTGCTCCCCTCACTGAACCAGTTTGAGCTCTTTACAGAAGACACGTTTCAGAGCAATTTTCCTGGAATTCTTCCACATGCTGCATATCCCAAGAAAGGATAAATATTCACATATTCAGGGGCACCGAAACACTTCATAGGAGCAGGACAGTTGATCATATATTTAAAAAACTTTTTTTTCAAATAAATTAATAAAATCATATTTCAACAGCAGGCCAAAAAGGGGCATAATGAAAGGAGCTGGTGAGAGAAACTCATAATTGAGGGATTTCCTCACCCGTAAGCCTTCTGTAAGTTTAGTAAGCGTGTCATTTTCAGCAGAAGGCTGTAGTTTGTGGAAACTGGCAAGCCTTTGGCTCCACCCCAGTACAGCGCTCCTGAGGTCTGCGGGAAGCCATGTTGAACAGCCTCTGCCTCCAACACGGAAAGCATCTCTTGTCCGTGTGTGTTTACACCAGCGTCATTCCTTCAGAAGCCAGCATCTGGCTACGGTCAGTCCGCATAAGAGACCAGCGGATCCCTGATGAAGATGAGACATGTCTCCCAGAGGTGTCTCTCATCCTGGCAGGGTGTACCCTTTCAGTGCCATCGAGTGCCGTGAGCTGCCAAGCGGTGGCTGAGATAGCCTGGCTGTGCAGCTGAAGGCTGTCTGTGTCCAAAACCCAGCGTGTGCCCTCTCCCCACGGCCTTATTACCACCAGACCAGAGAGCCGAGACAAGCCAGCTGTGCCATTTTCATTTCCCAGTAAAATTAATATCTGATGCGAGGGATTTTTTATTTCGCAAGGGACTTCCCTCACCAGAATGAACCTGAAATCACCTGACCGTGTGGAAAGGAGTGCATAGAGCAGCATTTACAGCCCTGCTGACAGTCCACTTTTCTTTTTCCCTCTGTTCCTGTTTTTTTTCTTCCAGTTTCTCAGTGGTTTGTTAATAATATAACCTCAAACCATGTTGCCAGAGCAATTAACAACAGTGAACAAACACACTAAAGGAAAAAGAGCACAGTAATATCGTGATTGCAAGAATAAGATAAGTGCCCTAATGAACAATATGAAAGCCTAATTATAAACCATTGATCCATCCTAGATCCCCCCCCAACCCCCCCCCCCCCCCCCCCCCCCCCTCAGACCATGACAGACTGCCACAATGGGTGTGTCTCCTAATGGGACTGGTCATTTTTCACTGCCTGGTGGTTACCAAAATTTGGAAGTGGCATGACCGTGTTTTTAAAGATTCTGTTTTTGTGTGTGTGAATTTCCTACTGTGTTGGAAGATCCTGTCCTGTCTCTGAGTGGTAATATGATCTGTTTTCTCACGAGGGCCACGATTGTCCGTTTTATCGACAGCAGCCCCCAGGTTTCTGTTTTTCAGCAGGGTTTGTTTTTGCTTCATATCAGCGGCACTGTACAGATGTGCCTGCTTCCTTTTAGGGCATGATAAGAGCTGTGGTTTGTTCTCTCCCTCTCTCTGTCTCTCCGTTTGTCTCACCCTCTCCCCCTCTCCCCTTCTTCTCCCAGGTCCCAAATCTGGTTTTCCTGGCTGTCAGCCCGGAGGAGAAGGAGTCCTGGATTAATGCTCTGAACGGGGCCATCACCAGAGCTAAGAACAGCATCCTGGATGAGGTACGGCCTCTCGCTCCACGTCTTCCCTGAGAATACCTCCCTGATGAATTCGGGCTCCTGATGAAACCAATGAGGGCGGTGAAACGGTCATTAGTGGTGGATCACATGGCTCGCGCGCCGATCCCGTCTTAAGCAGATTTCCTGACACTCGCTCCGCACCAGCGTCCTGCACGCGCGCAGACGCGAGCGCGCAATTAATTGCTTTCACTCCGAGAGCAGCCAGACGTGATATCATCTGCGCATCTCTGAGGCCGAGCCATTTCTTCAATGACAGACCTCTAAATTTCATTCCTCACCGACATCCCCTTAATGAAAAATGGGCAGAGGTGACTCAGCCGCCGGGTCTGTGTGTGAATGACGGGAAGGTGATTCAGAAAAGGTACACGTGCGGGAGGAAGGAGAAATGAATTACAGCGTCTGTTTGCTCTTCCTGTAATGAAACGGCGGGCCGGGCCCGGCGTCCGGCCTCGGCGGGAACGTCAGCTGTGGGAGGTCACGGATGACTCAGCTCAGCTGCCCCCATCCAGTCGCATTATTATCCCAGATGCCCCGGCGTGGGAGTGGGCTTCCCGCTAGACAGGAGAAAGCAGGAAGTCAGCTGACGGACAGCATGTGAACCGACTCTTCTTTGATGAATATCGATTTCCGCTTTGGTTTGGGTTCCTTCAGTATTCCAGTAGATAACATCAAAGGCTTAAGGGTTGTGTCTCACATCCACTTGGCTTCTGGGAATGTAGAATAGCACCTATGTGCTCTGTTTGAAGTTCACATTGATTGATTTCACAGCCATTAAAACAATTAGCTGTGAGAGAATTGGTATTACAAACAATTATTTATAAACTATCAAATATTGACTCTGGTGGCATCCATAGGTTAAAAAAAATATATTCTAGGCGTTCATCAGATTTACTGATTAGGTTTATTATCATGAAGTCACTGAGTTGTGAGAAGTTACCGTGTGGGTAATCATGGTGGTGGCATGGTAATGCAGTGAGTAGCATTGTCGCCTCACAGCAAGAAAGTTCCTAATTAGAATCCCGGCTGAGGGCCGTTCTGTGTGGGGTTTGCATGTTCTCCCCGTGTTCGGTTGGGTTTCCTCCAGGTATTCAGGTTTTTCCCCACAGTCCAAAGACGTGCAGGTTAGTTAATTGGAGAGCTAAATTTTCCTTGGGTTTGGAGTGTGTGAGTAAATGGTGTGTGAGCCCTGAAATCTGAAATGGATTGTAGACCTGTCCAGGGTGTATTCCTGCCTTTTCCCCACTGTATGCTGGGATAGGCTCCAGCCCCCCCCCCCCCCCCCCCCCCCAAACAAAAATAATGTTTTCAGTAAGGTTCTGGGTTTCATTTCTGATGCCAGCAGTATATTGTATAAAGGGCTAATAACCTAAATATATTTATTTAGAACTAACTCTTGTAGGCCACCATGCAGAAATTTGGTTCCTATTGTAATCATTTCATCTTAGCTGAATATGCCTCAGGCAATCTTTGTGGACTGTGAACATCATGATTGCAGAACAACATTTGAAATGATTATAGACAGTCGCGTTTGAATTGCAATTCAATAACTGCAGAGAAGCAACGCAATAACGTACATTTGAAACTCAACAATATTCTGTGTAACTGTAAAGCTCAATTGAGATTCTAGAGAGGCACAAAATGTAAATTACTCCTAATTATTATTATTATGACATGTCTATGTGGTAAATCAAGAATCTTTGTGCCACTCTTTCAGAATGCATGGTGTTATTAAACATTTTGAATATTGGCAGTGCAGAGTACAAAATCATGACCGTGAATGTGGATCCATTGCAGAAGTATATTATATATGTCACACATGGGCGTGGGACATTTGGGAAACAAAAATGCTAAATGATATCTGCAGAAATTCATCCCATCAACAGAGCAACGGGACCAGCTGCCATGATAAAATCCCCTTTGGATTATTTCCGACCCGAGAAATTAATTTTGTTTGGAAACAAATGAAATGCTGTAAAACTTTGTGGAATGAGTGCCATTCATTTTAATGGGCCCTTTCCTCTTCATTGCCTGACCACTTAAGAAGCGCAAAACCACACTTTTTCATCTAACAGCAAAATGAACACCATAATTCTAGACTCAAGCCACTTGGGGCTAAGGCTGCTGTACCTATATTGGCTTTCTGTAAAACGTTTCTGTCATAGGCCAAGCTATGAACTTGATAGACCTGTAGAAATAGCCACAGAAATAGCCATTAGTGGAAATGCCTGCGGTTATCACAGATAACTCATTGGAAGAAAATATGGAAGGTAGCAGGAGGCATTACAGTATATGGGAGGGATTTAGTGATGTTGGCACCTTCAAGGCCTTACAGTGAGCAAGCAAGTAGGCTGGCAGTCTGAGCCTGTAGCATGAGGCTTTAGGCCTGTGGTAACCAGCCCCGTTTCTGGAGATCTACCATCCTGTAGGTTTTCATTTCAACCCTAATTTGGCACACCTGATTACTAATTAGCCGCTCAATAAGATCTGTTAAATGAGGTGTGCTATGTTAGGGTTGGAGTGAAAACCTACAAGACGCTAGATCTCCAGGAACAGGACTAGTTACTTCTGCTTTCGGCACAATCTCACACAAGCTTTTAGCCTGACCTAGCTGCCTGACTGTGCAAAAGCGGATATAGATTACCGCAGTATGCTATCTATTTGCCTGCCAGATGCTTTGTCCTGGGGCCATACAAATCACTTACATCCACCAAACAGATGAGTATTTACACGGTGAATTCGCGTTAATTAGATTACTCAAGGGTACCGAGTCAGCGCACCACCTAGAAATCATAGCTGCATCCTAGTGCTTACAAGGCTATTTTTTGCCACTGTGCCACACTGCTGCCATATGTATGCATGTATCTGTGGCTTATCTAGGGAACATTTGGTAATTGTATTGTCGGAACATTGGCCCCAAGCAAACAACAACAGCTAAAGACTGAAATTGTTTGTCTGTGGGAGCTTGTGCAAAATTCTGACTGAGTGTGTCCGAGCACATCACATGTCCCAGGTCGATGATCCGATGGAACATCTGGTCAATTACCATCCCACGCTCCCCTGGGCTAGCATGGAGATACTGTCCCTTTCTTCACCCTCCACGGTTCTCTCCCTCACCATTTCCATTTTCCTCCCTCTAGGTTACAGTGGAAGAGGAGAGCCTCCTGGCCCATCCCACACGTGATCGTGCCAAGATCCCACACACACGCCGTCTGCCCACCCGCGGGCATCTCATGGCAGTGGTACGTGGTGCCTCTGTCTGTGGATCAGATGTATTAGAGGCTGGTCCATTAAAGTCAATTCATTTTACCTTAATGCTTCCAGGTTTCCAAGCAGAGTTCTGGTAACTTTTGTAAGGATAGCGTAATATAATTAGAGTGAATGGATCCTGTGTGATTATGGGTAGATCAGGTTTCCATTCAGCAGATGAGAGACAGGATGGAATAGAGGAATGAGGATTGCTGTGGAAGTGCGTCTGAAATGTGCTGCTTTGTCCGCAGGCGTCCACCTCCACCTCTGACGGCATGCTGACACTGGACCTCATCCAAGAGGAGGACGCCGCCTCCCCGGAGGAGCAGGACACCTGCGACAAGAGCTTCCGGGTCGACCTGGACAAGCCAGTGGCGCAGCTCCCCTTGGGCGCCCAGCGCTCCGATTTGGAAGGCGCCAAGTCCCCGGCGTCCTGCGAGCCGGCGGGGAAGGCAGGGAGCCTCCCCTGCAAGAGCGAGACGTCCCGGGACCGGCAGCACCCGGAGGGCCAGGCCCGCACCCCGCAGCCCGGCAAGAGGCTGAGCGGCGCGGAGAAGAGCCGCTGCGCCTCCATGGAGGAGATCCTCTCCCACTCGGACACGCGGGCCGCCAAGCGGGCCTTCCCCGCCTCCCCGTCGGCCCCGGCGCAGCCCATCGGCCAGCTGCAGGACCTCATCTCCCGCAAGCTGGAGAGGACTCAGGAGCTGCTCACCGAGGTGCGCCAGCGGGACCCCAAGGGACCGGACGCCGAGGGTCCCCGGGCTGAGGCCGAGAGGCTGCTGCAGGAGGCCGCCTCCACCTGGGGCCAGGCCCAGGAGGTGCTGGAGGAGGTGAAGGGGCTGCGGGCGCTGTACCGGCAGCTGGACTCCGCCCCCGCCGCGCCCCTCACGCCGTCGCAGAGCTGCAAGCCCAAGAGCCCCCAGCAGACTCAGTACAGGAAGAGCATGATGTGATGCAGGGTCGGACTAAGTGAGACAGAAAGCCGCCACCGAACCCTCGTAAAAAGGCGACGGCGACGACCGCGAAACAAAACGAACTACGGGCATGTGGGAATATGTCTGGATTTCCTTTTTTTAATGTCTTTCTTTTCACTCTATGCTGTGACAAAAAATGCACAAATTTAGTTCCCTTGATTGCTGATCTCCACTTTGTGATTTAGCGCCTTCTGTGCGTGTACGCTTTCTGTTCAGGGGAATTGGGAGCAGGGTGAGACTCTCGTCAGGTTTCCTGACACACCAGATTCAGTTGTCAAAGTAGTCTGGGTGCGGCGCTCCGTAGCGCTGCTCTGTCTGTACCAGGGACAGCGAGTCTGAGGCAGTCAAGGCATCGGGCGGGCGCTGCGGTACCGCCTAGCGCCCCGTGTACGTCCTGTCACGCTGCATCGCAGGCCCCCAGAGACAGCGGGTGAGGGGCTGAGCGCTGTGCCTCTGGGCCGTGGATGAGGCTGGCGCAGAAGGAAGCGCTGTGCGAGCCAGACGCAGGAGCCGCGGGGACGGCCCGTCTCCTGGCTGGCCCGCCGGAATGTGAATGTTTTCCTTTCATGTTTCGTAACGCACTGGAAATGTTCCATAACCGCACTGCTGCGAGTTCCCAGGGCTCCAAATCAATACACGCCGCCGAGCTGTTTCAATAATGCCATTCGCTAAAATAACTGCCGGATGCCTGTCACCAAATTTGTTCGAGCTGACCTAAGTCCCATCCCTGGGCCACAGTTTAAATTAAACACACATGGGCGATGTCACCAGTGGCTTGCAGGCTGACACAGTAAATACAGTAGTCAAAACACAGATATCAAAAGGAAAGATCAGGGCAACGTCAGTATCTCGGCAGTATCTGCATTTGACACCATCAGGCTTTGTTGTTTTGTGTTAATTAAATTTTAGCTTTTTTTTTGCAAGATGAACAAAAAGAGTGATAGCATGCAATGCCAGTGTGCTGTCTCCTACAGCAATCAGCCTTGTGTAGATATTTTTTAAATCTGGGGCCACACGCAGTTTTGGTTTTAAAATTAAGGTAATGGAGGCAGCAGTGAGGTTCAAATGGAGAGCCCGTGCAGTACTTGCAGGAATGAAACCACTGAATATAAAGTTAAGCAAATAGTAATAATGAACTGGATCTGTGCTTTTAGGTCTGAGGGGTTTATGCAGTTGCACTATGAGGAACACTGTAAAACAAGAACACTTGACACTGGTGTGCAGAAAGTGCAGATGCATGGAACTTGTTTTCCTGGCAAGGAATACTTGAATACTTGTGGGGCTTAACTTTAAGACAATCTAGCCAGCAACCCAGGGACTGTATATTACAGCGTTTTGCATCTCACTCTCATTTCTAATGAAAATGGAATACAAAATGTAAAAACTGCCTTAGAATACCTTCAGGTAGGATCTGTATGCTGTATCTTACACCTATGAACACTGTTTACTGTTCTGAATAGGAACAATAAATTGTAAATGCAGTGTTATATTAGATGTTTGAATATGGGCCCTGACATGCATGTGCTGGGAATCAGAATATGATTGGCTGAAAGTGATGTCAGTGCTTGGCTGTTCATCTTCTCTGGCTGGTTTATGCCCTGTTTTATATTGGAAGTTTGCCTCTGCAGTTTTGCTTACCAGTGAATGGTCACTTTCAGGTGTGGAGTGGGAAACAGCTCAGCAGAGTGGGTCAGACATGGCAGACAAACCAAAGGGTATTTCTTGCCAGCATGCCTCTCCTTGTTTTACAGTTGGTAACTTTAAAATGTGTTTGCACAGTAGTACTGGGGGTCATGACTCATTCTGTTCTGTCACTCAGACTTTACTAAAACAGTGTTATTTTTGTGTATTTTTTATTGTAAAAAGTGCTTTTTTGAAGGAAGAAGAAATCTATGCTATTAAAAACAAAAGGCAGGGGTCGTGGACTCAAAAGGTGTCTGCTTTGAGAGTTAGAAGCATTCTAATCACTGTTTGTGTGGGAGCTCAGCTCTGACTGGTGTAGCTCAGCAATGCAAATTCATCAGTGTAGTCAAGCTATGCACATAATGGCTGATAAACTAACGTTACTTATTTGAATTGAAGGGAATTAAGCATCATTATTTTTAGTAAATATCAGGTTTAAAAAAACATAATTGGTCATGCAAATATTTTAAATCTGTAAACATCTCTTTAAACACACCCTCTTTGGTCATAACTTTGCCTTGAAGAACCGGATTAGTAAGCAAAGGCTTTGTCAAAGCAAAGCCTGCATGCAGTGAAAATATGGAAATAGTGAAAAATATCTTTAAATTGTTTTGGACCACAATTGGAATTGAAAATAATATTTTTCCAAAATGGGCAAAATTTAGTCTGTTTTTTATTCCCAGCTGTCTGCTGGAATGTGTGGGGAATTACATAGAGGCTCTGGGTCAGCTTGCACTGTTATCAGCCTGTCTGATTCTGTCAGAAGGAACTCTCACACTCATTTTTGCTTGCACGTCTGTGAGAAACTCGTACGGACACATTTCACTGGCTGTCTTGCTAAAAGAGAACTGGAAATAAACTTTCATTAAAATGAAATCACCTGGGTAGGAGGATGTGGTTATTATTTTTGAATGCTGTTCAGAAAACTTGACGGTATCGGCTATTATAGAATCATTACTACAGGCTTCATGAATTTTTAAAATTTTTTTGTGTGTTTGCTGAACATGGAGATCAGGTGGGCAGCTAAAGATGTACTGCATTGTTTAAGAATATGGGGACAGTCACAAGCCTCTGAATCATGGCTTTTTTATTCCTCTGTCAGTCTTTACAACCGTATTAGTCACTGCCACTAGTACATACATAACACCCATGCATATTGCTTAGAGTCAATATATGCGTACAGTGCAAGTTGGCTGAAAACAGATGTTTCCATTTGATGGGTATTGCTACAAAAGGGCTAAGCTTTCCACACAAATATTAAAACTAAGTAGGCCATATTACAATGTTTACTTTATTAGTATTATTGTTTTCTTCTGGTCGGATGTAGCCTGTTGGACAAAGCACTGGCAATCGCGAGGGTAAATTCTTTGGTTTGTTTTTTCCTGCTTATCATACGTTTTATGTTTCCAGAGAAGTTTGACTAATCTTAATTTTAACAAAGACTAATTATTATTTGTTGATTTGTTTTCTGGTATGTGTGGATTACCTACAGTGATGTGTACATCAGTCTCCTGTTTGTTATTTTTGACTGACGGATTAGCGATATTGTGCTTCACGACTTGCTATGTCAATGTGAACTTGGGTGATTTTACTTTAAGGGGTATGACCGCAGTGAAACAGGGTGCAGAAGCCAGTTAGCCACAACATTTAAAAAGAAAGGCTGCCATTGCAATTTTGTCTGTCAGTTGTGGGTTCAGCATTACTGCTCTACTTGAGCTCCTGTACAAACACTTCTGTTGCTGCCAGCTTCATGACACAAGTCATTGAGTGGCATTAAAATATAAATGGCTAATTTTTTCATTTCCTGTCAGTACAAATTCAGTTATGGAACTTCAGAAGTAGGAAGTGAGCTGAGAAGAGCAACTGAACTAGACTTAGTGTAATGGCAACCTTGATAGCATACCAGAGTTATGCCAAAGATTACTGGGCAATTCAAGGTAGGTATGTATGTCATCCAGCAAATGATTAAAGATAATTCATAATTTAATGGATGAGTAGACAAGCTGTCTCTTCGGTTGTCACGTGTCTTGCACTTGGTGTGGATGGTCTGACTTCAGCCAGAATAACCTTCAGATGCAACAGCCACCTTTTCTATTCGTCGGCCAATCAGTCGACCACTGAGCACGGCAGCACAAATAGAGGAGGTTAGCATTAGCTGAAAACGTTCCCTGTATTAGGTTCCAGAAACTGGCTTATTTATCCCAGAAATATGGCAGATAGTGTGAATGTTTCTGTTGCTGGACTTAATTGAAATGTTTCAACCATACAATGCTGATGAAATGTTAAATGAATGTGCTGTGTGAATGCTTATTGTGGTGAAGCCATTAACAAAACAGTAAAGCCATTCACTTTACAGCAAGTAAAGACGTGAGACAGAGTGGAATGCAATTACAGGACATATAAATTGTTTATCAAGCATACTGTGTGACTAAGGTAGAGTTACATATTGTTTGTAATGTACATTCATTTGAAGAAATAATGTTTTCATTAGGATTTAATCGTTTGATATGACTGTTTGTGGTTACACCATGGCTACTACATCTCCACATATTAGTTATTAGTGAATTTTAAGAGATCACTTCCTGTTTAACTTCCCAAAAAATATTTCTGCCATTTTGGAACCGATTGGTCTGAAGGTTGTTTTGGTTGAAGTCTTCTACTGAACTTATTCTAAAGCAAAAAGTCTTCCTTTGATGTCTGAAGAGTATTTACATACATTTCATTTTCATTTTACATTGCTTTTCCTCTGTGGCTTAGAGGGGAATTTTATTAACACGTTTTTCATGTACCAAATGGTAGTTACTTTAGCCTTAAAATGGAGTTTGGGTTTGTACAAGGGCTTCGAATCTGTATAGCAAAGGCAAAGGATTGTCACCCACATTCATACATGGTACAGATGCTTGTTTCAGAATGGTGCAACAGAAACTACACCATAATGAGTGAATTGATTTCTTTAGTTGACTGAAGATATTCAGCGTTCTCTGGCTGAAATTGGTTAAGCCTTGAGATTTCAGGGTTTAATGTGAATAAACGTGCTATAAAATGAAAAGATTTCACTTTTGATTCTTCTGTCTGGAGTCCTGACTTTTGTTTGATTAGTTCACATCATTTAAGGGGAAAACATCTTCTCTGTTCAGTGTTAACATTAAATGAATAAATCTGTCAAACAAGCACATAGTGAAAATATTATAATCATTTGTTCATTTTCATTCAGTGTTCATAGATCTTTTTCTCATTGCACATATTCTTGGGCTTCATACCCAATAACAAATCAGGAAGGTCATCACTCTGCTTCAAAAGAGCTCTGATATTCATATGCTCAAAATGCATTCACACAATTACAAAATAATGAAAATAAAAATATATAAAATATATAGCTTATTTCTACATATGTCTTACTGAAGCACTAGGAGAATTGTGGGCACAGATACAAGGTCATACAAAGTTAAATATGTCTATTGAAGGTCCAGCCAGGCTACAATGGCCCAGTACCATCAGTTGCTTTTTGCCTGTATGCTGCAGGCAGCGTTTGCTTTGCATGGTATTTTCATTTCACAGTCGGCTGTTACATCAGTCACCATGGGGTTTGCCTTGTCACCATCAGGTGAGGAAACAGGCAGCTTGTCTAAGGTGTGTGAACTATCTCTGTGTTAATGGGACATTAGTGCAGAGGAGTCACACTCTTCAAGAGAGAGGCCTGCATTAAGCCTGGAACTGTTAGCTGTTTGTGCGCAAGGAGAGGCTACTTTTGTCAGAAGCTGCATTTCAGATTGAACAACTACTTCTTAAAGCCAACAGTGGTCTGAGTCATTTTGCTCTGAACCCAAGTATGCCAACTGTAGCTTCAAACACAACACCCATAGACTATTGCAGTATGTTATCTATTTTCCATATGCTGTGCATTATTTCAATTCAATTAAATTCAAAACGAAATAGATTTTAGTTCAATTAATCAAGCGCATCACATTATAAAAATATCTAGGACTCACACATTTCAGACTTAAAGCATCCAACATAAAAATAAAAGTCTTACAAATTGGAACAGAAAACAGTAAATAGAGTGGACATTTTAATGGAAAAGTAATTGTGAGATCTTAGAATTCCCAAGGTTCACATGAAAGATCATGTTAAATTAATTAAAGCTAGTGCTGGTGAGCCAGAACAGCCGTGATATGTCCCCCCTGTTCATTTTTGGTTTACACTTGATCAGCTGCATTTTATAATACCTGCAGATGTGATAATGCACTGCTGTTAGGATGAGTGCAAAAACAAAACTGTGATTATCCAGCTTGGAAATGGATGGGAGATTCTCTCTGTGGCATAAATGGAAAGGCAAAAAATTTCATGCAAATTTTAGTTTGCAGACACAAAGTAGGGATGTGTTCCAGATATCATTTTTTTTTAAAACTCCAGTTAAGATAGAAAATGACACCCAAGTAGCTTACTTAGAGTTCTACACTGGGGAGCTAAGATTGCTGCAGATTGAATTTGAGTGGGCCGGATGGCATCTTTGGGATAAGTACCAAGGCCTCAGTTTTATAAGTATTCATTTAGAGGACGTTTTATTTCATTCAGTGTTTTGCATCACAGAAAAAGTCATTTAAAAGGGTTTATTTGTAATGGGCAGTCTTGTATAAGAATGAATGGGCAATCAGTATAAGAGATCAGTGCTTCATCAGCACTGGTTTTGTTGAAGGCAAAAGACACAATCTGGGGTGGGGAGATGGTGGTTGGGGGGTGGGGGGTTCTTCTGATGTAGGATGCCTACTTCCAATCAACCTCCACTGTGCATCAAGCATCAAGCTCAGTTAATCATAGCCGCATTTTAATGGTGTGTGTTCAACTGCCAGTTAGATACAGCAAGAATGAACACTGTCAGAGCAGAACTTTACACTGGCCACCTGGCTTGCAGTGCAGTATTTCCATAGCTGAGCACAAAGTGCCTCGACTGCCTATCCCCAGGTGTCTATTTCACAGAATTGTCTCACGGGTGAGCTGCAGTGCATTCTGGGACCAGTTTCCCAGCAGGTCTGGAGTGCTTCCTCCCTGCTGAGTCCCGCTGGCTCCACGAAAGCTGTACAAGTCGAGTTGCTGGCAGGTGGGTCCGCCTTTTTTTTGCATGATTTTGCATTCAAACTACAGAGGTTCCCCAGAACGACTGGAAAACCCTGCACATTCATCACCTCACAGCTTCCCTCATCTCAGATAATCACCTTCTGCTGGACACCTGGCAGATGTGCATGTGAAAGATGAATATGCCACATCAAGCCCACCAGCACTGATGCTGTAAGCTGCACAAGTCTTATATTACAGCTTTTTTTTACCTTCAGCTTTGCCATTAACCACGTTCTTTCCCAAACATTGATCACTGTCATTATTTCCGGAATGGTAGGATCATCGCTCTTGTTGTGAAACACGCTTTCAGCCTCTGTCTCATGCTCTCACACTACCCGAACACATCTCACTGTAAATTAAATAAAGATTGCAGCTAAAAACAAAGCCGCGATTAAACAAATTATGCATCAGCTCACAGGACAAAGTGAGATTGATTCAAAAACATTACAGAGAGACTGTCGATTGGCATTTGACAGCACAAAATGTTAGGGGTATGTCAGCTTCTTCAGTTAGCTGCACTCAAAATGGATGAAAACGGTGATGCAGTTCTAGCAAAGCAAAACAATGCTGTATTATCAGCCTTGAATTCTTAACTTAAATTTTATCTGGGTATACTTTGATAGACACTATATCAATCAAATACACCCACTAACTATTCTCCAATTCCTAGACTAGCAAGCTCGCTTCAAAAGCAAGCTTCTTTTGTGGCCATGTTTGTTTCACCCAATAAGTGATCGTGGAGAGAAAACAACACTGTTAACTCAAAGGGAACATTACAAGTGCCATCAGCCTATGTTTTTTTTTCCCTTTCCTATATTAAAATTAAATATTGTAATATCTATTGTTCTGCCTCTACACATCTTGCCTCTTCTGCGCCAACTCCAAAAGTAGCTAGCAGCAGTGTTCTGCCAAGTCCAAGCCCACACGACAGGCGCTGGACACGCATGTATATTCTTTGATGTACGTTCAGCTATGCTGAAACATTGATGACTCTACCCCAACACAGTGAGCTCTGCTGTGTTTTATGTCCCTCTGACCTCTGATAGAGTAAAATTAGCCTAAAATTTAGGCACCATCCATCTTTTTAAATGCCCTTTTGTTAGAGAGTTTCACATTAATGGTCACCATGGCTATAGTGTTGAGAATCAACAGCATTATTTTCTCTGGGACAATATCAGTGTGGAATGGAAGGGTCCTAAATTGACAGTAGTTCAGAAACTGCTGTCCACATGGTTACAAAAAAGCATCTGTTACAGACATGAGCGATTAATCCTGTGACTCACTTTCAAGTGTGTGCCCAGCTGTAGATTTCCCATTTGCATCTTCCAGTAAATCATTTTCTCACGTTGAATCTGACGTGTTATTTATAATATTTGAGACAGTGAAACATAGTTACAGGCAATGAACAGCTCAAAATGCAATATGTTAAAAAAACAAAACAAAACTGGTAAGGCCTCAGAGTTATCTTCCATTATCTTCCTTGTGGGATCAAATTATTCAGGGTGCAAAGTAGTCATTGATCAATCAGAACAGTGCTGCCAATTAGCTGCCAAAAGAACAAGGCCCCAGGTCATATACTGCCCAGTGGGATTAAGTTATTAACAGCGTGAAATGATGGAGTCCACTTGTAATGGGGGGAAAAGTCCTTTTATCCTTTTCTGTTACAACACATTAAACACATTTGTGCATATAATTTGCATAGCCAACAACACATACATGCACCAGTTAAAGCACCTTCGAGTCCTGATACAGTTTGTAAGGATTTGAAGCATATCAGTTTTGCTGTCTTTAACAAAAATGGCTATGGTAATCCCTTGATATGGGGCTGTTTGGTACAGTCTGAACCCCATGCAATATTCATGAGATTCAGATTAGGAATCAACGGCACCACCCCTCACCCAGTCCAGGGAACAATACCACACTAGTATGATGGCAATAGTCATTACAATGTTTAATGCTAATCCTGTCAGATGTTCGTAATGTTTTGACTCTGTGTGTTTTGTCTTTATGCCCTAGTCACATCATCCCTTGTTCAGAACAAGCTTTGTACAAATTTCAGTTAAATATAGTGACCTGCTTTTAACCTGTTCACATTTAAGGAGTCATATGTCCCTATACATTTTTTTCATTTATTTATTTACCAAATGTATGCTCTATTAAAAACCTGATCTATACATAAAAAATTCAAGGATATCGAGTATATTGTCTGAAATCCATTGCTGTAATGTTATCTTTTATATATATATTATATATATATTTTTATTTTATTTTTTTTGCGTATGTACTATTCATCTTTTAAATTCACCGGCAACTTTTCATGATGTAAGGATTGCCAAAACTATAAAACTACACAGTGTTTTGTGAAGGTAGGATCTGTATTATAGCCTCAGAGGCTTCCTGCTTTACCTCTACATGTATAGTGCTTGACCGCCTTGTATTGTGTGAACATAGCCAGACAGACAGATGGACAGACAGGCAGACGGACAGACAGACAGACAGACAGACAGACAGACAGACAGGTAGACAGACAGACAGATAGATAGATTCTCTTTCAGCATAATAACAGCCAAAATGGAATGCTTTTGTCTCACGCTCTGATCTCCATGGAGATTCCAGGCGGTTTCCAGGGCAAATGACAGGGTGAGGGGACATGGAGGGAGCAGTGATTAAACACGCGGGTGCAGGGGAGAGGCTGCACAGCTGTTCGGCTTTGTGCTCCCTGTGCCTCACTTGGGTCTGAAAAAGCCAAGCTCACCTGAAGCATTGTGTTTATTACAGCTGCTAATGCCGCGCTGCACTCCAGCACCAGAAACACACGCAGTTCAGTTTTGGGCTGGATCTGTGGGTCGGTCTGGATCCCTGTCGTACAAAAATAAAAATCAGGGTGCAATCTAAAATTAATTGCATGAGGCTGGGCCAAAGGATTGTGTTATTGAGATAGCTGGGGTGGAGCAGAAGGAGCCATTCATAACAATGCATTGCAATTTTACTTTTTCAAAGCCCTATTGCCTGTTGGTATGGAAGCCATTTCATATGGGACCTGTTTTTGAGAACCTGAGTCAGTCAAGTGTGACATAGAGTGAGGCCTCTGAGTTCAATAGCCTCAGTGTGAATGAAAGCATGATACATCAGGCCAGAACACTGTCAGTTCAAATCTTAGGAGGAGCAGTGCAACTTAACCCTGGAGAGTGACACTTAACCAGGACAACCTCAGTAAACAATCAGTGGTGGAAATGGATAATACATAAATCTGCAGCTGTATTCACGCTGGTTAAACCATCTGTTAAACAAGTAGATAATGCAGTGTCTTGCAATACGCATGCCCATGTACACTCAGCACGCATGCCTGGACGTAAATTTGAGTGGGGCTTTACGTTTGACCGTGAGCATGTGTTGGTGTGCGTGCCTGAAGGATTCTAAACCTGCAGACAGTATGCATGGATGGTCCTCTGTGCATTACACCCATCACAGCACGGTGCTTCCTGATGCAAGATGCCTATTAGCGCATGTACAACAAATATATGCTGCACCACAAACATGGTAACAATGTCTTCATCAACATTTTATGCGGTCAATCTATGTGTCACTCAGGTTGACTAGCTGCTGGCTTGGTTTGCTGAGTCCAGTTTTGCAAAATGTGAGGTTTATTTTTTTGCCAGTGTCAGCATCTGTCTGTGCCATTTGTCTCGATTCTGTGAATGATAGCTGAATTCAAAATTAAACTCCTGCCTGTGTGTGTGTGGACGACTATTTCAGAGCCAATATAAAGATAGGGTCATGGAAATGTGGCTGCTTCGCTGTGTCTGAGCGGAGGCTGTTTCTTCTGTCTATTTCCTGAAAGTTTCTGCACACCTCTCTGCCCTCGTGGCAAGGCGGGGGGGAGGGGGGGCTGTGGAAGAGGGTACGAGTGTAGCAGGCCTGGGGGTGGACTGTGGGGTGAACAAGGGCTGTGAGTGTGTGGGAAGGTCCCTTTGGTGTGGGGAGACACTGAATTGCGCAACAACAAAAGCCCAGTGCCGCTTACTGCTGCTTGAAAATCCCTTCCCTTAACAGCCCAGATTCACCATATAAGGCATGGAGCTGCCTGAGCCCTGTGATTGGCTAGCTGAGACACACACAGAGAGGGGGGGCGGGGAATGGATGAGGGAAAGGGGGAGGTTAATTGCAGGAGGCAGTGAGGCGTATGTGCGTGTGAACAGTGATGCAGGGGGAAGTGCTGGGGGTGAGAGTACAGAGGGAGGGGATCGAAGACAAGGGGCACAAAAGAGACGGAATGAAAGCAATGCCCTGGATGAGCTACAGCTCACAGTACAGAAACAGACTTTCTCTGAAGAACACTGGCGATAGTTCGTTCTGGAATTCCTCAGATTGATAAACCATTTACCCAGATCAGACTACCAAAAATGTTTTAACTGTTTACTTGACATTGGATCTGATCAAAATCAATGGTAACTGCCACTGAAATGTTTAAACCAACTCTGTCACTTTCACAGCAGAAAAAAATCTCAGATCACACATTTTTTTAAAAGGGTAATTCTGCATTGAACAGAAAAAGAATGGACTGAAATTTGCTGGCCAGACAATAAGTTATGATTATTCAACTGACCTTAGTTAGTTTTTAAAACTCCACTGAGCAATCGCCAAAACTAAACTTCCTAACTATTTCAGAATGAAATAAAAATTAAATTCAAATTATGAATTTATTTCAGGATGACCTGAAGAGCTTCCCATGCATGCTGTCATAGAGGAGGACATCATTTAATTCATTAGATTCATAGTGTATGCAAAAACATTTGGGGGGCATTAGTTCACGTAGGGGTCAGGAGAGGGTTTTCTCGCTTTAAACCTCAGCATACGACGATTTCACACATAGATTCTTCTGCAGCTTGCTTCAGCCAGAGGAATCGCATGGGTACAACATCGCGCCAACAGAGGCAGCGGATTATACGTCTGACCCACTGAGCTACTTCCTCCATCCACGTCACTGGGGAGAGAGAGATGATGGAGGTGACACATAGCGGGCAGCGGAGATAACCGCACAGTCTGGCTGCCACCTCTTCACCAGCTCACAACTGCTTCAGTCACTGAATGAGTGTGCAAGAGGCCTGGCGTCAAGCTCGAGCCTGAGTATCAGGTCCACACAGAGAATAATGATGAGCACGTATTTTAAATACACCTGACATGATACACGTAACAGCTATCACGGGTGTATGAGCAATGCAACTGATTTTATTTAGATTTTCTTTGCCTGACAATGTCATTATTTAACCACATTCAAGCGGAAAAAAAAAGAGTGGGGCAATTGTAAATTATGGAGCACTGGGTTGTTGACTCGAGTGTCACCCCCTGTGGGAGTAGGATAAAAATGCACAGAGATATTATGGTCAGAGATGGGAAGCACTTTACTTATATGTATTTCAAACACGTATTTCCATTATTTTGTAGTATTTTGTGATTTGTGTTTGATCAGTGTGATAAAAATAAGAAACAAGATACTCTTGAGAGTGGTATTTTTAGTGTTTTGAAATAATAAAATCTATTTTCTATGATACATCAGACTAAATGTAGATCATCATGCGCAGTGGTGCAGTGGGTAGCACTGTTGCCTCACAGCAAGAAGGTCCTTTGAATCCCAGCTGGGGCCTTTCTGTGTGGAGTTTGCATGTTCTCCCCTTGTCCATGTGGGTTCCCTCCAGGTACTCCAGCTTCCACCCACAGTCAAAAGACATGCAGGTTAGGTTAGTTGGAGAGTCGAAATTGCCTGAGGGTATGAGTGCGTGCATGAGTGAATTGTGTGTGTGCCCTGCAGTGGACTGGCAAACTGCCCAGGGTGTATTCCTGCCTCTCTACCAATGCATGCTGGGACAGGCTCCCCACCTATAGGTGGATGGAAGTCATTAAGCTTTCAGGCCGTATTATGGTCTGTAAACCAAAAAAATGGTCTGTGCCTGATATTCAGTTTTGACAGTGACACACTCTAACCCATGTCACGTGACTCACTTCATGGATGCACCAGCCTGCCGTAAGCATGTATCCAATTTTGATGCTCCCCCCCCCACCCCCCACCTAAATCCAGTGTTCAGTCCAACCACTGTTCTTAAGTTTAGTAAAAATGTTTCTGCAATCATGATCAAATAAAAACTATGCCAAGAGACCAAGAAAGATTAGGTTTGATCTGGATGCATGCAAGCACTGAACTTGTTTCGCTAAAGACATCCATCAAGCTACTTTCTTTTTTACTATAATAAGGAAAGTAAATACGACTATTGTGGACACAATGTATTTTCTCTCCCTGCTTTGTTTGGCGCCCCACCCAAAGTTGAAGCCTCTCCAGGTGGATGGCGCCCTTGGTGATCGTATATCCCGCCTATGCCTAGAACCGGCCTTTGCTGATACGATTCACTTCTTCTTCATTAGCAGGCTACTTAATGTTAGTGTCCTTCTCTAGCTTGTTAAGCAAAAGATAGAATCTTATCTCATCCGGACTGTAGCTTATATGTCTTGTGTTCTTTCATCCCATCATGAGCATTTTTCAAGTGTTTGACTGCTGCTTGTTCAGACACCAGTTACTGTCACTACATTTGTGTATGCTATCAACATGGTAAAATAAGGAATAGTCAGTTGTGTGAACAGGAGAAGCCATGAGCACTGCCAGAAAAGTTAATACAGCAATGTTCCATGTTCCATGTGTGAAATCAGCTTTGGATAAGTGACCAAATCATTCCTGCTAGTGTGTACGGAGGAAATCTGAGTATTCTGTGGATATCTCCAACTGTAAGTATTTGTCATGGCTACCTCAGTTTCCATTTTGCTCACCAATAAAATAGGAGCAAAGCTCTCGCTGAGAACAGGATGAGTGTCGACCATCACCAGATAAGCAAGTTACTGAGGGGCACAGAGGGGACAGAAGTGAGTGTGGAGGAGACTGTGCTCTTACTATGGTGTCTTCAGAAGCAGTGTGCTGATCTGGTCCTTCCTCTTTCATTCTGTGGTTTAACTCCCGCTCCCATTTGCAGAAGTCTAATTCAAAACAACACAGGAAGCTATGGTCATGTGAGTAACACCACTAAGAACTGACAACACAGGTTTTGTTCCTTTGTCCTAACACACACACACACACACACGGTCATATGCTTGCACACACACACACACGCACGTACACACACACACACGGACACGCACGCGTGCGCATACACTGATATGCACATGCATACACACGCACACATGCACTCATGCATGTACACAGACAGACACACAGGCGTGCGCACACACATGCACACACGCGTATGTACATACATACACACACACACACCATTGATTAGATTTTAAAGGGTACATAAATCAAATCTGGTGGTGTTCAGTGGTTTCAGCGCTGATTCTGCTCAAGCTGAAACGGAATAAGAAACCTGAGTCTCCTCTGCTTTTCATGAGCCACTCTCCTGGGCATTGGGCCTGCTGGAGGGCCGAGACTGAGCCTCACGGCAGCTGCGGAGCTGGGCGTGGCCCTGCACACGCTCTCACACCTCCATGCCAAGAGCACAGCTCTCACGTCAACAGGGAAGGATCTATAAACTATTAGTGCTGGGGGTAAAACATGAGAATGAGCTCCCCATGCATGCAAATATACATGCACACATACACCCCGCCTCTAGGGGCTCCCTGGAGCTGCTAGTGCCCAGGAAAGCTGTCAGTGTTTTTCCCTTTTACTGTAGCTCCGCCCCTGCACATCAGTACTCCAGTGACACACAAAATATCAGATTCGGAAACACAAAACTGTATCCTTTTTTTATTTCTTCTCTTATGCATCAGGGAATAAATAAAACAAACTGAGCTGCATATTGCACATCTCAACCACATGTTTAAACAGTCAGTCCTGGACTCAGCTGTTGAAAATGCAAACAACTAGGGTACATTTATCTTTTGTTCGGCTGCAAGTTGTAGTGAATAACCTGGGAGACTGCAATGACTGTTTTGGGTATTGATGTACCTAACAAGGTGTTGGTAAAATGTTTAATTCTGCTGCAAGCCAATCAATATTACAATGTGATGACTTGCTGCAGGGTTTCTGCTTCAGAGTGGGTTCCCAGTCTTCAGTCTCAAGTCTACAGTAACTGTGCCACACACACACACACACACACACACACACACACGCACATACACACTAGATATCTTACATATTAACCCTTGCAGATTTAGGCTACTGTACGTCTCTGGTTAGGAATGCTAAAGCACCCCACAGTAATTAAGTGAGAAAGAATTGTCCCCCCTGGAAATAAATGCACCGTAGACACATTAAAGCAGACTCTCATTTGGGATAGAAGCATTAAGAGGGAGCAGCTTGAAGTCCTGGTCTTCCATTTGCTGCATCTGGATTGAGGGTCAGAGACTATGTGTGTGCATGCATGTGTGTTCACAGACAGTGTGTGTGTGTGTGTGTGTGCCTGTGTGTGTTTGTGTGTGTGTGTGTGTGTGTGCGCATGTGTGTGTGTTTCCAGAAAATTGCAGCGATGACGGTAGCTCATGGGAAGGCCCAGTAGGTCAGGGTGGTTGTGACCTTAACATACATGTGGTTTTTCACATTGAGCTCAGTACACATTGTGGCCTGAATTTCTAAGAGCTTGCTCAAAGGGAGGCATTCAGACTCACAGACACATGGCGGCATTTGTCTGGAGTCCCGGTGCTCCCCTCCCAGTGCTCCTCCTCACCCCCTAAAATGAACCTCAGATTGCCCTTCAATGGACAGCTTTGTGCCCTGGCATCCCTCCCCGCCCTGCCCAGCCTTGCCAGGGACAGTGTCGGGGCGTGCAGTCATTGTGTTGACAGCCTGACGTTCTCCACATCCTTCCCCTCTCACTGCTTGATCACTGAGGGGTGTGTGTGTGTGTGTTGGGGGGGGGGGGGGGTGTGCAGACCCTACTCTCAGTGCCTTTTGTTACTCTGGAATGTGTTCAGAAGGAGTAAGTTATGATCCCCTGTGAGATTTGACGGGAGACAGATTCTGTTTGGAGGCGATTTCTCACCCTGTTTGTGGGCCAGTGAACAGTCAAAAAAAAGTCAGTGAACTTGAACAGTCGCTGTAGCAAAGTGTGTTTTAAGCTTTGTCTCTCACAGCTACAAACAGATGACTTATGTCAATGTCTATTTTGAAATAAAAATAGATTCATTTTATGAACTGAGTGTATTGAGTTGGTGAACAAACTCACAGACCAAAAAAAAGCAGATTGATTGATTGTGGAAAACCTTATGATGACACTAAACAGGCACAGTACAGCTTTCCTTGCCTTTTACAGCATAAAGCGAGAAATTTATTCAATATCTCAATATGGTAATGTCTTATCACGTTTTAATTCAATTTCAGTGGTATTCTGTCAAACGAGAGCCGAAGGCATCTAGTGGTTTGGATCAAATTCTGGAACTACTTTGTCCCGGTGTGATGAGGTGTGTATGTCAGTGTGCAGGTGTGAGGGAATGTTTAAAGGAGCTTCTCCTGATACAAGCTGGCATGTGCCCTTTCCAAAACATCTCCTGACTGTTTCAATTGTGGAATGTCTCATTTCTAAAACTGTGCTCGTCGGTTGATAATAATGAGCACACAGTAGCTGCCACCTGCTCACCTGGGTTGTTCAAAAAGAAAAAAAAACCAACCCATCATGCCACACTTTTCTGATTCATTTAAATTTACATTACATTTTATTTGCCAGACGCTTTCATCCAAAGTGATGTACAATAAGTGCATACTGAACGTCATTGGAACAACTACAGAACACTGGTCAGATAAGGTAAAGTTCTCATAAAGTTATCCATAGCCATGGACATCAAGTGTGGTTCACACAGTGAGCATTAGCTAAACAAGCTTACATGCTGTGATGTGAGAATCTGGGAGGCTTCTGGCTGCGTTGTTCTGAGAAAGTCACTGGAGCTCAGCTTTACACGCTGAATGCCGGAGGAACAAGAGCTTCTGCTTGCTTGAGTGGCCACCGACAAAGTTAAGAAATGTGGTCTCTTTCGCCCCCTGGTGGAATAATATATTACCTTGGTTATTAATACACAGCACAGTATTATCTGACTTGTGAGTCAATTAGGCTTTAAATAAAACTTTACGAGTGTCACCATAGATAGTGTTAACTATGGCACCATTGAACTGCCATCTGGGAATGCAATAATGACTGAGAATTTTAGTGTTAGATAGCTTCCTTGTCTGAGAAACCCCTCTTGAATTATATTAATGCAAGTGCCAACTGTGCTTTTCAACATCCGGTGCAACAGCAGTAAATGTGTGAGATTTGGACTCTGGAAAGCATTTCAAATAAAAACAGATTTACTCAACAGTTTTAGACACTCTTTCCAAAAAGAGTAGCCTAGCGTTCTTTAAAAAAAAAAAAAAAGGGGGGGGGGGGGGGTCTTTCTGTGACATTAACAGATAGTCCACAACAAATCAGGCACCAATTGCCACCTACCTTCTCTGTTTTGATAATCTGATAATTGTGTTCTTTCAAACAGAATTTACAATGACTGACATTTTAAATACCGTGGAAAAGGTCAGGATCATTTATTCCATTTATTGTTTATTTTTTTGCATGACATACATATGCAAAATTCTGTATTGAAAGCATTGAATTGTGCCAATCTCTTTTTTGTAAGCTTTCACTGAATACAGAATATTGTAAAGTGATTCTGAATAATCTCAGTTTATAAAAGAGATCCACTCAGTAAATTATCTACTCAGTGCCAATTTGTTATAATCTACATCCTTTGCTATCTTTATTTTATTGGCGACGTGTTGACAGTGACCAAGACTCTGTTTTCTCCATTTTCAAGTTAAGAGGTGAATGGCAGAGCAGCAAACAATAAGAGGCTCTCCACAGTCTGAAGTAAAGCCATCATCATTCAATCAATTCAATGATCATTCAAGATGAGGACTGAATCGTCTTTTTTGTAGAGGAACCTTTTGGGACGAACAGGCAAGCGAAGAGAAATACTATCATCACTCAAACACGCTATAAACAGACGGCCCTGTCCTCGTGCAAGCATGGTTGAGGATAGTGTCATATGGGCAATATGCAATGCATTGTATACTGCCTCTTAAGGAAGCAAGGATATTAATACTTGTGTTTTCAAGATGCTGCATACCACTATTCTTGGAATATGAATGTTCACAGTAGAACATTTTGTTGCAATGTGCTTTTAAATGGGTAGGCTCAAAGGAAGTTGATGTGCCCCCCCCCCCCTCGCCAAACCACTGGGTGTAATGAATTCTATATTCCACGCTGTCAGCCTAATCTGTAGAGAATTGCATGGGGAAGGTGTTGTCAACCATCATCAGTACTGAAATGGCAACAGAATCCCCAGCATGTTTTTCATCTTATTTGAGTCCTCTATAATAGTACCTTCATTAAGATTTTGAATGTAACATTTGTTTCTCCTTCTCTTTCGCTCCAGGCACATTCATGAAGTTAACACTTCTGTGTAAAGCCCACACAACATTATTGTGCTTGACAACATCTATTTGTCTGTAAATATTTTGGTCTGTATGTGTGCCCCCCACCATTGAGATGAATTCATTCTATATTCCACTCTGTCCTTCTCAGTACCTTTTTGAGATTATTTTACCAATGCCACAAAAAATAAAGCCAGTATTCTTTATTTTTTGTGACTGTCTTTTGTCCTTTAGTTTTTTTGCCAGAGGTGTGCTATGAGGAGATGGTGCTGTAACTGTGTTGTGCGGAGACTGTGCTGCAACTTCTGTTAGGATATGGTGCAGTAACTGTGCTGTGAGGAGATTATGCAGTAACTGTGCTATAAGGAGATGGTGCAGTAACAGTGTTGTAAGGAGATTGTGCTGTAACTGTGCTGTGAGTAGATTATGCAGTAACTGTGTTGTAAGGAGATTGTGCTGTAACTGTGCTGTGAGTAGATTATGCATTAACTGTGTTGTAAGGAGATTGTAGTGTAACTGTGCTGTGAGTAGATTATGCAGTAACTGTGCTATAAGGAGATGGTGCAGTAACTGTGCTGTGAGGAGATTGTGCTGTAACTGTGCTATAAGGAGATGGTGCAGTAACTGTGCTGTGAGTAGATTATGCAGTAACTGTGCTGTGAGGAGATGGTGCTTTAACTGTGCTGTGAGGAGACATAAATGTGCAGTGTTGTGTGTGTGTGTGTGGGGGGGGGGGGGGGGCTGTTCTGACTCATCGATTGCTAGCCACAGGCCATCTTATTCATGGCATATCTCTTTATGTTTACAAAAGTTGACTTGCATAGAAAATAAAACAAGTCAACAGTTTTTGCAGCAGTAATCTCTGCACTTACAGCATATTGTGCATGCTTTCCATGGAAATAGTAGTAGCTAATTAACATGGAAGTGTTCCCAAGTTAATTAGCTGCTAGAAAATCATGTCTTTTAACAATATGATCCTCTAAACATTTAAGTATTTTATGAAATGCCATAGCCTTTTCAGTGTTTTATAGGATAAATGCGAGAAACAAAAAATATTTTTCAAAAAATTCTAAATGACAAAAAATCCAATATGGCAGATGTTATGGGTCCTATGAGGTAATTTGTTCAGGGTGAGGAGGCACTGAACTAAGAATTCAGCATTGCAACAAATAATTCAGCATTGTCCTCTAGCCACCATCTTGAATGTATTAATAATTTGGACCATGTAGGTGAAACAGGATGGCAGTAATTATTTTTGCAATTTTGCAGGTGGCACAGAGTGTCAGTTGCATGGCTGCCATGCATAATAAATTGACTGCCATACCGGACATGCCTGCTGAATTTCGTGAGCTTCCGAGCATGGGAAAGCGGCGAAAATTTAGCGAGCTTTGGAACAATAACAAGACGACTAGCAAAAACAATAAGGGCCCTACGCATTATTAGAAGCCCCTAATAATTCTGGCAAAGACAATGAGGGTCCTACACATCCATGAGGCCTGGCCCCTAATAATTCTAGCAAAGAAAATAAGGGTCCTACGCATCCTTGGTGCTGGGGCCCCAAATAATCATAGCAAAAACAATAATGTTCCAATGCATCCTTGGTGCTGGGGCTGCCAAATAATCCTATCAAAAACAATCTAGGTATTAGTCCTACCCTTGGCACCCTTGGTACTTGGCCCCCTTAAAAAAAAAAAAAACACACAGTGTACACAGTTTGTATGTGCAATGAAGAATAGTGTGCCAATACCAGCCACTGTAAAGCCAGCAATCTTCATTGCACACAAACCTATAAGCCAATCAAATATTTACACTAGAATTGTAATATCAAAGAACCTGAAAAGTGAAACAGGCTTAAGGTTGTAAAAAAACAAAGCAACACAAAAGCACCTGGTCAAGCACTTAATCAAAGACTTCCCTAATTAATATGCGGAACCTGCTTCATTATTGATAAACTAGCACAATAAAACACAGGTTAAAACATTTTTAAACAACTTTCCTTTTTATTTTAAAAACACTCTAGAAGTTTACTGCACACAAACACCAAACACAGAACTGTCACAACAGCAGAGGACAGAAAATAAAAACTATTGTGTCATGGACTTGAATCTTTACCTCCTGACCTGTGCTTTGTATACATTTAAAAAAAGGACCAAATATGATCCCCTTCCCCCCAAAAAAACAAACAAAAACAAAAAAAAAACAAAAAAAACACCATCTACGCAGGAGATACAAAGAGTTGGAACAGATACTATATACATATTGCAATACAAACATGATTAAACTTCTTGCTCAGTAAAATACTTTTTAAAAAAATGGAAAAGCTCGTTTTTGTCCACAGCTTGACAGAAGTGAATGGTACATGATTTCAGACATAGTGAGATGACCGGTTAGGCCCCTGGAGATCTGCAAGACCCTTAAATCTGGTCCACCTGAGCTTTTGAATGGAGACAAATGGTTGGAATGAACATGTTCAGGTCATTATCTCAAGGTTTTCATTGACCTTAAACCCCATGCAACACTGACTACATTTACATGCACACACTATTCTGGTTATTGCCATTATTCTGAATAAAACAATATTCCAAATAAGCGGTTTACACGGTTACTGATAAACAAATGTTTTCAATATTCCTGTTTGCCTGTAGCCGTGCAGTTTGATCAAATGTAAAATGGTCATGTAACGTTACATCCCTTATTCTTTTGTTTACCTTTAAAAAACATTTTTAAGTAGAAAATTTTCCCGCCATCCAAAAATGTTGTTTCGTTTTTTGCAGGGCCTTCCATCCTTGCACCCTGCAAACTACAAGCGGGTTGGCTCATATTAAAAAACCATGGGTAGCCTAGTAACAGCAGGGCTGACCGTAAACAACACCCCCAGGCCGTATGTGTTGCAAACTGTTGTGAAAACACCCCGATAGAAATGGATATTCAAAAAAATATACATGACCAATAGTGCTCCAATAACCCGAATAATATCGCCATATGCCACATCTTAATCAAAATATGCCATATTCAAAATAAGGCCTTATTCAAAGTATTTCATCAGAATATGTTGTTTACACTTATTCGGGATATTGTCTTATTCGGAATATAGGAATATGTGTCCGTGTAAATGTACCCATTGTGTCTCCAGGACCAACACTAGCATTAGAATAAAATAAAATAAAAATTACTTTCCAGTACCTCCCTATAATGCCACACACACACCAATGATAACTCATGAGGACTCTTCAACTGTGGTTGGACTAATATATGAGGTTCATGAAGGGACACACTAAGATAAAAGTCCTATCCTATACAAAAGCACTGGGAAATCGCAACCCCACAAAACAGCACAGGGTAACCAGTTTCAGGCAAATTTCTGGGTATGTTCCAAGGTCAGCATTTCACTAGTCAAATGTTGCTGCACTTATCAAATAATATCTGGCCTGTTTTGTTGGCAGACACTGCATTCACACCAACCTTAGTAGAACCCAGACAAGTAGAAGCAGAAGTTTTACTCTAGATTACTAAGGTTTTAGGAAAGTCACACAGATAGCTAACAACAAGATGACAACACCATAGCCACCATTATGTGAGCGGCGCAAGACGCAAATTTGGAACAAGGCATACAGTTCTTAACTGATCGTGCACGTCTGATTTCAAGTGAACCCAATTTAGCCGTCTGCAGGCAACTAGCCCTTGGCTCACAGATTTTAATGAACGCTACACCCATTCCCCTCGCACCCCTCATTAACAAGACAATAGCGGGGGGAAAAAAAAACTTGGAATGATTACAAATGAATTGTTAAAACCTTTCCTTTCTTGTGTAATATACATTTATATATAAAAAGAAACACAGCTTCTACAGTGATATCTATGGTATAACAAAGAACTGAATCTGAAAATCACACTTTCCCCCCGTTGTTCTACAGCTTAGTTCTGGATCCCGTGTTTGGGTTCGGGCAGGGCTAGTCGTCGTCTTCGTCGTCATCCTCTCCCTCATCTTCGGGGTCTCGTTTTCGCTTCTCTCCATGGGCTGCAGCCCCATCTTCATCTGCAGAGGAAGGAGACAGGGTTCTCACACCATTCTTTCAAAGCTATTCAATGATGCGCCACGGGTCATGGATCATTTCAACTGCTAGCCTAAATTTAATTCCAGCACACCAGTCACAAATAACTTGATAGCAAGTAAGATTAATGTACACCAAGCAAAACATTTTAAACCCCCGCAACCCAAACATACCTCCTCACAAATTTGTAATTAGCCACTATGCCTCATGGCTGTCTCTTCTAAACTCTGCATCAAAGCAGGATTCAGCTGCACTGCTCCTTTAAACAGTTGGAGGCCTTATCTAGGCCTCCAACTGTTTAAATTGTACTACAGGAAAGTTGGCACCAAGTAGAGACAATATTCACACTGATGACTGCAAACCTGCAGGTGCCAGGCCAATATACTGCTGAACGATCAAATGCAGAAGAAACCAAACGATCACTGGTTGACTTTAAACCCAGCCTAACCCTGGGAAGATGCAGTTAACAGCATCCCACTGCAGGAGACTCGCAGTCAGTATGCCAACAACAAAGCAGAGGCTCCCATCAAAGCCTGCTTTCTTAACAAAATGGTGTCAGACTGAGCCATATGGGAACAATATCATCACACAAAGAATATAAATGCTATGAAATGAGGCAGGGAAGCCAGATTTGTACCTTGACATCTTTTCTAGCCTTAATCCATCTCCATAACACCAAGCAAAGGTGTAATTTCTCATCAAAATACTGCATACCATTTCATTGCAGCTTGCGCAGGCAGTCCATCCTAAAGTGAACCAAATTTATTAAGTGTCAAAACGCTTACCTTCGTCCTCTTCCTCCTCTACGTAGTCATCATCATCCTCTTCATCCTAGGGCAATCCAGGAAACAGACAACTGGTCAACTGTCAGTCTACAAAGATGGCAGTCTCATCTACCTCAGCACCTCACCATTGATAATCGTTATTACATTAGCAGACAGAGTGTGGATAAATTACACCTTTAATAATCAGACAATGGCGATACATAAAGGAAGACAGTCTGCTTTAAATAAAAATAAAAGTTAAGTCAGGAAAGACTTGAGACCAAATGCAACACTCAAAGAATTCTAAAACCATTACCAAGCTATGATACTCAGGCTGTAAGCAAAAGCTAATAATGCATTATGGCTAGATGAAATTTTACTCTACCTGGATCCCCTCCTTCATGAGGTAAGACAGCCCAACCTCATCACCACCCTCCGAGCCCTCATCGTCGTCATCATCTTCGTCGTCATCTTCACAGTCTCCTGTGGGGCCTGCTCCTTCCTCATCATCATCATCATCATCTGAAAATGATACATTCAAACAAAAAAAAAAAAAAAAGAAGAAAAAAAAAAAGAAGCGATCAAGAGTTAAATATAATCAATGTGCAAATAAGCCAGCCTCGCAATTTACTTTAAGCGGGGTGGTGAAAGATATACTGCATAGCACCTTAACCACTAAAGCTATGGCAGACAGAGAAAGCTGAAAAACACACGGCCACACAAGGCATATCCATCATGAAGGCTATTCCCAGCAAGCTCTTCCTTACCTTCGTCATCACCATCAGCCTCAGAGTCCGGCGCCTCGTTGTCCTCCTGGTCAAAGCCATCCAGGTAGGTGACCTGAGGCAGCAGCTCGAAGATGCTCTCCCGGTACTCCTCCAGAGTGGTGATCTCGCAGTTGAACAAGTCCAGACTCTTCAGGTTTTTCAGGTTTTGCTACAACAAGAGACCCAATTGGTACTGGTGCTCACCACTGGCAATGTGGTCCGCATCACAAGAAGAATCCTCATACAAATACAAATGGTGACCGGAACAGGCAACATACTCAAGACTGTGACTCCAGCATGGGCGAACACCAACATCCTATCGCTGAGGAGGGTATGTTAAGCCGATATAACACCTGTGTATTCGTTCACCTCAAATGTATTCTGCAGTGCGACCGCAAAGTTCCTGTCGACAGCATAGTATGGATGTGTTCGAGCCCTGCAGAACCAGTTACTGAAATGTACTGAACTACAGTGCTCAGGGGCTAGTGTTGAGTCATCCATCCAATCAACCTGCTGCTGCAGACAGTTCAATGATGTAAATAAGATCATAACTTTATGGTTCACTTGGTGACAAAAGGGGGACAGGGTGAGAGTAAGAGCATGCCGAACAAATAAAAATATATAATCCTTGAGGACTGTTAAATCCAGTGTTTCTAGTTTATTTATGCCATTACGAAAAAGAAAAATTAAACATGTATAAATTTAATAGAACACTTAGAAGTACTACAGTTGCATAGAGTCGTGAATAAATCTTACTTTATTGCAATTCCAAGTAAACTTACTGCAGATTACCAAAAATTTTAAAATAAATGTCTATTTCCACCATTATAATTTATTACATTATACATCTTGGATAGTAAAATGTTTTGTTCAAAATTCTGAAATTTTCAGGAGTGCTCATGTTCTACCAGAATCTAAAGAGTTAAAGCATTTCAGAAACACGTATTTGACCCCGGCCTAATAGGGGAACTATGAATCAAACTTTTGGGTAAGAAAATGCAGTTGCTACAATCCTAAAATACTCTGAAGTGATTTCACACCTTTGAAGATGCTGCTGTAGCAGTTGCAGGCAACACAGAGAGCAGAGAGCCCTAGTGCTGCTAAGTATAATATTAGCAGCCCCTCCAGAAGCCAGACAGCCGCCTTACCAGCGCTTCCACTGTGCTGAGCTCCTTGATCTTGTTGCCGCTCAGGTTCAGGTATGTCAGGTTGGGACACTTCTCCGACAGCGTCTCCAGACCTCCTGAGATGTTGTTGTCACTGAGCTCCAACTGGAACATGAAAGAGGTTGAATTATTTTCAAAAATAAATAAAAATTTTAAATAAACAGTTCGGGAGGACATCACGTTTTGAACAGGTCAAGGTTTAAAGGCAATACACAATTATGACAAAATACTACCTTTCTAATGCCATCCATTTTTACCTTACAGTTCAAGAAAGTAAAAAGATTCCTGCTGATAGTTGGAGAGGATCTGGCTTTATTTCAACTCGTTTGCAGTGAATTACAGCTGGCCCGACCGAGCCAACGCGGAGCCATTTAGGCTCCAGTTCTTGTACCTTGCGCAGCTTTGGCAGAGAGGGCAGCTTGGCCAGGGAAGTCAGGCCCACGTTGACCATACTGAGAAACTCCAGCTCCTTGAAGTCGTCTGTCAGGCCCTCCACCTCTCCATCGCTCGAGCGACAGTTGTCTACCACCAACTCGGCCACCTGTGGGTGCACGATTTATCCTATTTAAACACTGCTAACTTTCAATTACCAGCATCACTAAACATAATGAGCCTGGAAGACTCAACAGAAAAATTCGAAGTAGTACTGAAAAATATTTTCCTTTTAATCATCAAGGATGGTTCCTGTTGATTTTGATCACACTAGTTGATTTTTTTTTATAACACAAAGAAAATTAGGCCTGTAGCATATGTGTAGCTGACAGGGACCCACAAAAACAATATTAGAACACAGGATTTTCTGGGGTAGAGGGGGCCCAAAGTGAGCTCTTTTCATGGAGCCCAGAATCCCTGGTGGTGCCCCTGAGCGGATGATACGAGTAATGTCTACTGAGTCGACAAATTTAAACTTCAATCTACCTCCTGAAAATGTAGGATCCAAAAAATTAAGGCAAATATGATTTAATATTAATGATAAGTGTGAGTGAGTTCATTCTAAGACCAAGTAATGTCCACAAACCATATCTTACACATATCAAACATAAAGGGGGAAAAAACCAAAACATAACATCCTTAAGCAATTATAACAAAGTGCAACTGTGATCACTTCTGGGTTCATAGTTTGCAGTTCTGCAAGAACAATTAAAAGACCATTTCCAATGGTTCAGTACTAAAGCCTAGAGCGCCATTTGGCGGCCAAAGTAAGGATGCCTCTCGTTTTGATGTGAAAGGGCTAACGCAGTCTGCATTTGTGGGTGGCACTCTTGTCTGTTTTCGAAACACCGCAGAGTATTCCGTTGAATATTTTTAGGTATAGCATCATATCAGGGAAAGTATGAGAAAAGAAACGGTACTGTGCGCAATAAGTTTACTAGCTACTTATTTGTCCAATTTTTAATCTGCCAGTTTTATACTGTACACACGTGCATGGCTAATACTTTAATTGTGACATCTTGCGTTTTTTCAATTTCAGTGAAAGATGAAATCCATCGGGAGGGTACCTGATAACACACTGAACAATGTTGCTAACAGGGCGACTGTGATTTTGCATGAAAACAAACAAATGTATGGCGGGTTAAATACTTAAGATGCGCTGTCTTTCTATTTGAACGTCCATCAATACTCGTCATGTCATGACTTATAAGAGTGCTCATCTTCGTAATGTTAAAGCTAAAAATCGCGCCTGCAAACTAATGTTTGGATATACAAACGTTAGCTCTCTAAATGTGGGTCACGTAGGGGTCAAGAACATAAACAGTTAGTTTCTCTCTCACGCGCGCGCGGGGATACACAATCGGCAATGGCATATACTGGCGGCATTTCTGCACAAAATACCATCTAGTAGTAATAATTAAGAGACGCCCAAAGCTTCGAAATGATCAAAATTGTTTAGGTGATGGTGGTTCCGCACAGATCAAGGTTTAATGCAAAGTATGATTCAGTGAGAAGAATGGTGGAATCGTCGCTAACGACTGAATTAGGCCAATATGTTATAACGACAGTTAGCCAGCTAGCTACATACAGCGCAAGGTCGGTAAGGAGGGTTGGGGCGATAATCCAAGGCCGGGGGAAGGGGGTCGGGACCACCATGGCCATCTGCCGGAGTCCTTCATTTCATATTAGATTAGAAAAAATAACGGAGTCATTCGATCAAAGTAAAAAATAAAAAAAACAGAACCAGTGCCACTTTAATCAATGCTTAGGGTCGGTCGTTTGCGAAACGAAACGCGTTCTTATTTAGCTGGTTAGCTCGTTTCTTGGCGGGATCACCCCGCCAAACATAGCGTTACTGTAACCAACTAGGCAGTCTTGCTCTTGGGTGGAGGTGGAGAGGAAAGACACTGGGGGACATTTGTCTGATTCGCTAAATGAATGAATGATCACCAATGCACTCAAGTCCCCAAAGCCTTGGTTGTTACCTTGCTGTTAGGTAGCAACTAACTCGCCTCGAATGAGAAAATATAAACTAAAAAGCCAAATGTAACACAAGTATTAAATGCAGCCGATTAACATTGGCAATGATAGAAAGGAAGCCGCTTCGTCGAAGCACAAGCAGCTATTTATATGGCTAGCGAGTATCTCAACACTGCAACAAAATGCCTTCCTCCATACGACTTAGCCATTCTAGACCTTACGAGGGAGGACAAACAGTGTTGCCTCCCCCACCCTTTCACATTAGTTAGCGAGCTACCGAATGTAGCCAGTGTCGGCTCGGTGTACATTAATTCCATAATAATTTGAATTATTGTTATTATTATTTTTAAATCAAAACCACAGTTCACCAGGCTGCATAACTTAATATTTTCGAAAACGCATTTGTAAACAGACATTTAAACAAGAGTGTCGTGGGGCTTCATATTGACAGACACGCCGCAGAATAATGTTAGCTACATTCGGTCGCACGGGGCTAATTAGTGTTCGTTTAACTAGGCAACACATCGATAATAATAACATGATAATGTTAACTTCGCACTCCCATTAAATCACTTGTGCTGCTAGACAACGTCGCAAGACAGCTATCGTCTTATATTATGCATGTTCAAAGAACAAAACTTGACATCGTTTTGGATCGTGAACTTGTTATCTGACGTTACTCCGTTTGCTAGCTAGGTCGATGTTTTCTTGGAATCAAGTTTTGGTTGAAATCCGACAAGAGCACGGGCGACGTGTAATAGCAAAGTTAGACAGCGCGGCTAAAACCATACAGACGCCACTTAAAGAGTTAAACGCGAGTTAAGACTCTTGCAGAACCCGGACGAATTTCAAAACGCCTCGAAGGGGTGACTGATATTAGCGGCTACTGTAACGAGCCAAACTTAGCAAACAAAATAACTCGGACCGAGAATTTTGAAAAAAATTGACTTGTACAGATTCCATGGCAGCTTAAACGCTTGAAGTGAATAGTGCAGAAGGGGAAGGATCATGTCCAATTTAACATCGCAGATTTATACACCATCGGACCTTGTGATCTTCTCAGTTAAACCACGCCATCGCCATTACGGATAGTTATTTAATCGAAATATGATCAAAATATAGCTAACATTAGCCAACAGACGAGCCTCTATGCATTTTTAACTACCGAGTACTTCGCAACTTGTAAGTTCAATATCGCTCACATCCTCGGAGTACCCATGTGGTCTACCGTGGCTACCTTGCTCACTATTGATAACCATCTCACATCTACGAGCTGCTAGCCAACACCACCACCTCTCAATTCCTACAAAATAAATAAATAAAAACGTTATTCATACCTCAACTGGAGTCCTGTTCCTCAACTCTAAACTGATTCTCTTCTTCATCTCCATTTCTAAAAGGTATAAATAAATACAAAAGTTTCAAACGAGAAAAAAAATGTAAATTAAAAAAATTGCCGAAACTCCAGTGCCCAGCCCTATACCTCGGCTTTCATCAATGGCTGCTACTCGTTAACTGAGCCTCCATGATACCTCGTACCCAGCCCCCTCTCACAAGTTACGCCCCTTTGTTTCGGTATTGGATAATTTCCTTTTTTTCTAATTTTATTGGAGAAACTACGTGCCATTCACTAAGATCACTCTGATCAACATAATCTTGCAAGACTAGTGTAGCCATTGGCTAAAATTACTCACGCAGTACATTTAGATTAGTCAGGCAGGCTGTCATTATCCCTTTTTTAAACTTTAAGTCCGCCTACCCTTTGTTCTTATTGGCGCCTTTGCACACGAACTGCCGTTGAAATGAAACACCCCTTTATTCTTTTTCACCATTTAGCTCAGTTGTGGAAACTGGATACAAGAACGGACTGCTGTTGGAGAGATTATAGGGCTATGAAATAAATGGGCTGTATCATTCTTCCAGAGCATTATATAGACTCGTATTCCGTTCTTCAAATCAATTTCGAATTAAAGGCGAAACCTCGAGAGACTGCTTTGCCCCACCGTTCGGTGTAATTCAGTATCCTAAACGGACAAAATGGCTGCCCGTGAAGCAACGCTTGCAGGGCGGGGTGAGGTTTTAAACGGGAAATCAATCGGCACCATCTGTTCTGGCTAAAATGATGCTGGACGGCTCGTATGGGTCCATGGTATCCCACATGACTGGACGTGAACTTACACAGAAGTCAGCATTTAGCATTTGTTTTGATACGTAATCGAAAATGTAAAGGAGGGCTGTTCACGCGAAAAGGATACAGTGGGTACAGTTTATTTATTTTTTCTAGCCCAGCACCAAGACACGCTATTCAGCTTATCGAGGTCTTGATTGAAGACTATGATTCGGTAATTAGTGGAATCAAGTGTCGTAGTACTGCGCTAAAACATATACCTGCACCCACACCGGCCCTTTCAGATAAGATGGGACAGCCCTTGATCTAAAGAATCCGGTGCAGCGAGTAGGTGTGGACGTTCTCCTCGGGTACATTGAATTTGTCGGGGATAATAAAGGATATTTATTTTATTTCAAATTTGACGTGTCAAATTAACTGTTTCTTTGTCTCGATTATTTATTTTGATGTAAGTGATTTGCTGGAAATCAATACATAATTTAAATGTAGTACCCCAAGGTGACCACCAGGTGCAATACACTAGCCTAGTTTCTGTTCAGTGACCAAATTCACAATGGAAACTTCCATTTCGTGTAGTATTTTACTGTTTACATAGATGCATGTATACCTTTAAAGGTATTAAATTCATGTATTTACTACTGATACCCTATTGAATTGTGCAATATATTGAATTAATATCTAGTTCTGGTAATGCATTACAGCATGTAACAAATGTTTGTATTTCATAGACTAAGAAAGCAAACTGGCCATTGCAGGGTAAAGTGAAAGATGGATAAAATAAATCAGTTGTATCAGTAACAGTACTGCTCAAATTGCATATTATTTTCAGTAACTCGTATTGGAGAGATTGATCCTGTCTTGCAGGATGGCAAATAAGAGGTTGCATAAGTAAGACTGGATACAGGAGAAGACAAGGACTCTGAAGTTGCATCCCTTTAGAACAAGGACTAAATGTTATTTCATCCATTAACAAACTTTTGGGAACATAAAAAAGGCTAAATTAAATGACCATTAATCATAAGTATGCCGCTATTCAGGAGCTTTAATTTCGATTTATGATCGGCCAATGCAAATGTTAACCAGAAAGCCACTGATGTTTAACTATCATCTTTAGAAAGAAGTCTTTAAAACCCTGTATTTCATTCTACCGTTCAACCTCAGCTGAGAGCTTGAGGTTGAACAGTATAATGAGGTTTTGTATTTATTTGTTGATTATTGTTGATTATTTTTTTATTTTTTGGCAAGAATGGTGGAGGCATTGGGAATGGCAATTGCAGAGTTCCGGTGTGTAAGGTAAGTAAGGTCTGCCAAGGATGTTATGAGAACTGAAATGTCCACATTTTTTAAAATTTAATTATTAATAGCATTTCAATAAAATTTAAATGCAGAGAGTTTGAGTTTAGCATCAAACATGTGAATCTGAAATTATGTTCAACAGTACACATTCTTCAATATTTTTAATATTGTGTCATTTCATGTGAGAAGGATGCCTGAAGGTAGATGGAGTCCTATACTATTCCTGAGTGCAAAATGTGCAATGGCCACCAGGTGACAGGCAACACAAGGTGAAAATCCACATGGAGCGGGATTCCTGAAATCCCACTCAATGGCTCATCCACCCAATAATGTCTTTGTTCGACATAGAGAACACTAGAGGGAGTGTTAGCCCAGGTCACCATTCTAGCACTCACTTCGAAGAGCAAGCAACAAAACAGGTTGCAAAGGACATATTCCAGATCCTACAGCAGGCCATTGGAACATTGAATCACTTTTCCCCGTTCTCAATATTCTACTATTGTGACTGATATTAAATATCACACATTCACTGTGGACAGTTTCAGAACATTTGATTCTGATTGATACTTGAGTTGTTTCAATCGAATTACATGTCAATTACCCAGTCAAAAATCTACAATTAACTTGGTTGCTTTAACTTTCATTAATATTCTAACTTTTTTTTTTTTTTTTTTTTTTTGCAAAATCAAATGGAATTTGAGGACAAACTATTATTTGCTGTTACTAGGAAGTATTTTCTGTTTAATTACAGATATCTGCAGATGGGTTCAAGGTGGATCTTTGTTCGTCAACAGCACTCAAGGTTAGACATCCAGGTAGCATTACGCAGGCTGCTTGGAGACTTAGGCCCTGTTCAGACCTGGCGTTAAAATGCGTCTTGGGTGATCCGATCACAAGTGGTCACTCGAGACGCATGTGGAGACACATTCTGATGCCAGGTGTGACCTGACATTCGTCTCGACTTAATCTAGACACATTCTGGATATATCTGGATACAAAGTACAGGTCTGAACAGGGCCAGAATGTTCTCTCTAGGACAGTGTATGTCCTGGCCTACCTCATATAGCTGCCTCACAGAGGGTCATTATGCATAAAATGGAGAGAGGTTAATGTTGTGGACTTCACAGGGGGGTGTGGCATTTGAATTACCTGGATAAGACGACTGATCTCCGGGCAAACATAGTTAACTGGCAAGCACCTGGTGAAATTAAGTCATTTAAAATGTTTGTCATGGACACCTTTTTTAAATTGGATTTTCAATGCAGTTGGCTAGCCTACTACAATGTACTTTGCATTATGTTTTAAAGTATCATTCTGTTTCAAACAAAGTACTCAATTAATGAACCGAATAGGAATAGTTAGGCACCACTGCAGGATAGGATTGCAGTGCCTCATAAATGCCACAATGTATAAAGTAATGTATTTAGGTATTAAGAAGACAGTCTAATCCAGAGCAGTTTACAATAAAGTTTACCCAATAAAGCCTTGTTTCTGTAATTGTATAAACTTTCACCATATTTTTGTCTCTCTTTAACAAATAATATAATCTCTTCTTAATCAGGGCCTCGATATTGAAGCTCAATGATTATGCTTCATTGAATTTCTTTACACTGTGCCAGTCAAACTTAGGTTAGCCTTTGCAAAGTACTACTAAATGGTTTTCAGTTCTTACGTTAAATTTAATTTTGTCTTGCAAATATCTTTAACGGAATACATTTCCTTGCTCGTTAAACCAATCACAGCATGAGGGGGAGGGCAGGATCAACAGGAGGCACAGACTACTCAATTTGCATGCTGATGTGCTTCAAAGAAGGGTAGTGGCTGACTTAAGGAATGAAAACATGTAGGAAAGCGAGGAGTCATGTTTCATAGGTATGGAAAGTCAGGTATGTTCAGACATGAAGGAGCAGTAAACCAAGCTCCTTTATGTCCAGTACTTACACATATTTTACCAAAAAACTGGCCGTGTGTACTTGTGTATGCCTGTGCGTGTGTGATTTTGTGTGTGTGTGTGTGTGTGTGATTGTGTGCTCTTTACACCAAGTAATAACACAGCTGATAATTAGATCAGAGATTGTGTAAAAGAATTAAGTAGAATGATGTTAGTAATTTTCATGATTTACATCCCTGTGATCACCATTGTGATCAGTATTGTAACAAATAAGTAGGATAGTGGATGTATTTATTTGTTGTAATAACTCACTTATCAATACATGTTTGGGGAAAATATGAATTTTACAATCGGTAACAATAATATTTGTTTGTAATGACTTGAAAAAAGGTACTTTTGACAAAGTGTGCTAGACTAATGTCATGTTTATTCGGTGCAGTTCATTGTGCAGTGCTGCAAAATGGAGAAACTAAATTCACAACCAAACCATTTACTTTTCATGTTTCCTGCCGTTGTCTCAGCACTGCCTTTTGGGATGTTAAAGCAATCATGGGGGGTATAGAATCTGATCTCAGAAACTATTGTGCTATTTGGTATGATATTCCTGGGCCTTGTCTCTTGTCCAAATGTTGACACTGGTTAACATTTGGACAACATTTGGTTCCTAACATGTACTGCAGTTTCCTGGCATTTGGCCTCACTGTGACCCCACCTCTCAGTTTCCCAGAAACTTCCATTGCTGTAATATCCCCGTCTCTTCAAGGAGGGTGATTAATAAGGAAACCGAATGGGGAATTCTCAGTTCTTCCAAAGTTTTTTTTTTTCTTCCTGTGTGTTTGTATATATAAAGTTAGTTTGTGTTAGGGCTATTCTCGGAAGACAAATGGCACTTAACCTGAAGCTAATCTGAAATCTAGATGCCCCCCCCACCCACCACCCACACACACACACACACACACACAGATACACATACCACAAGAAAAACTGCAGGGTTCCCTGTTTCTTATTCTCTTGAACTATCAGCTGCCTGGTCCCATTCGCTATCAAACTCCTGCTGTGTCTAACCTCCCCCACAGTGGGCTAAGGGCATTCAGGCACAGTGCCAGCTTTATCAATTCATCACTTCATGGGCTGCCTGCCCACACTGAGAAACAGAGGACAGTTTCTATATATTCTCTTTAACAAGCCAGCTAAAAGCTTAATCAAGGCCTTGGTTTAATGAGGCCTTGAAGTGTTGATGTAGTGAGAATTGTAAGGTGTGAATCTTGACATCATTGGGGACTTGATGTTATTGGGATTTTTGTGTTCAGCGGCACAGGGCCTATTTGACAGGGATGTGGAGCGGGGGCAACCAGCTGCATCCACAGGACTGATGCCACAGCCCCAGAGGACTGTTCTATCAGGCTACAATGCAGAGTTTATGTTATGGTCCTTCTCTCGGGAGGACAACAGGGTCAAGGGTTCAGATACATTAAACATTGACACGGTGCTCCCTGGATTTCCTCATTTGCTTTGCTCCACTGAAAATTTGGTTAAGCAAGCGCACTTCAAAGTTCACGTAGCATTCAAAATTTTTTTATTTGAATATAGGTCTCTGCTGTACCCATTTATGCTGGTGGGTTCCTATGCAAAACATGTGGTAGAATAAACTATAATTCAGTAATTCTGTCGGACCACAATAATACAGTATTGTGGTGGTGCATGCAGTGCTATATGATAAGCAGCTGACATCTCTGACTTGCTTCAATACGTTTCTCAGCCCGAAGCACCTTTATTTATTCAGTGTTGACAGCCAACACTGTTTAATTCATCTTGCACTCCATGAACCCCTGTAAATAATAATTTCAGATCCTGATATCATAAGAAAAGTAACTACTGAATTCCTGTTCTTATTCGATGTCTGTCATCTTCGATGCTCCTCTCTCCGGCCATTTCTGGCCCCTGCACCACACCATACCGTAACTCCCATTTCCTGAATTGATACAGATGTAGGCTACAAGCAGACAGAGAGGCAGTGCACATAAGAAAGGCATTTATCCTACAGGGATAAATTCTTTTCACAACACTTTAAGGGTTACCCCAAGGCACAATGACACTCAACTGAAGGCCTGCCCAACACATGGAATTATGGGATTGATGAGTAAATGCTTCCCTCATTAACAGGCCTGGAAGTTCATATAGGAACTCCTGAAAAGTCCCTTAGAAGAACAACGGCCTGGGGAACACATGATTATACATAGTTGACATCAAATGGGCCCTCATCTTAAAGCTATCAAGAGGAAGAGTCCCAGACGTAACATGACTCAATACAATATTATGATGACCACTGGGCTCCTTTTGGAAAAAGAGCTGAGATTTTAAAACGCATTCAAGCATTTTAAAATTAGAATATGGGGGCATGGTTTTCCTACATGCTACATACTACAGTCACCAAAACAGTTATGTATTTGAATAATGTGAAAAAGGTGCCTTATACCCATTGAACCTGACTTAGGTGTTGGTAGGATCTACCTCAGATGAGTCTGATGTATTTCAACATATGGAATTATGATGGGCCAAAGGTATATTAGACAATCCCACAAACACTAGCAGGTCCACCCAAAGCTAAGGTGGTTGAAGCATAAGCAGATTTTATTTTTTTTTGCCAGTGAAACACAATAGCCATCTTTTTACATGCTTACTCTTAGCCCAATAGCATGCAGTGCTATATAGTCATACATGATTGCAGGGTGAGTGAAATACGTCAATTTTACCTCATGATGAAGCCTGCTTCATTCCATCAACCTTATCTAACTATCTAGTGACTGAACTACACTAAACTGTTGTATGCACAGACCACTCCCTTAATAACATTGCTTGTTACCCTCTTATCTCTTATGGAAATTGACTAAATGTACTGCATACTGATTGAGAGAGTGAATCCCCTGCTGTTTTTGATTACTCTGCTTTTATGTATAATTACTTCTTGCTTGCAGCATGATTGTCACCAGTTGTGTTGTCAAGTCTCACGCTATCCAGGCTGCATGGCCCATAATGCAGGTGGATTTACCAGTGAAAACATGAATAACAACTGCAAAGTACTGAATGTATATTTACAGCAAACTGAAAATGGACCACGGTTTTATATTCACTGACATACAGCTTTTGTGGGACATTCTAAACCAAACTTTGTCTCTTTTAGCTCTTTCATAGACTCTCTCAAATACCTTGCACATTAATCAAGTAGGTTGTTTAAATTTTTTTAAATTGGTCAGTCAATGAGTTAATCATACATTTGTAGTTCATAAATACTATCAGACTATATGCTGTCCCCATTATTTTTAACATCTCACAACTGTAACTTGAGGATGAGACTGAAAAACTTCCAAATACCTTAACCTTCTGACCTAAACTGTAAACTGTAAAAAAAAAATATATATCCGTGTATAAATCTTAATGTATAAAATTCCACAGACAGTATGGCTTTAACATGTCTCCCAGCTTCAAATCAAAATTCCTTGACAACTTTTAATGAAATATGACTAGATATTCCCCACAGGATACTGTCACGGCAGCACAAGCTACAGCCTAAGAGAAACATCTTTAAGAGACAGTGCTACAGAGAAGGAAGAAAAACAGGGAGCAGAGACAAACTGGAACATTAATAAGGGTGGTTCAGGACTGCAGCCTCAATGTCCTGACAGTCAGGCTCATGTAAATCACAGTGACTGCTGGCTAAATTGAGGAGGGGTATCTGCCTCGGGCCAGTAACTCCCTAAAAGCCATGTTTTCTGGACACATTCCTGCAAATATGGAAACTGGCTGCCTCGTAGGTGTCCAACCCTGGGAAGATTTCCAGCCCCCCCCCCCCCCCTTTCAGCCCCTTTCCAATCTTGGGAGTGGGTTTGTCTGCAACACAACCTTTCATAGAATTTTGTGTTTGTACTTCCACACCATACACTGGAGCCCTCATATTGTGATTGATCTGAGAGTAATGGACCTTTTAAAGTTTGCAGATACAGCATGTGGCAAAATGAAAGAAGGTTTATTGGTCTTCAACCTCCCCAGACACTCCGATGTCACTCCCCTGCTCACTACCCTCCACTGGCTGCCTGTTATAGCTCACATCAAATTTAAAACATTGGTCCTATCATACCAGGCAGTCAAGGGATCAGCCCCAGCATACCTCCACAAGATATTCAAACCCTACATGCCAGCCAGACCCCTCCGTTCTGCTACCTCAGGACGCCTGGCACCTCCTCCTCTTCGCACCTGCGCTTCCCGAACACGTCTCCTGTCTTTTCTGGCCCCACGATGGTGGAATGACCTCCCCGTGGAGGTCAGAACAGCTGAGACACTGACCCACTTCAAGCGACAACTGAAGACTCACCTCTTCAGGCTGCACCTCTCCCCATCCCTCCCTACCTCCCTGTAATCTCTTAAATGACTAAGTTTAGGGTTGTAACTAGGTAGCTGTTTTGTAGGTGACTTAGTTAATGCACCTGTCTTAACTACTGCTTGTATTTTTGCATAGAATGCATTGTTGCTGTTCTCGTTTGTGTTAGTGTTAATCAGTTTAACCTTCAGGGTCCAAGTTGAACTATGCGGTTGTTCCCTGCACTTGGACCGGTACTTCTCTCAAGGGTTTTCGACATACTTGTTCCTGGTTATGGTTATACACTTTTTTGTACGTCGCTCTGGATAAGAGCCTCTGCCAAATGCCTGTAATGTAATGTAATGTAATTGCCTAAGAAGCGGTTTAGTGATTTAATGTTCTGATAAGGCCGGAAGTATTCAATGTCAATGACTTTTTTTGGCAAATTTCACTGGCAGCAAAATTGCTTTTAAACAGTGATCTAATTAATGTGTATATTGTAATTTCTATTGAACCCTATTGAACAAGTAATCACAGAAAACATGTAATTGGTGTCCTGTGATAGAATATTTTGAATGTAATTAAAACAGTTCACTTTTTTGTATTTTTAATTTTTTATATTTTTATTTTTTACCGAATCAGAGTAAAAACCCCAGACACTTGAACCCCAATAAGATGAGCTTTGGTAAATCTTTCTGAATAAATAAATAAAAATCATACTGAAATGCTTCTCTTTCTAAAAAAATTTCCTTCAGAAACGTTTCTTTATGTATTTATATGGTTCTCTTCTTTTATAACAGTTTGAATGAAATTTGCTTTTTTTGTACTGGTGTTTACTAAAATATGGATGATTTTAAAGCCTGTAATAACTGCAGTGACCTGTTGTCACAAACACTGCTGCCTGATCTTGATGCCCCTGGTGAGAAATTTCATATTCAATTCATATTCAGTGTGAGAAGGCTCATATTCAATATGCAAGCTAAAGATTAATAGCCTCGATCCAAAGGATTTTTTGTTCAGTTTCCCATGAGTTTTCAATAAATGGCAGTATAATGTAGATTAAAACACTGGGAAAAAATGCATTTCACAGTACAGATGTACTGAATATGCTCTATCTTAAAGCTGTTGGAGCAGTAACCAGGAAAAGTTCATAAGTAAGCCCACTCATATCATATGACAAATTGTCCATTATGAACACTGACTTATCAGTCATCAGTGTGCATTGGTAAAAATAAATGTACTCCAAGGCACATCTTACTTCATTAATTTCTGACTGTATAACCAATAGTGTGTCAAAATGTACAGTGTGTCAAATGTAATTGACTCACTGTACAAATTGTTATTGTAACAGCTTTCTAAATTTGGATTGTGTGAATATGCAGGTTGTAGAGGAGGCTTTAAAATATTACACTGCCTGTCAAAATGAGATTCTTTGTCATCTTAAAATATAGATGAAGTGTGAAATCAGGGTAAAGGATGAGAAAAATAAATGCTCTCAATTACTCCATTGTACCACTTAAGTTATTGTCATTTGTTCCTCCCATTGTTATTGCCAAAAGTTCCAAGAGCCAATTCAAATGGAAACCTTCTGATTAATTACTACAGAGAGAAAATAAATTAATTGGCTCCTACTACTGTGCAACAAACTGCAACCGTGCGTGTGGAAGTATGCTTGAGAATAATACTCCTGGAAATGTGCCCAGGCGGTGTGAAAATATTCTGTGATAAACATCCGCTAGTGTGCTCCTTGACTCGTCATGCCAGTAGAAAAGAACATGACCTGTTCTGCTGTGACTCGTCAAAGGGTTGCACACACAAAGGAAGGTTTTGTAGTCTCAGATGCAGTGGTAACCCTCAAAGAGAAAGTTCCACAGAATGTGTGTTCAAAAATATTGTCTAGGCCCTTTTGTCAAGGGCTCCCCACTCCTGATTAAATTCGCATATGACAGAGGACAGAATTCTGAAGAGGCCTGTCAAAATCCCCAGTGACAAATCAAAAAGCCATCTAGTTTCCAACTGAAACAGGTTAATCTATTGTGCTTCACGAGATGGCCAACTACAGGACTTGTGTTTTCCCAAACTCACCTACCAGAATAGACATGTGCATAGGTAGCTTCAATTTTTTCCAGATGTGTGGAATTATAATGACTAAGAGTGTTCTTTTGTGAACGAACCCTAACCCTAATAATAATGAATAAACCTAATTCCAACCCTAACCCTAGCCCTGTTTCGCAAGTTATTTAAATCCAACATCAGTCCAGAGACAGTAGCCTGTAGAGACCCAAAAGCTGCCTTTTGTGGGAGCAAAGGAGTTAGCAAGAGTGTCATCGGCATTTAAAAGGAGATTAAAGTTCTGTCCAGTATGGCCACTTTTGCTTATGCAAATGATAAACAATATTCAATAATTTATCTGTATGCTGAGAATTAGCCATTAATTGTTGAGGGAGATTTGGAGGAGCCCTCATAGCCATTTGCCATTTTAAAGAATTTGAAAGGGTTTTTCAGATTTTCACCAATTTATTTAAAGTAAAACTCAATATTTATAGATATTGTCCTTTTGTTAATTAATAAAATTATGCAAGCCAGATAAAGAGTTATCAGCACAGCAGACTGATCTTAAGAGTACAACGGGCTGTCCCATACTCTCACGCTTAGGCTATATGTAATGGACAGGAAATGAGATGGACAGGAAAACTCAGGCTGTATAAATATCTGGTATGTGAATAACTCTATTGAATTTGCAAGTGTTCAGATCACAATGCAGGAGATGCCATTTGTATCCCTCAGACCAACAATAAGCACTGACATCCTTAGGGGTAAATGTATGAGAAGAATGCAAATATATATATACACGCTTATTTTTCTTCCCAATTGCCAACAGTTCATCTCAGATCGACATCTGTCAATTGTCAATCATGACCACACAAGGAGCACAGCAGCAGTAGCTTGTAAACTAGTGACTGCTTTACAGATTAAATTCTGCATAGTACTACAGTTGAAAACTAGTGGCGATTAGAGTACCGCTATGTCTTCTTGCTGATCAAGTGATAGCCTGTGTGCACCCGGAGCAACATTAGGGGAAATAATGCAGAAGCTGGCTGCAGGGCCCTGGCTGACTTTAACTTCCACTACCCCCTTCTGGGACAAAGTTGTGTCTTACCATTATGGCCCTCCAACTGTTGGCTGCTAACAACAAATGAGACTCAACCTCTAAATCTAGGGACCATGTTGGACTCATGGTGAGTACATTGATCAACCAAGACACTTAGGAGCCCATTTAAAAATGGATCTTAGATTTACTGGTTGTTGGAACATGAACTTTTATTTTCTTCCATAACCCTCAATAGCATGTTTGTTATTGACAATCCAGAAATTGAATGGAGTGGACGAGTTCTCACTAAAAAAGTTCGGAACTGTGTAACTACCAAAAACATGCACCTTTCTCAATGAGCATTTTAACTGCTGGATGTCCCACGGGTTAGTGTAACTGCACCTTTTTGTTTCCATCTAGTTTCCAACAGTGTGAAACATTTTTTGGATGATCAAAAGAAAATACACTTGAGCCTGAAAAAGCATGCCCTTACCTTCCCAGCCCTTCAAATCCACCTTTGTTAGAGTCGTTAGCGAGCTCCATGTCTGGGCAGGTAGGGGAATGCGGATCTGGCTGCGTTCCACTCTCCACTCAGAGGGACGAGCTGCAGCGGAACCCTCTCAGCAGGGCCGCTAAGCATAATCTTTGGGAGGATCGGGGCTCCAAAGAGTCCCCTTCTCTGCACCCTCAGCAGGCATCCTGAGGGATAATGTCATCCATCTGGACTGGCTCCAGAACTCCCACACAGGCACTGCTGGGAAGCTACTCTGGCCAGTGTGTGTGTATGTGTGTATCTGTGTTATAGAAAGAAAGAGAGAGAGAGATAGAGAGAGGTGTGAATTTAAACGTGAGCTTCATTTGCCTTTATTTATTTTGCTACGCTCACTTGTAATCAAACAAACTGACCCCAATAATCAACCTCAGCAATCAGCACACAATCAAAGAAAACAAAGGCAATGTGGTTAATCCATGTGTGAAACTGATGGAATTTCACAAATAAATCTTCTCTGCAGAGTATTATATTACATTTTCTGTTGATGTTTCCCAACTTGATAATATTTTCCAGATTTGAAATCATTTTGAATTATAGACGCTATAGAATTAAACACTATAGATCCCTTGGGAAGGGACTTGGGAAGTTGGGCTTTCTGAAGACAAGCTGACACAACAATGCAGCTATGCCTGAACCCAGTCGAGTCAGTTTCCAGAGGCCTGGGGCTCCCTGCGGCTGGCCTTTTTTCCCATAGCCGAAAATGATAAAATCCTTGCTAAATTCATCTCACCTCTCAGCTCCTCTCACCTCCCTCACAGGTGCCACGTTCCCTCACGGGAAGATCCAGTTAGGACATGGCAGTTCATTGGCTCAGTCCACTTGTCCATCACAACTGCCCCCTTTCACCAGTGGCCCATGACTGGATTAGAAACAACATTTCCACATGAGCCTATATGACTCCGAGGACTGGAGTTTAGCCTTAATTTTGGTGGGATGCGACCATTGCCATGCAGTGCTGAGTACCTACGAAGCTACAGCCACCCAGGGTCATGCAGATTAAACTACAGAACATGTGCTAAAGGCCTGATCATTTTATACACGTTCTCCATGGTGTCGTGCATTTCCTGGAGTACATGCATTTCCTGCATCAGGCTTTCTGCTCCACATTGTAAGGTCAGAGTCATGTCTGAAAAGCGTACTCGAGGATTATTTTCAGTAATAACAAGTAGCAACTTAATGGCAGTGACAACTTTAAGATGATAAGATTCATTGTATGTAAATGTGAAAATATGTATAGCTATGTAAATGTGTAAATATAATTTTAAATCATTTTAAAAAGAAAAGAGATGAAATCAAACAGGCCCGAAGTAAATCAATCTTCTGAAACAGAAATGCTGATAGAACTTGTTTCATTTCTCCATTTCAAATTCTGGACATTTAAATGAGCTGTAAAGGTGATTTCCAAAATGAGAACAGGAACAGAAACCGTAAAAGTAGCAAAAAGCGCATGACAGAACCTGCCTCATGAAGCTTAAGACAACTCAATAAGAATTAATGAATTAATTACTGAGCAAGAAAGCTCATGCCAAGCTTTGCTTTTCAGTAAAACAGTCTCAGCCACTGACTAAGACAGAAAACAAAAATCACGGGAATGAAAAAACACGATGATGTGCAAAATCAGCATCACCTTTGTGTTTGAACACTTCACAGACAGGCGGCCATTTCCCATATGCCCTGTGGAGGACTTAAAAACAGTGTGGCAAGAAATACTTGCCGTGTGGTCATCCCTGCCAGTGCTGCCAGGAAATCAACTCTGCCACAAGGTTCGGTTAGTTAGGTGCAGTGGCGTCGACCGTTGGAGTCACCCGATGTTGTCACCTGGGGCGGGGGGGGCAAGGAATTGCGTGTTATGCATTCAAACCACAAAGCGCTCTGCGTCACATTCATACCGCTAACTAAATCAATCACCCACAATGAGAGCTACTCTGATCAGAGCTCATGCCTGAATGCTGTTTGTCCCGGCACCAGTACGGCTCTGTCGGTTTTGGTTACAGCTCTCCCTCCTCATATGGGGGTGGAATTAGCTTTTGTTTTGACATTGTTAGCGCCTCCCGTCCTTGAATGACTCAGGTGGGTATACTGCAAGTCTGGGCATTCTCAAACTGGGGCTCAAAGTGTCTCCACAGTCTTTTTGGTGCACTTTCAGTCCATCCCAATTTTAAAAAGGTGCCCTTTGACCCCACTCAGACTATTTTTAATTTTCTTTATAACAAGTTCATAGATACCCTTTTTATTGGTTTTGTTTCATAAAGGGAGCACCATGCTTTTAATGCGTGCTTTCATTAAGCTATTATTTGAAAAGGAACTTTTCTTCATTTAAGCTATAGTTTGCCAGCTGATATATTTAAATTTATTGTTATTCAACTACTCATTGCTACTTTTAAGGGAAAATGTCTGTTGGCAAAACTTGTGGTAGATCATTTCTGGATTGGGTACCTTTGCGCAAAAGGTACAGGAATGTGCTGTAATGTCTTGCTTTAAAGTTGTTGAAGTGTTCTCCCAATTTTACTGTATCCATGATCATTTTTTGTGATGCCATCTATATTCATTAATTAATCCTGGAACACAGGTTCATATTTTAGTTTTGAGAGGGAGGCAGTGAAACTGTGCAGAGCAAGTTTTGGCACTTTGAATTGTTGACCAGACACTGATAGACATTTTTTGTGCGTTCTTGCCCCTTTCGGTTATTTGTGTTCTCTTAATTGTTGGACAATAAAACTTTTGTTGGACGCTTTTTAAAAAGCCTTCAAAAAAAAAAAAAAAAAAAAAAAAAGAACCTCTCCTCAAGACCTGGGGGTAGTACCAGTGGGCGCGGCTATGTTCAAGAAGACTGAGGTTCTCTTGTGATGCGGTCTGCTCCTGGCGCTTCCCTCTTGCCCTCTCATAGTCCCATGATCCAGCTCGCACATTTTCTCATTTACAGTACTCACACAGACACATGGCTGGAAGCATGTGTAGACTCAGCCTGTCCTGTAGTTACAGTATGGAGTCAGCCAGAATTCACTGAAGAATTCAGGAAGACTTCTGGCAAGCAAAACAGAAATAATACCGCTCTATGAAGCTCACTCAGGCAATCGTGTGTGAATCATGTTTATCCAGGCTTTTCTCTGATCCTGCAACAATTAAATGAAGAGACATACAGTATTTAAGGAGCTCCAATCAGAATAATGGACATTAGTTAAGTGTGATTCCCAAAGAACAATGAAAAACAGTTTGAAGTGTAAAGTGAAGGCATAAAAGGTAAAATATACAAAATGTATATAATCATACAGTATGTATATAATTTTAAGAAAGTATGTAAACTGTTAGTTATTTAAACTGTTAGCTACATAAAATTGGGTGTTTCTTTAGGCCTGCACACACGCACACAGCCATACACAATGTCATGTTACCTTCTACCACCTTTCATTGCCTTTCTATTATGAATAGTATTATCCCCAAGCAAAACCAGTAGCGAAACACGACAATTCATTCTTTGCATGTGAAGATTTAGCTGAAGATAATGGAGCACGACATGCTGGGATCTGTCAACTGGAGGGCTTTGCTTATTGGCCAGCTGGGTTCTCTCACCTAAGAAAAGCCCTCTTCCCTCCACAGTAAGGAGGGGAGGGTGTCAGAGAGGGGGGCAGGTCCCCCTATTGCCTATGGCCCTCCCCTTCCCTCCCATACACACACTCGCACATACACACACACATCGTCAGCATTCACCACTCAGCCTAACGCTCGCTCTTCCTCTCTCTTCCTCTCTCTCTCTCTCTCTCTCTCTCCATCAGTATGAGGAGGCTGCCCCAGCAACTTCTCTGTCTCTGCCTGACCGGGGCATTGCTGCTGCGTTTGTGCAAGGGTGAGTACTGACCCCTCTTGCTGCATGACCACATCTCGTTCTGAAAGTGTGTCTCTGGCAAAACAGGACCAAATGCGGCCAACTCTGTGCAATGTTCCAGAGAGCTTTACCATAGAACGGCATGAAGAACTGGGGAAACATTCTCTTTGGTACCAGGAGAAGTAGAGCCACTTCAGAGGGGAACAATAACTGCTTTGGAATCATCCCGTGGAGAGCGTGTAGCACTTTTTCAGGCTGAGTGTAGCAGCTAAGCAGCTCTTTCAGTCCCCCACGGGCTCTCCACAGCTGCTTTTATAGATTGGTTTGTTAGTCAGCTTAATTCTCGGCTGCGCAGGCAGCGGGTACTGACTCATGAGACGTGGAAAAGCATTTATCCTCCGTCTAGTGCGTGTGGCCTGAGCGCCGTGAGTTTCCACTGAACTCCGGTCTGGTTTGCGTGCAGGAAAAAGAGTGAAGGACCGACTCTTGAGAAAAGGGCATCGTGGGGGATGTGTGCTATCAGCTGAGTGTGCGGTGTCTGCAGTGACAAGCCTTCAATGACCCGTTTCTTTAACACTGCAGTAACTGATGTGTTTAGAATGGTAGTGAATGAAAGAGAACTGTTGTGAAGTCTGTCTTACTTAAGACGTGTGATGATCTGTCATATTATAGAATAACTTGCTTCCAGAGCCCTGCTCTGAAGCAGCCTCCTGTAGGATAAAATGAGTGTTTTGACATGCTCTAGTCTGACAGATAGGCGCGTGACAAGAAGCTGTGAGTTTTACGACTTTGTCTCTAACAAAACCTGATTCAGAGGAAATGTGTGAAGTTTCTGAGGGGCTTTTTTGCACTCAGGAATGGCAGTGTTCCTTGCCATTGTGGCTTGAAATGAAAATTGATGGTAAAACCTTCATGTGTGCATGTAAGAGAGGCTGCTTATACTGTATGAATTTACTGATGTCCATACAGCGTGAACAGCAAGTTACTGTACAGTTATGCATAGTAAAACAGCTTTGGTAGAAATGTGCCTTTTCTGTGGTTAACAGAAATTGATTATTAACTCACAATTACATTTTGTTTTCTATTATTAAAGGTGTGTAAGTTAACAGTGACATTTTCCTCATTTTATACTGAAAGACATGCATGTCAGGTTAGTTATACTCCTGCCATTGACCAAGGCACTGTCCTTAAAACTGGAATTGGGCCCCAGGGTGCTGCACTGTGACTGCCCTCCGCTGCTAAAGTAGATGGGATGGGTTAAATGCAGAGGACGAATTACCCCACAGGGTCCAATAAAAGTATTTATCTATCTTATATATTATGAGCATTACTAGTATTTCTGCAAGTGTTTGTTGAACTCTATATTTCATGAGCACATGGATTTAATGAATGCGGTGTACCACGCAGTGAGTTTGAGTTGTTTCCCACATGCTTTGAACAGCACATTCTACAGTGACAATAGTGTGTGCATCCTGCAACTCCAGAAGCATTTCCATATGCATTCTGTAAACCCATCATTTGCAATGGCAGTAAAAGACTCCATTAAAAGGTGGTCAGGCTGGGTTGATTTGGGAATTTGTTGATTAATGGGAATGTTATGAATGTGCCTTGGCTTGAATCATTGATAATGTGGATGCCATTTGTTAGGTGACCTTTTTATGTAGTCCTCAACTTGTGATTAATGTGGGAAAGAACTGCAGGGGAGAATTTAGGACATTTAGGAAAATTTGGGAAGAACTGTATTTGGGTGATAAAGAGGCAGACTGCATACATGCGTATATGTGCAATGGAGAGGTGTAGACTGCAGAGGCACTGTATATGGGAATAGTGTGATATGGGTTGTGTATGGGCTTTTTATAGGCAGAAATGTGGCATGGATTGTGTATCCACAGAGTATGGGCAATAGGGTGGTCTGACTGGGCCTGTTAGAGTATGGAGTCGGTCCACTTCAAAGCACTGTTTGACTGTTTCTCATTCCCCGCTGTCCCCAACACCATAACCTTAAAGACAATAGTATCCCCTCAAACATTTGTTTCTTAGCAACTGGGATGAAGAAATTAAGAAAACAATAAATGTGAAGCCCATCTGTTTTAGGCCATAGGGCACACACAGACATACAGTATACCCATGCTTTAGCATGACGCTTGTTTTTACTGATGTTCCCAATCAAGCTTTACAATGAACACATTTCCTCCCATGAGCAGGAGCCCAGCTGCGGAAGGCGGTAATGGTTTCTACATGTGGGAGGCTGAGGTGGGTCAGGGTGTGGCTCCAGGGTGACAGGTTGTCAGGGCAATGGGGAAGTGAGTCATGGGGGTCAGTTTCCCACCCTCTCCTCTGTCAAACACCCACGCCCTGGGGTCACAACTGAAAGGGCTCTAATGGTCCAAAACAACCAGAGGACTTCCGCAGTTGGTAGAAGGGGGTTCTGTTCTTCAGTTCCTCATAGAGAAGGAAGCCAAATGCTTCACAGTTTCAGTGACTGAAGCCAGCCGTAGTTAGCCCTGAGCCTAAGTTCAGCACAGCCATGCACTCTAGGTCACATGACCCCGATTTCCTAGAAAGCCTATAACTGACACATGGAAAATCTTATGGCGCTCTCATGGCCAGATATTATTTAAGCAGACAAGTCCAAGAATATCCAGATTAGCTGTGGGTCTGATGTAACTGTAGTTAACCTTTATGGTGGTGGGTGGAGATCTGTTGGCACACAACTTAGTCTGCTTTGAAAAGGTAAACATCATTACTATGTGCTCTCCTATGTGTTGATAGTAAAATCACTGCAGATTATAATTCTGGAGGATCAGTAGACAACAGAAACACACAAAACCAATACCAACAGGAAGAACAAACTTGTCAGTTGCGATCATTTTGGAATAACATTATGAAACTGGCATGCAGTGCGGTTGCATTTTAAATATGTTGTATGATGAAGCATATACTATACGAGGCACTTTAACGTGAAGTAATTTTAATTCATTTTCGGTTTATTCTGGATTTGTTTTGTCTCTGCCTTCTGTGCCATGAATTTATTAGATTCTGTGTGCAGATATGAGTCTCTTCTTAAAGGGGAACAGTACACAATGACCCCTGGGCAGTACAAAATGACTTTCTTAGGGCTCTCAGATTTTTTTTCTAAACGATTTACCATTGAGCTCATTGAAAGTCAGCAGTCTAGGAACAGGAATAGCTTGAGCTGCGAAGACAACAATAGTGACGTCATAACCGAGCTTGTTCCAAGACGGTTGCACCCTAGCGCTAATAGTAAAAAAAAAAGCAAAGTTAATTTTTTCAGCAAATATGGTTCAATTTCAGATTTGAATGTAGAGCCATATCTTATCTAAGGTAAAAAGCAAATGAACCAAAGTCATATTTACCAAGTGTATCATGTCCCCATTAAGCAGGTAAACACCATTGAACACACATATCACATGGCACTCATGCGATATGAGTCTGCTTACAGGGATTCAGTAGTAACATTAAAAAAAATAGTCCTGCTGTCCCAGGAATGGCTGAAGGGCATGACCGTCCCTCTGCAGTGCGATGAAAAAGCAGATTAACCTGAAACAACCAGCATCTTGCCACCCATCACATAAGCACGCAACAGACCATCACATTGTTATCTGATGAGTTCAGTACTTTTGGGAGAGACATTTTCTTGGACAGATAAATGGGATGTGAGTCGTTTGGTTTGGGATTTTAAAAAATTTTTTTTACTGGCGGCGGCAGCCTTTCCGGGACGTTCCAGAGTGCCAGGGGGATTCCGGGAGTGAAACTCGACTCTCATTGTTGCACAAGACTCCTCTCGAGACACGGGAGCACAGCGCATCATGAGGCACATTGCACTGCCCTCCATTCAGGGCAGGTGATTCATGGACCCGGTCCCAGTCCCCCCCCCCCCCCCCCCCCCCTTCATTGTCCAGGTGTCGGCACACAGATCAGTTCCTCTGAGAGAGCCTCATCTCATGTGCCCCTATTGTACCGCTAATTTATCCCCACCGCCATAATTCACGCTACGCTGCTTTGTTTGTCTTCAGTGTGTGAATTAGGGATATCCAAGTTGATTTTCTGCCCTGGGGGAACAGAGAAAAACAAATGATGTGATGTTACAATAATGCTGGTGTCTGATGGGGCTTGTGCAGTGCAAACCGCACATCCGTCCTACTGACGGAGTGCTACACAGTAGGACGGAGTGTAGCAGTCAGTAGGACGGAGTGTAGCACAGTGGGTAAGGAACTGGGCTTGTAACCGAAAGGTCGCAGGTTTGATTCCCGGGTAGGGCACTGCCGTTGTACCCTTGAGCAAGGTACTTAACCGAAATTGCTTCAGTATATATCCAGCTGTATAAATGGATACAATGTAAAAATGCTATGTAAAAAGTTGTGTAAGTCGCTCTGGATAAGAGCGTCTGCTAAATTCCTGTAATGTAATCAAGCAGGGACAAGATTGAGACGCCCCTTTGGATTAGGTGTTTGAAAAAAGACAAAGACCACATGGCTTAACATTGTTAGCATGACTGGAAGGCTATGTGCAACAGCCAATCTAATGTATGTCTGTCTGTTTGTGGGCTCTACCTAGAAGTTGGTTAGCAAAACCAGTTTTTTTTGCAGACATTTTGAGATATGACTGATTCTTTTCCTTGCTTGTTAAACGGAATATGGTAATATCCAAAGTGTTTATTTGGAATGAATATTGAAATTAAACAGAATTAGTATTTGACAGTAGAAAGTAGCTCAGGTCAAATTTTGAATACTCTGTGGATCATTGTTTACCAATTTTTGTTACCACAGGCAACGATGTTGAATACGATTATGACTATGACTATAACACAACTGCAGCGCCAGACTACGACTACAATGCTACCTTTGACTACATGTATTTCAGTAAGTGTAGAAGTATCAATACATCCCAAATGAATATTAAACTAGCTATACATTTCTTTATTTACAGTGTTTTCCTTTGAAAATAATAATCCCAAAAAACAATTTACTTATTGTGTTTTAATCAGGTAATTCCAGCAGTATGGATTATGGAGTATTTGAAATTATAAGATCCAGAGTAAAAGATACACAGGAAGTTGATAAAGGAAATACGGTAAGGTAATAATTTCACCGCCCTTTGTTCTTTTCCAAATTGAATATTTGCTTTAATATTTCAACACGATGACCCAGTTTGAAAAAGCATACACATTATTAGCTTAGTATGAATTTCTCATTTCTATGCTGGATATCTACAAAATATATTTTATGCGAGTATAACCTATTTATATCTTTGAGTCAGTGATGAATAATCTCATAAAATCCTGAGGGTGCACATATACATATAAAATACTCATAAGGGATTAGATTAACAGTTTGGGAACCCTTGATCCTACAGAACACATATGATTTAAAACAAAGAAAAATTCAGATTAGTTTTTGGGTCCTTTTTTATTTCATAATCTCTCACTGTGATGTTTCACATAGCTACAATTCCCCAATACAAGCCAGGTTCAGTTTCACATGTTTATTCCTGTCCTGCTAAAACAGCAGAGCTGTATACCAAAACACTCTGCGGAAAAGGTAATGTTGACCCAAAGTTCCTGGATACACGTTGGCCGGATTATGGAGCGTATGGAGGGCACAAATTGTTTCCTAAAAGAGAGAATGAAATCAGGAACGGGAGGACTTTACAAAGAAAATATTTTAATCTGACAACAACATCTGGTGGATTTCCAAACTGCCAAAGCTGTCTGGGACAATGCTACAACAATATAATAAGGCTGCTTGGAAAGAGGTTCCCTCACAGCCAAGACGTATGGCTGAAATACTGTGTTGCATCAATTGCAGCATGCTTATTAAAGCCCTTATGTTTATAGGCCATAATGAACATCTATGTTAAATTCCCCAATGTTTTTGTCCAAAACTGAATGGTAGCATCCACTGATGTGCAAGTTCTATAAGATAGTTGTGCTGTCATTGCGTATTTGGTAGTAATTAGATTTTTAACCTTTTTGCTTATCGTGTCACCCTACAATAGATGTCAATCAGTGCCATTAATTTCTCCAGTATCAGCCGAAAAAACAAATGTATTTCCTTTGTTTTATGGGAGACAGCCTCAACTGAAACATATCACTGGTATTTAAAAAGTAGGCATTCCATCTGAAGAGTAGAGTCTCCTGTCTGAAAGTAGCTTCCAGTGGGCTTGCAGCAGAAACTTTGCAGTGTAGCGTGTTGTGATGGCCTTTTGTGTTGGCTCCTACAGGCTCCAGAGACTGGCCTCCCAAACCTTCTGCTAATTGTGACTTTGTCCATACACCAGCTCTACCAACTGCACTGAAGGGGACTACGTACTGCTGCATATTGCACAAAGGTAATTCTGATGAAATTCCTATTATCCAACATGAGATACCTCATACACACAACACATCACATGTAAAAATATTTATGATACTGCGTTCAAATTGTATTTTCTTTTTCATATCTCTGTCCTTTTGAAAGTGTGCTTTAGGCCCGGGCTAAAAGCACATACCGAGCTACAGTGTATTACAGTGAGTCTTTCTCTGAGGTCTAATATCTGATTGACTGGATGGGGTTTCGTCTGGTGGGGCCACTGTGTCAGCTGTTTTTTTTGGATTAGGTCGCTCTGGAATGAGGAGTCCTATTACAGGCCTAGGAGAGGGATTGAAACTTCCTCTGCAGTACGTTAAAGAGGAAAATATAAATATGCAGGCAACAGAAACGAAAACACTGAGATTCTATGTGATCTCTATATCATCGCGACTGCAGTTGGCCTTCGGCCAAACATTTATTTGTATGCAAACCCATGGGGATCCCTGGGAACAAAAACAGGGTGTCAGTCTTTTTCTGTTTTGCTTTTCTCATTCTTGTTTAATTGGACATGACAGAGATGTTGTCTGCAAGCTTCCATAATAAATTCAGAAGACTCAGGGGGCAAAACACAAAACAGTGATGCGAGTCCCGACTAGCTTGTTTAGTTCCACTTTGAGACAGCAGGTGGCACTTTACATCCAATAACAATACATTTGTAATATAGCAGATTTTTTTAAAGTTTGTGTCAGGACTGGGACCTACTGAGAAAGCTAAACACTGTATTTGTGCACTTTTTAATCGAGCCTCACCTGTTTACATGCAGAGAATAGCATTAATGACGACTGCCATGCAGAAAGGGTTTTCGTATCTGAACAAGGCTCCTGTGTTTGTGTCCTGTTTCCAACAAGAAAACTGCTGTAGAATTTTTCAATGATTTTTACTTTTGCCACATTTCCTGTGTAATTATATTCTCATGTGTAATACCTGAATATCAACCACAATTTATAAAATCACTGATCATCGCAAATTAAACTATTTCATGATGTCCCACAAGGGCAAAATCCTCATTTGTAACAAAAACTCAGAAGGATACTCTACATTGTTTTCCTCCCACAATAATTGATCTGACATTTAGTATCAAACTGGTAATAATTCATTTGTCGCCAAATGGCATTATCACAGTTACAGAGCTTATAAACATGCTGTAGCATAAGCACAGTGTCAGGCACAGAAAGGGCACCCAGGACCCTCAGGTTAAGAATCCAGAGCTCTCACAGCCATTGCCAGCAAGAGCCATTAATCATGATTATAAATGTCTTCTTTCAAAGCTTTAGCGGTGTGCATGTTATTATTTCTTTCAGACATTCGTGGCCCTGAGCAATGCAGGAAGTATGGATGGTCGGAGGAGCCTGGATGAGCCATCTTTCAGAACAAAGGGACATTTCATGTGCATAGGCAAACACTTCACAGCTGGGAAATCAATAGCACCATCAACACACCCAAAAGTATTCCAGGCCCCATCCCGGGCCAGAGCTTCACAGCTTGTGACCCCTCATACATGACAAACAACTGTCTGCTTCACAGCAGGAACTCACACTGCAGTCAGAGAGGCTGTTTTCTGTCACAATGTAGGGAAACATCTTGATTCGGTCTACAAAACCATCTACTTAGGTTAATTTATTTAGTTGGTTATACAATTCAAGTAAGTGTCCATGTGTCTTCTCTTCCTTTCCTGGTCAGAGGTCTTCCAGGCCACATGTCTGTGGGCTCCAGACCTGATGCACGCTGCTGTTTATGGGGTGAAACACAGGCACATCAAGGCATGATTCGCTGATTTTCAGGATCATCTGTATTATCTTACCAGGGACTGCTCGCTTCTGGGATGCACTCTCTCTCTATGCTGCATTTTTTTATATATGTCTCACAATGTATTAACAAAACGTCAGGAAAGGAAACATCACTAGAACAGGCGATGGCACAGTTCCCTCACACTGTTTTTATTAAATCGCCTCATTAACAAATGTATATACAGTAAGTACAGTTCTTGATTTGGCTTTGTACTCCACAATTTTAGATTTGTAATGAAACAATTCACATGTGGAGTGAAGATTCTCAGCTTTTATTAAAGCGTATTTCTATACATTTTAGTTTCACCATGTAGATATTACAGCCCTTTTTAAATAGTCCCCCCACTTCAGAGGACCATAATGTTTGGGACAAATGGACAGTAGTCACTGACACATCCATGGCTGTCGCTTGTTTCTGATCTGTCAGACAGGTGTTTGGGGTTTTTTTCTTCATTATGCTCAAAATTCTTTTGCAAAAAACAGACCCCAAAGCTAATCAGAAGACTAGAATCAAGACTACATATTGAAAACATTCTTAAACCTGCACAAAGGAAGCAATTGCACACACCTAAATAATCAGAAACACCCGCAAAGCGGTTTTTCCCAAACATTATGGTTCTGAAATGGGGGGATGACTGCATATAGAAAGTGCAATAATTTCTATATGGTGAAACCAAAATGTACAATATAAAATGTGAGAATCTGAACTTTCACCACATGTGAATAGAGCCAAATCAGAAAAAAATATGTCCAAAACATTACAAAGCTCACTGTATCCATGGTTCTTCACTTTGGGAGAGGAGAATATCATTTATATGTGTTGTTTATATTCTTTAATAAATATTTTTCAATAAATTCTTTGAGTCTTTTTTCTGTAAAGAAATGAATTCATTAACTGATTGTGCTAAATGATTTAGATTTAAAGTTGTGTATATCGACTTTTGAGAGGAATGACCTGAGTAGAGGTATTCAAATTTCTAATTGTTTCGTTTTTTAGATTGAGGAGGAGCAACGTTATTATACTGTAGTTAGTGTAAAGAATTCTTCTTTGATCAAAAGTTGTTCTTTATCTCTTTAATGTTATGCAAAAATAATTTTCACAAATTAATTAAATCTGTTGGGTCTTCCAGAGGATTATTTTCTCTTTGAATGGGATACATTAAAAGGTTTTGGTTGCTACTACCTTAATAAAAACACTTACATACAGTTAACAGAGGTTTATGCATCCCTACCTTAAATATATGTTTTGAAAAATGTTCTGAATCAGGGAAAACCAACACAACTACAGTATATTAATGCTCATGTTTATTTTGCCCTTTATCATGATTGTTGCACACATATCTTTTTCTGATGAGCTGCCAATGTATTATGGGTATAAAAAAGGGTGGTTGATTGTCATAACACAAACAGTGTGAGAATGGTATCTTAAAAGAGCCACAGGTGTAAATGAAAATGGTGAAAACATGTGCCTTGCAGTAATAGTAAATGTCCTACCATAATGCTAATGATAGAAATATTTGAATGGGCACACATGGCAGAACCCCCAAAATAACTGTGTGATGTATGCAGGACTATATGAACAATGTATTCTAGTAATTCACTGTATAGATACAGTTTGTCTATACAGTCTACATAGCATATTTGCACGAAGATCATTTGGTGAGAGAGATCATTGCGTGAGAAACGTCTGAACTGAAATGAGTATGGGAATGTCTTTTATGAAACCAGAAACCACTGCGTGAACTCTGTCAAGATGACAGCAGTTATACGAGAGCACAGAGCATCATGGAACCAGACTAGAAAAAAGGTGTGGATAACACCAAAGAATTAGGGGGATATGCAGGAGGCCAGGGGTGACATACCAAACCTCAGGCGATGATGGGAATTTTGGCAACTGAGGGAACGAGTGATGGTCCACAGAGCTCCAGTGATACGGGTTCCTCAACCCCTCGGCCTGGCCTCACGCACCACTGGTTCAACGGCTTGCAGCTCACCCCCCCACCCCACTCCCACCCACCCTCCAAACCAGTCCCAGCTGCAGGTACATGAAAGACAGCCACAACATCTGCACATCCTCACCCCCGTGTTTATCTTGGCCTGCTCCACTTTGGAACCCTGCTTTGGGAGCTGAGACACTGTAGGAACCTGGAAGTGCGCAGAGTGGAGGGAGAGCAGTAAATCTAGTTTTTTTTTTTTTGTTCTATGATACCCCTCTTCTGGGCCCAGGCCTCTTGTAACAACCCTGAGGACTCTATTACTGTCTTATTATTATGTCTACAAAACGACAGCTGCTCTTCTGTGGGTATTATGAGGGTCACCATAGTGGAGCAGTTCAAACTCAGGTCCTGGGATGTCTGTACCAGTTGTAGGCCTAATCCTTGTACTTCATAACTTAATTAGATTCAAATAATTAAAAAAAATAAAAAAATAAAAAAAAATAAAACTATTTGAGTTAACGTTTAAGTGCTGCCATCTAGTGCAATGATAGTTTTCTGACCGTTAAGTAAGCTGCTGCCATTGGTACGTTAGGGCCAAAATCGAAAGTGGCAATACACTTTCCTTAAGCAGTTCAAGGAAATAAGAAAGAAATCAGTCAGTGTGGCGCCCTAAACAAAACATTGATTTAAAATACGATGGCCCCAACATCAAGGCCAGTAAAAGGCTAAAACTTACTGTAGATAAGTAGCCTGATCATCACTCTCCGGAATAAAGGTACAACGGAGATACATTTTTTCCTTTGAAGAACGAATGTACCTTGAAAATACAACAATGCTCTTTTTAGGTACTGATAAGCACTTTAAAGCAAAAAAAGATGCAAATTATTTATCTGTTGCTGACCAAGGATAATGTTATGTATCTATAGGGTAGCCTACCACTCCAATGACAAACGTTTGTACTCTTTTAGGCACTTTTTCGTAGTTTTTTCCCGCTGAGAGTGAAGGTACTCATGGAAGCCAAAAGGTTGACCAAGTCATGATTTTCAGGATTCTCATGACTATGACGCTGTCTGATCATTATACCAGTCTAAAAACGGAAACGATTAAGCAGAGAGCAGCCAAAGGATTATGTGCGTATGGGTCCCCCTTTATCTTTTTACGTAACAGACAGGCAAACACACGAGGTAACAGATTTGTTTAACAGGTCAACTACTAAACTACAACTACCTTCCTTGAGGGGCTTTTCACAATGTTACGGGTACGTAACATAAACCCTGGAAAGTAGCCCTAGACCAAAAATGAAAAATAGTTCATGCTATATGGAGATATACCAATCTGCTGAATATGGATTATTACAGTTACCCTGACATAATCAGGTTTTGACATTATGACAATTAGTTTGCGAATTAAACAGATCGAATACATTTGTCATAATGTGCGTTACACCATAAACAGTTCTCACGTAACTGGAAGAGGAACAGCATGCTCCATTCTCGATTTGCCCTCTTAATGCTGTTACAGAGTGGTGTGTGGATTAATTCGAATTAGAGTGGTGTGTGGATTAATTGCACCAACAGACGTGAATCAATTTCGTCAGTCACTGCGGACCAGTCGAACAGCTGAAATTCATTCAGCACCTTGGACAGCGTAACCACAACCTTGTTAAAGCGCGCGCTCGACTTCACCAAAGTACATTTGGTACATGATTGGTACAACCACCCGGTGGCTTGTGAAAATCACAACATGGCAAATGTCACTGCCCTATTGCTGGCACTGTGTATCTTTTTGTACGGACACTCCCTATCATCCAGAGTGGAAGCGAGACGGTTGGATGAGTTACGCCTGAAAACAGATGATACCGGTGAACAAAAGAAGGAACTTGTGAGTTTGAACAACCTATTCAATATAGTTAGAATGCACCTTTATCGTACCCTCAGCAATTTTAGACAATAGTCACCATGAATACCTGACTCTTTATTGTACCTAAATGTGATATTAAGTGTGTTCTCACTGACCAATGAAAATGTTTGTATTGCTGGAATAAGGTCACTGTATAAATCCTCGTACTAAGTATGTGCAAATGGACGATCTTATCTGAAGTTGAGGTAAAGAGAAAAAATTTTTTTTTGTAGACCTGTGCTTTTCATGATGCGGGAAAATTATATACATCTTTTTTTTTTTATCTCTTTTTTGCAGCTAGATGTTCTCCATGACGTTCTCGAAAAACTTCGGAATAGAAGAATGGCTATTTTGGAAAGGACGCACAGTCGTCTCCCTCGGGTATGCAACCAGCTACATAAAAAATGTATTACTTTGATATCACTTTTCGTTCAACTATTTGCAAACTAAAGTGATTCACATACAATACATTTATTTAAAAAGGACCGCAAAATAACAATCACAATAATATATTAATATCAAATTCACTTTTTAAAACCGTTACATATTAGTCTATATATCATAGACTATCACATTATCACTTGCAATCATGCAATCTTAGGTTTTTTAAATTATTTTTTTATGTGACTCACCCAAGTTCGGAGAAAAACCATATTCTTAAGAAATGCAAAGATTACAAGAGATACAACCAACTGTATAATGCGAAATTGAGACCTTGAAATAAAAGCGGTTACGCGCAATTCACGGTAAAGACAATCTTTAGGACAGCACTACGCCTGCCGACTTCTCTCAAAACTTGCTTTTTCTTTTCCTCAGTGCAGTGTCGGCGACTTCTGCTCCGTGAAGAAGGGTGCTCGCTTCGGCCAATTATGCGACTGTCCACGAGGGTCCAAGTGCAACTACTTTTTCCTCAAATGTTTGACCCCACCTGCACTCTGGGCACCCTAGTAGCCTAATAGATTTCTCAGCCCCTTCTTTGTATCAGAATATGCATTTTAATTTTCTACGACAGACTGGTTGTTTTAAACATTTACTGATGTTTAAATAATATTTTAAGTCTTGGCATCAAGTGCTTTCCACGAGAACACTATGGGAAAGGGAAAGCTGCTCTGGACGTGAGCATCTGCTTCCCGCACAAATACAAATGTACATGTATAGCTGCAGATGCTTTTTACTTCAGATTTTGAAGTCAGCCTGTATTTTGGGAATGCTCTATGTAGTGTGCTCTTAAGTACTGTTTTTATTTTGCTTAAATACAGATGTGCATTTTGTTCTGAATGTGAACACGGCGTTTAGATTTACATCAACTGCATGTAGACATAACAGCTATAAAAGCCTTACTTATTTCAGCATGTGATATTTTATTCAGAGGCTGGCAATAGCTGAGTATAAATGCATAAACACAGAATAAATATTTTGGAAAATAAGCTATGAACAACCTGTTGCATTTCTTTATGATCTTTGATACCTCACAGTTGTGTATACTCACAGGCTATAAATACTTAGGAAAAGCTCAAGAAGAAAAATAAAACATTTTAAATCACCATCCTCTACAGAAGTTGTGTAAAAAAAGTAGCTCATCTCATTAAATTTCACATTTCATAAATAATTTGTAAAAAAAACTTTTAAAAAGCAATATGATAAAAATGCCTCTGCACTATGTTTGCAAACCAGTAAAAACTACAGGTTTAATCAAGTTAGCATTAATCATGGAATGAAATCACAGACATAAAACCTTTGAAAATGTTGAAAACAATTTGGAAACAATTAGTTAAGTAGTCAATAATTAAAACAATTTCTGGGTTAACATAAGCCAAAGTGTAGGTAATCTCTTATACATTAAACCTCAATGAGTATCTATGGTACAAGAGTGCTTATAGTTTAAGAAAACAATGTTATAAATTTTTGTATTTAAACTCCTACATACATATAACTGTAACAATGTTTGGACAGTAAAGAAATAATATATAGACTCAAACATAAAAATTAATAAACTAATTTAAGTGCAAAACTACTGTTCTTGAAAACCTTAGTGCCATTACTCTGACAAGCAGCATCCCTGAAGCACAAACCAAGGGAGAACATTCTGTGTTCACTGAGAGAGGTGCATTACATGCTCCTTTCCAAAGCCACCTCACTGTCAAAATAATCACAGCAGACCATGGACATGTATTCTATTTGCATTCTGTGGAAAACTTCAGGCCTGTTACATGTATTCAACTGAAGAATGAAAAATTCAGCAGGCAGACAGAAAGGTTTAAGTTTGGAATTCCAAGCACCAAATGTACCACCATAGCCTGCTTCTTACGGCTCTAAAGAACCAATGGTGGCTGAATCGTAACACAGACAAAGCCTGAGCCAACAGACTTTTGCACATCTATTACTGATTTAAAAAAAAAAAAGAAAACGTTAAGATATCAGGAACCCCATACTCATGACAGTATCTGTTAAAAAAGGAATAAATGAAACTAAGAACTACACAGTAAAACGTTCAGTATTACAGTGAAAATCAACTCTTACAGAGTACATATGGTAACTATTAGACTCAAATGTACTTAATGTAGTTGAATTGGACATTGGACTGGACATTGTACTGTGTAAGAGTTTAAAAGAATATTGAACATTCTCTTCTCCTTTCTGAAAGCCAAATATTTATGATTAAAATGGTAATAACTGCAGCCAATGACTATGGAATTCCCAGACCGGAAAATAAAGGGAACTACGTAAGCTGTACAGTACAGTATATACCTAAGATGGAAGGTTTCAAACCAATTCAAAGCCATAAACTGTGCTTAATAGACTGTAAAATGTCCCTGAGACGACATTTTGTAATAGCCTGTCTCTTCAAAACAGGGAATTGTGCTATGCTGTTTAAAAATTATCGGCAAGGAAGACAAATTCATTTTTCCCCTTATAACACAAATACGAAAAGGGCAAAGTGATGTTTTTGTGCATCCAAGCAGCATCTGGTGATTGACTAAGCTCTAAACAGGACCCAATATGGCTCAGGCAGTTCATATTTCTTCATTTAAAGTTCCACCGTATAACATCAAAACATACACTGAGATTATGCAGTCTCTGCATTGGGTCTTCTTAAGTGCAATCCCTGTTCCACATACAGCAATATAAGAACTGATGAGAAACACAGACACTGACATACCTTATTATATTCTCCCAAACGAGCACAATGGTGTGAATACCATTCCACCTACAAAGGCCTTTGCCAGGAATAGCTATCAGAGTTGATAGCTTTCCTTGTGATAACTACACCTTACAAAGATCTTTGCAGATCAGTGTGTCGTTTGCACCCGGAAACGTTTTTGGAAGCATATAATACAGTGTGCAGATATCTTTACTTCTTACTCCTGAAACCTGTGAAAGTGTTCACATTTGCCTGGACTCCCTTTCTCTTTACTCACAAAATGAAACCACACAGAACTGTTGATGGCCATAGTGTAATAATGACTGAACTAAATCTGACCCCTAAGTGCGTAGTTATTTCCATACCATTACATAGCAGCACACAGCTACTACAGGAATCACAAGCTGGAACTCAATATGCATTTAACCCTTGCATTAAACAGTTTGCACATTTTATTCTGGGATTTCCACTTGATAGTCAAAAGATTTCAAACACAAATCAAATATTGAGCACACACTCCATAAAGATAGTGGCAGATAATGCATTATTGATAACTGACAAGAATGATTCTGAAGAAAGAAACCAGACTAACACCATCTGATAGAGAACTAAATTCTCATTAAGGGTGATCACCTATCTGGAAAAGCTGGTTAGATAGCTTGGCAGATTGTCTTTTTAAATATTAATTTCAGATTTGATATTGGCTGTAATTGGCTAGCACTTCATTGCCAATCATCATTGATAGCCAACGTTATCCTCAGATGGCCAATTCTGAAAATACTTCATTTCAATACTGAAAGATGGGTGGGGTGGAGAAATACGACATTGGTTCTTATCTCAAACTGAGGTTACACTGTGGGCTTGGTTGCACACACCCCTTCGCTTCCTCATCCCAGGAAAGTTTCTAAATGGATTCTATTTGCTTGCGGACCTTCTCTGACGCTAAGCGGTCTAGGGCCCTTTGACGCGACACTACCAGTAGTGCAAAAAGGACAGTCAGAGCCAACATGGTGCCCTCAAATTTCCAGAAGAGGTGCTCCTCCATCCTGGGAGAGCGACAGCTGGGGTTTTGAGAAAGAAGAGAGAGCATATATTAAAATGAGAGGGCTACATTCTAAGCAAACTATGATCCTATAGTCATTCTTAGCATAGATTACAGCCTTATTACAATGATAATTTTAAGGAACCAATATGGAAGGGATTATGATAGAACATTAATTTGCAGTCACCCTGACAGAGCGATGGCCACTCTTCTAAATGCAATAAAAATACAACTACACTGGAAGCTATCTACCATAAGAATACAGTATAATAATCTACAAAACCTACGATAAAATAAAAATGTTGCAAAAGCAAGTAGTCACCTCTTGTATTCCTCTTTCTGTGACTTGGTGCAATTGACCCTCTCCACATATCCAGTTGGGCTGCACTCAGGCCAGCTCCTCTAAAGAAGCCAGACCATACCATTACATTATACAGCTGGATTTATACTGGCCCACAAGCCACAGCACACTGTATGTAACAAGCAGCATCTGCATTCTGAATAGCTCATGCTTTTAAAGGACCTCCAATGATCATCCTTCACATCAACTTAATTATTTGGCAACTCCTTTATCCCACAGGTTATGCTATATGACATTCAAGAAAAGAAAGGTCTCTGCTTTCTGGTGTATTGTATTACTGTGAGAAACATAGAACCACATAAGAAATTAACAGAATATGAATTAATAACAATAATGATTGCCCTCCTCTCAGGAAGTTCTACTTGAAGACACAGCATGGCTGCACAAAGGCCAGACTAGAATTTGCAACAGGAGAAATAAAGGAAGATTGCTGGTAGCCTACTTACAGTCTGAAAATCACTGCACAGAGCGCATTCTGCCAACACCACAAACTCCTCCACCTGCCAGCAGGGTGTGGTCTCTGCCACAACGGCAACTGCAACACAGGTCACTTATGTGATGAGGCAGAACTGGACCCTTTATACACTGCACACATAAAATACCTTCTGCCTCATTCACAAACAAACTCACTCCTGCTAGTTTATGTGTTTGTTTACAGTAGCTTAAAGCTGGTTGAAGGACTACTAGAAACATTTTAAAGCACATGCAATATCATGGCATTGCTGTACATTTAAATAAATATGGTAAATGTGAATGTCACCTTACCTGATGTATTTTCTTCCTTCAATACAGCAGCACTAAATACTCTAGGGAAGGGGGGTGGGGGGATGGAGAGAGAGAAAGTAATTAAAAATGTCTGACAGCTGTAACTATATCCTACAGTAGGTTTCCTGACTGTGTGGGTGTCCCACACTTTCAGCCTCACCTGAGAGACATCCAACCGCAGAACACCACGTAGATGGCCAGAGATCGAGCATAGAGTCTGCAGCCACTTTCCATTGCTGGAGCGCGTTTGGACAAGTCAACACTCCGAATTACATACCTCTAAGCGCTGTACTTGGGTATCTAATAAAGTAACAAAATAACAGCAGTCAGATTACTTTAATTTAGTTACTAACTAAATTACAGCGAGAATACTCAACATGACAGCCAAAGGTTTTTTTCGGGGATACTGTACTTCAGGGATTTACAACCGGATTTCATCCATCCGGCTGAAGCTGGTATTTAAACTTCAATTTTGAGAGTTGACAAATGACACATACTCCTCATTTAACCTAACGTTAAAGCTAACGCGCCGATCAGCTTTCCATCGCGGGGTAGTACCATATGTTTATGTTTCAATTAAAAGCTCGCTAAACTAGACACCGAGTTCGTGTATAGAAAACCAGACTCTATCATCCCATAACGTTAACTCAGTATCTGACAGATAGCTCGGTACAACAGGGTTCAAAAACTAACTAGCTAACTAGCTACGTTAGTGAACCAACGTACAACCATATCCATAAATATAATTAGCTACTAACCGTAACTCTCCAAAGTTAAACAATGTTATACTGTGATGTTAATTCTTTACAACTACCACTGGTCCACGCTTTACGCTGTCAAAACATAATTACCCAGCCGCTAAAAAAAAGTTCGTCCTTAGATACAACTGCCTTCGTGTTGCGGCGGCCATCTTGACTCTATGGTAACGTGCAGCGTAGTTAATTCGTTACGTAGAACAACTGACGTCCATTCACAAAGATTGCGCAAACCTATGCCCATGGACAGATCCTCGTCACCTTTTCCTTCGTGGGATACGTTTTAACGCTTACATTTCACATTATCATATAAAATGCTGCCCACCAAGGCAAATTCTGTTTTATCCACGAAATATGTTACACAATCTACGACTTGTAGGAGGCTGCCTTTTCTAGCCTAGCTAAAGCTTTTGACAATTCGTATACAGGCACACTGTCAATGTTGCTGGCTACTTGGTCTCTCCAGTCTTTATCATTACATTAGTCTTTTATCCTCTGTGTTTTAAGTCATCATGTGCTGCTGATCAAAAGGTACAAAGTCCCTTAAATGAATATGCTTATGGACAGGTCTGACCTTTTCAACAGACTAGGAAAACATTTAATAGTAAACAAGTAAAACATGTTGCCTCTCAAAAATGTCACACACATTTTTAATGGGTAGCCAGCTAATCTCACCTGCTTGTCAAATCCACAAAACATGTAATTGAAACCAACGCAAACACAATATGCTCATAACATAATTAAACACACGGACCCAGGTTTATTTGGGTGGAGGGGTCTTTGTTCTTTCTTTTAAAAAACAACGAAACAGAACAGACATTTACAACAGAAATCACAGCCATATAAATTACAACAGCAAACACAACATAAAAAGTAAATCTTAAATAAAATTCTGTTTTCTTCATTATTCATTTTCCCATAAAAAAATAAAAAGTGACATTTGAAATTCCCTCTTTATAATTGCAGTCTTGCATTTGAAATAGTAGCCTTAGAAGTAGGGTCTCTGTGACTCCAGAATGTGTCACCACTCCACTACTGCAATGTTGTTGACTTGAATCACATTGGCATATTGCCCTCTGCTGGTCAGGCCTCTCCCATGCGAAACAGAGCCTTGTCAACCTTGGTGTGACCCGGACAAGTATAGGAAGGACAATTTTTTCTCATTGATTGACATTTAATCTATACAGTTTTGGACAAGAAAAAAAATTGCCGTTTTCCCTTGACAATGTCCATACATCAAAGCAACATACAGTAACATTGGTGGAATTTCAAATTGTCTTATTTTTCTTTAAGACCATTATAAACCAACCTCATAGCTGCTCTCAGCAGCTGTGCCTTCATACAGAAGGAGAGACTGACTTTACTTGCTCAGCTGTTAAGCAGCAAACAAATGTGCTGAATATATATCTGGTCTTTTATTGCATGTCTTAAGTAGGCATGGTCTAGAAGCGATGTCTCCAACTGACCACTTACTCAGTTACAGCCACTAATTAATATATTTTTCTCTTTCCAGAATGTTGTGGCAATGAATGACTGCTAGCTTGACTTCACCCTTTCTTCAACCTGACAACAGCATCATTCACAGATTCAAATAGGAACCCTTGATAACAGAAAAGTTCTTACTTCTGTGCTATTGCAGACTATATAGCCATGCTTCAAGGAGAAGTACAATTATAAATTCAATTGTAGTTTTTAAAATATAGTTTCAGTTTTAGTTGAGTCAAAAATAGTCAGGTATTCTGATATAGGGGCCAAGACCTGGTGTGGAACACACTTTAGCCGTGGTGCCATGAAGTAATCTCAACCAACATTTATTGCAACATGTAGTATCTTCACTAATGGTAATAACCGCTAGGGACCTGTTAAGATACATTTTCCTTCAGTGAATGAAAATAAGATCTAGACTGATTTATTCCAACCTACAATGCAGGATAACTTGTTAAAGTCTGTCACTTGATATGTTGTGTGATGTGTCAGAATTAATGAATAAACTATGCTTCTAGGGCACAAGCAGCACAAAATGGCCTTGCCCAAAATTGTCAATCAACAATGTGAAGAGACTGAAAATTCAAACCACTCTCCCCAAGCATTTTTCTTAAGCATAGAGGGAGAAGCACTTAGCGAGAATAAACTACTGTACTTAATGAGATTGAGTGTGTGAAAATACCAATTATTTACATATTTAGCAGAATCTGAGTATTTATCTGACAGGGGAACAAAAATGTCAGCCGATTCATCAGTTAAAATAATTTACTGTCAGAATTTTGGGTGATATGAGGTTGATGTAAAATAAACAGATCGGTCTGGTGATTCAGCAAGTCAGAGGGCCACACATTTCACAGCCCTGTGGAGATTATAGCATGTGGTTCACGCTCTGCAGGTTTCCTTTAATGGCTCACCTTTTCTAAAAGCATCTGACAGACATTTCCCAAGTTACTACACTTTGAGATGGTTTTAAAAATCCCATAAAAACATCTGCAGAAGACACAAACATACCCATCACATTTATCGGGGGACAATAAGTGTAAAACGAGGTAACTAGGGATACGATGTGGGTAAAACATGACATCAACATCAACGCTCCTCTTTACTCACAATCACCTTAAATTACTCCCGCAAACAGTTCAACAGGAACTGTTTGTTCTTCTGAGCACACCCACTCTTCCACCAGGCATAAAAATCCCAATACAGAAACAGTTCCATCAACAAAAAAAATATATAATACAAAAACAAGACATAAATCTTTTCAATGAGTCCGTGAAGTCGTTTGGTTAACACCAGCTGGGCAGGTGGTCCTTGGTGGGGGGAGATGGACAGACTCTTTTGACCAGGTCAACCGTCAGTGTCTGTAGCCCTCCACCGTTCCACCACCCCGCAGCGCCTCTCTGTCACAAGTATCCCTTCTTTTCCGCCGAGTCCTTCCCTTTCCCCGGCTGGAAGTCCTGTCCTGAGCCCTGTGGGCTGCTCTCCGCATCTCCACATTCCCCTTAATGAACAAGCGAATCAATCCAAAATTCCTACTGCATCTCGCAAGCAATGAGCCAATGCAGGCTGCCACCGAGCTCCCCAAGTGGTAAACGACTGCGCCTCGCCATTTCACCGCAAATTAAGAAAGCCGGCTGGGTTCGGCAATAACGAGAGGCGGAGTACAAAATAATCGAGATCACAGTAATTTACTGTAAAGGAAGTATAAGATAGTTTGCACCCATTCTCTCCCAAAACAAACCTCGTTTGGTTCATGTACCGAGTGCTGTGTTTCCAATCTGTGAGCGATGTTCAGCCCTGGTCATACAGACCTGGTGCAGTGGTAAGTTCCTATGCTTTATGGGAAAAGGAGTTAACATTTGGGTCCAGGTTTCAGGTTTGTAATGACTGGTTACCATAATATTACTTGGGTACATTAAGTTAGACTGCAGGTCTCTGTCATGCATGCATTTCTTACTGAGGGGAAAACACAGTCATCTGTTCATATTTGGAATACAGTTGTATACTGGTTAGTAATTTATGTGCACTTTATATCTTTAGATCGTATAATTAGCACTTCATATGCACTTTAAAATATGCCTCTTACACGACCTGCATCATTTTTAAATGTGCCATTTCAAAACAGAAAGACACATCCGTCCAATCAAAAACATATATTGTGGAGCGATGCAATTAAAATTTCCCTCAAATCTTAAATATGCTCTCCACAATGGACAAAAGCTGTTTTTGGACTGAGGGGTTGAAGGTCATGAATGAACACCATACAGTAGTTCACCATTAAGGACCTTCATATCAGGCTGACTGCAATGGAACTTCAGAGCAGGATATGAATCAGGGCAGGAAATGAACAGACACATGAGGTGCACAGTGTGGATATAAGATATGAGCCAGGCTACATCAGCAGTACGGCTAGCCTTTAGCAGTAGCTCAGGGGTGGACAGAGAACAGACTATTTCCTGGGTCAACAGAACCTAAGGGTGAACTGGGGTATATGGGCCAAAGCACCATAAGGCATAACAGGCAGATGTGTTCGTATTGAATGGCCAGGCTATAGCAATGGTAACAGCAGCTTGCACTGGGAAGATGTCTGAGACAGCTGGTCTTATTGTGTGAGTGCGCGTGCGTGTGCATGCGTGTGCGTGCGTGTGTGTGTGTGTGTGTGTGTGTGTGTGCGCCGCAGCGTCGCCCCCCGCTGCCGGGGATCAGCACTCCAGCGGAACCAGGAAGGAGCGTCGGCAGTCCACGGCCTTGGGGCTGGGCGGCTGGGCTCGCTTCCTGCGCAGCTCCTCTCGTCCCACGGAGCTGCTCAGGCGGGCGTAGGCGGCCTTGTACTTCTTATCGAACGCGGCTGGGGGCACAGGAAGGGGGAGGGTGGGGTCACTGGGGCTCCCGGGTAACGCCGCCCTGCTTATGATGCCACTGAGGGCTCTACACGGAAGGGCCAGCCGTTCACACAGACGCCAGCCATTCCTGGCGGTAGGTGAGCAAAAAAAAACAAGAAAATGCAGGAAGAAAATCTGCGTGTGGACACTGAATCTCAGTCATCCAGGTGGTGTTGTGGGTTTGCATAGACGTGACCAGAGGGAAAGCCTGCTTACCGACATGATCCTTGCCCATAGCAGCCAGTGTGAGGAAGAGGATCTCTCTGTACAGACTCCTGCAGACAAACAGGTCAGACTCAGGTCAAACGCAGTGGTGCACCAGCAGAACTTCATTAAGGGGGAATCCAGGAAAGGACCGCAATGCCTTTGCGTCCATTAATCCATCAAAAGTACCAGGAACAAATTTTGATTCACAAAGCAACTTCAGTTTTTACAAAGGGCCAGCAACTGCACTACCATTAAAATAGGGACACTGCCTGGCCCATGCATATTTAAACTGTGCTATCTACCACAATTTCAGTGCTAAAATGACAAAATTTTTCATCAGGACATAATATATAGACCACTCCAATAACCATGTTACTTGAACAAAAATAATTTCATTCAAAATGATTTGATTCTATAAGCCGTTCAGAAACATTGAAGAGGTCAATTTTGTTCAATGTTCCCTTTTAAGTCATTATTATTCCTGAACCATTATCTGTGAGCCAAATGAAAATGAATCTTGTAAATGACAGGCACGTTTCCAAGGAATGTTCTTGAATCAAAAACAGGTGCAGGGAAAAGCAGCCTTCTAATTTCTTTGCGCATTTGGAGATAATTGACACAACAACCATAGAGAGACAAGGCAGCAGAGAATCTGAAGCTTTATGCACCCTTGCTCAAATAACTTATGAAGGCTGATCTGACAGCCGAAATGTAATATTCTGTAACCAAAAATGTGTCAGATAGCTGTACTTGTGAACCGCGCTTGCTATCTATTTGGACATGATTGCACAGTTACTTGATATGCATGAATGCTCTAATGAATCAGTTGTTAAAATGGCGTGTATAGCCATCACAGCTGTTGTGCAATAAACGGCACCAACTGCACTCTGTATTTTTTCTCAGTGGATCGACCCCTAAATGTTCTTCAGAAATCATTTCTCAGTTCTATAGATGGGACTGGATTTTGACAAACATCCACAAAAAAATGTCTGTACAGCACGTTCCCTCTTAATGATGCAGAGCCTTCACACTCTCCCCAGGTTTACACACTGAACTCCGTATGCTTAATAGCGGCTACGTACATGTGCCGTACCTCCAGTCATTTCCATCCCTCACCTTTGTATCCGAGGAGTGGCGGTTTGCTTAGCGACGGTGTCCAGGAAGAGAGTGATGGCCTTGTGAACCTCATTCATGCCGACCCAGCGCAGCACTTCCTCGAGGAAGGCCAGGGTGAAGGGGTGGTTGTGTCTCCTCCAGCAGTGGTTACGCATGGGCACCCCGCCTGACAGGGACACAGACAGGAGGAAACAAAGAGGGAAAGACACTGAGATAACACACAATCACAGTACAGGAGCAGCAAAGTCTCCAAGTGTCAATTCATACAGACAGTTCTCATCAAACAGATTCCAGTACTTCAAGCTAAGAACAGCATTACAACTAATCGCTGCCCTCCAAAATTCCATCTGTCAAGCTAATTATTCCAGACAGAATGAAATTACTTGGGACCACTGTGTTTTATACAGGCATGGGAAGAGTAGGATTTTACTGTGTATCCTCCAGAGGATGTAGAGGGGTGGCCAGTGGTCTGTATCGGGGGTCAGAGTGTCCCACAGCAACCGCACCCTCACTGCTGAGTTCTCCTGCCCCTGAGGAGACATAAAGGGAACACGTAAGTTAACAGAAAACTCCCCTGAAATAACGAAGACATGAGTGAACACGTACACAGACCAGAGGTGGAAAATCCAGCTTCAGAAATTAAAAGTCCTCCCCAAATGATCACCTGGATTTGCTAATTAGCACAATTCTTCAACCATCAGGGAGAACCAATCAATTAAATCAGCTGGCTGAGTTCATGGGTGGAAGAAACACATGGCAGGGCTTTTACTCTCTGACCTCTGACACAGGTGCGGTGGGGTCACCTGAGAGAGCTGGGAGGCCAGCTGCGAGGAGCGGATGAGCTGCAGCAGGTTGCTGGGCAGGCCCAGACGCTGGAAGTACCAGACCAGGTTCCAGAAGATGATGGAGTGGCTGTCGAGCAGCAGGCCCTGCGAGAGCACGGCCTCCCCCTCGTTCTCCAGCAGGCTCTCCAGCTCCTTGCGCAGCACCAGCGGGCTCAGGTAGGCCACCGTCACCAGGGGCGGCCCGCCGACCGAAGAGCCCTGCGCGCAGAGCCGGCCGGTACGCTAATGAGCACGCTGCGTTCATACAGCCAGGCAGCTAGCGCACAGAGCTAACCGGGTACACATGCGGGTATGACACTGCATGAGCATGCACAACGGTACACTCACTTGTGCCATAGTGCACAGACATTCTACCACATTTACTCTCATTCATAATAAAAACTGTCCATATAAACAAAAGGTTGCTTCTGTGCATAAAAACCAAGGCCAGTGCTCACAAAAGGAAGAAGTCTTTATGTTCAAGGCATACTGTATGCAAGAAAGAGCTCATAATTATTTAATAAATTACAATTTATATTGTATTAGCTACATGTAACTATTTGTATTTCATATTGTACACTGTCTTATGAACGTTTTGCCTTCTATGTTGCCCTTCATATGTTTGCCCTGTTTGACAACAAAATAGAATCATAATGGAAAAAAACAAATACACAGGTAAGTGACAGGTGGCAGCATATGGAGTGCGTAGGCAGTCATAGTTAAATAAACAGTGTACCAGGGTGGTGCTGCTGTTCTCTGAATAGCCGCTGGTCTCTGAGCTGGAGTCCTCGCTCACACCATTATGGAGGTGCCGCAGGAACCCCTCCTGTCCACCGGGTGGCACCGTGCCAGCCTCTGGCCCATCCTCCAGGTTCCAGTTGTTGCGCTCCAAGCTGCGAACACACAATGTTGAGAGTCTGTCTTTATTTAACACGGGAACCTGTCGCTGTTTGGCTAATAGCACGGCTCATGTTTGCTTTGCTAATTTGTGTTGGAGCAGGTGCTGTGAACTTTACAGATTATCAGCCTCGGGGGGAAAAGCCCGCTCTGACCTGCGCAAATATTTATAAGCTTTGGATCAATGATCCTTTCAGAACGCAGCTGAATGTTAAACAAGTTCCAGTAAGGCAACAGCCTTTTCCATGCTGAAAAGGTGCCCGTTTACTGTGCAGAAGGAAAGCCCGCGGGCACCGACAGGGCCTCAGTCCTAAGGCTGCAGACGGGTGGGAGGGCGGTGCCCTGGGATTCGGCTCACACACCTGCAGACGGGCCCCAGGTCACAGATCTCGGCGTTCAGAAGGGGCACGAAGGTGGCGGAGCAGAACGGACAGGTGGAGTTGAGGTTGGAGTCGTCGGAGGTCCAGCCGGCCATGATCTCCTCGTCGTACACCAGCGAGTTGCAGCTCCGGCAGAGGGAGCAGCTGGACATCACCACCTGAGCACGAGCGTCACAGCCAATGACAGTCAGCCACAAGCCCCAGCACACAAGTCCCACAGCACTGTCACACTGAGGCCCGACAACACAACCTACACAACACAGCGCACTTCGGAGAACGCCTTCGTTTCATACGTCTACAGCTTTCTGCACATAGCAACTGCTGACAAGTAAGACTGTGCGGGAGAGCCGTACATTGTGCCGTTTCATCCCCACCCACGCGCCCCCACCCCCATCCTCACACCCCCATCCTCACACCCGCACCCCGCCCCCGCCCCCGCCCCCAGCAGAGCACATTTATGGCGCGTCTGCGACTACTGGGCCGAGTCTCCTGGGACACAGATTCCACAGCAGGGCTCCAGCAGCGCCGCAGTACCCAGCTCTCTCCCCTCCTAGCCGTCCGCTCCCGGCCCGGGAAAAACAAACTTTTCCCACGGCTGCCACCGGCGCTCTGCGCCCCGTGGGAACCCCGTCCCACCGCAGGGGCCCCGCTCCGCGGACGGCCGCGTCTCAGAGCTGGATATTAAAAAATAACAACAGCAAATCACCTCAAGCCCGGCTCCTTCCTGGGTGGAATCCCAGGACTTTCTGAGCTGAAAGGTTAAATTAGCAGTGTCGATGTCGCTGCTGGTTGAGAGGGAACTCTAGGGAGAGGGGGACAAAAACGACACGAAATTAAGTACAGGGTAAGAGCTTTGGGAGAGGTGACAAAGGAAACGCTCATATTTTCAGGCCACGCTTACACAGACATACCAAACTGACTATTTGAGTGGAAAACATTACAATGACCTCAGTATTAAAATTAAAGAAAAAAACGACATCTGCACTCTCACTGCAATTTGACACAGTGATGGTGCTGTCACCTTTAATCATTCACTAATATTTATTTATTTAACCTGTATTTACCCAGGGCAGGTTCGCTGAGCACGGATGCTCTTTTGCAGGAACGCCCTGCTTCACACTCATACACATTCACACCTGGGAGCTGCCCAGTACAACCACAATCCTCTGTTGCTGGCCACTGAGCAGCTCCACTGGAGGAACAGAACATTTTTTAGCCAATTAAATCAGGGGATGATTAGGTGGCAAGTTTTTGCGAGAGCCAGATCTGAGATTTTAGCCAGGACACCGGGGAACCCCCTACTCTTTTTTCGAATAGTATCATTTTACAGCACAAGTTATTTTTTTAAACAAATTTCTGGCCACAAAACATAAATGTAACCATTAGTAAATAATCAACCGCATCACTTTCAAAGAATTATTCAATACAGCTCAACTCCTCGCTCTTGTTTCGCTCTCTCTACACACACAGCCAATCAGGGCACGCTACTGCCATTCCAGACGCAGCCAGCAGGGGGGGGCCCACCTCAGAGGTGGCGTTATAGAGGCGCTCCCTGGCCTTCAGCAGGCTCTCCGCCACTTTGCGGGACTGGCGCTGCTCAGACACGCGTCTCGCTGGCACGCTCCCGCCCGCCGAGCGCCGGTCCTCCACGCTGGCGGCCCGTCGGACCGAGGAGCGGTGGCGCGTGGGCGTGAGCAGCTGCTGCAGCTTCCCCGCCAGCCCCCGGCTGGGCGACGCCACGTTGTTGCAGTTCTCGTCCACCGCCTTCCGGCCCAGCGTCTCCCTGGGGGCGGCGGCCCTGCCGACGGGGCTGAAAGGAGATCGGAACAGCACGCATCAGTCTTCACGCAGGTTTAACTGCGGGGCACACCACTGCTTCCTGTGGACTAAGCCTGGACCCCGAGCTTCATCTACAGCTCCTCAGACCCCCCAGCCCACCCCGCCCCTCACCTGCTATCCCTCTCCCCGGGCTCGCAGACGCAGTCGGGCTCAGAGTCGGCCGTCTCCGCGCAGTCCTTGTAGAAGGTGGAGAGGCACACCTCGCTGCGCCGCACCATGCCGCCAGCAGGGGGCAGCAGGGGTAAAGTGGCAGTGTCGCGTGGGCCAGCAGGGGGCTTGCGAGCAGCGGCGTCGTCTGTGCCCGCACAGTGGATCAGGCCCTTCTTGGATACCTTAGACTCTGTAAGGGGAAAAACTGTCTTTTATTAAAGGCGCTCTCCACTAAGGATGCTTTAAATTATGTCTGAGTGCCACAGCAGACAGCATGTAATGACATATAGGCAGACAGCAGCCCGTTCTGGTGTTGAGCATGCAGGTTGACTGAAGTAACTGCTGTTGTTATTTCATGCTTTGTGCTCATTTGAAAGCCAATTGCATTTTTAGCAGGGAGTTATATTTTTCTGTGTTGTTGATGCAGTTTTGGCAATTAGCTGGGTGCTTCTGAAATAGAACAGTTTAGTTTACTTTATAATAAAAAATTTTTTTTTTTAAAACCTAAAATGGAGTTATTTTAAAAATCTAGCTTGATTCCTTTTCTCGGCTCAAATGAAACATGGTAATCCAGAGCAGAACATCTTGTTGAACACACTCCGCACAGCGCCTCTGTGTTTAGGAGAGTTGAAGGTCTGCTGCATTTTTACAGGTTAAAGCTGAGTAATGGCTTTTGTGGGCCTCTGATGGCTCATTTGTTTATCTGGCCCGGTCAAGCAATCGATTTCTGAAACACTTACAGCTTGGCCATTGGGGAATTTTTGTTCCTTCAGCATTTCTCTCTCTCTGAGCACACTTAGCATCCACAGGACAAGGCCAGAGTAAGCTCAGGGGAGATGACTTACATTTCCAAAAATGTTTAATTCCCCAAACTCAAACAGCAAAAGAATTTGTAAGAATGTGCTTGGTTTACTGATTCAGAGGCCCTGCTTGGGACATTAAAGAATGTACACGAGCGGTTTAAAATGTATGAAAAAATGCATTGCATAACTATTTCACAGTTATGTCCTTTGTTCAACTGCCTCTACACTGAACAACTATTTCTGAAACAGAATTATTCAAGACTGTTACTATTTTTCTTAAAACCTTTATAAAAATACAAGGATGATGTAGACATTTTCAGCATTACACCACTCACTGTCAGTTGATGATTGCATGCTGTTCAGACTGTTGCTCTTCACAAGAAGGCTGGTCAGGGATTCGTGGCTGGAGCCTTCACTCAACCCACTCCAGCTAGACTGGCGAACCAGACTGGAGTGGGGGCGTGCCATCGGAGGGCGCTCACTGACGACATCTGTGCCATACCAAGCACAGTACACATGCTCAGTTGATACAAAACAATTCTGCATATGCTGTTATAATTGTAAAACACTTGTGCATCAAACACTTTAATGAAATGGAGCCAACATCTAACCCACTCAGCTTCAACCATACCTGGTCGTGATACAACCGATCCACTCTTCTGCCTCCGTTTAATTGGCTGTCTGAACTGTGCCACGCCCATTAACACATTTCGAAGCTTGGCCCAGCGTAGACGGCCACCCTGATTAGTGGAGGGCCACTTGCTCTCTAGCACAGCCTGCAGGTTAGGTGACAAACAGCAGCTTAGTCTGACAGCAGGGAAACGGTGCCCGTTACCGACCGAAGACTGAAGCTTGCCGTAATGGGGCGCATTGAGGACGCTGCTTTTCCATGGTAACTGACCTTATTGTAGTACCCATAAGTGATGGTATTGGGCGTGATGCCGGCTTTCTTCATCTCCAGCAGAACCCGAACAGCCAGCACCGGCTGCCCATACTGACCACACAGCTGCATCAGTATCCGGTAGCACACCTGCCCGCACAAACGAGAGCGTTTTTCAAACACGCATCCTGCATTCAAATGCCTCGTCCGCGAGTGCTCAGAATGTGGAAGGTGAGCGGATGAGAGGCATTCACATTCCTGCCGCCTCCCAGTGTAGGCAAGGACATTCTGCAGCAAACCTATCCCAGGCACACAGCAATATTCATAGATACAACAGGAAGGTACAACACTCATTCCTATATCCTTCTGGTAACAAGCCCACGTCCTTTAGCAATACTGCACTCTGCTGGTATATAAGAACATGCCCTATACGATGCTGAGAGCAAACTTAGGTAGAATAATTACAGGGCCCCTCTTTAGCACAGGTATTTAATAAGGCAGTTACCACTCCCGCTCCACAGGAGCTGTACAGACAATATCCAATGACTGCATTACTGTGAATAAGGGGACTAAATCACAGAAAAACAAAGAATACAAAAAAGAACTGGGAGTGGGAGAGGGAGCGAGAGAGCGAACGTGTGTGTGTGTGTGTATGTGTATGTATGTGTGCGTGCAACAAATAATTAACTAGCTAGACCCATAAAAACAAAGATGCACACACACACACACACACACACACACACACAGAAACTCAATAATTGTCATAAGGCATTTCTGTTGTTTAACACACACGTTCTTTGCGGTTTAAAGCCAGGATTTGACGCGTGTTATTTTGGCCTATGGTACCCACATCACTATAACATCAATCAGATGTGTGCGATGCATCTACAGTCGGGAAGAAACTGGCTCCACCTAGTGGAGGCGACGCTGTGCACTTCTGAGCTTTGCCGGGGAACACCATTGTTTGTGTGGCCACCGACGAGACGGGACGGCCCTGCCGAGACGGCGCCCTCACCTCGTCGGGCAGCACCACCTTGCGGGTCTCCATGTGCTTCAGGACCTCGTAGGCCGTCTGCAGCGCCCGCACCTTGGCGCTCTCCGCCCGCACGAAGGTGGGCAGGTAGATGAACCACAGCCCGTAGCAGTGCCCCAGCAGGCACTTGGACCACATGTCCGGCACTGAGCTGTACTTCTGCGCCCGCCTCTGTGCCAGCTTGATCTCCTGTTGAGGAAAGAGCGGTCAGCAGAGGCAATCGGGCCACACTATAGACAGACCTAAGAAAGCCAGGATTAGTACGATGACGAGAAAATACTTTACAATGCTGGTAATGATACTATCGGAGTTAAACTTCAGCTTTCATATACAAACACAGCTTCAATTTTTTTAAAGCACATCACCCTCTGAAGTTCAGATGTGTCTGATGACCAAACTAAGCCATTTTACTTCTCCAATTTCCTCAAATTATACTACAAGTCTTTAAGATCATTTATCTGTAGTACCTACCCAGCTACCTTTATTAGATTTCTAATTTCACACTTAGAACAAAGAGTACAGCCTGAGGTATAACAATCTGTAGTAATGACAGGTTTCTGTGAGAGTGAGCAATGAGAAAAAAAGTGCCAGGATGACCTGAATTTCTGAAAGTCTGGAACTGCTAGGTACATACAGTACTCTGAACCATTTAAATCCAAAGTACATCAACGTCTGGAAAAAATCCAGACATAATAATGTACTTATTTAGAATTAAGCAGGAAAAACTAAACTGAAGACAAATGTGTTCTATAAACTGCATGAAGTTTGCAGAAATTGTCCATCAAGTAGATGCTCAATTGAACTGAAGATATAAGGTTCTAAATAAATAAGGCACACGTCTGGACCATGCAAAAGCAAAAGAGCATTTGTTCGGTATATAAATACATACAAGAAAACTTCCTCTCACTGTATAGTGAGCCCTATCTGTCTTCAGTCTACTCCCATTGGAAAGGCTCAATACTACGGTGGACCCATCCACTCTCTATGTAGCCAAGTAGTTCTGTTAGAATGCACTCCCGTGTCGCTAAACAATGTTACCATGGGATAAAAGCTAAAAATTTAAATGTAGATGCAGACCATGCAACACAAACAGCAGAGACACAAATCTGGCCATCAAAACCACAAAAAAAACGCTCCATTTCACATGGCGCAGAACAAAACATGGAAATTTCCAATTTAATTTAAATAAACAGTGTGACTGACACAAAAATGTTGTAAGCTAGAATGTTTGTGGTCGTTGCGGTTGGCTTTTAGGACTATTTTTCTTGGAGGAAGCTCGAAATGTACAACGATGCATGGTAAAATAAATTCTATATGATTTAATGACTAATGATTTGGCACTTTGCCTGGGCTGAGCAGGAAAAGTACACAGATTGAGCAAATTATTTAAATGTGTCAGAAGACCAGAATTACTTGTGCTTTTTTCTTGGATGTGAAAATGACTTCAAGTGCCAGGTTGACTAAATAAATTCACTACCAAAAATTCAGAAAATAGTCAATTGAGATAAAAAGTGTACCACTAAAGAAAATATACTGGAAATATAATATATTTGGTTAGATCTAATAGAGATTTTGTCAACTCGGCAGGCCTTCAATGTCCCCTGGGACCCTGGTGGGGGAGGAGTCTGTACCTGTTTGGTGCGTCGTGGGGCGGGGCTACTGGGGGCGCTGCCTTTGGCTGGAGCACGCAGCTGGTCCTGCGGCCGGTCGAACAGCTCTGGCTGTAGGGGTGGGAAGGTCTCGTAGCTAAACAAACACAGACACAGTCAGTCAATCCCGGGCTCCAAGATCAATGACTCACATTCATCCATCAATGAGCATGAAGGCAGAAGGGAAAGTAGCTTATGGCTCCTGCAGAGGAGTGTTGAATGCTGACAGATAGGTAATTGATTCAGGCATCCTGGATTGTCACAGGCTTATTTAAATGAAGGCTGGAGTACATAAGGACGTTAGTTAAGCGTCAGTTAAAGTCAAAGGGAGTGCAACACAACCTTGAGGAAGAGTCAACATACTCTTTCAAAAGAAAGTTGCCAGCACAGACACCATTTTCTTTACATGGTGCTGGAAGTAAAATTTCCCAAAATGAGGCACCTGTACAGAGCAGGGCACTCTGAGCCGTCGGCCTCCTGCGGCTCCTCTGGGGGCATGATGAAGACCGTGTGCTCCCCGCTGTGGGTCTCATCCAGGTCCACCAGCCGCACCTCCTCCGGTTTCTCCACGTCCACCTGCTCCCACACGCACCGCCAGACAAGGAGGAACAGAGGGAGACTGTGAGTGCGGGAGACAGAACATGGAGGAAGGAGAGGAGAGAGGAGAGGACGGGAAACAGAACCTACTCTGCATGGCAAAACATGCTGAAAGACCACCATGCAGTGTTTCCTGTGGAAGTGACCTATTGGTGTGGTGGTGGGTGTCTGAAGGGGGGGGGGGGTCTAGCAAAGGCATACACACGGAAAACCTGCATACACACGGCCCTCCATGGCAACGAGTTTGACACCACTGTTCTAGATGGACAATGTGCTCTTTTAATTGTTCTCACCCCACCATAACTCAAAATACAGGCCTATTTTTCTTTAATATTTACAAACAATACAAGGGTTAACAAACCTTTTATGGTTTTAAAGTACATCTAAAACTACTTTTTAGCTCTTGCAAACTGCTATTCCCTGTATCAAGAGCTTGTCAGAGCTAAAAGATAGATTTAGATATTTAAAAAAAAAAACCCTTTAAGAAGTCTCAAGAGGTTATATTTTCTTATTGTCTTAAACTTTTTCGCCTTTGCTACACCCTCCCCCCCCCCCCCCTCCCCTTCAGACACCCACCAGAACACCAAGAGATCAAATCCACAGGAAACACTGGTATGTATTTTGAGGAGTAGGTACCGGCACGTATTTTGGTCCAGTTCAAACACTGGTTAACACTATGGTATTTTTGTAATGTTTGAAGCATCGCTACCCGCCTTTTCGTAGTCTTTCGGTCGCTGAAGAAAAAAAAGTGACGCTTTTGACAGACCGTGCGACCTTCGCGCGCTGCAAGTCATCCGACCACCTCAGAAAGGAGCAAGCACGGAGCGCGCGGACTAGGCTCTTTTTGAAAATAAATATGTGGACGCGACAGTATGGTTTTGAAAGCGCATTTAGGCAGAAATATTTAGAAAGTTTAACATTTTAAATTTATGAATTTAATATATAGGCCATATACAGTATATATATAATTTTTTATTTTATAATTTTTTATTTTATTTTAATTATTATTTTTTTGTTATGGTGTGGCGGCAAGGATTTTGCCGTGGCGCCATGCCATGGCAAAACCTTACCAGCGGAAACACTGCCACCATGTATTCACAGAAATGAAGTTTACAGATCACATTGAGGGGAAACACAAATGAATCACATAATTGAACGCAAGCTGTATTTTGAGGCTGTGAGTGCAATAATGCTCCATCAGCACTGCACAAAGTAGAACAGCTCGTGATCCCGAAAAAAAAAAAAACAAAAAAACCCCTATACGCAGTGATGATGCGGCCTGCTAATGATGTCATCCGCACCTTCTGGACGCACTCGTCGAAGAACTCCAGGCAGGTGTGCCTGTCGCTGACGAAGGAGCACTCCTCGATGAACTGAGTGAACATCTGGGTGCGGGTCAGCTGGGTGTAGAACTTCTGCTGGGTGCGGTCCCGCGACTTCAGGAACCCTGCAAAAAAAGAAAAGAAAAAAAAAGACGACGTCACCCTCAGCAGCAACCGCAGTATTCGCTCTTTGCATAACACCCAAACGGTCACACCCTCTGGAACGCGTGGGGTCAGCTGACTGCTTCTTTCACTGTGCAGTCGAGCAGCTGTCCTCTCTGGAGGACGGCACGTCACCAGCACTCCGCTAGACCAGAATCGCGCTTGTGCGATGAAGTGGGGGAAATGACGACAACGGAAACCCTCGGTCCCAGAGTGCCACCCTGTGGGACTTTTGGTCCCAGTCAGCAAGAAAGCGTGTCTCAAACAGAGGCGCTGTTTGGGAGCTCTAACACTGACCATTTAAAAACCCTGTATGAGAATACAGTTTTACAGTGGCAAACTCAGAGGTGCAGAACTTCAAAATAGCAGAGCGCCACACAGTACAAGACACTCATATACACCCAACACACACAAAAAAAACAAAAAAAACACACACATGTACATCCATGACATCCATGCGTACACAGATACGCAGACACATACACAGATAAACACAGACGGACGCGCACACACACACACACCCTGCAGGTTGAAAAGCGAGCTGCAGTCGGTGGTCCTCTCAGAAGGGGCCTGGGTGATGGGCAGCAGGTAGGCCCTGTATCCACGCAGCAGGCAGCTCATGAAGCGCAGGAAGGCCTCCTGGATCTCCAGCTCCAGCTGCTTCTGACGCCCGTATATCAGGTCATAGTCTGTGAGCAGGAACTCCAGCGTGGCCTCTTCCTGCCCCGGAGTGTAGACTGGGGGAGCAGGCCGAAGAGGAGAGACAGGGAGAAAGGAGAGAAGAGAGAGAGACAGGGAGAAAGGAGAGAAGAGAGAGAGACAGGGAGAAAGGAGAGAAGGGAGACAGGGAGAAAGCAGAGAAGGGAGACAGGGACATGGAAGCGAGGTGACACGAATGACGGAGAAAGCAGAGAAGGGAGAAAGGGACATGGATGAGGGAGAGAAAAGAAAGGAGTGGAGAAGAAGAAGCAGAGGGGGAGGGAGATGTTCAGAGGATCGACAGCAAAGCAGTTGAAAAGAAAATAACATCAATAAAACAGATTTTTAGCATCTCTTTTAAGATGACAGAGCAACTGAGACACAAAGAGAGCATAAATATTTCTCATACGGCAAGTAACTGGAGCAGAGAGGATAAGGCAATAAAACCAGGGTGGATACAAGCTGTAACTGCCATCTGCATCATCACAATCTGTCACTCATTTCAACCAGGCATGGCAGTGTCCTGTGTAATTATAAGCAGTATGACATTACGTACAGAGCTTTCGTGTCATGGTTTCCTGCACATGCAATACATCCGTTTCAACATATCTCTGACAGGATATGATTGCTATCAAATAAGCAAAATTTTTTTTTTTTACTATTCTGAGTGAAACCTGTGCATGGTTGAAACCCAGTTGGAAAGCTGTTTTTTCCTTTTTCAAAAACACTATGAAGCTAGCTAGAAAAGGCCTATTCTAAGCAGCAAGGTTTACTGGCCTTCTTTAAAAAAGGCTTCTTACTCAAAGAAAACATTGCTTCACGCCCCTTTTCTTTCTGCAATTAAGGAATACTGTGCACTAAAAACACATGATACATCTTATTTGCACAAACAATCTAAGAATTCAGTATGGTTACCTACCAAATGACCTGAACAGATGGACAGATAATTATGCAACCATAGTGCCACAATGATTCAATGTAATAAAACCCACAAATCCTAGTAGCAGCTTTATAAGTCCAGGGCTCTGTATAACTAGCATGTAAATTTACAATGGGAAAATAACATGATTCACTGAGTTTATTTTGGGGTAAAGTGAACATTTTCTGGCTTTTTTTGGTTGTAGGAAATCTCTTTAAGAACATCCTGCAGGCAGACAGACAGACAGACACAGAGACTCACTCTTCTCCAGCGTCTTATGCAGGTTAGTGAGGGAGTTGAGCAGGGTCTTGCCGTGCTTCCTTGGTAGAGACTTCCACGACAGCGGCTTCTTATCCTCTGACCTGAAGCGGAACATAAAGATGCTGGAACTTCCCTCAAACCGCCATGTCATGTCCTCCTAATTCTAACTGACTACTGCCACAAAACCAGACAAATCCAGAGTTTCGCAGCTCAAGGATGCCAGCGATGAGCTGGAATGTAGACACAATTACCAATTCTGAAAGTGGAATAACTGAAGCTCTGCCAAAACTGTCCAAACTACTTTCATTGAGTAGACACTCAAAAACAACTTACAAAGCAAAACGCAAAACGCATCCAAAGAGGTTAATAAGAACAGACTGCAGAAGAGTTTAATTCTGTGGGTAACGCAATTGACAACTGCACACTCAATTACACAAGAGAATGTGACAGACAGAGGACTCCAGCAGGGACTCTGCACACAGGCAACCCTGGCACTGCGGGGACTCACTGGAAGATGGTGTTGGTGTCCAGGTCCACACAAACCACGTCCGGGGGCGGGTCGTACAGGTCGAAGTAGCTGGAGTGCACGCCCACGATGAAGGGCATCGGGGCACACAGCACGTCGGCCAGCCGCAGAGGGCACAGGGGGATGTACGGGCACTGCCATCTCAGCGGGAACGTCATCTGCAGCGGGAGGGAGAGGGAGAGTCACCAAAGAGAGGCCTGAACTTTTACCTTGCAAAATGTCTGCAAACTTCACGCGGCCTTTCGTTCAGTTGGAAATTAAATCTCACTGGAAAATTTTATGAGATCTAACGGAGTTTAAACTGACTGTAATTCTCTACCACAATGACACAGAAAGAACATCAACCAGAGAAACGGTCACTTTTGTGCAGCTTAACAAAGAAAACCTAAATGCACTGCGAGCGCTGATGTCTAAGCACTGCAATCAGGCCCGGACTGGACGGGCACATTCATCACTTCCTGTCTGCGGCGGAAGGAGAGCGGGACTCACGGAGAGCAGCGCCTCGCTGACGGAGGTGAGCACGTCGGGACGCAGCGAGTGCAGGAGCAGCTTGTTCTCCGTCAGCACCGGCAGCAGGAGGGCGCAGGCGTTCTCCGGCCCCAGGTTCTGCAGCAGCTTCACGAAGCTGGCGCCGCTGTGGGCAACGACAAGGGGCACGGGAGGGGGGGGGGTCACGCGCGGGCACGCCAAAACCGATACGCTCAACACACAGCGAACTAGGGGGGGGGGGGGGGGATTCAGACATCTAGAGAACACCATAGAATATACAGAGCTTTTTTAAAACTTTAAATATGGGGTCAAAGGTCACCCAGGCCACACATCCTGCCACGGCCCGAGTAGTACCGGGAATGGCAAGAGATACAAACGCAGGGCGTTAAGAGAGAGCTCAAGCACAAACAGTGAAAGAGAGAGCGGCATGTGCTTGCAGTGGGTTTTTACCTGAGGGGCAAAGGGGAGGAAACAGGCTGGCACAGAAGAAGGTTGTCGTAGGGAGAGAGCTGGAAAGAAAAGCGCAGTCAGCGAACACGTTAAAACTCCCACACACCAAAAACAGAGGGACCTTTAATTAATGACAATCACGTCCCGCGAACAAATCAAAACTTCACCCATGCACCGATTTGCTTCTCCCGCTCATCAGACACCGATACATGCACCTTTTCAACACTGGTTGATTGCAAATCTGGACGGTTAAAAATTAATGTCATATCAATATTTGCGTGATTGGGTTTCCAGGCACTTCAGTAGTCTAGGTGATTTACCCATTCCAAAGTTTAGCCACACTAACCAGTGGCAGTTTTAACAGTGACATCATCATCATCACCGCCTGCACAGCAACAAAAGCTACACCTGCGGAGAAAGTGGAGTCCTCGTTAAGAACGCACGGCTCTTCTGGAACTGAAATACTGAAAGGGGAAGCGACGACTGCTTAAAATGAACGTGTGCATGCGGATGACCTACCACAAAAAAAACACCCAGCTATTACACTGGAACCACAGAAGCACTGCTAAGACATCCTACTACAGAGCAGCACGTCGTGCTGCGGGGCAGCAGCTTACCTGCACCAGGATACGAGGACGTTGTGGGGAAGGGAAAGGGACGTTGTGCATGAAGCTGGAGATGTGCCTAAAAGCAGGGGCATAGAGACGCCAATCACCCACTGGCACGCAAGACACCCACTGGCATTATGTAGGCGACACTGCCAACGCTGTACAGCTTTCTACACACTCCGATGTGCCACCAAAACAGCTCTCTTTGAGTGAGCTCCCTGACAATATTTAACCAAGTATTTTATTTGTTCAGTCTGAAAAGTTTAAAAATTATACACTACTACCAAATCACTAATAAGGGTTGTCGAACGAAACTGTATTGCCATCCAGAAACAAACTTCAGCTTTATATCAAATCAATAAAACTGTTCTCAGAAATGAAACCTAGTTCTTGCCTTGGCTTGAAAGACCTAGGATTCAAGCGAGCCAAATGAATTTCAATTAGCTCGCAACATGCTGCTTTTTGCTATTTTAAGCAGCGATTCACTCAGTGTGCAGCGAAGAGACACCCCATCAGCACATCATTTTGTGTCCCCTTCATGCTTCCTCTCTGCAAAAAAAGTACTGTACTAAAATGTAACCAGTCAAACAAAGTGATAGTATGGTCTTATATCCAATTATAAGATATAAGAAGATAAACCAAAGTGATACCGAATTGTTCTATTTTTGACAGAATTAAGACTAATTTGGCCATCGATAGTACCGAAATGCTTCTTCTCAAAGACGCATTAAATATATAAATTCCTTGAACGAAAAGAGCTAATTTGTACTGGTCAAACTCAAAACTCCAACTATATAGATGCAATAACGACTAACAGCAATAGGGTCTTCAACTAGAACTTCACAGTATGGTTGTAATCAGCACATTCAGAGTTGAGAGTGAGGATGCAGTAAGCCGTTCCTAATGTACAGTATGTGTCACTTCCTGAACATGGAGCTGAAGAGGGCAGAAGCTCACTTTTCCAGGGGCAGCACGTGGGGGCCGGAAATGGAGTAGCGGTAGACGAAGGTGAGAAACTTCTGGAAGACGGTGAAGAAGGGCCAGTGCGAGAGCACGCAGATGCTCTTCTTCACCTGCACCGAGCGGTTAGTGATGGGCCGCCGGTCCACCACGCTCACCAGGCCCAGGCGCACGCTCTGCCGCTCCGAAAGCCCCTCCCGGGGAAAAGCCTCGTAGAACTGGATAGCAGCTCCGTACACCTGGGAGGGGTCAGGAGGCGTCAAATCCGACACACGGAGAGCAAAGAATTTCAGACTGCGTTACGGGTTACATTTCTGTTGAGCAGGCAACTTTGAGGAAGTAAGAATGAATCAGAAAAGAACCTGCATACCGATTTGGCTCAGAAGAAAAAGTAATTTCCCTTCCTCAAATTAACCCAATCTCATTTTAACTGTAAAACCTGTCTGCTGGATATAGACTCACACAGAACAGTGGATATTACAGCTACTAAACATACAGCAATACAATCCTTCTACTGCGTCTTAGTCAGCAGGAAGAAGACATGTAAATGTATGTCTTTGTCAGGACATTTCAAATAGGCTACATCATTTAATGCAGTAGAGGAATTAGCAGATCTTCAACCCAAGTACAAATAACAAAAGCCATCGAACGCAGACACACACTGCAATTCACACATCTCTTTCCTTAAATATTCAGCTGAGACCACACAATGAGACCTGTTAACACGGCAGGAAGGAATCATCTGCACTGAAAGGAAGTTTGGCATAGGAAGTGATCTTTGGACAGCGACCTCAAATCACCCTGAAGACAGCCACTTCAGGCAAGTCAGGCAAGAAGAACTGGCCAAACAAGATGCTTATCAGGACAGTTAATAAAGCATGAAAGCACCATCCTCAAAGACAGCATCTGATGCTCTCCTGACGCTTTTATACATGTGCAACTCATCGTTTAGGCAGCGTGCTCGAAGCAGCCCTGCTGGGCATACCTTGTCTCCGCAGGCGGAGGTGAGGACGAAGGTGGAGAAAACGGGCAGCTGGTACTTGGTGTTGAGGGGCCAGCTCTCCACAGTGACGCCCATCGGGAGGCAGAAGACGGGCACGGAGTCGGGCAGGGGGAAGGACTCCAGGTCTGCCTCAGGATAGCGGCTGATCAGGCCTGTGCGCTCAGACACGTGAGAACGTAAGCCACAGACCGGGGCACAGAGTCATACATCAGGCTTCACATACATTTGACTACATATAAAAAAGGCGTGGATTCGCCTGAATACTTGTTTAAAATTAAGATTTACATTGATACTCTCCAAAAAGTAATTGTTCTTCCAAAACAGTCATTGGTATGCTAACCAGATAAATCCCCCAACTTCCTTAATCAACCAATCTCAAATTCTCAGACTGGAATAGTAGCTGGGAGCTCTGGAATTTGAGACATTTTAGATCAAGATTTGCATATTTTTAAAATGTTTTTAGTATTAGAACATTCTGAATTTGAATTTACTAACGCACCCTCAAATTACAAGTGCTTTCTACTTTAAAAAGCTGACTCAGCATTTCGCCATCAAGAGACACCAAAGTGGTATTGCATCACTGTGACAGAACTGGTTAAAAGGTCACAGGACAGAGAGCGGACACTCACCAGCCTCGTACACAAGGGCGTTAGCTTTGGCCACAGCTCTCTTATAGCACAGGTATAGAGCGGGACCCCACTGCGGACAAAACAGACGGAGATCACGCCTAAACAGACGAAAGGTCAAAAACTCTTTTCTTAACAAGTGCTGTTACAGAATAATGCTTCTTTAGCTGGTAACATATTTCATCTGTTACACTCCCAGTCACAACAACATACACAGTTACTGCGCCGACATGGAAAGTAATGTTAATACGGGCAGAAAGAAACGCTTCTTTGTAACTGTAACTGTTTAAGACCATAAATAACCAGCTGAAGTCAAAAGCTTCAGCTTCAGCTTCAGATAAAACTCTGAGGGTGTTGCGACACCAGCACAGAGCACACTGGTTAGCCAGTTATATAAAGAAAAGGCATGTGATGATGAAAAGGGAAAGTGAAAGGATGAATATGAAGACAGGACAGCGTGGCCTTGAATGGAAGGTTGATCTTTGTTTTTAGGTTTCCGGATCACTGTGAGACACAGAGTGAAACGACACGCAACAACGCAACTGCAGCTTTTTCAAAGCGGCTATCGTCAAGTGACCACACAGCTTGTCATGTGCGCCGAATGGAGCAGTGCTGTATGCTAGCCAACGAGCAGCAGGCTGTTGTAGAAAATACAGCCAGATGTTAGTACTGCTGGTATTTATTCTGTTTATAAGGAGAGTTAAGCAAGGCCAACCACGCCCTGTCAGAATGAACGTTTCCATATGACACACAAAGGTTAACTTCGTTCATTCAAATAAATGTAGTGCTTCAGTGCTCCTCTCCTAGTCAGCGCTTGAACAGCACTGGAATTAAATGTTTCCCAAAATTCCCTGTCTCAATGTACAATTGTTTTGTACTACGTGAAAGAGGAGGTAGACACATGTAGTTTTCGAAGCTAGATAATACTCACTTTTATTAATAAATCAGTAGAGTAATCACCACTTGTGTGAATCAGATTCAGAGTTTTGTCATTTGGTTTGCAATGTCCTCAGTTAAGCTTCTGACTGAGAATGCAGAGTCTCTCATACGTTGACTTCATTTGCACGGCCCATGAAGACTTTTTGTATTTAGTCATTTCTGTGAGCAACGCCTGCTAATTGCTGACCCCCCGTCAACACTTTCTAGTTTACCACAACGCAAATGCGGTTCAAAATGAAAGTGCGTACGTGTGCCAAAAGCTCACATTACCGTAGCACAGAATCATAGGTTATCTGAAGCATCCACATAGATATTCTGTCCACAAAATGCAACTTTATATCCTAATAATCCGTAATAACAACCATTAACGTGAATCAGATTCACCCTCAGTTAAGCTCCATGGATGACTGCAAATGCAATTAAAATGACTTCTTAAATAACTGCTCATCAACGCAAGCATTCGTACATGAAAGTACGCAGCACGTGTAGATGCATGAGCAGGCGTGTGAAATCCGACCGCACCAGGCGTGTGCAAAGGGCACAGGGCCTGAGGCCCTGGAGAGCCCTCAGCCTGGCCCGGGGTCTCACCATGCCGGTGTTGAGGTTCTTGTCCACTCTGCAGAAGGTGTGGGGCGCGGTCTCTCCCTTGCTGGGCAGGAGCAGCGAGATGTCGGTGATGCCCAGCGTGTTGAGGGCCTGCGAGTCGGGGGCGCGCCGGTACGTCAGGAAGGTGCGGTGCGTGGCCGGCCCCCCGGAGCTCAGATTGGCCGAGCGGCTGTAGGGCGTGGTCTCGATCACCTGCCAGCTGGGCTTGGCCGGCTCCCTGCCCTCGTACAGCACCCTGGGGGGGGGGGGGAAGCAGCGGGAGGTCACATGATCACGCTGCGTTTGCATAATCCCGTGTAATACAGCTAATCCATCTGAGGGCTGCCCATCAGGCATGGCTAAATAAGGCCAATTAATCAGACACCAATCAATTCAGTTACAGTGACCTTATCATGAGGAAAATGCACGGTCGTGTGGCTATTACATACATGCACACACACACACACACATACACACACACTCAAGCACACACACACAAACTGTCAATCTGCTGTTAATGATTCGGGCGGTTACTCAATTACCTTGGTTATCAAATACATTACACACCAGCAAATCAGCATAAGAGCTGATTTAATCAGCAGGCAATAAATTCTGCAAACTAAGACATCCTTACTTATTCCAAAAAATTATTTGCTAAACGGGAGAGAAATCAATTAACCACTGAAGCGCTCAGAATGTTTAAACAAGGCACCTGGAATAGTTTAAATTGGCAAAACATCTTCAGCACTTAACCTGTTTATAAATGTATTTTATAGAGCAATGTTTTTTTTGCCGATTTGGGCATTTTAAATTGACAGATACCTGCACATATTTGAATTATAATACACAAGTCTTTACATTCCTTTGTAGTGTACTTTTCTCACCCTATTTATGCAGATACAGAAGGGACACATAAACTATGGAAGATCCTTATACGGGCCATGTTAGACGTCCTTTACAGCAGGAATTAAAATCAGTCAAGACCCGACATTACCGAGCAGGAGTAAATGCACAAAAGCACAGTACCCATGTTCTTTCTATGCCAAAGCAATTATGCAGACTGCGTCCACAATGTGCTGCGTAGCGTGCATTTCAAATGCATGACAGGTCCCATTCCCATAATTCAAGGGCTCAATAGTTTCACATTGCTTCGTGCAAATGAAAGTGACAGAACTACTCCACCCATCCCGGTATGCGAAGCCAGGCTGAAACGGTGAGTGCGCGATTACTGTACTGTTTAAGGCCCTGATTTGAGTTTTTCAAAATTTGGATTTCTGAATTTCAAGGACAGCTGGAACCCTGCACTGCTGATGTCACCACATCGCACTGGGCATTAACGGGCTAGCTTCGCTCCATCGTGGGGCCCGTGTGACGGCGGCTGCGGGCCGGGGGAAGTCTCACCCCAGGTCCAGGATGGGGGCCTTGTCGTGGCCCCTCCTGTAGCAGAGGAACATGTGGGGGTTGTTGATGAACCCGGCGCTCAGCTCCGCCGGGTGGCCCCCCTGGGTCTTCTCGATGCAGGTGAAGCCCTCCGGCACCTCCTCCCCCAGCCCCCGGGCGATCACCGCCAGGTCCGTCACCGGCTCCACCGCCCGGCCCCCCCTCTGCTGCCCCTCCTCGTCCAGGGGGGCCGACCTCCCGGCCAGCCCAGCCACCACGAAGTAATCGACCAGCTGCGGACATTTCTCCTCAGTCATGCCGCCTGCCTGCCCGCCACTGCTGGGGCAAGCAGAGACGGGGGAGGGTAAAGAGAGAGGGAGGAGAGGGGGAAGAGGGAGAGAGACACAGGAGTAAAGAAAGAGGGAAGAAGTCGGACAGGGACAGAGGAGTATAGGGGAGATACAGGGTGACAGGAAAATGAAAAGAAATACAGAGAGAGAGGGAGAGAGAGGTGGTTAGACATGAGAGACTTATATAAGCAAGAATATTTGACAAAAAATTCAATACGCACACGCACACACACACACACACATAACTGAATGCAGACACTAATGCGAGAATAAAAATCTTAGTTTGTACTGCAATCATGCTTTTACTGCAAAGTTCATTGCCCCAGATGTTCTCCCATATGAACATGCACTGTTTCAGTCTTTCCACTGAGAAAGTCTAGGCACCCTGAAGTAAGCATGCATCTACCAAGGAACAGACAACTAAATTCCCCAGTCAGGCTGGCTGCAGCACATGCAATTCCCCAGTGAGAATGGCTGTTGGTCCATTTTATCCATTAGATTTTTTAACCTCTTTCTGAGCAGCCCTCCACTGCCTGAAATGTTCATCTCTGCCCACACACCCCAATCCATTTACACTGTTATTGCCAACATTTGTGGCCACTACAATCAATTATAGTCAAAGCAGGTCAAAGACTTTATTAAAAAAAAAAAAAAAAAAAAAAAAAGCTTTAATAACTTAAAAGCTTAAAAACAAAACATAACTTTCATATCAGCCTGATTATTATTGCAACCACTTTAATTTTACACATGCAGTACCGTACCAAACGATTCCGACTTGGTGCAATAGCCAATTTCAATTAAAAAAACAAAAAACAAACATAGACTGTAAAAACAGGATCTGGTTCTTGTAGGGCTCATAAACTACCAGTAAATGACACTTGCATAATTGTCCTGCTGAAGTTGCATTACAGGAACTGGCAAACAAATGTGCCCAAGTCAGCTACACGTTCCCTCATCTGATGCTTTCACAACAGACAGAAAAAAAAGACCTTCCCTAGGCCCAGGACCCCTCTCATCAGCTCATTCTGCCAGCAGGTGATTCTCAAACGCAACCAGGGCCTATAAAACGTGTCCAAAAGTGAAAGCAAAGGAACTCAAGCTCAGAGTGAGAGGTTAACGTCAAAACAGGAAACCAACACCAGCAACCTGTTTCCCGTTTGACACTCATTTTCTCATGAACTACTTCCTAGAGGCAGCGGTAAACGGATGATGGCTCTTCTGTGGCGACTCCGCCTTACACAGGAAGGATTGGCATCAAAATTTGAGACCGTAAAATACAGAAGTTGGTGCTCAAAGATACAATGGATACATTCAGAGTTGCCGGTTGAATTTCCAAGGGAGGAAACTGTTTCATGGTCTCGATCATGGTAGCTAAACATCCGAGATCAAATATATGCAAACTTAAGTGCTTCCAGTTCATGCCTGAGAAAACCTAACACTTTGATTTGAAGCAAACCTTCTTAGATTAGAGAGTGAGTCTGCCAAGGCACTGGTCAAGATGTTTTTTGCTGACAGTACACTTTACAAATGGGCATTTAAAAATATGATATGTGATTACCAAGTACGTCAGGACGCAGTCAGACTGTACATTTGCATATGTTCTGCTGATCCGAATTTGGGATGAAGGTTAGTGCAATCTGACTCATTCTTTGCACTTCAGAAAATCAAAACGGAAAAACGTCAACAGCGCGAGAGGAAGTAACATGAGGAACTTCCCAAGGGTGGACAATGTGCCCTGAATCCAACACGCTTTAGACCTGAAGAATTACATTAAAGAAATGACAGAATTACCCACATCATCTGAAATAAATTGAGTAAGAGGAGGATATGGTAAGAGGAAATCAAGAGCCAATGAGGCAGTCATTGAATTTTAACACAGGGTGGGCTAAACATGCCTTCAAATGTCACTTTTACCATCTAAACCAGCAAAGGGTTCCATATTTTAAACTTAAGCCTTCAACGTGCAGTTAATTTATTCAGAGAACATACTAAATATGCTGAAAACCAACTGACATCAGCTATTCACCGTATACAGCACGGAGACTGTGAAGGGATCAAAACAGCAACAGAAACCACTGGAAGAAAAAGAAAAAAGTTACTCTTGCAGCCACACCCCCACTGTCCTCTTTAGCCTCCACTTGGGAACTGCCTCCTCCTCGTTGCAGGTGGTTGGCATGGAAACAAACAACACAAACCCACTACGCGACACATAATAAATTGGCATTCATGCCCCGAGGAGGAAGGAATTACATAACAGCAACCCGAGTCAATTGTGGGTCAAAGAAGATGAAAACAAGAGTAAAAATTCGAACCACTCTGCCTCCCTCAGCTAAATACTTAGCACAATGAGCATGAAAAATAAACAGAGGAAAATGTACTGAGACTGAGTGTGTGAATGCAAAGGGCGTGATGTTTAAATCTTCCCATTCAGACTGACGGGCCTTAAAAAACCGAAACGACCAGGAAAAGAACACTCAGAGAAATGAGCTGGGGGCAAAGCTGGACTCACGAGGCCTGAGGGTCTCATTAGGCCCAATTTACTGTAAATAGCGTGTATTGACAGAGCAGTAATTATTACCCTGCTCTTCAGCTGTGTAGAGTGTGTGTGTGTGTGCATGTGCGTGTTTATGTGCCATGTACTGTATAAATATATGTTTGTGTGTACATCTGTGTATAAATGTGTGTATAAATGTGTGCGTATATATGTGTGCGTGTAAATACGCGCATATGTGTGTGTGTGTGTGTGTGTGTATATGCGCATGCCGGTATGTGTATAAATATGTGTATAAATATGTGTGTGTGTATCTGTCTGTCTGTGTGCAGATTACAGAAGCCTCATCCAGCCCATTGAGAAAGGCAGCAGAATCCACCCCCAGGTGTGTGAAGCCGATAAGCACTGCGCAGAAACGGCAGAGACGAGCACCACGGCGCCACTCAGCCTGCCAGTTACCCATAAGCCCCTGCGCTCCTCGGACAGCGCAGGTCCCAGCTGCCTCAGTGGCCTGTACTGGTCCTGTCTGCTTCACCCAGCGCTCCGCCACCCCTCAGCACTGCGCCCATTTGGAGTCCCTGGCGTTTCAGCAGCCGCCTCCACAGAGGCATTCCCATTCACCAGACTGACCCCGCCCACTCTCGTGCTTGACCCCACCCACTCCTGCGCCTGACCCCGCCCACTCCAGAACCTGACCCTGTCCACTGCCCTTCATTCACTCAACGGGACCTGTAAAGCCTTCACTAGGACTGCCAGCATTGGCGTTGTCTCTGGTACTGGGTGTGTCATTCACATATCAGACACTTTTTAAAGATAGTTTCTCATCTTCAGCCTAATGCATCTCAGAATCATCCATCTTCACAGAGCCATGGACGTGATGCCTCCGGGAGCATCTCCTTTGATTACTGCTTCTAAATGCATCCCCTTCAGATCCATCAATGCCTACTGATGGCAGAACCTCAACCGAAAAAAAAACATGAATAAAAATCAGCCATGAACCTCTGGACTGCCTGGAAGGCAGCGGCTGAAAGCGATTCCCGCCTCTGAAACCTAATGAACTACCCCTGGAGCAAGTCTAATTTTAAAGGAAATTAGAGCACATTCACACTGCATGGTGCAATCTCAACCAGACAGCATGACACAGCTGAAGCTTTATGAAAGTCAGGATTTTCAAATTCAAACCAAGTTAACCAAACCTAAACCACAGAAATTTTAAACCCCTCATTGAAACGTCTTTTCCAATCATCAGGCCTCTCTAACAGTCCGTAGTCCAGGACACCATCTAAAAAATCTTGAATAAAAAGAAAAGAAAAAACAACAACTGATGACCAACTGGTTGCTGCAATGACCGTTGCCATGGTGGTCAATGGTGGTATAATATGAGTGGAACGTGGCCAGGTTCCGCTTCTCCAGGGTAAATGTTAGTGATGCCGACTCGTCCGTTTGCGCCCACGTCTACGCCACAGCCGAGGCAGCTGACAGCACGGGCATTCAGAGCGCCAATGTGAGGGGTGAACAGAGGTGCCCACAGAGATGCCCAGCTGGTACAGCGGCGCCCACGCCAACGCGGGGGCACCGCGACAATGGCACTCTCATGGGAGACTGGGCCGGCCTACAATGGCTCATTGAGAGCGGGGCATGTGATGTCATCACGCGCGCACTCACACAAAAACAGCGCCGGGCGCTGGAGACCAAACGCGGCCCGCGGGCGAACAACGGCGGCCATTAACAGGCCGAGCGGAAAGCGCATCATCCACAACCCCGACGCCAGGCCAGAGATCGGCTCACTTCACAGGCCTCATACACATCTAATCCTCCAGCTTTGGGTCCTCCCCTGTGATTCACTCGAGTAAATCCCCACAGTAAGCTGCATTCAGCAATGTTCGGCTACTACAACAAACAAAGCAATACATTGCTAAATTCAGCTCACTCGTATAGGAGATTACATCCATTATGTGCACGTAGCCACTAGCCGCTGATCAGTCTTATAGCTAAGTGAACCTTAAACCAATTGTCCACACCAATGAAAATAAATGGGGGAAAAAAATGTCAAAAAGCTATACTTATACATTTAGCAGAAACAGTGCATGTTTCCTGTTTAAAACAAATACTACAAACATCCTGTCACCCAATGTCAAAGACAACAAATGCTTCATTGGAAATGTAACCTATTCATACATTTAATACACATTAAAACACCCAAAGGAAGGAAAAGAAAAAAAAACACCCCGACTGAAACCTGATCCGTTTAAGAACTACACTGCCCACTTCAATCATACGCAGCTAGAAGCACAACACTTAAATCTATATTTGGCACAGACCTTTCCAAACGCTCTTCGAGCATCGTCTCGCTTATGTCGCAATGAACTGGCAAAGGCGCATTTTCAGCATAAAGCAGGTAAGACTAACAGTCAACAATGAATCACCCACTTAAGACCACTCCATACCGGTGGTAGAAGGTTCAGAAAAGACCATTTTAATGTTGGCTCATTCATCATAATGATACCACAACAAAGGCTTCTCCTTCACACATGAAACCAGAGCACACAACCACAAAACCCACTGCAGCCATTAAATATCAACACCAGGGAACAACCAGACGTTCAGTAATGCAGGCTCAACAACACAAATGCCCCATACTCCCGATAGTAAATGTGTTTCTTTAATGAACTTCAACACGCTTTCCATCAAGCTTTAACAATGACAAAAAAAAACAATAAACAATAAAAGGAAAGCCCCAATTAGCCGCTAGCCATGTGACCTGCATGCAGCTTCTGAGGACTCCCACGATCTCCCAGGACAGCAGCGTGGTTCCCCCGTGTCACCGCGGGACGCCGGTCTCGGGGTCCCAGGCCAGCTGTGGAGCGCCCGCCCGCCTCGCCGGTGCTCGTGCCGGCCCGGCTTCGCCCGAAACCGCCGCCGGCGCTCGGTGGGGCACGTGGCTCCGGTGTCTGCGCGGCTGTCAGCGCTCCTGAGGAAGGGCTATTTCCAGCGGGCAGCGCTATTTAAAGGGCGCTCAGAAATGCCCCTGGGTCACACGGCCAGGGGCAGACGGGCGCTGCGTTGGACCGCCGCGCTTTAAACACGGGAGGCGAGGCAGCGGCCTGCGCTCCATCACCGTTTGATCAGCGTTTCATTTCCCCACTGTGACATCACTCGCTCTCGCAGCCTCGTCACAGTTTTACAGACCGTCGCAAAACACAATGGGGCACAGAAATACAATGGCGGACAGAAAGAGATCATTCTTCATCCGCAAGAGGTGGTGGGTGGAGCCTGCTGTGTGACAGCAGAACAGCTGGGGTGAATAAAGTCTGTGTTTACGGTTACATCACAGGAAACAACGGAACATCCACCCCTTTACTAGCAGGGTATTCAAAGGACTTGCAGGGTCATTCACGCTAATATTTATAAGCAGTCCGATGATCGTATCTACAGAAGCCTGCCGAAAACCGTCCCAGGATTTCCAGGGTTTTGTTAGGTAGCAATGAACAACTTCCTTCCAAGCTAGCAACCAAATCAGTGCACAAAAGCAATTCCTATGGTGATGCTGAACATGCCCTTAGTCTAACACTGCCCTCATGAGATCACTATTTGGCAAGCCCTGCAAGACAGCAGCATGGTGTAATGTTTCAGGCACAGCACACGCGCTCAGGAGGCTGCGGGTTTGAATCCGGCACAGAGGGGACGCTTGCATGAGCAAGGCATTAAATTTTCATTGTTCACGCCAGGTACAGTCATGCTTATTCTAAAGACAAGGAGCACAGGCACCCAGGTTAAGGGCAACTGCTGGGAAAATGGGCCGAAAATAAGATACAAATACAGCAATAGTCACCTTCTCTACTTTTACCCATGTAAGAGAGAGACAAATCAGGCCTAAAGAGTAGATTGTGTTCACCTGCTCCAGGCACTAGAGCAGCCAGCGATGCACAGGGTTTGAGTTTAGCTAGCAGAGACAGAAAAGCCACTGAAACTTAAGAGGATGTAGTGGGTGAAAAACAGACCATAACACAGGGTCCTTCAGTTCTGACCCAGCGTGTATATCACTGCTAAACCCTGTGCGAGTGTTGGTGTTAGCTGATGTGAGCCCATATGTCTGTCAGTGTGTCCATGATCCTCACACTGAGAGAAAACCATTGCACAGCCACCAATGGGAAAAGAAGAGGGATTAAAGAGATGGATGACAGGAGGAAAGGCGAGGGGGAGAGAGCCCGTGAGACAGTGCAAGAGGAGAGAGAAAGGGAGAGTGGTTTATTTTGAGCGGTCGCCAGGTTTGATGTGGCAAGCAGACGTGAAATCATAGCAGTACGCTGGATAAATATACTCCCCATGCTGAGCAGGGGGGAGCTTGTAAAATCTCTCTACGCATCCATCAGGACATGCGCCTGCATGCATGCGAACGTGTGCATGCATGTCCACGTATGTTCTACTAACGCGTGCATACATGCACACACCCAATGATGCAAGAGGAATTTCCCCAGCACGCCGTAAGACCATTCAGTTCAGCTCAGGAGGACGGCGACGACATACAGATACAAATACAATAACTGGATGCGAAATAAGGGAGCAAAGCAGACGGTGACAAAGAATCGCGTAATCGGCCGTTTGCTAGTCAGTCTTGCCGGGGGCGTGGGACATGGTTAGCGATTCCGAAGACTCGGACCCAGAAACCCAACAGCAGAGCCGCGCTTCTCGTGCAGCGATGGAGCTCCCTCTGTACACAGCACTCTGGGAGGCTGCACGTTAAAGGGCCGGGAGCTTTGGCTTCGATGCCAAACCCATGCATTAGACACTCGGTTACCGGATGACGGCTCTGAGGTAAAAGCATTCTCAGATTTACTCCTCGGAGGCCTCCGCGTGGTGGAAATGCACTAATAACAAAACCGTAATAAATAGACCTACGTTCTCTTAGCGCCCTGGGACAGAGGCTATTGCACTGAATGGCAGAAAACAGAGGCAGATTTGAGGGCTGGCCACTTCACGCATTAGACAATGTCAAATCCAGCAAATAAAGTGCAATTTCAGGCCTGGGGCACTTTGAATCCTGGAAGGTTGTTTTTTTTAAGTCACACGTACACAAGACTCAAAGAAGCATTGTTGTGCTGAGCTTCTATACATAGAATTAGGTCACTGACCTCTGGAAACAGAATAAGGCATTTTTGTTAAAAAAAGGAAGCAATGTTTGTGTGACTGTTGAATTATTACACAGCAAACACAAATGGCATAATACGAGTTCAACAAGGAACAGTGATCAACTGTTCTGACAATGAAATAAAGGCAGACTGTGTGTATACTGATTGAAATTTAGCTGCGTAACACAGGAGGAACATATAACCTTATGACACGTGGCTGTGATGCATTAACCCACTCCAAACCAATCTCCAACACTGCTTCATGGAAACAGAAACGCAGTGACCTCACTACTGAGGCCGGGGAGGTAGGCAGGTATTCTATAAGAGACAGCACCTTTATTTAGCAGCAGATGTCCAAGCGCTAACTTGGCCGACTACGCAAGAACAATAAACGGATGCACGCCCAGGCTAACTGCACATAACATAAAATTAATGGTCACGGCAAACAGTCTGACATTACAATGAGCAGCTAAAATACTATTATCACGGTCAACATCATGAGGTTAACATAAAGGGACTGTGACTTATTTGTGTGCTCAACAGCAGAGCACAAGACTACACAGATATGCGGTCTAGACTATGTGGAGAAGCAAACAGAGATGTTATATAAAAGCGAGAGGACAGAGGGGAGCATGAGGCCGGAGAGAGAATAAAGGACGTCAAGGTCACACAGGCATGCAGTCACCCCTTTGCTGAAGGTGACAGTGATGGGAGTCATGAGTGTTCTTCTTCTCCACTCGCCCCCCTGAGTGTGCACCTGGGATAAGTGCTCTACCACGCAGGGGGAGGCACACAGCCGCACAGCACAGCTCGGATCCTCCATCTGCACGCCCACTTCCTGATCTGGGGTATTTATGGCTTGGATTTGCCTTCTTTTGAGCAGTTCACAGCTGGCTAAGCGGTTTCGCTGACAGATACATAAAGCAGTTCCTCAAAGCCCTTCTCAGCTGGTGAGGGTCAGGAACAGCTGGGGGAAAAGGGTTGGACCCGGAGCACAGGCCAGCTTGTGTGACTCTCCACACCAGGGAAGAGGCTCTGTCCCACAGCCAGTGCCCCTGAAACAGGGAAACTGGAGGAGGGGCAGGTCAGAGGTCAATTCTGGCCTTCAATGCTGAGCCAATTACAGCAGAGAATATCAGCACAATATCCGTCATCATCCTGCAGCAGAGCTCTTATTTATCAAACTGGCCCTTCCGCTAAAGTCCACGCCACTCCCGCACATTTTCCTTTCCTTTGGTTCATGTGTGCACAATATCCAAGTTAATTCGGTCATTTCATTTGTAAGCACACTCAGCACCAGACTTCTTTAATTCTTTATTTACAAGATAAATTTTAGCCTAATATCACCACCTATTTTCAAACAAGTACAGATAGGGATATCAAAAATGAAACTCTTATACAGACCCTTTTAGATAGAAACATTAAGCATTATGCTGCCACGGGGTATGAATTAATATTTTGATTTTGTATCATTCTATTTGTAAAAAAAAAAAAAAAAAAAAAAAAAAATGTAAATAATATAAGGTGAAAAAATCTATTTGCTACTGTTGATTCTGTACTGGAAAATGATCTGCATCAATATTCATTACCTTAAGTGTCCTTGTCATCATTTCTGACTATGTCATCATATTATTTTGAAAACAAGAAACCACACAATGGTCACTTTGTTGACAAAGTTTTGACTTCATCAAATTTCAGTCAGATTACTGCACAGCATACTCTGAGGGAAACACTGCTGTTTATTTTTGACTGGGCCAGTCAGTCGCTGTGACTTTGCCACTGTGATCTGCATTATGTACCCACATAACCACCAGTCATCTTTAACACTAACATTAACTACATTGCCTTTCTGAGCATGATAAAAAATGGGCAATGAATGAACAATTGGCCCTAAAAAATATTCCAGAGAACACAAAAAGCATGCTAAAACTTGATGGCAGGCTGGCAGTCAGAACTAAAACAAATAAGTAAACCATGCTTGCTTCCTTTCCTTATATCAATAAATAGGCCTACAGCCCCTAATTCATGATAAACCCTTTTTTTAGCCATCAACCAAATTAATCTCTTATGTGAATATTATCACTCAAATTACAATTGAGTCAACATGTGTCCATTCATTTGGGCAAGGAGACTCAATTCTTTATCAAACGTAAGGAAACGCTTCCCAAGTACAGTTGCAATTCCTAACGAGACAGGACATGCCACAGCACAGCTATTATCTGAACCATAGGTAAGAAAGGAGAGCGAGTCAACTCGTCTGTCACGAAGATCGTGGTGACGAGTCAGAGAGAAAGTACCCAATGAAATCCCCCCCTTAATTTGAGCATATCCTGTTCAGTACCCTCGGACCACAGCAGCCCCATGCCTGAGGACCCAGGACCCATCCTTTCAGACCTCTTCAGAACCACCTCATAATTCAACACCTAGGAAAACAAGATTGGTTGTTCATAAATTAGATAAGGTTTAGATAAAGGGAAATAAATCCTGCAACAAAGCAGCTGGCTAGAATCACAGTGGCTGTAAATGCCTCAGAGAGATGTGCAATCAGTGGGTCAGTCCTGCCTGTAACAAGATCCTTAATTGCTAGCTTCTCAAGAACAAGCAAGGAAAATTAACAGGGCTGTTCAAATAAGCAATTAATTTAATAAGGGTAGTGGAGTTTAGTCCTGGTTCTGTAGTACAATGCAGGATGCGAGTATGGTGGATTTTTCTCTTCATAAGATTCATGAAATAATCAAACATCCACATGTATATTTCCAGGCTTTCAATCCGTCAATTCAATTAATAGGTGCTCAGATTATGGTAGATGATTAAGAGAACTATGGGGAAACTGTAATTAAGAACCTGCACTGGCAATATTCCTCAGTAGAGTAAGACTGTGTTTGGGGAAATGCACTGTTCAGTAATGACAGGCTTCAGCTGAGCAGAAACTACAAGCCGGCCGGTACTCCTGAGCTGGTCTTGTGCACCACTACAACTGCCTCTGACATAAGGCACTCCCCCCTGGAATTGCATTACAACTCATGCGATTCACTTCCCAGCAGGTCAAAGTGCAGTATTTGTAACATATTGTTTCTATAATGCCGTTGTGTTATTGATCCCCCACACACGAAATGGTAATCTCATCTCTCACATCCAGAGGTGGACGTCAGACTGCCCAAGTGTGTCCGAGTCTCGCGGCTCACCGGCTCAGAATGATGGGTAGCAAATGGCACCCGAGTCGCCATCCCCCTACGTTTTCCGCATGTCAGCAGAACAGCATTCGCGGGTCAAAAATGTCCGTTGATAATCACACCAGAGCAAGGCTGTTCCTTGGAGGCTTTTTAAATTCACTGTAATAACACCAAGAGCTATTTCCTTGAAGCATTCGCTTCCCATTATCTTTAAACAGGTACACATAGGCTAGTTGAAGGCAGAATATTCCGAAAATGTCATTTTATGCCTGAATATGTACTGTAGACACCCTTTAGTTGCAGAAACACACAGAGTAAATACACATTCTCCACACTGTTTATGTTGTTTATGTAATGTTTTAAATATCTACATTTCACATGGGACACATTGTCTCACATTGTAACACTAACAATGAACATGAAGTTAATTACAGCAGATTGCTTACAGGACAGTTATTAATATCAATGAAAATGATACAGAAAATAGCGAACAATATTGCATTAGAAGATGAAAATGCAGGTCCAAATAGTGGTATTCATGACGATGATTCGGATTCTCTGTTCAGTTCAAATGTATCTAACTTTGTACTATATCTAAGGGAGACCTGGAAGATATCTCAAGAATGCACAGAACGTGGCACTCACATTTAAGTCCTCTCTTATCTTGATGTTTCTGTTTAACGCTGAGATACTGTTACATCATGTCTGCATGACCAAACTTTGAAAAGTAATCCAAAAACAAATTTAATGGTATACATCTCTTGGAAGAGCCCTAAAGCAACAGATTTTTCCACCTACTTTAACCACACGCTGTATTAGCCTATTACTTCAATCAAAAGTTCAAACAAAACCATTAAGACAGGAACAGTGATTGACTGGGAATAAAGCCAGCACATACAGTGCCTATTCAGGACAAATGTCAAGGAATGTACAAGGGTTACAAAGTCACGTGTTGTTGCGTTTCTTTTTCAAAAATATCAATGACCAGAAGAGTACTTCATTATGTTTATGTAATCCAGTGTTAAAGCAGTAGCCTGCCATATAATGGGGAGCGTGGAGACTCCATGGACTGATCAACGACACAGAGCGTCGAAGCTTCGTAAGCTATAGGCTAGTCTCTTCAATAAGAGGCAAGCTAGTTACATTTCTGGGTTCATCTAATAAACGAGTATCCCTTCCAACACTGCATACTCTATGATTTTTAAAAAGCGTGAATAATGTTCTAAACATTTCATTTAAGATATCAATTTAAAATGCGATGTGCATTATACTGCTCAAAAACAGCAGCTATGTAGGTTAAACTACGATATTACCCCGAATCAAAGGAGCATCTCATATTTGCTTGGGGATCGAACATACAGATAAATTAGCTTAAAGCATTACGTTAGCTAGTGAACTACATTTATTTTTGCCAAACTTCTCACTTGAAACCCAGTGTGCAAGCTCCTAATATCTCATTTCAAATTTAGTCTGAACAAGCTCACACCAAGTATGTCCTGCTTGTTGCACGATCTGTATCATTATTAAAACGCATATGGGACGCATTTACCACAGACCGAGCAAACGGATAGCACTAGCGTAGCACAAACCACATGTAATTCTACCCACGCGAACACACACTTGAACTGCATGCATTCCATTACATTTTGCGAATTTCTAACTTCATGCACATGTGCAGTATGACAATATAAGAGGTTGTTTGTTGCATAGCTACCCAGCAAAAAACATCAATTAAAAAAAATGATAAGCAAGCCAACTACATGCCGATATTTACAGTTTTAGCGTTTACCTATCGATTTCTGAATTGAAATAACATCCAAGATATCACGAACGTATTCTAACTGTAAGTTGCTCCTTTTGCATTAAATGAATAAACCTATCTCGTATCATAACCTAGCCAGCTATACAGCTAATATTAGCAGGAAAAATAAAGAGCGGCACCGCGGTATTCATTTGATATTAACAAGAAATGTGGGTATGTTTTGCTAGATAGCCAGCTAGCTAGATAGCGTTACGCTGCACGTGAATTTAGCTATTTCTGTAACGTTAGCGGTACAGCAAATCCTTCTTTCCTCGTTTGAGCGCCGCTAAATTAGCTTAGCAATAACACTGCAAATGAAATGGGATACTACCACGAGCTACCGAACTGTATTGCACTGTCTACAGACGACAACACTTGAACTGGCTTATGATAAATATCAAATGACAAACGTCTTACCACGTAATGCTTGCTGGCAGCTTCGGTGGCGCTCTGTAAATGTCATTTCTCTAACGGTTTAGGTCATGATGAAGTATTTTACGTCCATAACCAATTATGGTGTCTTCATTACCACTAAAACCTATTTCTTCAACTCTAAAGGATGCGGGAGACTAGACTGGTCGGTCGCAGCTAAGTTGGGAGGGGTCACGGGCCTCCTTCTGCCGACCATAGAGGGTCTAACAAAAGTACCTCATCCAACGTTTATCCGCTAGCCAGCTAGCTGGGCTCTGCCTGCGTCAATAATGTGAGATAGATACATGGTGCGCTGCGGCAGAGCAAACACTGACTACTGTCGGTGTGGATGAGCTATACAATTTATGTCCTGTATTATAACAGAAAAATTACACCAAGAAATATGCGGCACATGCACGATTTCTTTAAAAGGGGAAATTCTATTAAGGACGTGGTCACATTTGTCAATGTGAAATGTTTATTTAGGTCAATTAATTACATGTGTCAAACTTGCATTTTAATCGAAAGGTCCAAATTTGTGCTGCTGCTGGGAAGTTTCCAAAACATTTTAACAGAGGCCCCGAGGTGGGTGGAGTACACAATGTGAACAAACGTAATCAATCGCTCATTCTGGCTTGTCCAATAATAATGCAAATTTGAGCGCCGCTGTTCATTTAACTCCTTCAGCGCTCAATACAGGTCTCCCCACTTTCTAAACTGTTAACACTGATATTCTCCACTACTGTTCATCACTCTGGATAATGATAGTAATGTAATGTCATGTCATGAACAAGTGCTGTATGAATGAAAATCAAATTGACAAAGATGCAAGAGATTCATTCCAAAACACTTCCAATAACCATACATATACCTTTTATCGAATTTATTTTTTCTTGTAAAATATTGTGAATATAGCATTTACTTAATAAAAAAAACATTTGTTAGGTTTAAGAAGCACCTATGTTTCAAGATTATTATATACAACAGACATAATTTCCCTGGTTATTAAAATTCAAAAATTAACACAAATGAAAATATAGTTTTCACAGAAGCACTTTCCTTATCCACCAAAAAGGAAACTTATAAAAATACATGAGCAAACAATACAAAATAACAATTACAGCAATTAATAATAACGTCAGTAAAAAAAAGAAAACATGGCCATTGTCTTATCATCCCATGAATCACATTTTTTGCTGCTCGACAGCTACATCTATTGGCAGAGAATAGGTACTGAAATTCTATGTCACTGTAGTACAGGGTGAAACAGTTAAATCATTGCATATCCCTAGGGCCTTTTCAGGACTAAGGAGTTACTGGGGACTTAACCCTAAACTGCAGGGTACTCTTGTGTCTTCACATAAATTTATAAGCCACTTGTTCCAATTCACCAGAATCTAATATGGTACCAAATTTACACAAGACATAATGGCCTATTTTAAGAGTGATTGTTAATGCCATTAAAGAGTTGTTTTTGTTTTTAATCAGTAACTTAATCATTCAGGTTATTCAAGGTCTTTTTAAACACAAATTTGGCAGTGTGTCACTTTGTATTATACGCAGCCTCCTGAAAATGACAATACCATGAAAAACCTGCACTGTGACACCAGCAGTCACAGGTCTTGGCATTCAGCACAATCACAGAATGAACAAGCTGACGGCATGCAAGAATCACGTAAAGCAATATGCTTATATTTTCACCTGTGGCCAATAGGCTATACGGCCACAAGTTTAGATTCTGTGGAGCAGAATTTCACCCTTCAGCATACGGTACTGGAAAATGCATAATAAAAGTGTACTGAGAAACCTCTGCACTCAGGGTCTGCTTTCACATCAGCTGCAAAACACAGTCAAGGTATGAGGCCAGCTGCCTGCGCTGAGCCCTACCTCACACAGTACTTCATATTCTCCTGTGCCTCTTCCTCGGTTTCCACACCGCTGTCATTCCCCACAACCTGCAAGATCCCAACCCTGTTTCTGCTACATGCCCCATTCCTCTAGTCCTGCAGAGAGTTCACTATGAACACTTTGTTCATGAAGGATAGGTCAAGCTACTAACACAGTGCAACAATAATTGGCTCCACAGTTTTATGCTAAGCTAATCCTCCCAGCTTTAGTACATTTACTATATTCCAGGTAGGGAGTGCTGTTAAGATTGAAACAACAAGCGAAAGAAAAACTCACAGTGTACAACATGGGAGAAACAGGACAATGTCAAGCAGATAGTAAAGCAGACGATTCAAGGCTTCCATTCGATTTAAAACCATTTTCGTTGATCTGCCATCTTTTAAAATCAGAATTCTGACGTTAATCTCTCACTTAGCAACAAACTGCAGGACACTCTGTCGCCTACGCATTTCATCACATGCCCCCTGACCTCTTCTACCACATCTGTATTCTCTCAGACGGCTGAATCTATGACTCAGACGTTTCTCTCAAGCTCCATACACACATTTCAAATCACAATCATTACATAAACAACATTAACTCATGATTCGCCAGAATATTTGCCTACACAGTAGGCAGCGACACAGGGATGCACAGGGGTAATGGGGGCAATACTGGTTTTCACATGAAATTATGCGGAACACAACTGTGGTGGCAGTGTTGGGAGAATGGAGAAGGGATGAGGGGCTGCACAGTGGAGCTCAGTTGGCACTCTAATGCCACGACCATTACTGCTACTGGCATTATTTTCCAAGAGCCCATTCATTATAGACAATCATCAGAAACAGCACACAGTTCCTGGTCACTAGTTGCAGGGATTTCATGAAGGTAATTAAAGGTACTTTTTCATTAATTGCTGCACTGAACAGGGTTTTTTTTTCATCTGACTGACTGATGGAAGAGAAAGAAATGGTACGGTACGATCACAATAGCTTATGGATGGATTGTGTTTCTGCACGAGTGCCAACTTAGCTCTTCAGCCGAACATGAAGGGCCAAATCCATTCTCATCCTGTTTCTAAATGACAGGGAATTTAATACATTTCCATGCCACTGTCTGACATTCCAATTGAATGCAAGCTTTTCCACCAGCACATTTTAATATATTCCAGAGGCAGAAAACATGGAAAGAAAGGAATGGCTTCAAAACATGCATTCGCTGCTTCAGCGGTGAGGTCATGCAGTTTGAAAGCACAATCCCCCTGATAGCTCTTCTTAGGCAATTCCACTGAGCCATGGGGACGTGACACTACTGAGAATGTCTAGGCTGGCGCTGTGCCACAACAGCAAAGGACCATCACAAAACATGTGTTCACACAACATACATAGCAGGGAACTGACATAGCAGACGCAGCCATTCAAAACGGCTGCTTTAAATAACACAGACGAAAGCTCTGTTTTCGAAGGCAGTTGCTTGGTTGTGTAGTTATTACACGCAACAGTAAATTATTAGGCTTTTCTTCCTTTGTATCTATCTCTACATATATACTGTGTATATATCCAACTTTGTTAAAAAATATAGATTTGAATAATAATTACTATTTTGTTACTTAAAAAATGTTACACTATCTCTTTATGGCCTTCAGTCTGGAATACCCGAGTGCAAAATGTACAGATAAATGAAAGGGAGCATTGGAGCAGGTCACAGTAGCGGGGATTACCCAACACCCCCCCTCCCCCCCCAGAGGTCCCATCTCCACAGAGAGAAAGAGACAACACCCACAATGCTATCGATTCCAAAGCATACATAATTACATTTGTATGCATTTCACAACTTTTACATATTGTCACTGGCTCTCTGAATAAGAACAGAACATAATACATAATGGCAAGAACAAGCTGTTCAGCCCACCTAAGCTCATCATTATTGACGAGCTCAGCCGATCTGTCAGAAGGGGCTGACGAATCAATATTGTTGCAGGTCAGAGATGGGGTTCCCAGAGAAAAACCTAGAAACATGCATTGAAGACCAGCTAATTTTGTATAGCAAGAGCAGGGGTGCTATAAGCAGACATGTTCAAAAGAACTCATCCCAATCCTGTTGTTGGTCCAGGAACAGACAATGTCTGCTTGTCTTTCAGCCTCACTGCTATGCTCTGAATCTCCGTTTAGCGAAATTATTAATGGCAAGAACCAGCAGCAAGAGAACATTTCGGATAACAGACCTCACTTGATAGGGTTGGAAAGAAGATTAATCGCATAGCAGTCAGAGTGGTGTGTTTACCCCATGTAGACTCATAAATAAAAAGCCAACATCACATGCTGTATAATTACCATTTTCTGCCTTGCTTCAAGTGCATTTGTTAACATGCAGTTAAACGCATACCATATGGCCTAAATATTTTTCAAGCGACACAAGGACAATTAAATTCGGTGCTGGCATACAAAAATCTCAACAGGATCCAACTTCTCGGCTGAAAAACCTCCTGAGGTCCCATTTCTTTTTGCATTGTTCAGTCATTTCACTGGCCACTCCGTTCGGAGAACGACTGTTGTTCCGAACAGACAGATTCAAACATTCACCAAACATCCATACTGCACGGATCCTGCAACAGCCAATCGGGGAGGAGCCAGGCTTTCCCCTAACCAACCCCGATCCTGTCCTACGCCTCCCGCCTCCCGCCTCCGTCACTTGAGCCGGTCAGAGCGGAAGGAGTCCTCCACAGCCGGGTCGGCTAGCATGAGGTCCCCTTCGGCCAGCATGCCCAGCCCCTCCAGTGCCAAGGGGTCCATCCGCAGGGGGTCGTCCAGGGAAAAGGGGTCCACCTCAAACCCCGGAACTCCTGACAGGACGCTGGTGATCTCCTTGGACAGCCCAGGCGGGGAGTCACCTGAGCCAGTGAGAGAAGAGGGGTGAGGGCGTGGCTGCATTCAGGAAGCTAATTACATTTTTCCATCCGTCAGAAGAGAATATGTCCTCACCACCTCTGTTCAGTCAAGTCGCAAAAGCTGCTTTAACAAATACTGTACATCTACATTTTCACAAGCCATGTTTAAGGTTGAAAAAACACTCAACCTAAGGCCCTAAATCTAAATCAATTTACTGTTAGACTGAGCAATCTGCATCCCAGTGGACACTGAAAGAGCACTTGATTAATTTTCAAAAAGGATTTAGTAGAGGTCTTAAGACTACTTTAAATGTTTTTATAAATTAATTTGGCACATTCACTTCTTCACCACTATGGGATGATTTTGCTTTTAAACCCTGCTCCTTCATTTCATTCCACTTTTTTGGGGGGGGGGGGGGGAGTTCATTATGCACTCAAGTCTCTTATAATCAGTTTTCCAGGTTTTTTCCCTGTACAATTTCATGAGTTTTTTTAACTTCTAGTTCTGCATGTGGTCAGATGTTGTTGGGACTTGCATTTTAAATACATTACGTACTTTTCTAAAATTTCAGAAGTACTTTGGGGTATCTGCTGCAGATAGCTATTACATGTATTTTAATTATGCTAAACCATTTCTAGCAGAAGCTACAACATACCCAACAACAGTACGTATATGAAATTCATATTCAAGCCAACAATGGCATAAATGAAAATTTAAATGCATTTTAAAAAATCACCTTTGCTATATTAACATTCCAACCACGGACTAATAGAAGGCAAGTGAGATGCTTATTTTGGCAAGAGCTTGCAATAACCCTTTGGGCTGACAGCTTTCATCTTACCAGTCAAGATAATGTTAGGAACGTTGTGGTGTCCCCCGCCTCTACAGTTCTGGTTTGGGGTGTTCAGGAGCTGCTGGTCGCCCAAATTCTGGAAGTCCACGGAGCCCTGGTCAGCAGAGGACCCGCCCTGTCCCTTACTGGGGAGGGGCCTGGAGCCCGAGCTGTGGGTGAAGGACAGACCTTCTGCTTGGTGCTCCATGTTGAACTACCAAATGGAGAAGCAGTGAGGGGCGAGTGGGGGGGGGGAGAAACAGAGACGTGCAAAATCCAGCTCGTTATTGTGCACTCCAACTCGGATGAGTCACAGTTATGCAAGACATGAAAATACCAGTATGGATTTGTCCCAAAATGCAACACTGAACACCTTTCAGTTAGGTAACTTGGTATGAATATGGCATACTATGAATTAGGGTTTGACACCAGACAGCGAGGTTGCACTACCCAAACCCAATGTGTAATCTGGATGAGTCACCTGACAGCCAAAGGAAACTGAATTATCCTTAATGCAAAGCCAAAGTGTGTAATATAGCCTACGTGGCTTTGCATTAAGGATAATTCAGTTTCCTTTGGCTGTCAGGTGACTCATCCAGATTACACATTGGGTTTGGGTAGTGCAACCTCGCTGTCTGGTGTCAAACCCTAATTCATAGTATGCCATATTCATACCAAGTTACCTAACTGAAAGGTGTTCAGTGTTGCATTTTGGGACAAATCCATACTGGTATTTTCATGTCTTGCATAACTGTGACTCAGAGATTGAGCTATTACACGGCATAATATTGCCATTCAGATCTTACAGGAAATAAAAATATTTTTACAGCTGTGAAAGAATAAAGCAATGATTTATTTATATCCATTGCTACATTATATTTTATTTCAAAATCATTTAGAGATTGAATTTATATATAGGTTTTGAAAGCAAGCAAGTTATGACATTTGTTTTACAATGTCATGCATAACAAATTAATTTCACAATGATTATGCCCATTGTAAAAATTCAACTGTACAAACATAAAAATTGAATGGTGAACTGTTACACTCCAATGCAAGAACTGAAATGACTACATATTTTTTAAAATGTAGCACTGGGTATACGCGTATCCTTAAAGGAGATAAAGTAAGCGTCCTTACATCTGACATCCAGATACACACAGGTGCTCTGACCGGCTGAAAGCTGAGCTCCATTGAAAGAGACTTGCAATCGTCTTAGCGCGCCAAAGTTTTTTCTTCATTTAAACACTTGTATCCCTAAAAGTTAGTGAAGCTCTAAAACTAAAACATTTATCTGTTAGACGGTGGTCTGGATGCTGTACTACAGATGTCCTACCTGCTGGGAGAGGTTCTGGCTCTGCCTGGGTGTGAGCTGCAGGCTCAGGTACGGGTCATCCAGCAGAGAGTTCAACAGCGAGGAATCCTGCAAGAGACGATTCTATTCAGCATGCTAAGCACAGCAGCTTAATTTAAATTTTATTGGCATTCCTTTGGATTCACAGACTAAAATGTTTTGAGCTTGCTTGTGTATACATTAGGACAGTCTCTCCCTTTCCTGGGGCTTCTGCCCTTTGTCCCCAACGTAAGTTCACATCCTGGAGGCCTGGATGATTCATCTTGCTCTTCTGACCGGCCTATTAATACACACCTGGCCGTATTCTGTCGCAACAGTATGATTGTTTACCTAGTTGATTTCCCATGACTTCCCCATTACAATTTAGCACAGAAGTACTGACAGTGGGCTGGCCAGCAGAGGATGGGCTCCTCCTCCTCCTCTCAGCCAAGATCTTCCTGAGAGGGTCTTTTTAACCCCATCTTTGGCTTTTTGCAAGTTCAGGCCAAGCCTTTACCAATTTTCTTATTTTTAAATTTTCCTGTAAAATGTTTACACTGTGATAAGATCAGAATTTTGTCACAAATCACAACTGTATTCCTCTATAACAACAATTCATTTAAATTGCTACATCCACCGCTACAAAAATGATAATACCCACATTAGCGGTGTTATTTATATCCCTGGGCAATGCGCTATAGCAGCCGGTGACTCACGCTGTACAGGCCCAGATCCGCAGCCAGAGAGTGGCTGATGTGCTGGAGCTGTGGAAGGCTCTGGAGCTGCTGCTCCTGGGTGCCCAGGTTCTGCATGTTCTGCTCCCGAAGATGCGGCTGCAAGTGCTGAGAGTTCTGGCCCTGTGCGTCCATGGAAACCTCGGCCTTGGTCTGGGTTTGGGTTTGGTTTTGGTTCTGGTTTTGGTTCTGGTTTTGGGTCGACCTCTGGATGTGTTGCATTGGCGCACACTGCAGGCCTTGCATGTTCTGAAGGTGCATGTGAGTGCGCTGCTGTTGATGATGATGATGCAGCTGTTGCTGTTGCTGGTTCGAATGGTGTAACATAGCCTGCTGAGAAGACTGCGGCTGCTGCATTGTTTGACCTGTTTGAGAGGACATCGGACCCTTCTGCATGGACTGATGGGACACTGGAGGACCAGCCTGTGGCTGTTGGGGTTGGCTGTAGAGATAAGGAGGTAGCCTCTGGTCCATAGGCAATTTGCTGGTGTCAAGAGGAACGCCCTGAGGATGAAAAGAGGAGGATCTGGTGAGTCTTGTGATGAAAACTAAACTCAACAGGACTAATCACCAGTGAAGACCAGATGCTAAAGAGACGTATCTTTAGGGCTGCACCTTAGGTCAAACCCTCAAGAATACCAAAAAAAAATACAATGTCTTAGTTAAAATACTTCATGGCCCCAAGACATCTCAAAGAGGGATGATATTAAATTACTGTTTAACACACTGGTGAAGAGACACTGATAGGGAATCATAGGAGTTATATTTCAAATGAAAGATTTAACATGCAATTGAACAATTTCATTATTACAGACATTGCCATTCTGTGCAGTTATTTGTACCAGTTTGGGATCTTGATAACATTACCTGTGTTATGGAGGAGAGTGTGGGGGAGATGGTAGGTGAGAACTGCTTGGGGTGGTGGCGTCGCGACTCTCCACTTAAGGGCAGTGAGAGTGGGCTGAGCTGAGCCCGTCTCCGTGGCGACGTGCTGAGCTGCGGCTGAAGTGGAGAGTAGGGGGAGCAGGAGCCTGATCCTCCCACGCCACTGCTGTAACTAGTAATACTGGCTGCTGATGGGAGGGACTGGCTACTCAGGGAGGAGTTACTGAGCGATGAGTGCAGGGATTGGTTGCTGAAAGAGGACTGTAAAGAAGGGGAGGAGCTGAGGGAGGACTGAAGGGAGGGGTTGCTGAGGGAGGAGTGCAGGGAGGTGGAGCTAAGGGACGTAGGGAAGGAGTGGCTGCTGAGAGATGATTTGATGTTGGGGTTGCTAAGCGATGACTGAAGGAAGGAATGACATGCAGTCCCCTGTAGAGATGCTGACAGACCTATGCAGAGGGGGACAAAAAATAAGAAAAAACACATTGTCTGGTAACTTTATTTCACTCTGTCACTGTGGCAGAAACTGGTTTCCCAGAAAAACAAATAACGTTCTAGATGCATCATCATTCAAGTATAGTGAGTGGACAGACTGTGATGTTGAAACAAAGACAGAGCACTCAAAACCTCTACAAGCTGTATACCTCCGCAGACAATGCCAAAAAAACACAATTTATTGATTTTTCACACACATTTGCTAGAGTGCAGAAATCTGTTTGGTTTAAAACTTGTTTGGCAAGCCTGCCTTCACATGAAAACAGCAAATGCATGTGAAGAACAACTAAACTGAATACAAACTGGTCCTACAAAGCCAGTTTGTATTCAGTTTAAGCATCATAAAATACTCATGGCACCTCCATAAATCGGTGCAATTCAGTATGAAAGGCAAGTACTGTCTCAATAAATCTCATTATGTAATACTGACCATATGTGCTATACACATGTGCACTTGAATATCTGAATAAAAAAAGTAAAGTGTGTTATGCAACGTAGCCAACTTTCACTTCTTGATTTGGAAGCTTGCTGTAATACCAGGAAAGTACAGAGGGTGAATCTGTAGCTGGTGACCACATAAAGGCATTAAAACCAGGAAAGCCATGAACACTGATAGTTCATAATCTCATGAAGGCAGCAACAGCTTAGCTAAGTCTCTCCTCATAGCAAGGATGTTTGCCCTCTTCCTGATTTCCTCTATTAATGCACATTTTCTTTTGACAAAATGTAATATTAGACAAAGAGGACCAGAGTAAACACAAAACACATTTATTTAATTAAAAAAAGTTATCAAACACCCGTATCACCCATGTGAAGATGTAATTGCCCCTTAAAAATAACTGGTTGCACTACCTTCAGTAGCAATAACTGCAATCAAATGCTTCTTATAATTTGATATCAGTCTTTTACATTGCTGTGAAAGAATTTTATCCCATTCTTCTTTGCACAACTGTTAATACAGACAAATTGGTAGGGTTTTGAGCATGAACTGCTCGTTTCAGGTCCTGCCACAGCATCTCTATACGGTTTAAATCAGGACTAGGCCACTCAAAAACTTTCATTTTGTTTCTGTTGAGCCATTTAGATGTGGACTTGCTTTTCTATTTTGGATCATTGTTTTCCAGCATAACTGAATTACACATCAGCTTCAGCTCACAGACAGATTAAATGATATTCTTCTTAAAAATTTTCTGCTACATAGCAGAATTCATGGTTCCAACAATAATGGCAAGTCGTCCAGCATCCCCACACGATCACACTACCACCACCATGTTTCACTGTTGGTATGATGTTCTTACTGTGAAATACTGTATTTGCTTTACGCCAGACATAATGGGACTCACGTCATCCAAAAAGTTCCACTCCTGACTCATCTGTCCAAAGAACATTATTTTAAAAGGTTTGGGGATCATCCAATTGTGCAAAAGCAAGACGAGCATTGATGTTTCATTTGATTAGCAGTGGTTTCTGCCTTGCTACTCTCCTTCTGGGAACTGCCTGGATGAGTTGCTGCTGTGCCCTTGGAGAAATTTTGGCAGGCTGGCCAATCCTGGGATGATTCATCACTGTTCCAAGTGTTCTCCATTTGCAAATAATGGCTCTCACTATGGTGAGAGACATTATAAATGGCTTTTAAACCTTTTCCAGACATATTTCAACACCTTTTTTTTCTAGCTCTTGTGGAATTTTCTCTGATCGTGGCAGAGTGTGCTTCTAAAAACTTTATGGTGACTACTTCACTCTGATGGTAAGGTTCAATATGAACGAGGATGTGTTAAATCAATCCTGGATGTGTTCAATCAGTTTAATCTAATTATCTATTAAATTTGGTTAATTGCTTGATTGAGTAACTAAGGGGGTAATTACCTTTTCACATGGGTGATATTGCTGTTTTGTTTGCTGATTGTGCAGTGAAAGTGCAAATGCGGCACATTGGTAACTAAAATCAGCCAAAGTGAATAGCCATCCATCGAATAGCCAAGAGCAGTGAAACAGGGTTGGGTTTCAAACTAAGAGCCTCTACACACAGCCTTCAGTGGATGTGCTACTTCCTGTTTAGAGTGCCTTGGCACATGATGAAGATAAAGAAAGAAAAAAATGCTCCACTGCAACCACAAACTTCTTTCAGGAACTGGGCCACAAGATTTCAAGTTTAAGAACTTTTCAGAAGGTCCACAGCAAACCACACCACACCATACTTTATAAGACCTGCTTAACAGACATCAAATTTCCCATTAACCTTGCTTGTGTTGTATGTACAATCCATTTAGACAGTTTAACTGATAGCAGGAGCATTCACTTGAAGACCTGACTCAAGGACTTCAAAAATGAACAGGCAGCCCCTTGCCACCACTTCATCGTGCTGCTCTCACATCTGTTAGTCATCCCTGTCTGAAGCCAGAGAAAGAACTGCTCCCTCAAGCTGATCCTGCATTGATTAACCAGCCTGAACCGACCCCGTTGGCCACCACCGTACATCACGCCCACAGCAATACTCTGGAAAAACACCAGCAAACGGAAGAGACAGCTCATTTGCTGGTGAGATGGAAAAAGAGATGGAAACAAATTTTGGCAACATCTTTTAAAAGTAAATCTGGCATGAAAAATGCCAATACGCCTCCCTGCAAAGCAGGGTTTTTGGAAAGATTTTTTTCAAGACAGCGATACCACCAGAATCCACACAACCTTACATAAATAAACTGAGAATGCTTATTAAGTGTCTATGTCCAGCCTGTCACTCAAGAGAGCATAAAGGTTAATTTTGGGTTAATATAATACGGGGTTTCCCCTTGCATGTTATCCCGGGAGCAGGGGGAAACGAGAGTGATCATATCAGTAGTGGGGGTTTTCTGATGATATTGCTGATAGCTAAAAAACAAGTGCTGCTAGATACTAATTGCTGCCTGCTTAATTTAAAAAAATAAATTCCACCCAGGCTAAGTTTTGGTTTGTGCAACCAGTGAAAATTTAAAAAGACACTGACATAAGGCATTATTTTCTAAAGACATTATAGCAATATGCGTATTAGAGTAACGGTGCCCATACATCTTGCAGTGGTGCAGTGATGCTTCTGCTCAATGCAAAGTGGAACACTCCAGTATTGATAGCATCAATGCACTATTCGGTAAAGCAAGCAGCACAGATAAGACGGCGGGCTGTGTTTGCACTTCTTCAGTGCACTACTTCACTACCTAAAATGCAGAACATGACAGAAAATTAGATTGAAGGTTTAGTGTAAATAAGGCCACAGAATGTGTTCCCCTATTCTTTATACTACTATCCCTGTATTCATTACATTACATTACATTACAGGCATTTAGCAGACGCTCTTATCCAGAGCGACTTACACAACTTTTTTTTTACATAGCATTTTACATTGTATCCATTTATACAGCTGGACATATACTGAAGCAATGCAGGTTAAGTACCCTGCTCAAGGGTACAACGGCAGTGTCCTTACCTGGGAATCGAACCTGCGACCTTTCGGTTACAAGTCTAGTTCCTTACCCACTGTGCTACACTCCGTTATTCGGCCAAAATCTCTCAAACGAGATCATTCTATCAGTGTGACCATACTTTACAGTGTTCAATCTGCAATTAATTAGTCTTTAAATTTGAAAAATAACATAAAAATAGAAGACAGAATTTTTTCCCCCCATCTTCAGGTGAAATTAAATATGACAATTTAATTGAGACATTATTTCCAAAATGAACACACACCACACATTCACGTGTGCTTCTCACACCAAACAAATACAGTATGAGTGGTGAACCTGACCATTTCCACCACCTGTGTTGCATTTGGCCTTGCTTCCAGCATAAACAAGCTTCCCAGAAGGCGAAGCTGTCATCGCATGCTTCCATGTCTGACGGTACCTGCTGAGGGGAAGGCGTTGCCGGCGGTGATGCCCAGCTGGGTAAGGGTGCTGGTCAGGTTGCCGGTGCTGCAGCCCCCACTGATGGAGGGGAAGCCCGGCTCCTCCGGGTCCAGAGGCGTGGGCAGCGGGGAGGGGAAGTGCAGGCTGGACAGGTCTGGGAGGGAGCCCCCCGTGTTCAGGGCCAGGGGGATATGAGGGCTGCTGGACTGCTGGTCCGGGGAGGGGAAGACACTGAAGGAAAAGGAAAGGAAAAAACGGGATGACAAACAGGCAGAGGGGAGGGAGGGGGGAGGTTTCGGGATAAGGATAGTGAGGGGGAGAGAGAGAGAGAAAGAGAGAATGGATGTGTGAGACAATATCCTGTAAAGGCAGAACATTTGAGGTGCCTTCTGTGCTGTAATGTGAGGTGACTCATACTGCAGCAGCTTGGAGACCAGGCGAGAGATGGAAAGTAAAGAGAGGAAGACAGAAGGAAGAAATGCCCTGCAGACAGCAAATTTAAACTCATATTCATACTGGACGTGAGATAGAAATTGATAACCATGGACGTGGTAAAAAACAGAAGGTTGTAGGAGGGGAGGTGATAGCATTATGGCAACCCTCTGGCAAACTGGCATGTTTGGTCATGCCATTAAGGCAAGGCAAAATATGAATCTGAAAGAGAAACTAAGGTCATAGATGACTGGGAGAGCGTTCATTAATAACCAAATGCTTCAGAATTGAATTAATGAGAACTGTGTGTGGCTCCTATGTCAGCATGCTTATAAAAATCCACCACACAGTTTCAGGCAAAACACCTTGCTCGAAATTTGCCTTACATGCATGCAAAATCCAAATACGACCCAACAGATGAGGCCATGACAACATCCCCTAAGCAAATCTTTGGAATTATGATTCTGTATAGAACAAACAACCTGTAGCCAGTTATGGAACTGTTTACTGTGAAATGTAAGGATGGAACACACAGACATCAACTTACTTGATACCAGGGACTTCACAGGATTTTGGTCGCGAGGAAAGGATTGGTAACTGAAAACAAGAGAGAACCAAGGGTCCATTCTTTACAGAGCTCAAAAACACTAAGAATGTGCAAGCAGTGTGTTAATGACTTGATTGTGATTACAAGGATTGTAATTAGACAGTAGTACATATGGCCCAACATAGCATGACATGCTAAAGGGTACCTTCTTGGAGTCCCAGGGCTTCGGTAGCTTCCCCTCATCTAAAATGTTCTCCTCAATTGGGGGCACTGGGTATGGGAACACTAGAGGAAGACAGAAGGAGAGAATCCTGGTACAGCAAACTGCTCAGGAGATCCACACCTAGGTCAAAACCTGGTCAACCTACATTTACCGAAAACAGCAACTATTCTGTGCGTTTTACTGGCCATTACACTCATAACCAGACTTCAGGGTTCCTGAACTCCACGGTTCAATTCTCAGTTTGTGAGTCATGCTTTAGGGTTCATATGTCTGGTCTTGTTGCAATAAAAACACCGTTTAAAAAAAAAAAAAAAAAAAAAGTAGTACTATGAATGCATCTTATTTAGATCCACAGTACACTGTCTACACACAGAATAAAGGATTTCTATTGCAGAATGCTGCAAGGAAATGTTTAAAAATAAATTTCAAACATTTGGCTGCACAAACATTTCCATCAGAATACTTAAGGTCACCTACTGTGGAACTAATATGAGTAAAGTCTCTGTACTGATGAGGAACGGTTGCTGTGAATGTGATACTAACGGCTTTTGAGCTTATAAATTGTATTTTCAACAATAACAATGGATAAGCTTGCAATTAATAGGGAATATCTTGCCAGCAATCCATTCTGGATTAACAAAAAATCAACTTCACACTGGAATTTCATCCTATTTGAAACACTAGCACAAACAAAAGTAGATAAGCAAATGTACCTACAGGTTGGCTATTTAAATAATTTATCATTTAGATGGACCTTCGGCCATATAGACAACATACAGGAGACTGGAATTTCTGACCTCTTTCAAAGCTAAAAACCAGGGCAGCAGTCTGTTGCACAGTTGGTAAAGCATAACAATATGAATGTACTCACAGATAAATATTTTCACGTACTCAGAGACAAAGACGCAATCAGAACCATGTTGCAGGACAGAAACACATATGCTGTAAGTGGCAGTGCAGCATGAAGCCGTGAACCGTTACACCCCTATCGAGCATGACACTGACATGGAATCAGGAGTTAAATGTAGACTCACTCTTTCTGCCCTCTGTCTCAGCCATGCCTACAAAACAGAAAATGAACGCGGTTAAACCACAGAAAACAAAAGGGACCCCAACGTTCTCCAACAAAATGGCATAGAAATCGTGACACTATTGGTTCAGGTAGGTGAATCGAATACATGTTTATGGGCTCATAGCCCATCTGTCTAATGACTACAAATGTTGCAGTTCAAAGGCCACACGATTCTCCACCATGGGCGACTTTAATTAATACAAAAACCAGAATAGATTTACAATGAAATTCTATTCCTAAGGCTGCTCTTGGATCTCATGTTAATTGCACCCATGATTTTTAAGGCCATCACAGGGGTGTGTGGGTGAGCGGTACTCACCGCTGAGCCTGCTCTGAGGGGTCAGTGTGTGGCCCGAGCCGAACCTTTCAGTGGTGTTTGGGTTCATGACGCTGGTGTGCAGGGCGGAATCTGAGTTTGTTCTGTGGAGGTGAAGAGGAAAATGGAGAAGGAATGAGGACACAATAACTGGAAGGCAGAACACACGTGTAGACTTGGCCACTGATATTGGAAGTGGCCAAACAGCATGGCGCAAAATACGGGTGCGAGGCCATCTCTCACAGATGGAACGTTCCAAGCTGATCTGGAGAGAGTTGCCTTCATGCCTTCAAACCCAGTTAAAACCCTACCGAGATGTACAGTAGCTTTTCAGACAATAACAGTAAATAGACATTATACTGAATAGCTTCCCTGGACCAGGAAGAGTGAGCTTACACACCAAGCCAGCGACTGCACACTCCTCAGTCCACCTCCAATGAGTGATCCAAAGAAATGGCACGTCATGCATCACTAGGCAGTCAAATCCCACATGAAACATCTACATCTCTGACACACATGGCAATATATTCAGAGCAGTGCCAATCACTGGAGACATATTGATCATGACCATCTGAAAGATCAATGGTATGACGACAAAGGGACTCCTTAATCTTGTACAGAACGGAGCCCTTGAAGTCAAGTGCAGATCTGTCACTGCCACACTACAAAAGGTGCTGATGGTAACTTAACCGGGGGGGAATGAGGGAGGTCTGGATTCACCTGTTGAGTGCAGTAGTGGGAAGTCGGAACGACTGGTTTTTGTCCATGGGGAAGTTGTTGGACCAGTTCCTTCATGATCGACAGAAAAATTTCCCATTAATCTCCAAATAAAAACAAAAATGGCGGCAGCCATAAATGACTGATAGCAGACAGTTTGCAGAGAAGAAGGAGGGTCAGAGAGAGGGAGGCTGACATCAAAATGGAAATCAAACCTTGCCGCGGCTGCAATTCCTCAGATTAGGAATACTGCAGCAATCTTCTCTTTCCTGTGAGGCCTCTCAATTACACAACATTGTGGAATCCAATTCCATCCAGACTCCGAAGCATCAGTTAGACAGCTATTGATCGATGCAAGTGGAATTTACAGTGTTGTTTATCGAGTGTTAGCCCAGCGCTGACTTCAGAAAATGGACAGACTTTGCTGACACCGGAAAACAGTTCAGCAGGGATTCCTTCAATGAATTGGATTGGTATCACCCATCTCCAAAAACACATTAGGCTGCATCTAATGTAGTAAAGCAGAACTGTGCAGTGGAGATATTTTTATCATTGGTATATCATGAACATTTTTCTTTTAATCCAAAGGCATGTTCTGTTTAGGACTTCCCCAACTGGTGTAGAAAGATTAAGTGAAAAACAAAATCGAGCAAATGAAAGGGAAGGTCTCAAGCAGGAATCTGCAACGGGGTGACAGACATAGATGTGCCAAATGCAGCCCTTTCTCACACGGCCCACACACGTCAGTTTCCCCACCTCTGAGACTGCCACCATTCTTCTTAGTTTAAGGAGCAGGAAGATTTTGGCAGAAGAGCAAAAACTGAGAGTGGATTGGAAAAAAAGGACTCTTGCCCTATGAGTGAAAGAACTCAAGCATGTGCAAAAACCATTAAAAAAAATAAAATAATAATAAAAAAAGGTGCCAGAAGTTTAATAAGCAAGCGAGGTCAAGAGGTGGATACCAGATCAGAAAAGACTATTGCCTGGGAAAACTTCCCCTGTGTTAGTCCAGTTAGTGTGAAATTTACCCAAGACAGGGCTTATATGCACCAGTGACCAGGGTTAAAATGGAAAAGCAAATATAAGACAAAAATAGGCGCCCCGAAGAGCAGCAGTGTCTCTGCCGGGAGGGCACCTGAACGTTACCTTCTCCAGCTGGGGTCGGGGGGCGGAGACAGGTACGCTGAGTTATATGGAGAGCTCTCCATCTGCAGACCATGTTTAAGGTACAAATGTTGATATTATGGATCATCAGCAAGGGCCACAGACACCAATGTCGACTATAAAAGTGAAATACACCTACCCCCCCTAACCGTTCACTATGACAATGACTTTGGCAGTGCACTTCTCATTAAATGCAAGTGTGGTGTAAACTAAAAACTTGCCCACAATATTTAAAACACATGTTCTGATCTTTTAAATGATTTAAATGCATAATTATTTCAACAATTAATTAAAAGCTTTGTGGCTTTGTAGCTTAGGTCACTTTGTCAGTCATTCCTCAGTTCTGAACTGCATGGCTGTGTTTTTCAATGCCCTGAGTCTGGAGCTGGCAGATGGAAGGGTGTGACAGCCTGCCTCACGAGCCAATCCACTTCCATCCCATGCACCAGCAGGGCCAGCTGGTGAGCGCGCTCAGCGCAGCACCAGGAAGGATACTTGTCTCCTGTAGGGGCGTACTGGGGACATGAACCTCCTGTCCCTCTGCACTCTCTCCACGAGCCCATGGTGCCGCGTGGATCGACTCGAGTCCAGGTTGGAGTGAAGCGCTCCCTACGAAGGGGTGAGCAGCAGGGCGGAAGGAAGAGTGAAAGAGTGAAAGGGAGAGCAAGAGTGAAAGGGAGGGAGAAAGTGAAAGGGAGATAGAGTCAAATGGAAAGAGAAAGACAGAAGACCAACAATAACTTCACGATTTAGGAGGTCAGGGTTCAGGATGTGATTCTTATGAGACATAATATGCAATGTGAAAAAACTTCTGCGATAATCAGAAGTGAGAAAAAGCTACATAAACACTGAAACAATTATTTTCCTGTTGATTTATTTGGAAAAAGGAAATATGTCTCTACTTGGTGTCTTACTGAATACTACACGTAAGAATAAAAAGTGATTTAAAAGGTGACTGCACATGATCTTTGAACGATTAGAGGCTGCATATCCTAAATCTCATCAAATATAATGTGGTGTGAGAACACATCCACACTTGCCGTTGGAGGTGAAGTATTCACTTGAGCACAGTAGAGACACTGACAACAGCGGCAGGTCTCAGGGACATACCTGGAGATCAGAAGCGTTTCTCCCAATCTGGTTGACGTTAGGCAACGAGCCTCCATAATATGGGCCCTGGCTTCTAGCCAAGCGCACTTTCTGGGCCTGTAACTGAAAATATGGGGAAAAACCAGTCATTACAGGTTTAACAGACATCTCTGTCGTGTTGCTCTCAACACGTCATTGCTTATGAAAGGCAACAGATTAAAACAAAGCACAGTAAAGCCGCCTACAGTGCTCCTGTGTCGCGCCTCTTTCCTAAGGACACTACCATTTCCTTGACCCAGAGTCAATCGTTCTTGGCAACCTTGCTCGCACAGGGACTGGGTGAAATCCTCACGTTCAGTCCCTTCTTTAAATGAGGAAAAAAACCGGACACACAGCTCCAGTGCCGTACAGTGCAGCACAGCTGTGGACCTTGAAACCAGCTGACATCCCAACTTCTAGGAAAAGATGTAGGGAGCACACAGCAGGATGGACTCGAAGTGAAAAGTTCATGATGAATGATATACATGAATTCCTCCATGCATATCTAAAATGACAATGACAGGTAAAGCCTTCTCTTACAGAACTCCTGTCTTATGAAACAATCTCCCAATACATGTGCAGGCTTATGACACACTTTCCGTCTTTAAGTGCAGGATATAAAACCTAACTCTTTAGTCAATCCTATAGTTAGCCACTCCTGTAGTCCTATATCCTGTTAAATTGTCAAGTATCATCATCTGTTTATACATATCTGACGTGTCAAGCTGGCATTAATGAAGCTTACACACAAGGTAGCTTAGCATCAAGTGTCAATTTCGGCCTTAACGGTGCTTACACACAAGGTAGCTTAGCGTCAAGTGTCAGGCTGGTCTTAAAGGAGCTGACACTTGGTAGTTTAGCTTAGTTCATGAATGTATGGTCTGAGTTAGCCCTGCAGGGTTAGAACATAAACTAAAATCAAGTCGAGGCTCCAGTAGGAGGGCTCTCAGAAATGACTGCCTTAGCATCATAGGTTATACACTGGTAGCCAAGGATTGAACTGTAGCCAGATGAAGCTTCTATCCAAGCTTTTATTTTTTTGGCACAGACTACATTTACTCTGTGTGTTGACCAGAGTTAATTTTCCGTGGACCCTCTAAACTGCACTAGACTGAACTATACAATTCTCCTATCCCAGTTACCTCAACTGTAACCTTCTCAACCCATTTTACTTGTTGTCATAGATCCCTTATTATTTCTGTTACATTCCATTCTACCACTACTTTACACCAGGCCAGCCTGCGGAGGAGGGGCTCATGCCGAGTTCCTCCTGAGATTTCTTCCCATCAGGGAATTCTTTTTCGCCACCGTTTGAGGGTTTTTCTCCCCACAGGGAGGTTTTTTTATTTATTTATTTATTTATTTATTTATTTTACCTCATGTGCTTGCTATTTGGGGGTTCAGGCCTGGTTTTTGCTCTTTTTGCTCTTTCTTTTGCTGTGTTTCTTGCCCTTGTTCTTCTACTCCGTAAAGTGACAGTTTTCCATCGATACAAATAAAATTGATTGATTTACATAAGCTAATAAGTGATAACTGCAAAAACATAGGTTCATTAACATAATTATACATTGATTTTTTGTGCAATGACCCCTTCAAACATCAACCAAATCCCACATTAAATGTTAAGAATTCTTCAAGTAGCATACTAATTAGAAATACTTGATTGATTTAATGTACATTGAAACTGAGATGCACAAACTAACAAACATGTGAGATTAAAGTACATTTGAACAGATTTAAGTACTGGTATTTGACAGAAGCATTCAGCTTCAGGTGTTACTGCTATACAGCTCAAAAAATGTCCATGTAAAATTCAGTACAGGGGGATGGGATAGAACAGAAGAAAAGCTTAAAACCAGGGCCCAGAAACACAATATCTGTGAATACATTTAAAATTCACAGAAACTTCACAGGAGTGTCCAACCAACAAGCCCATTCCAAAAAATTCCACGAGCAGTACGCAGTGCTATTGTTACTCCTAGAAATTAGTGCCTTTTAGCAGGCTCCTCCAGGTAGCTGTATCAACACAAGGCCCTGCCCTCACCAATCCCTCAAAATATAATGGACTGCACAGGATGTTTTTAGAAGGGGAGGAGTTTCTTTGATAAGGTGAAGCCGGACATAAGTTATGAAAGACAGGAAAAAGCTAAGACTTTGCACTTTCTGAGCATTCACCAGTTCTCCTTTTTCATTGTTACATCATTATTACAGCAAACCAAAGTAACAGTCCTGCTGTTGAGAAATTAATGAAACAACCACAAACATTAATAGCATGAGAAACCACAAACAGCTGAAAGTAAACAGGCCAAATGATATAAGTAGGCTACATAAATCACATAAGTCAGGTGAAAGGACATACACAGTTCTGCATCATTCTGGTTCACAGGGAAATGAATTTGCCCTCTGAGAACAGGGACTAAAATTAGTTTGTGAGGCTGCATTAACCTGCAAGACCCAATGTATTATCGCAGAGCACAGAGATGTATGGTTTGAACCCAGAGTGGAATAATGCTATTCTGCTGCAGTATACAGAAGTGGCCCCACCTGAACAGCACGGCCCAGCCCCAGGGAAGACAATGTCAAACACCAGCATGTCATATTGGTTAGAAAGCTTGGGAACCAGAAGGTTTTGAGTTCAAATCTCTCAAGGGGCACCATTGCTGTACATGTAGTAGGCACATTACCTAAGCTTCAGTAAACATTCAGCAGCACAACTTCTTTAAATTATGCTATAGGCACATTTGTTGGTTCATCAGGAACTAAAAAAATAAGCATTAAACTAAAAACCCAATGGACTAGGAGGTCTTTCTCTGCCAATCCTCCAACACTATTCTACTTCAAAATTTACCAACATGGACTATGGAAGGCTAAGAATCTCAATGGGATCCTGTGTGAAGTTCAGTTTTTTTTTTTTTTTTTTTTTTTTTTTTAAACCTGTCACCTTTAACTGTGTTTTTTCCATTAACTATTTTGTAAACCTGAAGATATATCAAAAACATTTATAGTTTATGATGGCTTATAAGCATAGCAGGATTGGAAAAATAATGGTCATTTTGGGGGAAAAAAAAAAGTATGTATGCTTTGCGTTATCTTTTAACCCAGATGTAAAACGCTAACCCTAAAAGCAAAAGGCCATATCTAATACAGACTTCCAAAAACTGAACGCTTTTGTAATGAAATTATATTCAGACTCATCTCATAGTGACGCAAAAAACACAAATAATTCTACTGAAATTGTGACTGAATTTAACATACGTACAACAAATATTTTTGATTTTCCTAGATTACTTTACTCATTGCTAAAAATAACTTCCTATTCATATTCCAACTAGTAGAAAAATCTGTTCACTTTCCAGAAAAACATCAATTTGAGAAAAATCTCAACCACTTAAAACCATTTGGGAAAGCAAGCAGAATACAGACATCAGTGATGGCTTAATATGTAACAATAAAGCAATCTATTCACGATATTAACAAATCTATATTGCAAAACAACCTGCTTTTATGTCCACATAAAATTTAATGTTTAACTTGAAAAACTCAAAACTCATAACCATAAGCTTAACAGGAAAACTGACTACTGAATAAAGGGCTGAAGATTAATAAATTAGCTGTATTTATATCATTAGAGGAACTTACCGACTTGCGTAACAGACAGTCAATATTAGTAAAATTGTGGTTCCCACTGCTAGATTATATTGAGGACAGAGAGCAACAGATTTTTTGGCTGCCAGCATCCTGCACCTTTCTAGTACTACCATTACAGGAAGGACTCGCTGTTTTTCCTTATCTTATTCTGTAGAGATTGGACAGCAGCTGTAGTGACAGATTCGATGGGTATAAGTGCATGCAGGCCTATACGTGTGGTAAATTATGCAGTTTTCTTGTCTTTTGTTTCCCCTTTCTCTTACTCTTAAACAGGTATTTTCATCACCCAATCAACTGTCGACCATCTAGATACTCCGGTGAGTTCTTCCATGAACTGCTGAATAACACAAACGATCATAGTTGGATTAAGTAACATTTATAATATGCAAGTTAAAAACGAGCACTCATTAAGCAATGGTAGGTCAGATAACGTGGAAAAGACTCTGGTTGGGAGCCCTGTGGACAACGTGCGCTTAGAATCACCCATGGAGGTAGGGCTACTGTCAGCAGGGTAATCCCCACCTTTTTACAAAATAGCAGCACCTCTGGTCGACTGGACGCCTGTGGTCTGCCTGCATCAGACCTGCAACATGTACCATCCTTGAAAGTGAACTGCAGGGGAGACGATCACCTGTTGGCTGCACACATTCTGGAGCACTCATGCACTATCTGTGTTTTTACCAAAGTGACGTAGGATGTGAAAACGATGCCGTTGGCTTGTCTTACATCTGTTACTGGCCATTCCAATTTGGGGAATAATGGGAACAGTATCACAGAAAACAGAGATTCCTTCAGAGAGAGTGAGTTTTAAAATGGGAGGCTGAATAAAGCGGAGAGAAGGTGTAGGAAGCAGCAGTTTCACTGCATAAATACAGCTCAGCAAGTGTACTGGTAGCTAAAGATGTATGGGAAACTGTATTTGAGCAGGGACTCAGAAACTCTACCTGTACACTCTACAATCACCAGCTTGTAGGCAGCTTTAAACCAGCTCGGAGAGAATATGAAAATAGGCAACAGACGCGCCATCTGGGCTGCTGCGGGCAGACCCTTTACAAAGTGCACCAAAGGCTATGGCAACAGCGGATCGACTCCAGCAAAAGGGCGGCCTCAGCCGCTATGTGAAAGGGATTCGTGTCGACCAAAAGGCTGGATGTATGGGCCATTTCTCCAATCAAAAACAACTGCCTTTTCATCCTCCCCTGTGGCGGATGTCACTCTTTCAATACTTGAAATGGGTGCCATTGTTACCCCAGTTTTCTTGCGTGGCCTTAATTTGCCGCCTCAAGCCACATCACAAACAAATCATTGTAATAAACATCCCAGACCCATTTTACTAAGCATTCCATAGTTTGAGAGACTTGCATGAATTATTTTCTGGAATGAGAGTGACAATACAGCCTTTTGTACTGCTGCCAATGTGACAAATTTTACATCAGTAAACCACAACAGAATGATGTGACACTGAAACTAGCATAGACTTCACTCAGAGACCTTCTTTATATACCCTTTCCGTCTTTCTTTCCATGGATTTCTATTTGGATTCCATCATGGGCACAGCTGTGTGAGGCAGTATTGTATTGTACCTTCTTGTTACAATACAAACTGCTGTTTGTTAGGTTAATATTACACTTGTAGTTCCACCAACATGAAAATGCTTCATTCAGTTTAAGACAGCTAATTTTGCTTCTGTTTTCATATCTGCATGCAAAAAATTATCACAGCTGGCCAAACCAATGCATTACATTACAGGCATTTAGCAGACACTCTTATCCAGAGCCACTTACACAACTTTTTACATAGCAGGTTTTCTGTTAGCCAGATTTCAAACATCCACTTAACCTACTACAATGCTGTCTTTACTGCTGCAACCTTAAGTTAGGGTCAAATAAACTGCAGCGAGCCACCCTGGTTTCAAACCCAGGAGATGATAAGCATCGACCACTATCATCTACTATACAGCACAACTGGCCCATTTGAATGCATAATGCACACAGTAGTTGATATTTTCTTGTCAACCATTCCACCGTGAAAAGCCAGCCCCACCAAATCAACATCCGGAAGAGTAACTGCACAGGAGGCATGTATCCACTAAAAACCTCCCAATACAACCTTGTGTGTGATGGAATTATGTCTCAGCATGTAACGGCCCACTGCCTTGTCAGCAGATCAGGAAGCAGCCTGACTATCATTTACCGATAACCACGGCCACCCCCATCCCATGCCACATGCTCTTAGCTTGATTGAGTGTCTGTTTTCCAACACCTCACATGCTAAAAGGTATACAAGTTGGTCAACCTGGGGATTTTTTTTTATAAAAGAGAAAAGGTGAGGGTATAAGAAAGCAGGGTCTACAACTACCAAAATATGTGCCTTATGCAAAGTTCAGGCTACTGTTGTCCCAAAAACATAATTTCCCTTTCAAACCTTCCTTATGAATGGATCATGCATACATTATGCCAAATCAGGCTACACTTCAAAATAAATAGGTAAACCGACTAAATCACAGGCACCATTGTTTCATGCATTTCTCTTAATAGTTTGGAAAGGTCAGAAAAGCAGAGCAGGTGGCATTTTCCAGGTGCTTACTGGTAAGTCAATTTAGTGTATGCTAAAGCTTAGTCTCTGTAACAAAATGATTGAATATTAGAATGGGCTCACAAATTGTATCATTGTCCTTCACATCCTCTGGGGAAGCCTATCCATGAGTGCCTGAGTGGTACTTGTGTGTATTATCATCATTCAGACATCGGACAATTTGGCTAAATCTTATGTTCCGGGAAATTATTAACCAACCCAATGCTGTCTTGTCATTTTTTAGGAGAAAATCGTCAGTTTTTTAAATAATTATTTCAGTCGAATGCACTTTTAAACCGGTCAACGTTACTTTATGCAAGCAATCGTTGCGTTATTTTAGCCAGCAACCTGAATCCATAAGTTAATACTAATCGAAAATAACTGAACTAGAAAATAATCCTGTTGAGTTAGTTAGAAGGCTACAGTGCCATTCTGGCAAGGAACTGACAAGAAAACTAATAGCTAACATGCTAGTAAGCAAGACCAAAAGTAAACATTGCTAAAGACTAAGCATTAACTCGTAGTTAGGTAGTCACGTTAGTTTTGACGTGCCAGCAAGATCACCAGGCGTTCAACAATTACATTTCGAAGAAGACGATAAACTAGCTGTTCTAGTTTAGCTACTCACTCATCTGTGTGGGCTGCAAAATGTACTCTTGTCACGGCACGCAGTAACGTTAGACTAGATACATTACACTGTCAAAACCTCGCCAACATTAGCTGTAATTCTGGCTAACGGTAGACTAGCCAACAAATGAAAAAACGTCAAATGCATCTGCTTAGCCAACACACGTTGTCAAGTACTAAGACGAGCGTCACTAACATAACAGTTAGCTAAAATATACGATAATCAGTTAAACTGTACAGTTAGCCCATGCAACGCAGTTACACCATTTATTCAACAAGCTTGCTAGCTAGCTAGCTAAGTGATGAACTTCAGGTAGTTCGCAAGCTAATGCCGGCTGCAAGGCTTTCTTCAGCTAATCAGCTTGTTGTGTCGTATGATGTAATCTAGATAGCCACGTAATCAAAATTCAATTTAACATTCATTAACTAGACGTTAACTAGTTAGCAAACTGGCAACCAAGTACCTTTACCCGAGAGAGAACTAACTAGCTAGGTGACGTTAGATCGCCAAACTTGTCAAATGACAGATGATGGCCAATTTGTCCACTGAGTAGTTTCTGTTGCGGTGTAGCTAGGTAGCCAACTATCTAGTCAGCTAGCGTCGGCCAAGTCACAAATGCAGACCGTCTCTGCACATTAGCCAAGTACCTAAAGTCATGAAGTTGTTGCCTGGTATCGGTAACCAAGCTAGCGAGTCCCGTTGCCAGTCATATCCCCCGAGAGGCCTGTCCTCTTTGGGTTTCTCCCCACCCCGACTTACCCGGGTCGATGTGATATCCATCATAACCGCTCGAAAGGCGGCTGTCTCTTCAGCTTGTCGTTGAGTGTGCAAGGCTATCTTCTCGCTGAACTTTCTGGGATTCGAGGCACCGGAGCCGGCACCCGATCCGGCTCCGCAACCGCCCGCTCCCGTGCCCGTCGCAGACATCTTTTGCTACTTTGGTGAACCGAGTTGACTTGATGGGAGGAGGGCAAAACGGGAGGGGCTGGGGGGGCATTCTGGACATCTGCCCAGAACGCAATTTGGGACGTGTAGTTTTTACCAGAGAGAGCGTGGCTTCAAGAGTCAAAGGTCATAAAATGATAAACTACAAGTTCCCTGCTTTCCGCAAGGCGGTGTCACTGACGCATTAAAACAACAGGCTATAATACTGGGAAAGGTAGTTTATTTACATTTCGAATGCGCTAATGAACTGCACAAGTATTTTTAATAGGTTTTCCCCACTTCTTCCTTTGTTTTGGTCCCCTTATTGGAATAATAAATGACGTATATATATAGATAAATATACATATATTTACATGTAGAACTAGACTATACTTAAGTATATAGGTTAATTGTATGTCTATCCATTCAAATCATTCAATTAAGCAGATTTATCAGAACATAGAAACATTTAATCTGTTTTTTTATCAGTCTCTTGGCCATTGAAAGCAAACTAGTGTACAGTACCACAGTCTGGTTTACCAGGCCAGACTTTTAGAGTGACCTTGTAATATTTCTGTGCAAAATTTAGATACAGATTTTATTTACTGGGATATCAAAGATTTACATGCAATTTGTGTTTATCCAAAGAGGTGTATTTCTATACACTTCCTTACATTAGACTGCAGGAAGTCAGCAGGAAACACCCAGTTGAGTGTCACAATAGAACAGGTAATACCTGAGGGGTGTGTGAAATCCGAATTGATTCCAGTGAAAAAAAGATTATTCCCCATCAAGATGTTTTCTGAAATACAGTACTCAACACTACTCGCCTTGCCATAAATCACTATACTAACATGCATTAAATATGGCCTACATTTTCTTTAGCCAGCATGTTATCATTGTCAACTAAGTCATGAAACTTAGCACAAGTATGATCATTTTGGTCATCCATTCTTTATGTTCCTATGTAGACAATCGGGACTGCCTGGGCAAGCAGGAATGCACTAGCTTGTCGTTTTAAGCATGTGCAGTCAGCTATCACACATCTACACTCACTGTCCAGCAACTGAATTGCACAGTCATTGCACAAGCATAACCAGTTTCCACTGGTGCAATGACTGCAAAATTCAGTTGATGGGCAGCAAAGTTAAGATAATAGCGGCTAACCGCACCTTCTGCCTTCTGGTTTTGGAGTAGACACGTTAAAAATAAAATAACCTTTTACTTCTAAAGAGTCTCAGCAGTGCAAAGCTGGCAGAGAAGGGAAACCAGCCGAAAAGGCCACAAAATTTGCTGCCAAAAAAGTTGTTGATCAACGCTAGTTCTAGGTTGACGTGTATAGTGTATATATCAGTCATGTAGTGTTGCTAACTCAAAATGATGAGCTATATAGTTAAAAGCTGGAAAGCTGCAAGGGATGCATTTCTCCTTTGTAAAATAATCAAGTGATAAACAGTGAAAGACTTTAATAAAACAAACCTGAAAACACAGCAGTGCTTAGCTAGTTATTGATTTTGATTATCCACATGGAAAAGTTTCATATACAGTAGTAAGAAATCCCTTTATGTACACTGTACTAGTTAGGTAGTGGCATAGACCAGACTCAGTTTAGTAATATTAAGCCTACAAGGCTAAGCCACAATTACCTATCTGGTCACATTAACCTGTACTCTGTACTATTAATGCTTGTTCAGCAATACAGTAGCTGGTCCTTTTATGCCTTTATTTTTAATATGTACATTGCCAAAACCAATGGCATATACACTTAAATGAAAATAGAATTTCTGAAAAAAGGTTTTCACTAAGCAAGTGTAATCAAGCTGAAGACTAACAATTTCTATACAAAAATATTATCATATGTAAATGAGTAAATAGGTCATGTTATCTCAAATACAATTTATCAAATTAGATAATATCAGATCACATAACACACTGGTATACGTAAGTTTTTATTATTTATTTTTTGGACATCTGCTTTACACAAATACAGGCAAAATACAGACGTGGGTGGCCTAGACCTTTATGAAGAGGATACCAGTGACCACTGCAAAACCAGTGAGCAGAAGTGCCACCTTGGGGATGCGATTATGTGGGGCACCCAGCTCGTGAGGCAAGATCTCCATAAATGTGATGTAGATGAAGGTGCCTGCAGCCAGGCCCTCCAGGGTGTAACATGCTAAGTGGTGCTGTGGCGTGGACTCAGTTGCTGTGAGGGCAATACCTAGCCCAATGCCCAGAGGTGACATTATGGAGAATAGCAGAATGCATGCAGTCACCGCCGTCCGCTTCAGCCGGCCCTGGGTAAGCTTGAGCGACACGCTAAAGGCAATGATGCTTTTGTGGAGTAGGAGGGCTAAACAGATCTCAAGCACTTTCTGACTGTCCCGCTGCAGACCCACGGCCAGTCCCTCGAACACAGAATGCAGTGACAGCGAGAAAACCAGGATGAAGGAGCGAATAGCTGAATGGGAGTTGAAGTCCACGTGAAGGTGAACATGCTCCCTGCCTGGGACTCTTGACCGGCCCAACTCTTCAGTGGCCTGGGAAAAGGGAGAGTGCAGGTGGGCACACCCCTGGCTTTCCCTTTCATGGGACTGGACATTAGATTCCACCAACAGGGCCCGCTTCTCCTCAAAGGATCGCCCTGATTGATCTTTGACGGCCAGAACAATCTGTTCCAGAACTAGGACCAGGAAGAAGCCCATAGCCATAATGAATTCAGGAAGTGGGAATTTCAGCTGGAGTAAACAAGGAGAGAGTGTGAAAGTCAATACAATAACTCATATCTGGCATTAAAGAAACAAGATTTGAAAGTTTACTGAAACCGTTAAAAGTTTGCCATGCCTTGCAATTGACAGGAGAAGATCAAAAACATCTGTAATGACATAAATTAACATGTCAAATTCATCCTTACTGTGATCTCAAGGCTTTTGAATGCCTCATTTATCTCCACAAGGTAGTCAGGCACCAGGTCCAAGAGACAGGTAGCCAGGAACACCCCGCCCGCAAAGCAGCTCACCAAACTCAGAACTTTGTGCCTTGTTTCTGTGCCATTCACATGCAACACACAGGAAAGAAATGTACAGTTGAATGAGCAGCCAGGTATAAGCCAAACGAATAAAAAATATACAGGCCTCTCATGCAAACTATACAATTCAGAAAAATCTCAGATACAAATACAAAAGATCTTTGCATATACTTATTATCATTATTGTTACACATACATTGAATAAGTAATTGACCATAGTTTAAACGGCCTTAAAGAGTTTAAAGATCTCACCTGGGCCAGTGCTGCACCTCCTTCTCACAATACATAATGGGGCAAAACCACACAACAGAGTCATGAAGAGTAGTACAACCAGCGAGCCCAGCTTGACCTCTAGTCCATTCATCAGGCCCTGGCTGTAGTCCACCCCCGATTCCCATCTTAGTGAATCCCCCTGGGTCTTTGTCCCAGTCATCTTTCAGACTCCCTTCAGACAGCCACATCCATGAAATCAGTCCAAAGCTAACACAATCACAAAGGGGTCTAGAACAAAACACAAAAAATGTTTTCCAGGAATGTAATCCTGAAATAGGTTCTAAATTAATAATAATTCAGTATTACATAAAAACATGTTTTGCAGTCTGCATTATCTGATGAAACCCTGGCTCCTCCCACACATACAATGAGATGTATCTTAAGAGGCACCAGAGATCCAACCCTGCATTTTTCTGTGTTTATAAAATACAGTATATAGAACAACATATCAAAAATTGCCCTTTTAAACAATAACATACTTATATGTACATACTTGTATGTAATAATAATACCCTATCTCAATGCAAAGTAATACATTATTGTACAAAAATAATTGACAGAATCATTATCATTCATTATCATTCTTAACAGTAGAAAACCTAGAAAATGATTACAATGATACAAAGATATTGTTGGTGCAACGTACATATCAAACATTATGGTGTCTTACAGGATGTACCTACAGGGTTAAAAATGCCCGAAAATGAGAACTTTGATTTGCAAGTTTCTCGAAAAAAGTAGGCTGTGATCCAAATCTCAAAACCTTAGAGGTCAAGGTAATTTGAGTCCAAATCCACTTAAAATGTCCCAATACAGTTTCTTGCATGATCTGAGGTGACATCAATAAGTTCCTGCCCTCCATACTCTAGTACACCAAATTGATACAAACCACAGGGAAGCTTCAACACTGCCCACCAGGCTAATCACATGACTCCAGAAATAAAAACAATCATAACATACAGGTACCCTAAAGAGGGATGCAAAACCCTTTCGAAGCAATCCACAGCTTATTCTATTAAAAACTTCATTTTCTCAAAAAAACATTTTGTTAAAAAAAGAAGCACACTCATTCATGTATAGCCGATACTAAGAGGCACTGACATACGCATACATGCACTTGCATCACACAGCTACACCACAATACAGCGGCACACACAACAACAACCATGTCCCACCAGCCTCTCTCTTACAGCCAAATTAGGTTATAGGACAATATTATCTTAATGCACAGTCAAACATCCTATACCATGATAAACCCATAACCTGCCTGCACTTTCACCTTTGTCATACTAATAATTTATTTTATCATGCCTAAATATTTACAGTATGATACTCAACAAAACCCTAGAATAAATATAGTATTACCGTTTTCCCAATTTGAATTCAACCGTTAACATAACGACAAAATAGCCTAAAATAAAACAACGACAACAACAAGAATAACAATACAATAATAATAATCATCATCATCGCCTTTGTCGTGTCTTATAGAAAGTTGTTTATATGATATTAATTTCGCAGCTCGATTCCACAACTTGTAATTGCTTAATCGAACCACATGCTTTCATGATTCCAAATTTGCGGAAGACCAGCCTTGCAGCCCCCAGCTTCCCGTTAACAGCAGTTTCAGGAAAAGCGTTGGCTTATCTTCTTCAATGAACGAATTATATTTTAATTATATTTTAATCTAACGTTAATCCAACTTCGGGGGGAAACAATCTGTGCTTCCATAAGTACGAAAAAGGATATATCTGTCATTTAGAATGTTGTTAGCAAACAGGCATGGAATCCTAAAATAAGTTATCTATAATAATAAATATATAGTGTTAAAATGCGTTTCTAAATAGTTTTCAAACATCTATTGACTACATTTATTGCTGGGTGTGTGTCACGGATTTCGAGATTTTTTACATTCTTCTGGCAGTTCCGTGACTTTCTTGGATATTTATTTGTTTGTTTATTTAGCCATTTTGGTCATTTGCTCCAGTGATTTCCGTGATTTTTCCAGAGATGGAAAGTCTAGGGATTAGAAAGCAAACGTCCTCCAGCCATGTTTCTTCCACCTATGAATACAGCCAGCTAATTTAACTAATTAGGCTAGTTCTCCTCCTGTCTGAAGAATTGTGCTAATTACTAAATCCAGGTGATTTTAACAAAATAGTGGGTAGGACTTTTAACGTTACTTTCTGAACCTGGATTTTTCTACCGTTTTAGATGGTAACTGTTAACCAATTAGTGTACAGTGCGATTTGTATGCCTAAACATTTAACCATATTACTTCAAAAGGCATTGCATTTTGTCACAAATTTTCTGAAGTTTCAAGCCCTTTTTTACTGAAAAAGTTGCACATGCTATTTAAATCCACAATGCTGCGCGTGAGACCTACTGGTTAATACAATAAATAGCCTAAATGTTTTTTTGTTTTATTTTTTATTTTAAGAAACACTCACACACATTTTGGGCTCTTATTTCAGTTTCCTGTGATTTTTCACAACTCTGCAAAGAATGCTCCGTGACTGTCTTTAGCCAATATTTTCAGTTACAAACACCAATTCTTGACTAGTCAATCGCTAGCTGACATTAATTGTCTCCTGGGTAACATAGCGAGCAAAAGTCGTCGTAATGGCTAGGCCTACTTAACCAACTAACTATTTTGTAAATGAATCCCACCAGATACATTTCAAACAACGGTACAGCTAGCTGTTAGCCACGTTAATGTTATATTCTGGTATTGGCGATATTACCTTGAACATCTTCATTAACAATCGGCGACAGGTCACAGCACTTCAGTTTCGTGAAATCTATCACTTCTGAAGCGATCCACTGAGCTGTAAACTTTACTGTAATTTAATGTCAGCGGCTCGATAGTGCCGAGAAACATGCTGTTCCCTATGCGGGAACTCGCGTCTGTGACTCACTCGCCTCCATCAACAACACTCAGCTGATAGGTGGAAACGGAACAAAATGTATCCAATACAAAATCAGCTATGCACATCCACCATATTGGCTCAAAGCTGTTCTTTTTCAAAGTTTTGAACGGAGGTTTGAGCTGCCAGTTTCCGAGTTTTGCTCAGCAACGAGCAACCTCTTCCAGGCCCCTCCCCTATTATCAGGGGCATTGGACGGGTTTAAACTCAGGGGATTTCCAATAGAACAGTGGCTGATTGGTACACCAAAGTATATCATAATAACATAATCCGTTTCCGATGTTCAAAGAAAGAAAAAAGAGAACCTTTATTTTGTGCGATTTACTTGATTTGAGATTAATGTAGATATTTCTGTTAATGCATGCACCCTGATTTTATGGTAATGTTTAGTGCAATATATGCATAGTAATTGACACATTGATTTTTTGTTTGTTTTAGCCTTTTTAAAAATGTTTATATTTCCCACAGGGTTATAGTAGAACCTAATTAGACAACAACAACAATAATAATAATGTGTGTGCTGATAATCTGGCAAATGGTAAATGTACTGCATTTATATAGCACTTTTATCCAAAGCGCTTTACAATAGATACCTCTCATTCGCCAGAGCAGTTAGGGTTTAGGTGTCTTGCTCAAGGACACTTCGACACGCCCAGGGCGGGGTTTAAACCGGCAACCCTCCGACTGCCAGACAATTGGTCTTACCTCCTGAGCTATGTCGCCCCCTGAATAGAATAAACACTCCCATCAGGGAGTGTCCAGGGAATTTTGACTGTTTGTTCCACTCAGATTATCAATTTCCAGCTCTTCCCAATAGTCCCAAAATTATGAGACACTGGTTGAAATCTGGCGGGGCTCAACAAGGCAAGATGCTGGGGTAAACATAGGTATGGAAGATGAGATATCCAGCTGAGCTTGGAGTAGTACGAGCTTCCTCAGGAAAACAGCACAGGGTGGGCCAAGAGGGCCAAGATCACTAAAACATTCTGATGTTGAAGTTCAGTGCACCACGTGGAGTGAAGTGGAGTACAGTGGGTTGCACAGACTGAGCGCTGCTTTGTAATTCCCCTCCTGCACAGGGACCTCCAGGTTGGCCCCAATGGGCCTCAGTGGTTCCCATGTAATTGATACTGGTGCTACCTGGCAGCGAGGTTTACATCATGTGATCACTGAGGATCAGCCATTCTGCTTCCTCCTGGCTCAGGACCACTGCATCCCTGGAAGCTACTCACTGCTTCCCCAGCTTCTGTGGCAACTCCACGATTAAGGGACCAATGTCACAACACAGGGACAATGTGGCCTACAAGGTAACAGGTACTTAGGTCCCCTTCCTAATGGTGCTCTCTGAAAATGCTGGCATGTATTGACCATTTGAGGTTACAAAATATTGGCAGCCTCTTTGGTTTTTCTATAATATCAGGAATAATTTTATGGGGTGAAATTAGTGTCAAAATAGCTTACTACTATTTATTTATATATTACATGGTCCTACATGTTTAAGTGGAAGCAAACTGGTTATATTATGAAATATATTTAATTATAGTTAATTATAGTATCATCATATTTGGCTGGAATAACTTTTAAACTCTGCCCAAGAAGAAGTTTTTAGTAGCGGTTCTGGGTGAAAATGATAAACTCTAGTCATTCCTACAATGACACACACAACCTCTCTGCTTGAGGTTTGAAGCCATCTTTCTCCAGCTCATCCTTGACAGAACTGTCCAAATGTGAAAGTTTTGAATATTGTGATTTTAAAGTACTATTTCAATACCTGAATATGAAATCAACATTCACTATAGCCTTGACTTGTTTTCTTCCTCCTTTTTTGCACTTGAATTCTTGAATAAGAAAATATGAAATATTCAAATAGTACATTTGAGGATTAAAATTGTGCATTCAAGAACATTACTTGGGGATAAAAATTATAAATGTTAAATTCACATACATATTTTGGCACTGATTTCACTCCATGGAATTATGGCTGGTACATATGTGTTTGATGTTAAAGATAAAGGATGTTCCCATGATCTTATTCCTCACTGTTCGTGGAGAAAACAACTATCTTAACAATCTATAGACATATGGCAATGAGCTAACATGTTGTATTTGCCTGGCTCCATTTACTGGGTTATCCTCATACAGACTGGCAAGGGATGTGTTGCCTCATATGTCTCATGTACGTGTTCCTGGATGTGATTCCTGACTTGTCTCTGGATTGCCCCAACAATGCTCTGACCTCGCATGCCTGCAGGTTATCTAGTTCAGGTCATACCGGCTCCATTTCTCTTGAAACATACCTGACAATGAGAACAATTTCATTGGACCGGCCTGTAAAGTTAAACTACGGGAACAAGTTGCTCAATCATTTATTCAAGAAATGCAAGAGTAGTTCTGAAGTGTGAAGTTGTTAATGCTATAAAAATGTTTATTTTTATTTATTTATTAAAAGACAATTGCGTAGGCTACAGATCGGTTCAGGAGAATATAAAGATCCCGAACACTACAGACAAATAAATAAAAAGAAGAAAATGAATTAAAGAAAGGCCTTAAAAAGAGTATATACATTTATAGTTTTTACAGCTTTTGAATTAGAGGAAAACTCCAAAAAATGTTTTAATTCCTTAATAAAAACAGAAAAAGAGGTCTCTTGTTTGAAAATGTACATTTATGTACATGGTAGGCCTACTTCGCTATAATAATAATAAGACTCATTAAATATGATTTGTTCTGTGATAGACCTATTTAATCACAATCAAAGAAACCAAACAGAACGTAGTTGTAATACAGACTAAAATCTGAATATATGTGGTTAATCATGAATGCAGATAGCTCTTGCCAAAGCTTTCTAGTGTGAGAACAATACCAAAAAATATGAAGTACAGTAAATATTGTATCACAAAAAGAACAATTCATTTTGATATCAGCCTTTTTTAAAAAAAATAAAATGCTTAGCAGCGTAGCAGCGACATCTAGAAAAAAATCATTACGGAGAATTCCACTATTGCCACACCCATAATTCATTTGCTTCCGGGCCGTCTTAACCACTGCTCTTCAGACAGTAAACTAAAGAAAATATTCACACCCCACCTATTACCATTTTACGCATGCTTATTGGTTACATAAAATTGTTCGGACCAGAGCCCTGCTTGTGACCAACCAGGATCAGGAAGTGGGAGGTGTACGCAGATGTTGGCGGAATGATTGACATAGGAATTGCCAGCTGGATTAAAGAGGCTGAAGTGCGTTGTCCTGCAGCCGGTTGAGCGAAGAGAGAGACTTTATGTGTCGGAAAATAATCCGTTTGAATGCATATTTTACGGCATGCATATATACTTATTAGCAATCAAGTCTGAATACAGCATAACCACATAACAAGTAAGTAGAACGCGCTGATATTAAACATAATTAGCAGCTTGAGAAGCTTTCAAACTACAATGCAAGTCTTGTTTATCCGGCTCAACGAAAGCTCCACCCACATATAGGCAAGAAAGAAGTGGAGTAGTGAGGTAGGTATGCTACTGTCGCAATTTAAGGTTTGTATCCTGTTGAGGGGTTAGATAGAAAAATGCTGAGAAGATAATCGAGTTCACAGTCTGTGCGGGCATGTTGTAAGAAAGCTATTACCGGACGGAATGGTAGAAAATCGAGGGACAGCGCAATAGAAAGGAAACGAGGTTATGGATGTTTGTGGCTACGTTATGGTAGGCTACTGCTCACTTTTACAGACCATTTTCTGATACAGATAACAATGACAGCGGCGATTATTAGGTGTATGTGCGTAACAATGTAATATTGTGCCGTTTAATAATTTATCAAATGGCACAGATTCACAGCGATTAGCCTACATTTAGCATGGGAATGACAGCGGATTTGTAGATTAACGGGGTAATGGTCTCCTACCTATGCACGGAATTCTTGAATTACCTTCGTCAAGTTAGTTCAATCTGAAATTCTCAATGTGTTGAAATAATCAATTCTTGTTCTCTCTGTGTTAATGCTATGATTTGTGATTTTATGATAATTTGTGGCATGCACAGTGTAACATTTTTCTTTTAAACTGCCGTTCGAATATTTTATGTTCATACACCCTTAATTTTCTATTGTCACTGAAACCCTTTACTGAGGTTGACAATTATGATAACAAAACGCATTGCCGCATTGACTCACTACGGACTGAAGTTTCCTTGAACACACAACCTTGTAGTCAGATGAGCTGCAGAGTGCATGAAAACATCAGTAGGCTTCATTTCCTTGAGTTGTTGGGGGGTGGGTGGGTGGGGGGGGGATGGGGGGATGGGGCATGGGGCATGTGTGTGGATTCACCTTCAGGGGGGCTCCTGAGAAATGCTGTAATGTGGGCTGAAGTTCCAAAAGGGTGTGGGGTTTAAGAAAGTGTATTGAGAACAATAATACTGTGGAACTGAATCCTTGAAGCACCTTGCCCACCCCCCCCCCCCTTCCCCCACCAGGATACAGACATCCTCTCTGAAGCAGTGTTCAAATAGAACATTAAAGGAACGCCCTACACACACACCCACACACACTGAAACTCAGCGCACCTGTTCCATACTGTATCTATATAAACACAGAAGCGTGGAGTAGCAAGTCTAGCAAGTCTTTGTTTGTAACTAAGGAACAACCAGTCGTATAATTCAGATATAGAATTAATACAAGGACACAAATAACTGTAACAAGAATTTCACCATGGGGATAATGAAGCTGAATTTCAGTGTGAGATGTTAATATGTTAACCTCTTTATATTGTTTTGGCTGACATGAAACCTTGTGTACATAAAAGAGGAGCTAGCTATCCAGCTATCTCTCCACCACTCTATTTTTCTGTTCAGATCTCGGTAGTGTACATCAGCTCTGATACATTCATATGTGTTCATATTCAAGGACAGAAAGGCAGATTAATGGGAGATGAAGAGACTGCCACAACAGGACTCTGAAGGACAAAGCTTCATTAGATCTCCTTACATTCTGCTTTTTTTATTCCAGGAGATGGATGCAGAGAATGGAGAAGTTTTCTTTGGGCAAAGGGATGAGGAAGGGGTAGTAGATGGTGCCTTGGGTGTGGAAGAGCTGTTCTCTTCTAAAACCTTGGAGGAGTGGGCTCTGGAACCGCACTGTGTACGTTTTATAGTATAGTATTATAGTAAAGTCGGCCAGTTAGAATAGGCCATATGTGCTCAGTGTATTTCATTATCAAAATTTTTGGTTTTCAAATTCTATGAAGTCTATCTATTCAATGATTTCAGAAGTTAGTTGCTTCTTTCATTTCAATAAAGCTGATAACTTCTCTCTCTTATAGGGTCTGAATGATAGTGAAACAGAAGACGTCCTCCATGCAATCAACCCAAATGACGTGTTTCCTTCAGGACCCGCTGCGGAGTCCCTGTCTGAGAGTGACAGTGGTATCTCTGAGGACCCCTGTTCTGAACCCCCATCAGGGCCTTCTGAGCCCTTCCAAGGCCCTCCCACCATCTACCAGGTGGTATATGACATCAGCAGTCTGAGCACCATCAAGGCTGAACCAGAGCAACACAATGTGGATGTCATATCTATAGAGCTCGGTGAGTCGTATGATTGCACAGCCGGCTTTCTCGAAACTTCCGTGGTTCTTGGTATGTAACGGAACTCACAGGTGATACATTTGAAAATTGCATTTGCAAAATAAAACAAATTCTCCTGTGAGGAGGTCCAGTTCTGTAATGGCCCAGTGATGCCAGCTCTTGAAATCCTAATTCCTGTCGTGTTTAATGTGTTTAATATTCCTCTGCCATGCTAGTGTGTGGCTTTGAGCAGTGGGAGACTCTGCTTTTCACACGTTGGGTCTTTTCGACAGATCAGTGGAGCTCACAGATGTTGATCTCAGAGTCCTGCATTGTGAACGAGCTTCCCGTGGTTCCCACTGCAAAATCTGAAAGTGTCCTTGCTGCCGCCACCATTGCCAAAGATGACCACAGTCTGGACGACATACCGGTTAAGTACCGCAGGAGGCAGAAAGGGGTAGTGGCCATTTTGAAGACCATAACAAAGGCATATTTTTCCAGTTTTATCCTGTAGCAGGAAACAAAGTGTCAGAAAAGATGGGATTCCCTGTGCCCAGCAATATTAGTAATCACAGGATTCGCCTGCTTTATAATCATACATACAGATCTCCACCCTGTACAGGGAATGCTTGTGCGGCTGTTTTAAGTGCACCTTTTCTCACAGATACAGGCTTATCAGTTGGCACTTGTTTATTCCCAGTCTGCTTGAATGCTCTGTATTTTACCCTAGACTTTGTATTCAGCTGCTCTGGCTCTACGTGATTGAAACAGTACAAGTCATAGGTTCTTCTCTCTCGCACTCAATAGCTTTACCCTGAACTCCGTCTGACTGAGGAGGAACAGAAGCTGCTGAACCAAGAAGGCATATCTTTACCCAACAACCTGCCTCTGACAAAGGTACAAAAGTCCTCTAACCGCTCTCACTCACAGACCAAACGCGGGTTATACTGCAGTGCCAGTTCCCATGTGTGACTGTTTCAGACAATGCATAAAATACAGCATGCCATGTAAACGGTGTAAGTTGCTCTGTTTGTCTGAAACGAAATAATACAGGCATAATGATAATAATTTAATTTCATGTTGGATGCCAAGTTTCTTTATTGAGCTACATGAAAAAGTGCAAGTCGGTTACATTCAATGAATATATTTGTTTTAGCTTTGTAAAGTACATATGTGTAGAGACCCAAAATTAGGAGCCCCAATTCATGTTGCATGTCAGTTGCAAGATGTCCTGCTTCTAAAGTCCAATAAACTGGCATGCACATAGTGTGATTGCATCATTGCAGGATGTGGCTAGATTTAGAGTTTGAATTTAAGTGTCATATCACGAAAGATTTTGACTCGATAGTTGTAGATCCTATCTTTGCAGAAATGAAACTGCGCAGTGGTAGCGAGGGCCAGAACGTGTAGCGTTTGGAGCTGTGACTGACAGGGCAACTTTGCAGGCAGAGGAGAGGATACTGAAGAAAGTGCGACGCAAGATCCGCAACAAGCAGTCGGCCCAGGACAGTCGGCGCAGGAAGAAGGAGTACATCGATGGGCTGGAGAGCAGGTGAAGCAGTTTGCCTGCGCTCTCTCGCGCGCGGCATCGCCTGTGCCTGCGCCTGCGCCAATGCTGCTCGTCACAGCTCATGTCGCTGCTGCTTCACTGTTGACATCATGTCACTTTTCACTGCTGCTGCCGGCATTTGTGTGCATCTGCATCCCAGCCCGCTGGGTGAGCTGACTGCTTTCTTTCTGTTCCCCAGGGTGGCAGCTTGCTCTGTGCAGAATCAGGAGCTGCAGAAGACTGTGGATCAGCTGGAGAAACACAACGTGTAGGTATCACACACCCCCAGCCACTCTGAAAGGTCTTTCGTATGCACTATGGGTGGACTGCAGCAATGAGATTTTGCACGCAGTGGCAGGAGAGCATATTAAAGCGGCGTCTCTGGGTGCAGGTCCCTGCTGGCCCAGCTGCGCAGGCTGCAGTCGCTGATCAAGCATACGGCCACCAAAGCTGCACAGACAAGCACCTGCATCTTGGTGAGAGCAGCAAAGCAAGCCTCTCTTTGTCTCTGTTACACTATTTCTGTCTACCTCCCGATCACTGTGTCTCAGCATCACTGTAGCGTATGTTAACTACACATGCACAAAGGGCTCTTGCGTGTATTATATTAGAAAGAGAGACTAACCTAACTGGATGTGCATGTGTTCTTCTGGGTCAGATCTTCCTCTTCTCCCTGGCTCTCATCATCTTTCCCAGTTACAGCCCGTTCAGTTGGGATGCTGTCTCGGTGGAGGAGGGCTACGCACCAACTGGAGGTCAGAAGTTGTTCTGTGTTTATCCTTTTCTTAACTTGGAAAACAATGTTTGACGAATGTGCTTATCTTGGAAGTCTTGGAGTATGGCCATGTACAGTGGCCTTTGTCATTTTGGTCTGTGTTCTTTGAAATAGTTTTGACTGTTATTACACAGTAACTTGAACCATACTTCAACTGTTACCAATACTGTTAAGCAGGTCTATTTCCTGCATCAAAAATGTGGTTTTGTAGCACATTCATGGGACACAGGTGAACTTACAGTTTTGAGTTTCTTCTCCATAAAAAGCAAGACGAGGGGAAAGTGCAACATGAGAGTGAACAAAGCTTTGAGGGTTCTGTTTCGGAGACTTTAGGATTGGAAGTCCTTTTTGAACTTTGAAATTATTTTATCTTTTTCATTGTATTGCACATAGAAGGAAAAATGAAATGATTACAAATGATTTTTCAATGAAACATCATATTTCATAGCTTTGTCACCACATGGTTTTACTCTATACTCCAAACCTGACCTTGACACCCCTGCCCTAAATGTACAGTAAGCATTCAGTTTGGGTCTACCGGTGTTGCTCTCTTCTGCTTGTATACCTAGACTTTCAGAGGAGTCCTTCCTGCTGTTTAGGAGAGAGGTTGTGGGGGATTCAAATGTCACTCTGGTCTTTGTTCTGCTGCGCTGCGGGCCATAGTTGCTGTATGAATGATGTGTCCTGTTGTCTTTTGGTGCAGTTATCTCCAGAAACATCCTCACTGACCCTGCTTCATCTGTGCAAGTGTCAGAGGATACAGATAGCCCTGCCCTCAGTCAAGATAATACTCCACCCTTTTCTCCTGACCCGGGCAAAGCTGATTCGCTGGAACTGAACTCAGGGCTACAGCAGCAGATAATGGATAGCCCAGAGATGGCTATCAATGAGGGACTGGCCCAGGAGCAGAGTGAACCCAGAAATGTCTCAAACTTGGTTGAAGGAAGGACTGACCCGCTGGCTCTGGGCTTGATATCAGCCGAAGGACAAGGGAGTGCCAATGTTGATCCTACTAAACCAGCCCATGCTGACGAGATGTAGACGGCTGATGTAGGCTGTTGTACAGTGGCAGAAATCAGCATATATTCTGGAACCATTTTGAGTTCTGGAACAATGGTGGCCAAGCTTTGTAGGGAACTTTGAAAGCACATTGGGGTTTTTTTTTTGGTACTGTTCGATGCTTTAGTTAACTAGGCTGATTGCTGCCTTGCCCAATTTACTTTTGCTGTCTATTTTGCAGTGAGCATGACCGAACATGCCAAATGTTTGTTTGATGTAGTTCCTTAATCATAACATTATGTGGCAGGAAGTGCTTTGAAATATGGTTCAAACTAAGCCGACGGTGGCTTTTCTCACCAATGAAATCATTATCTTGTTCTTCACAAGACTATAAGGATTCCTACAGGATTTCATCAAGTCAGAACATAAATAGTTTATACACTTGCAGAGCTTTAATTGACAATATCTGTAGATAATTGAAATTATCTATGTAGTTTGAATACTGGTAGGTGTTTCAGTACATAACCATAATTCAGACAGGTTTATTAACTGTAAGCAAACTATCTTTATCTTTTCAGAGCTTTTCAAAGAAGGCATTTGGTCAAACCGGGTTCATGATTGGCACCATTTCTTATCTCCCTGACAACATTGTATCAAAAACATGGATCTGTGCTACACGTGGCTTCTTTCATGTGTAATCTTGTTCTGAATTTATTATTTATGTTGTTTGTATTTATAAACAAAGGGAAGAATATGAGAAAAGCTTTAATTTAATTTTTTTAAAACTGCTTCCTAGTGAGCACTTTGTAAGTTAGGTACTGCAGAATCAAATTGGGGGGTTTCTCTTTGAAATGGTACTTGTACAGTTTCTAATTAAAGATTTCTAAATAACTTTCCTTTTGGAATCTGTATCATTGATTTTATGTGTTTATTGTCCATAAGGTGTATCCCTTTTCAAGCAAAACAGACAAAACATGAAATGTCACATTCTGTAACATAAAGTATGTAAAGTAACATTCTGGGCAAACATGCTTTACTTATCAGCTATATCATGCTGTAGCTAAAAAAATTACTTGCAAACCATGAACTAGAGGCAGGAAAATAGATGATGTTGCCCTCTTGTTTGTCAGGCATGTGCTCAAGTGCCTGCTTGGGCTATAGTGAGGCTTGGGGATCAGCTGTATGTCCACGTTTCATCCTGATAGAGAGTGCCGGGATGAAGGCCCTGTTCCCCTGCCTGCCTATGAGAAAGTGGAAAGTCCAGTTTGTCAACATATTATTGTCAACATGCTCCAACTGTTCTGTTACTGCAGATAACATTATCTCCACCAGATGGCGCCCATTTCTCACAGACTGAGGATCGTTCACTTAACTGTTTGACAAGTGAGTTCTTATACAGCGCTAGTCAAGATTTTTACATTGACGTGCGCTCCTGAAATCAACGCATTCTACTTGTACGATGCAAATGTAACCAGTACAGGTAGACTTTCTATGAAACATCTTGCAAATATTTACAGTATATCAGATCATGCAAAGATTGAATTGATAATATGAAGTGACCTTGAAGCATGTTCAGTGGGGCCTCATTTTGTGTAATTTCTTGTAGTTGTACGTGGTGAAACTTACTTTTTAAATACAAAATTCTGTTTTTTAAGGAAAGAAAGTAGGATCCCTAAAATGATCTTCCACTCGCATGTTGGCTTGTAGCAAAACTGTCAAACCTTATATAGATGATTCAAAGGTGCAATTAAGCAACATACATTGAACTAAATCAGCAAAATTGCAATAGGCTTTACTGTAGTGTTATATTTACTGTTTATTTTCACCTTGGCTAAATATTGTGTGGTTATGTTCAATCTGTACATTCTGATGAAGTAAGGAGCCATAATTTAAAAGAAATGATTCAATTGTAATTTAATATAATAATATTTTTTGATCAAACGCATGCTCTCCGTTTAAATGTCTCAAAGCCTGAATTATGCTTTTTCTGTTTGTCTTTGTTGCATCCCTGATCGATAGGGTGATATTGATGGGATTAATGAAATCTTTTTGTTCAATTTTCATTCACACACTTTCAAATTAGATTGAAGGATATAAAGAGTGGAGAAGCCACAGATATTGATGTCTTAGCCACTGTCCAAATTTGTTCTTTTGATCACTTCTATACCTGCCGTGATTGTAGCAAGTTGTATATGTCAATGGATAATTTCAGGACAGTGTTTACAACATGAAAGGCAATACAAGAAAATAATACGTTCTGACAGTTTTGTTTAGTACATTACTTTAGCTAGATAGATGTCTACAATAGTTAGATGTTTATAATACTACACCAGGTCATGGGCATTTAATTTTACCGTCTGTTACAATCATGCATTCTAATTACATGGGTCACCCAGTGAACCATGTTAAAAATGAATATGCAAAAAACACCAGTAAAAGCCATTACACTATTTTTGATTGATCTGATGAACTGTAGGCCTGGTCTCTTCCATAGTGGACTGGCATATTGTAGCTGAATTATGACTACCATCTCGCAGCATACATTCAAAGGGGTCAGTGTTAGCAAACTAATATGCCAGGCTATTTAGCAAGCCTAATTTCTTACATAACAATGTTTGATGTAATGTATGTTTTCAACAAAATTAGCACATTAAAATCAAACGTGCACTCGGTTGATTTAATAAGCAATAATTACCAACTCCATACACTGCTTTAGTCATGTCACAATACCTTGCCAACTTTAACTTTGAGCAAGCTGTCCTGGTCCATGTCAACCTCTCCCAAGGTTGCAGCTGGTCCACCAACTGCAGGAATGCCTGGCACAACATTCTGTGCATTGATTGGCTGCAGTGCACCGAAAAAAGTGATGGGGCACTGCTACATTTAATTTAAGAGTACCTTGCCAAATATCAGACTGCCACATTCTTGCTGGCCTTTATGATTAACTGAACAGGAGGAAAATATTACACTCACAAATGTGTGAGCAGTTATCCTGATAATTACGTTGTCATGTTTACTACTGATACTGCCAACCTTGGTCTGATGCATAAGGAGTCTGCTGTTACTGTGTATCGGTCAGAGATAGAGATGTGTGTGCAGGAGTGCGATGCCCACCACCTCAGTACTAATGTAAAGAAAAATGATTTTTGTCCAAAATCTATTGGGGACCACTGTGGCTATTCATAATGTAGGCAGAGCACAAGTACATTCTTACAAATGTTGTGGTGTACTGTACATATTGATAGTAGCCTGTGCAATACCTTTCCATGTGCGCAGGGATTTTGGAGTTTACCATAGCCATGCTCTTTTTCCATCCGGCAGTCAGAGAAAGCATCATATACTATTGCATCACAGTCTGGTTTGGCAATTTGAGGGTCACGCATAAATTGGCCACCTGGTTCAGATGGCTGTGACTGTTAAGGCAGCACACCTTCCCAACAAACTATCTATGAACAGACAATCATCACAGAGGCCAAAAAACCTGTTTCAGTCCCATCTCAGGTACTCCATTCTTCAGTTCCAGCTTCTACCCTCAGGCAGGCGCTATATAGCCTAAAGTAAGCAGAACAGATACAAGAGGTCTGTCTTTCATATGAAAAATCGGCATGGTGTATTATATTTACAATCTCAATCAATGCATTTCAGTTTTATACAAATTTTTACACAGAAGTGCTTCAACAGAGCACCCACCAAAATGGCACACAGCTAGGTGATCCAACATTTACTAGTTGTTGTAAATCAGAAATAAGTGATTTGGGTTATTTAACTGGTGGATGTTCAAACAGTCAAATAGGAGATACGGATTGTGGTGTTTGGATAAGAAAATACTGTGAATGGTGCCGGGGGATCTGTAATGACAAGAAGTCATCAGTTACAGGATTCTCTGAAAGGCAAGGGATTAGCTAAAATGACAAATCAACGTTTGAGATATTAGAGAAAATATTATGGATGGCACAGGGTGCAGTCTGCCTGCTGCTGCTTGCAGAGATAACCGTTTGTTTTCCTGAGAGAGCGAAAGATTTCAGTTTTAGAGAAACAGTGCTAAGGCTGACATTTAAAAAAAAGTTTTCTCCCTTTTGCACAGCCATGAGCGAAGGGGGATTCAGCTAATGAGCGGAATGAGAGGAGAGGCGGACCAGCTCCCCCCCTCGCACTAGCCCTTTGTGCTGTCACTCAGCCCTGCGCTAATTTATTCAACACAGCTGTAAAGAGCGGGAGGCTGGGGCGGGAAGCGGGGCTCAATTAACAAATACATGTTTAATAACTCGCAGGGTTAAGGGCATTTCAATTGGCGCTCTTGTCATTTTCACCATGGAGATAAAGGGGCCAGGAGGAGGGGTAGAGCAGTTCTTGTAAAACATGAGCTGTCAAGAGAGGGAAAGATAGCTATCTCCCAAATCACATAACCCCCAATTTTTTTTCTCTCTCTTTCCCACACACACATTTTTTTCTCAGTTATCCATCCCTTCTTTCATATTTTCCTTCTTTGCCTTTCTACATACTTCCTAGCTCGTCCATTCTCCTCTCCTCCCTTTCTACCACCCTTCTGTTTCCCGTTTTTCTCCATCACTCCAGCCTTCCCATCTCCATCACTCCTCTCTCTCTTGCTCTCCCTGCTTGTTCCCTCCCTCCACCTCCCTCCACCTCTCCCTGGAGATAATTGAGTCAACAGCTTGTGAAAGTGATAGCGTGAAAAGCGTGTGGGGGACTGATTGCGAACCCGGATTAGGACACTGTGATCGTCGCCATGGGTAACCGAAAGGCCATTATGAAGCTAATAGGATAAGGGACTGCGGCTCGCCTGGCAATGGGCAGCCAAGGGCACTTAATATAGCAGTGTGCAGCCCAGCCCGTTTAACTCTAAAGGCCTAATAAACAGCTCCATTACCCTGGTCCTGTTGCCAACACAAACTGTATGGAAAGGCATTTCCTTTCTGATGGCTCCTCTCCCATTTGTACGTGAGTTTTTTCAGTGTTCTACTGAGATATTTATTATAATGAGGCCAGGCAGTATCTCATTTGTCATCAAATAACACAAAAAACAAAAAATGAAGCCTTAAAATGTTTCAAGTTGAGCCTTTAAAACCATAAAAAGAGAGGACATATTAAAATGGCCAAAAAGGTGATTATATCTTTAAGACTCCTGACAGGTATGCATCTATTTCTTACTTTACTTTATTTAGCAGATGATATTATCCAGGGAAACTTTCAATACAAATACTAGTGCAAAGTACAGTAATCTTACCCATGCTAGGTGGGGCTAACCAAAATTAAAACACACACTCTTCATTTCTGCAATACAATTTCTTAACAGTTATCCTGTTGTATCTCAAACTATTACATGCCCATGTGTTAATTGCCTCACATGAATCTTCTAATTTAAATCAGTTGAATCAAATGGGCATAGTAGAAGCTGCAGGATTCTATCTCCGCATCTGCTGCATTGTCCAATGTCTGCCAGTAAAATTTTTGCTTATGTGACATATCTATTGAACTTTTAATACGTGGATATTTACATTGTGCGTGCGTGCGTGCGTGTGTGTGCACAAGTGGCTTGTCTGGCTAATGTGTGTAAATATTTGTTAGGTTCGTTCTTTTACATTAGCTGTTCTGTGGAACTGTCTCATTACATTACATTATATTTATTTGGCGGACGCTTTTATTCAAAGCAACGTGCAATAGGTGCATACCGAAGGTCATTGGAACAACTACAAAACACAGGTCAAATAAGGTACAATACTCATTGTGTAACAGTTATTCATAGCCATGAACACATTAAGTCCATTGTTTATACTGAAAGCTTGTCTCCCTATGGCTTTCAGTATAAACAATCTCTATGCTAATATCAGGAGGCACTTCTTCTCTCAAGCGCAGTGCGTGTGTGTGTGTGTGTGTGTGTGTGCGTGTGTGTGATGTCACAAGTGTCTTCAGTGATTTTCCCACTTCCAGTAGCTTATGTTTTCCCCCTGTAGTCAGCATCTTACACGAATTCCTTAAAACACTTTCCTGAATGTCCTTAAATTTTCATCAGTAACAAATATTGATTATGGATTCCTGTTGTTGTTAATTTCCTATCATATGCAGTAATTAAATTTTTTAAAACTCTGAACCAATTGCATTTTTCAGTTCTTTATCGAGACTTGACATGCTTTAATTGAATCCACATCCTGGTGCAGTGAATAACCCTGTCATCTTACAGCCAGAAGGTCCCAGGCTTGAATCCTGGCCGGGAGCCTTTCTGTATGGAGTGTGTATGCTTTCCTTGAGTTTGTGTGGGTTTCCTCCAGTTTCATCCCACGTCTAAATTGCCCATAATATGTGAGTGCCCATAGTATGAGAGCGAAGGGTGAGTGTGTGTGTCCTGCGATGGATTGGTGACTTCTCCAGGATATATTCCTGCCTGACACCCAATGCCTGGGATAGACTCCAGTCCCCCTGTGACCCTGACCAGGAATAGAGGTATGCAGGTTAGATAAGGAATAAGTGGGTTAAATAATGCATGGATAATCACTGTCTAACTGTAAAAGTATCACAACAAATAGTTTCCCTTGTTGCAATCCCAAGGTGGCAATACCAAGAGCCATAATTGTCTGGTTTTGTACTGATCCAGTTTTATTTCTCTGACATGGTTATGAAAATACTGAAGAGGAACCCTTCTGGTCCAATATATGGCCAGTAAAACAGTCATTCTTTTGCAGTCCTTGTGTTAAACCATTTATAATCATGAAAATATCAAAGCATCCAGCATATAAGCTGTTATCCATAGGGATGTTTTAAATTATTTATGCATGGTTTATTGAAAACCTATAATCAATTTAAAAACCCTCACACATTATTAGATGAAAAAGTTAAAGCTGCAATAAACAGAAGCAATTTCAGTGAATTGCTATAGATCATTATAAATACCTTTCATGTTCATTTGCAATCATCTAAATTATTAAACAAATTAGATAATCAGCTGGAGACTTATTTTGTGCACTTTGTAAAGTGATAATAACACTGTCATAAAGAGATGAACTCCATTATTTCCACAGTTTACTGCCCATTGTTAACTTTTTATATTGGCACATAATCTTTATATGAAAAAAAATTAAAATTAAAAACAATACAATCAAAAATAAATAAAAGAATATAATATAAAAATAAGAATTGTGTTTTTGAAGCAGTGCACTCAATATGCATCACAGTAATCCAGTGCAAAAAAAACTGAACTACTGAACTACATTTCCTTTTTCTTATAATGGAACAATGATTAACTGACTGCTTTCATTTCAGCTTTGAATATTATCCTGGACTGCACACATGATGAAATACCTTTGGTTTGCAGTTGTATGGCAAAAGGTTTGATAACGTTTAATTTGCCCTTGTAAGCCTAATTGGAGGCCATTTAAATGAGCCTTATCTGCAGCTGAGGACTGCTGAAGACAGCAGGCCTGAAACACCATTCCAGTACTTTGGAAATGAACTTCACAGCTCCAGATGGGTTTGTCACTGAGGACAGAACTCAAGCATACTAATGTCATTAGGAATATGTACTTGGAAAAGCAAATGTTTATGACAAACAGCAATCCTGAAAACTTTTTTTTTTTAACATTTATAGATTGGTGACCTTAAAATCTAGTTTTTGTCTAGATTCCTCATTTTGAATTATTGTGTAATAAACATTACTATATTAATTGTTTTAAGTAGTTTACTTCCAAAATGGTAAACCAAAATAGAATTCATTTTGTGTTTATAAGCAGCTTTACCATTATTTGTTAAAATGTAAACACAACATGTAACCATGTATTTATTATGATTTACCAGAACTTATCAGTATATAAAATTATTTACTATAAGTAAACTTCTTAGCCTATCAAAACACATTTAACTATGGAGCCACAATATGTCAGACACACTATACAAAATGTTAAAGTAATGTCTTAAAACAAGCAGCTGAATGTATGGCTATACTGTAGTAGCCGACCCACTCTTGTGTTTGAGCAGCAAACCTGTGGTCCAACTCACCGTGTGAGATTTGCATGTCATACACTTGTCAATAAGTGTTAAACCTGCTATGCTGAAAAACTGGAGCCACTGCCATCGGAGCCTTCACTGGCTTTTGCCCCAGTCCAGGGGAACAGGATGGCTGTAATGGACAGCCTGTTTGTTAAACAAGTGCCGCTGAGCTTCATTGCCAGCTTATACAGTCAGGAGTAGACGGGAGGAGGCAGAGACTCATGAGACTGTGGTTCGCCTGTGTTCCATAGCTACATCATAATTAATGGGACAAATAACGTGTCAGAGTGAGCCTGGGGATGTGATACTGTACTGAACCCTGCTACCAGTCCAATCAATGAGCTAGACGCTTTCTAATACCCAGGCCTACATAATTCAGGGTTGTGACATCGGTGACAGATATCTATTTCAACAAAAATCCTCAATCTCACCTCTTTCAATCACCCACACACCGTGGTCTTAATAGAAAGATTAGAAAGATATCTGAGGCAAAAATGTTCCATTCCTTATCCATCACATGAATGATTTTTGATGACAGGCAGGCTATTACAGAGTATTAATACAAAGTCTTTTAACATAGTTTCACCCTTAGAAACACAATGGCCTAGGTCAAGTACAGTATCTACAATGGAGAAATTATTAATACTGTATCCCTGGACATAAATCGCAATAAAGATCTGAACATTTTAAATGGATAGCATAAGTGTGTTTGTCCAGTAGAACCTCTGAAATATGAACAATTCCAGATTAAAGGTTGCTCTTAACTAAAAGAAAATGCAACTTTGAAAGTTAAGCCAAAATATATCAACTTAATTTGAACAAAAAGTAATGGAAACTATATGCGCACAATTCCTATCAGAAAACAGCACAGGTCTCTCTCTCCCCCTTTTGCTCACACACCATTCACACATGTACACACATTGTACACATGTGGGTTAACATCATTTGAATTCAGTTGCATGCTTGGATGCCTGGAATAACCCCTGAACAGGAAGTTAATAGGTTTGTTAAGAAGATCATAACGGAAGCTAACCTGTAACCTTTCCAAAAACAGAGCGTGAGCAGAGGGGATACACCCACACACACACACACACACACAAGCATATACACATACACACATTCTCAATACTCTATCCCTATCTGCCTCTGGTTCTGCATGTTGATACCCTATACACAATGTACACAATGGATGCACTGTACCAGATTGATCTCAGCCCTAATTAGATCTGTTTTGCATGGCTTTTGTAAAGGAACAGAAAGGCCACCTAATGAAACACACCCGTTGGCATGTGGTTCTTTTTAAGGGGCTCCCCATTGTGTGTCCGGGGGTGCCCCACTGCGTATGTTAATGCTTGTTAATTAGCTGTTGTGTCATGCTGGGCAGCGCACAGTCCTCCAACAATTTGGCTTCCTTTTCAGTCCCTGCTAGATGAGAACTGATGCTGATGGGGGGTGGGGCAACGGGGGGTTGCCAAGGCCTGGATGCTTAAACAGGTGGTGAGGGCAAATTTAATGCCAGGTTTAGAATGCTTGGCTTGCACAAATGGAGTTTTCAACTTAGATCTGCTGCACCCTGCATATAGTAAATGCTGAAGATGGATTTTGAAGAAATCCAGATATAAAACAACACTGGCACTAAGGCCCCTCATGCTGCTGGATGTGTAACTAATGCTGAACTCTTCACTTAAAGGTAGGACCTGTCTGTTCTATTGCTACAGGTATGTGTTATTGAACTTGTAATTGCTTTTTATAAATGCAATACATATCTAAAGGTGCTTCTGTAAGGTAATTATTCATTTGAGCCCCTCAAACAAATTAGTAAAATTAGCAGATACATCTTTATTGATTGAAAATAATTAATTTATCACTGGGGCCTTTGATCTTAAGCTCTTAGATACAGCCAGACATAATCTGTTTAAGACGCAAACATACACTCACCGGCCACTTTATTAGGTACACCTTACTAGTATCGGGTTGGTCTTCTGCTGCTGTAGCCCATCTGCTTCAAGGTTCAACGTGTTGTGGATTCAGAGATGCTCTTCTGCATACCTCAGTTGTGACGAGTGTTTATTTGAGTTACTGTTGCCTTTCTATCAGCTCGACCCAGTCTAGCCATTCTACTCTGACCTCTGCCATCAACAGGGCATTTTCAGCCAGATAACTGCGCTCACTAGATATTTTCTCTTTTTCAGACCATTCTCTGTAAACCCTAGAGATGAAAACCCTGGCACCAACAAGCATGCCACGTTCAAAGTCACTTAAATCACCTTTCTTCCCCATTCTGATGTTTGGTTTGAACTTCAGCAGATTGTCTTGACCATGTCTACATGCCGAAATGCATTGAGTTGCTGCCACATGCTTATTAGATATTTGTGTTAACGTGCAGTGGAACAGGTGTACCTAATATTGTGGCTGGTGAGTGTACATGTTTAATGAAACAGAGAAAACACAGTAATCCCTCCAAGAATATATTATTTTGAAAATAATTCATATTGAATGAAGGGAAATAGTTGCATACTTTGCAAACTGTTCAGACAAAGCAGCTTAATTAAAAGCTTAGTTGAAATGAATCCCAGGATTCCCGGATCCCCAGGGCCAATTGTGAATTTGTACAGTTTAGCTAGGGTTAGCAGTTTGCATCTGCCTGTATGTTCTTGTATGTTCTTCACTTCACCAACAAGAGGACAATAGTGCTTTTCGGCAAGCTACATGTCAAACAATTGTCTTGATTGCACTGTATCAGACTCTGTTCATAAGTAATTATGATTATAATAGCTTGGTATCAAAACAAATTGTGAGCTTGCTTATTTATTTTTGTGACACATGGCTTATTGCTCAGTTGAACAGGGTTGTCATATGTTAATTGCAGTAAGGTGGAATGTTACATTACATTACAGGCATTTAGCAGAAGCTCTTATCCAGATTGACTTACACAACTTTTAAATAGCATTTTTTACATTGTATCTATTTATACAGCTGGATATATTACTGAAACAACGCAGGTTAAGTACCTTGCTCAACGGCACAACAGACCTTTCAGTTAAAAGCCCAATACCTTACCCACTGTGCTACACTGCCGCCCAGTGTTTTAGCATAGAAAATTTTCAAATGAGTTCTGATGGATATTCCTTTAAGAACATAAAAAAAATCTAAAACATAATTTCCTGTCACATTTCTTGATTTGTCTGGGAGTGGGTTTTGACCTGCCCTCCACAAAAAAAGACATATAGTGATCTCCACAATTTTAGATTTGTAATCAAACAATTCACATGTGATTAAAGCACACTTTTTTAGCTTTTATTTTATTGGTTTCACCACGTAAAGATTATAGCCCTTTTTATACATAGCGCCCAATTTCAGTACATTGTAATGTTTGGGACACATTAATGTCATATAATTGAAAGTAGCCATGTGTAGTACTTTTTCACTTATCCTTTGCATCCTTTGACTGCTTGACCCAACAGGCTTCAGCTCCTGCTTGTTTTGGGGCTAGTTGCCTTAAGTTTTTTGTTCAGCGTATGAAATGCATGCTCAATTGAATTCAGATCCGGTGAATGACTTCACCAGTCAAGAATTTTCCAGTTTTTCACTTTGCATTTGCTTGAACCTGAGAAGATAAGATGTTTCTGTACACTTCAGATTTAATTAGTAGTATACAGAGCCATCTAGACACTCTGGGAAAACCTGGCTAAGTTTGGTTGCAAAAATGAAAGTTTTCTAGCAAGGACATAGCTAGGCTATGTCTGGATAAAACCTGAGCTAAATTGGAGCTAAATTTAACTCACCTCATCCATTTACGTCATAACGTGTGTCAAACTAAATTTCCACCTTTCTAGATGTCGATATTCCATCTAGATGTGGGCTTGTGCTCACTGGGTGACAACATTTCATGGAGTTGTTGGGAATAGTTTACCAGTTAGTCTTCAGACAAAGCAGCACAACAGACTTGTATGGTTTGTTGTATTACTTTTCCCCCTTATCTTTCACTTTCAAACTTATTTGGAATGCAATTTGGGAAACATACTCGTTGACTGTCCAACTGCTGCAACGTCAGCCTAAGGTACAGTGTGTGTATGTGCAATGCTTTTGCTCAGTCTGCAGCACAAGGAGTATGCACTATGGGCTTAGGAATTGGCCTGCCAACTGAAACTCCACATCTCAAGACAAGAGTATGGCCAATTGGCTGTGACTCCAGCAGACCCCTAGCCACAGTTATCACAGTGTCCTTTCCTATTTAAGCCTATTGAAAAGAGCTTGGCAGACCATAACAGACAAGTTATCACAAATTTATATTTTGTTCATATTAAAATATTTATAAAACTCAACTGGTAAAACTAACAGATACAAAGTTGTGTCAGGTACCACCAGGATGTCTTAATAGTGAGGATGGAAAAGGTTCTTCTTCTTCTTCTTCTTCTTCTTCTTCTTCTTCTTATTGTTATTATTATTATTATTATTATTATTATTATTATTATTGTTGTTGTTGTTGTTGTTGTCGCGGGAAAATGCGGTTAATTACATATCCTGCACGTGGTAAAGCTATGTTGATGTTTCAAATCCTGTCCACCAAATCAGATACTGGTGCAGGCAAGCGGTCTGGGTTCTATTCAAATGAATGAATTTACATCCCTGTAGCTTCGCGCAGTGGAGAAGCACACGGTCCCGCCCTTTTAGTGTCCATCTGGCCTTTCATTGGCTCACGGTACCCAAACCTGCCTCTGTGGCGAAAGCTGTTGTATCAATGTCCATTCATTGACCGGGGTGTCAGCGGAGACAACAATAACGCCGCATAACTAATCCCTGCTGTCCTCTGTGAGGGTCCTAAGCTATAGAATAACGAAAAAACCAGCACTGTTCTCAAAGTAGCTTTGGACGAGGCCAGTTCACTGTCCCGGCGTACGCTGGACAAGAAAACTTGGACAAAAGCTGATATGTCTCTTTGAGTTTGTACCGTTAAATTCTTCAGATAAGAAAGTTTACTGAACATTTCGCCTCTGGAAATATCAGATAAATATTTTTTTCTATTTTTTTTTTTTTTTTACAAATCTTTCTGTACTTTCTCTGGGCAAATGAAAATACATCCGGTGTTTCTTCAGGTCCTTGTTCACCCCGCGAATTGATAACGGATTTATTTGAAAATGGCACGGATTTTATTTGCCTTTTTGGTGATGCTTACCTGTTCAAGTAAGTGTGCTTTTTAAAATACCATCTTGATTTGCGGGCTACGATGGTCTCTAGAACCAGAAACTTTTTAGTTTTGGAGATGGCTGATTAGTGATGCTTCGCTGTCTGAAAATCCTAATTTAAAAGCTAAGAAAATGTTGGTAAGCATATGTAAAGGGAAACACCCTATACAGATCTTTGGATACGATTCTGTTAAATTTACCGACGCAGTGTGTTGAAATGCTTTACTTTTATTTTACTCATCTTTGAGATGTAGGCTAAAATGTCACGTTGACTGTGTCAGGTTGTGCTTTGCAGTGATTATACGAGACAGTTGCTATTTGAAGATCATCACAGCAAGCTCTTGATTTGTGCCTTGAATGTTAGCTATTATAACTCTATTGAAAAGCCCTATGGCTCTATGAACTAACCCAAACCGATGGCTATATTTGTTCACTGCAGAGGTCACGAATAACCGACATTAAGGTTTGAATATCAGTATTACAGGTAGTAGCCTAGTGATTGACCGCGTGTTACGTGATAGTACAGTGAACCCTGTTTCTTATCACGGCGAACAAGACATTTTCACGGTGTATGGGTATGGCAATGGGCTATTAAAAAGATTTAACATCGACATCACAACTTCTAGACTAGAGTACGGCGAGGCTAAGAGTCAAGTGGTGGCGTAGTTAAATGTTTACCACTGCAGCCGACGTAAAACAAGAATAAGAGGAAGGCTCAGTTTATGCTGGGAAGTACGTAATGGGTTAAATGTAAACTTTAAAGATTGATTGAGTCCAACTTGATCTTAGGCTACATCATAAACTGAAGTATGTTTAGGGTATGTGTTGAAAGATGTTGCATGCAATATAACCTTTCTGAAAAATGATAATGAAAGAAGTGTGTGTACTTTTGAAGTCTATTCTGTGTGTGAAGTATGAGTTATAATGCTTTATAAGAGAATCTCATTGTGATCATGAGCATCCAAGATGCGTTGCTTTTGCTTGGAATACAAATGGAGGTACGCGTGCACATATCTATCGCATTGTCACCGGGTAATTAGTAGGCTGTATCTGGTGAAAATATTTGGAAATGTTGAGGAATATGTGGAAATGTGGGGGCTCAAATAATTGCACCGTATGCGTGGCTTTCACAATGTTGAAGTTCACCAATCCTCCATACTGTCCGGCAAAGTACAAGTTCAAGTTCATGTGTAATTGCGCACGAATTTTTTTGTACTACGTTTATTGCTCCGATTATTCCTTCTGTTTTATTGAAGACAACCCTTTAAGACTGACGCTGTGCACATTTTTAAATTGTTTCTGTTTTCAGTTTAAATGGAAAACTGTGCCGTTTGTCAGGTGTAAATCGCTGGATTGGAGTTTGCGCTTTCCTTTACATTGGAGTTACGCAATTTGGCAGTATGTTTTACGCAATTAAGTTGTGCACACTTGGTAGGCTACGTTTTGTCAGACGTTTAGGGACAATCAGGTCTCAAGAAACTGTTCATATGATAGACTAGTTTTTGAATATTAGTTATGTCTTGGATTTTCGAGATACCAGAAAATGCGTAAGTAGTTGAAGAATTCTTTCTCAAATTTGTTTGACCGATACGTTCCAACTTACCTGGAGACTGGAAAATACTTCTACTGCTCCGAACCACTTCTGTAACTTCCACGTTTTTCCAACAATGGGAGCTGTAATAAGTGGAAGCTGTTCTTGTATAAAACCCAATTACCGCTGATAATACTGCATATGCTTTGTGTACAACCCATGGGAAACCAGGAAGTTTATTTGACCCAATTAACGAGGCAATTAAACCTGTATGAAGATAAACATGGCATCACGGGGGTCATTATTTATTTACAACATTGTTTTGGTTACAAGAGACTTGCAGGAACACTAGCAATCAGGAGCAGTCGCCAATTTCTTCTCATATGAATTATATGGCTTTTATTTAGTTTGGTTAGACAGGGCGTGCATATTTCTTTGACCTTTTATGGTTTGTAATGGGCATTGAAAAAGCAGTCAGTTCCCGTTTTTTAAACAGCGAATTATATAACCTTTTAATGAAATTTTCGTCTGTATTGCACTTTTTAAAGCTCAAACTGCGGAATTAAGTTAAATATTTAAATTATTAAATATTTTAATCATTATTACTTAAGCTTAATGAACCTACACTCAACGACATTGGCAACTATAGTTTGAATATCAATATTTAATTTTATCATGAATGCAGGGGCAAATAGAGATTATTTCCTGAGGTATAAACCTAGCCCTCAAGTAATCATAGTGGGCAAACAATATTTCTGTAGAGAAATATCCAGTTATATTTGTGAATTTTCAAAACAATCTTTTAATGGCATTGGCAAATTTTTACTTGCCCACCTGACCAGGCATATGTGTTCCAGGGAATCAATTGTCTGTGTAAGTCAAGGCCAGTAAAGCTCAGTTATCAAATATCATAACATCATATGTCTAACTCATTCCCCATCCCCATATTATCCAATTAGAGGCTTATCTGTGACCAGTGGCCAAGTCATGTTTCAAGTATGCACCGGCTTTTCTCTTTCCAAAAGTGTTTCTTTTAAAAATTAGATTCACTTGAAGATTGAGTCAGGGAGTAATGTTGTTGGGCATTGATATTGCGTTTATAAAATAACTTTTTAACAGTGCACCCCCAGAAATATCAGTGCACAATGATCCAACTCCTGGTTTTTTCAGCTCTTGTTAAGATTCTAATCAGCTCTGTTGTGGGCGAGTTGATGCTCATAGTAAATAATGAGACCCAAACTGATCAAGCTGTGGCACATAATTGCAGGGTTGTTAGGACAGCATGCAAGGCATGCACAAGTTCCATTCACACATTAATGATCAGACTGCAAGTTTAAAGGACTACATTAGTGTAATTCTGTCTTGGGCAGGACTTTAATCAAAATGTGTCTTATCATCCCCCTCTCCTTATGCCCAGTTATGAATGAGGAAGGGGCACACAGTAAAATGTTCAGTGTTAATTTCACTTTTACAAGGTACACATGGTCCCAATTATTCTCATAAGTACTCGAGAGTTGAATTAACTTTTACTGTGGATTGACTTTAAGTCCTCCCCTAATCATTTAGGACATCCTGACTGATATTTTGTCCATCTTAGTTTTTCAAATGATTATTTTGTCAGTCACATTATGATTAGACCGGTATAAATAAAAAATTGTGATTTCCAACCAAAGGCAATATACGAGCTCATTTAGCACATTTACTTTGGTTCCTGGTGACACCTCCACCCAGTGACTCTCAAAAGCCGTTGTGCTGTCCTGTAGCTGCCGTGAGCCCCAGAACAGACCTTTTGGAATTCCCATTGTAGTTTCAGAACCAAGAGGGAGAGAACCAGTGTACCCACTGTGATGGGGACCAGAGAAACTAGGGTTTGGGGGCCTGACCAAGACAGAGGTGGGGGGGCCGAGACTGGGGAGATTAACCCTTATAACCCCCTTGTGGTCAACAGACCAGCCGGGAAAAGCCGTGTAGACGATGACAATAGCCCACCCCAGCCACCACACGGACCAGCCCTCACGCCTTCATTTCCATGAGACTGGCCTGGCCTTCTGCGGAGCGCCCCTGATTGAGATCTTATTAAATGGGGGGACACTAATCCCTCCACAGCTGCCTGGGACCATGCTCCTGACTACCAAACCCCCTGCTCACACCTCCACACACCCTGTCCTGGCACAGATAGGACCCTTTTAATCCAGCAAGACACCCCTCTGATTTAGGGGGCTAATCCGAAGGATCTGCAATTAAGTCAAATTGAATCCTGCCAGGACGGGAGCCAGAGTTTCAATGTCGGCACAGGGGGAACCCAGCGACACTACATTTATGAGCTGATGTGACTGTGTGCTGCCATGGCAGGGATCCGTGTAGCGACACAATCAGGGCTAAACTTTGTCCTGAAGTGTGGGAATGGCTGTGAGGGCATATGCATGAGGGGTGCAGAGTGTCTTTCCCACAGAAAAACCCATTTATTTTCACTGCTCTAATATCGTAGAAGTAACAATGGTAGCTTCATGGGTAATCTTCCCAAAATTCTGTGTGTGGTAGGTTTTCACAGACAGTGAAGTACACGTTTTGTGTTTTAAAATGTTAAATATCTATGCTAATAACTATCCACATGGTGAATTTGCTGACAAATGTGACCATTTTGTCTGATTACCACCTTGGAGCACATAGAAAACTCCACTTTACTGCAGTCCACTTTATTTGGCATGTCTTTCTCTGAGCCAGTGATCACTGATTTGATTAGTGATCATAAGTTGTTGAACTGGAACTTGTAGTTTAGAAAATATAACCATGAAGTGGGGTGAAGATGGGTGTTGTCTTCATTTCAACATTATAAAGTATTTAAACATGAACACAGGAGATTTTCCAACAGGAGCAATTAAGGGTTTTCATTCACCAGTTGAACAGTGGACGAATTGGCCCTAAAGGTACTGTTAGACCATAACCAGGCAAGCTGAGACGCTGGTATTCACAATATTTTTATGTTCTTGTTTACCAATGATACAGGTGAACATCTGTGGATTAATGTTTCAGGTTTCGATATAAAGGTAGACAACATATCTGTGTCTTTTTTTCTGTCTCTGACCCTAAACACATTTTTATTTTTGTCATCTTCTGTGGTAGTTGTGGATGTTATGTCAGATATGGAGACATAATTTACAGTCACAACCCCTTAGGCTGATAACATCACCAAACATCTATTTTTCAGAAGCTGTCATTAGTATCGATGTAACACAATTACAAGCCATTTTTTGAAGTGAATCATTATGATTCTAAATCACCTTTTCATTTGTGTCTTGTGTGGGTAGAGTAGATAGACACACAACAGGCTAGACCCATGTGTGCTATATCAGTTGTCCTTCAGGTTCCTTTATGTACTGTATTGGTCTTGGTGTGTGTGTTTATTGATGGATGTGTTTATTGACAGATTTCCAAAGAAGCCTACATGATTGAATGCTAATCCACACAATCCCATTTTAAAGAACACATGTCCATTTCACTGCAATACATCAGATATTTTAATTAAAACAGTACCTATGTCCCCTGAGTGATCAGAAAAAAAAACTTGAGTAACCTTTATACCAGTGTTGTTTTTAATTAAAGTCAAACCCCTTTCCATGTTCTTTGAATTGAAATCCATCAGTCTTCACACACTTGACAAATAACAAAAACATAGTGCAAATCAAATGGATATTTCTTGCATTGACACTCAAACCAATCATGTAGGTCCTCTGAGTTTAAATGATAAAATGGTTCATGATGCAGTTTGATCAACCGATATTGGCCTTTAAAAAAGGTTGAATGAGGTCTGAATGTGGTATTCAAAAGCTATGGAATGTTTAAAATTACCCAGTTAAAGTATAGGCGACAGAAATGGGAAGAACAGTATGCACTGGCTATGTCGACCTTCTTAGTCCTTGGTTCATTGGGACTTTGACCCATGGTGCCTCAGTTTCTTAATTAAACCTTAATGGCATAATAACTGTCCCTTAGGGTGCTCATCACTTCAATAATTAAGGACTAGGGGGCGAGAGATGTGGTTTTCTCTCACTCATATTAGACATCCTTGGGTATTGATTGCTAAGTAACAGGCTTGGCAGGCCGGTAAATTTTCTGAGTATTGAACACTAAAGGCCATCCAATCTGCAAATGCAGGTCGCTCATGCTGTCTGTATTATCTTGGATAATACACCTGCATTCTACGTTTCAACTTAATTTGTCTTATAAATGAGTTTTGTGAGACCATCAACGGCATGAGAGATAAATAATGACTGATAGAAAAAGCAAACCCATAATCATACACTTTCTGATGCTTGGTTGTTAGGGCAGAAATCCTGGTTAACAGGATGGCTAGCCGGTTTCGGAAATATTACCACAGAACAGGACAATTGGCATTTCAAGCATATTAATAATAAAAGTTAATACAGCTCTGTTTGTTTGTTGGTAATATCATGTGAAGCAACAGCAGCACTTGCACTGTACTAAACAGAGAAATTAGCCAGCCCTTTCACGTGGGGATGGGGGAGGTAAATGTATGGCTTGGAACCATTTGTTTAGCTCCCAATCGGAAACGGTTGCATGTTTACATGACTCCTAATTTGGCAGACGCCAGTTAATGACGATCAATCTTTAAACAAAGGCGGTTGGGCGATATTAGCATGTTTGCGTTGCTTGCCTCAAAGGAGCTCATGGCTGCCCAAAAGTGAGCGAGTTTAACTCCCATTAGTGGGACAAAGGAGCAGCTTTGGGCTTTGCGCTTCATGCTGCCCCCGGATTCGAATCCTTCTCCTGGGTTCTCAGTGTCTTCCCTGCATGGTCTGTATTCAGCCATTGTTTCCTCCAATTCTCCAGCTTTATTGGAGATAATAGGGTGGCGGGAGGGGAGGGGTTCTTTGGCCGCGTATACATTTGTAATCCTGCACAAAGGCCTTGTGTTTCCAAGCATGGAGAAAAGTTTTTCAACGTAGGCTTTCTCATTTTTTGTTCTATTATTTATTTATTTGTTTATTTGTAGGAGGTTGGGGGGGTTATATTGTGAATAAATACATGCAGCCAGTTCTGGGACCAGGATGCTGAGATACTTGCATCCCACACTTTTGAGTTGGAGCACTCATATAGGTGCTAAGGCAGTTAAATACCATATGCAACATACTAAAGCCAAAAAGGACAGTGTTCTTTTTGCATGCATTGATTTGCAGTCTGCACCCTGAAAGTTTTATGGACCTGTAAACCTGACCATCCCATTTGTCTAACGCATTTACCCAAAGAGAAGTTAATAGCACAGGGCTATTATATTTTGAGACCAAGCTTTGAGTATAAGAACATCCCAACAGTGTTTCACTGCTCATATAGGGATTGTCTTGGTCTCTGTATATTGAGCATGAAGATCGAGAACTCTTTCGCCTTTCTCTCCATGCATCACTACTCAAGGGTGAGCGGAATAGGACGGGACATTTCAATTTAGGATTCTGGTCCTGACTTGCATCCAGGGTTTACTGGTTCCCCCCAACATCCATGGAAGACAGAGTGAGAGAGAGAAGGGAATGCAATCAATGAAGGGATTTGCTTGTGTTTGCCTTATCCTGGTCTCCCCAAAACCCTTTTGCTTTCTTGGGGGGCTTAGCACTACAACGGTCACAATGGACTGTGAAGTTCACGGGCAGCCGTGGGGACAATAGACAAAGGGGGGCGGTGACGGGGGGCTTTGGTGGCCAAACGCAAGCTGTCCGCCACCCCAGCTCCGCCGCCAACTCTCTCATGACCCCCAAGGGGCTGGGGTCACAGTCTGGGGGTAGGGTGGGAAGGATGGCCTTTTTGGGGATTGGGGGGGTGGTGGGTCCCACTGTTCTGGACAGCCTTCCAAACCCGTCTTTTCATTATGCATCCCCAGATGGGGTGCAAATTCATCCCTAAACTTGAACACTCAGTCACACCCAAGGGCACAGAGGTCCCACAATACTTTACTAGAAAGTCTGGGAGAGATGGCCCGCCATTCGTGATGCAAAAATACATCTGGGAAAGCCAACTGAAAAGGCCTGATTTAATGAAGAACCCATCTAACCCTTTGCCTTTTCCTGTGCTCTAGGCTGGCTATACCAGTGGTATTGATTTTGTTATAGTTATCCTTGAGCAAAGGTTCCTAAAAACCCAATGAACTAGTGCTCTATCGCTTTTCCATAATCAAGGTGGGAAAAGTAATAGGTTTCAAATGGTGACTTTCATCATTTTGAAAGCACCTGCTATGGCCGTGGTTCATACCAATCCTTTATAAAGGATCATTGCTGAGTTCATTGCTTTGTTTCTATATATCTAAGAATAGAAATTTTATAGTCTGGTGAAGGCCATCGTGTGGGGAAAAAACCCCTGTAATTCATTGCTCCCTGTACACTCTGCTTGTATTATAAGTGCTGAGATCTCCAGGTATCCAAAGCCAACACTTCCTCAACAAGAGGCTGCTGCTGGGGCCTCACAGTGTCAGGCGTTGGGTGCGCTGAAGTCTGCGGTGTCTGCCGTGTGGTGCAGGCGTCCTCTGGGACCGCTGAATCACAAAGGCTGTCGTTAGCACCTCGGGAGTCTGCAGCCTGGGCCTCTGCTGAGTCAAAGCCCCTCCATCTGCTGGATATCACCCCAGAGAACAGAAACATGGGAAGCCGCTCTGGCTTAGAACACAGCAGAGCAGAGATTTTTTTCTGCCCCCAGAATAGCAGTGTGCTCCAGGTGCAGACTGTAGGGTGGGATGTGTAGTACTAAATGCTGACTCCTCAGCGGCAGATACATTAAAATCCCAGGTCAGAATAAAAGCGGCGATTTTGTTAACTATAAATGTTCTACACTGGAATATAAAATCCATTCATTTAATCCATTAAAAAATAAAATCCATTAATTCAAAATGCGAAAACAAAGCAAACGCACAATATAACATTTGTCCTGTTCTAGGCTTGTCTAGTAGACAATCACCATTTCCAACTGGATAGGGTCACTTTGGTGAAAAAACAACAAAATAATACTTGAGGTGAATGGTAATTCATTAACACATTGTAAATTTGTGAATATGAGCTTCTGGTGCTTGACGCAAGGTAAATCTTTGAATATGGTCCTAGAATTGGCACCTAGTCCCACTATATGCTATATGAAAATCTCAATTCAAGTAAAAACTATTGCATTTTTTATAAAGGTTGTACTTTAGTGCTGAGGTCTTGAACAGTTTTAAGGTATTAAACATACTTTCATTCTTGACATGCTGCTTTGCAAAAAATGAACATGTAGTAGTGCTACCATGAAGGCTTTTGTATGAGAACCTTGCTGGATTTAGAATAAAGCCATGACACTGGATTAAGAGTGGTGTGGCAGAAAAGGGAAGTTAATTTGGCACACTGAGTAAGTTCTGGCAATCAGTGCTACACAGCATGCATTGGAGAAGAGCCAAATGTGGGAGATTAAGGCCTCTGATGGGCTGGTGTTTGTAAATGGGAGAAAATGGTGGACAGTCGATGATGGAGACACTGAGATTCAGAGGTAGGGCTGATGTGGTCATATGAGTTTAGTATGTTGTGGTTGAGCAGGTTGCTGGTCGTAGACAATGTTATGAAGTTTAGCCTAGACGGGGGGTGGGGTCAGGGCGTTCACATGCCGCAGACTTTGAGGCAGATGCGGTGGCTGAAAGCGTCTCAATTTCACATCCCATCACCCAAGTTCAAGTGCGAATTTTGATTTAGCCAGTGTTGTTTTTTTCCCCTTATAACAGCTGGGAGAGGGGGTATTGGACATTACTGAGGTCATGGCGGGGAGACCATGTCTGGAGATCCTGAAATGGGGAGAAGAATGGGGAGACGGGCGTGTCGGCGGGGTGGACTATGAGATGGGACGAGCGCATGATTTGAGTGATCGGGTGGCATGGGAAAGTCACCTCCAAGTTCGAGTGAAAAGGGGAGACTGAGATGGGGGGCGGGGTGGGTGAGGGGGGGGGGTTGGTAAAAGGGGGGCAGATGGTTCCCTGAGAGTGGATGGTGGCTGGGGGAGACACTTTGGGGTTGTTGGGGGATGGGGTGCCATCACTAGACTACTCCTCCACTCCAACTCAATAGAAGTCATCCCAACATAACCCCCCAACCCACCCCCCTTTCTCCTCTTCCAAAAACTCTTGTATTGTGTGGCCCTCTTTGGATCAATGACTCCATGGCATTCTGCCCCATTGTGAAAGGGTGGGGAGTCGGGGAAGGGGGGGTGCCGTAGATCTTGCACAGAAGAGAGGAACACTAACAGAGCTATCAATCAGCCCAGGGAATGTCAAGTGCAAGTTCACCCTGAAAAATCTACTCAAACAGCCCCCTGTCCCCAACGCCATCCATCCATTTTTGGGGGGCCCCCTCCTGCGCTGTTGTCTCCTGCTTTTTTCGCTTCTTCACAAAGTTCTTCCCTCCCAAGAATGAAGCTGTCACCAGCAGACACAGCGCCGGGGCCGTTCCGTAGGAGGGGACGGCCTCACCGCTGTGTCTGCCGTGTCCCACTTTTCTGCTGGGCCTCCATGTGGTTCCCATCGCCTTTCATCCGGCCTCGCTCGCATTGGCGCGGTACCGCGGGCCGGCGCTGGGAGGGAGAGAGCGATCGCCGCTTTTTCACAGGGTGCTCTTCTCCCGTTAATCCCTAATTAACATGACTGATCTTCGGCTGTAATTAAGGCACTATTAAGCAAATGAGGGGCTGGTTGCCGCAAAGTCAAGGCATGGCAGAGATATAAACCAAGAGCTATTTGCAAGGAAGAAGGCCTCCTTGTAGGTTATTAATTTTCTTTCATTCCTTTGCCTTGAACACTAGTTTGCATGCATAATCTCAGAGGGCTCATTAGGGGTCTCCTGTGTTGAGAAATATGCCAATTTTATTGATTTGGAAAGAGATACTCATTTAATGATGGTATGAAATTTACTGCGTGATATAAAACACTCAGCTACAGATTTTCTCAGAATCTAGGAATATAAATAAAGGCTTGGAACACATTTCACAAAGTGTTAGTCTAAAAATAGCTTTTTTTTTTAAAAAGAATCACAACTGCACTTTCTGCACTAGGTCTACACAACATATTTAACTTGAGTTAGGTGTCAGGTGATGGGCTTAAATGACAAAGTTGAGGTAATTTTGTTCTGGAAAAATCTATCAAAAGGAAAACTGCCTCTGTGTTTCATTCCACAATGAATGTCTCTATGTAATTGATGGTGCTCGTTAACCTATTTATTACCTATGGTAGATTTTTTACAGTAATGACAGGACAATGGCGATGCCCTTTAAAGATGTTGTATGATGTTCCCTTTTAGCTTGCTAATGGGAAATAATTAAAGTACACATGCATGCACTCACACACACTCACACATGCAAAAGCCTGGATCGATGATATCAGTGTCTGCTTGGGGAGAATCCTATCAGTTATCTTTACAAGTCCCTTACTCTCACCCCATCCCAATTATTAGTGGCCATCATAAAATAAGTCCTCAGCACTTTTATTAGTCTATAAACCTGAATAACCTTCCTGCCCCTTTGCCTCACCTTGTGTTTTAGATCATGAAGACCACTGTAAAAGACCGAATTCAGATCTTTCATTGTCTGCTGTCTGGATTGTTGAGCGTCAAGGAATGGTGTACATTCTGCGCAAGTGTAAAGTGGGCTTCCTGCCTGTGTAATTGGACATAAACCGATCCTCTGCAATCACCAGGCTGTGCACTCCTGTAGTTGCCAAAAGCATGTGAACTGACAATTCAATTTTGCCTCATTGGAAAAGTAGGAATGGATAGATAGTGTCAGTCATGTTCAGGTTAGGCTGTTTTATTGACAACTTCAAATGACAGATTATTCTAGTAGGGTTTGCTTGATATTACGTTGATGGGAAAGAGACATTTTTCACCATAGTTATGGTGCGGGATGTGATGAAAAATAAATGTTTTCATCCCTAACAAGTCATATCTTGTTCTCACTTGCTCCTTTCCACCTATTTCATCTTAATGATGACGCTCACTTGTCATCAGCTTCATTTTTCACAAAAATCATCATTGTGGGGGTGACTTATTTATCTTCATCTTCTTCACCGCTGCATTTGTGTTCACAACATCATCCAGCCAATCTTCATCTCTGTCAGCATCATTCTTTCATCTTCATCTTCATTATCATCTGTGCAGCCAGCACAATGCTGACCACCAAATCCCTCTTCTCTCCCAGGGGTGGGCAGAGCCTCAGAACTGGCCTTTCTGATGGAACCCAATGATGTCATAGCGGTGCGGGACCGCCCCCTGATGCTGGACTGCCTGGTGGAAGGGGAAGGGCCTATTTCGGTCACATGGCGCAGGAATGGGGTGCCAGTGCCCACTGGGCACAAGGCAAGCGTGCTGGCCAATGGGACGCTCCTGATCCAGAACTTCCAGAAGCGGAGGGAGAGCAACGAGACGGACGCGGGCGAATACGACTGCGCCGCGCAGAACCGCTACGGCATGCTGGTCAGCCGCAAGGCGCGGGTCCAGCTGGCGTGTGAGTGAGCGATCTGGGCTGGGGCACTTCTCCATCTTACATTTGCTTGGACACCATCTGATCTTTGCCACGTGTCTTGCTATTTCTGTGGCATTCATTTTATGGGGCCCTCTGGTCTTCCTTCGGTGCTTGGCCCAAGTACGCTAGAACTTTAAGAAGATAAATCTGTTTGGCCACTCACTGTTGATTTCCATCGATGTAAAGTACATAATGTGACGTTTTGTATTTATAGATGTATTTTACTTTGGATGTAACAGAAAGTTCTTCACCAAATTACCCTTTTTTAACTGCCATTCCAATCCTATTTGCAGTCTCTCAGTCTTCTTGAAATCAATTAATTCTGCTAAATGGAATTCTGTCAAATTCCATTTACTTCAAACTTTGAGTCATATTATGTCACATTTATGTCACACTATGAAGGGACAGTTCCAGTTTGCTCCAAGTCTTCAGTTTGTTTTTGTATGTCAGTAAGGACAATCATATTGATTATTATTTGCAGTGGCAGATGTACAATATAACAATTTTAAAATAGCGGTGGTACCACACATATACAACACAGAAACCTTTTAGCGTATTGAAAAATATGTTTCGTAGATGACAAAAAAATATTCTCTTATCTAAAAAAATATTCAGTCGAAATCTTTCCACCGGGTCTTTAAAAAGTGGCAGCAAAATAAGATTCACATAGATCCTTTAACAGTCTTGAAAAATAACCAGAATTTTTTTTTGTAGGAACATTAAAAACTAATTTCACATGTTACACAAGGTCCCATCCTGGTCAAAACACGCTTTTGTGTCTGTGCTCCATTTGACTCTGCCCAGTGTACACCTAAATCATACCTGACAACCATAACCCCATCTCCCTTTATCTTTCAAGCTTCTCAGTGGGGATAGCACATTTAATAACTCCCCATCCCATTTGAAAGAGTAAGCGACCTTTTCCCTACCCATTCCCCCTGACCCCTCCCTTCGGCCAAATAAAACCAGGGGGGGTTATGGGTAACACAGCAGAATTATGGTTGTCACAGGGTTGGGTGGTGGTGCTCCCTCTGGGCAAGAGGTTACCATGGTAATGCACTTTCATTTAAAGACCCCCCTCCCCAACATGCACACACTACCACACTCATATTGATTATGAAAAAGGTTATTTGGGCTTTGCCATTTGCCCATTTGAGCCCTAATGTAATGGAAAATATAAATGGACATTTCTACCTAGCATTTGAGAAAACGGTAAATGGAAACACATTTTGAACATTTTGGAGAATTGTGGAAATCCCATTTGATCTCATTTTAATCCTAAATATGCTGTTTTAATTTCTTAATTAGATAGATAGAGCGCAGGAATTCCCTGAAAATATTGTCTGTCTTGTTTAGTTAATTAATTAAAACTGCTCAGGGAAAAAAACTCTTTCTTGGAAAAAAAGCGTGCATGGGACATTCTGGAAGGTAATCGCTGGACTCTCCCCCAGCTCTCCCCAAGTTCCACACTCACCCCGAGTCCATGTCCGTGGATGAGGGGGGTGTCGCCCGCTTCCAGTGCCAGGTGAACGGCATACCAGAAGCCAGCATCACCTGGGAGAGGAACAGAACTGTTCTGGGCACTCAGGATAAAAGGTAACGCATGCATGCACACGCTGAATGTGGGAATCTCGCATTGGCACCTTCATTCTACGCTAAGAGTTTTTTGCTAAAAATCGAAAATAAGATTTGAGCTTTGGAGTGGAACCTCTTGAAAGAGAGTGAAGATCTGTCACATGACCCGTCCGGCCTCCTCCGCAGATACACCCTGCTCCCTGCGGGCATCCTCCAGATCACGGGCGTGAGGCGGGCAGACAGCGGAGTGTACCGCTGCGTCGCCACCAACATTGCCAACACCCGCTACAGCCACGAGGCCCAGCTCAGTGTAATGGGTGAGTGAGCCACCAAATTCTCCTGGCACCAGCTAGCCACATGATGTAGTCTTGTTTTTATCATTATCACAAATGGTATTTAGGTATCTTATTTTTCTCTCTTTCCCTCTCCTCCTTTCCTTTTTATTTTTTCTTTTGCTTTCTCTCTCACCTCCTGCCTCCACCCCACTCTTTTCAACGTGCCATAGTCGCGGCCCCAAGGACCTACAAGGAGCCAGTGATCCTGTCGGGTCCCCAGAACCTGACCATCACAGTCCACCAGACAGCCATCCTGGAGTGCATCGCCACAGGAAACCCCAGGCCCATCGTGTCCTGGAGCAGGCTGGGTAAGACTGGGCTCTCCCTCTCCTTCCACACAGCACAGGCTTCAGCTGTGGGGCCATAGCAGCTGCCACTAAAACTAAAGATTTGCCAGTATTTTATGATCCATTTTAATATGGCTGTGTTCATCTGCCATAGCACAAACAAGGATGATTCCTTGTTTGTTCCTCCAGTGAATATCATTGGCTTGTAGTTTTCAGACCTTGCATTCAGGAAACTGAAATCATAAAAACTTTAATGGAGGGTTGTGGCACATAAAGAACATTGTGTAGGTGCTGTACAGGGTTTTAAAAAGGAGAGGCTCATCTGTAACCCGTACCCCCATGGCTCTGACTTCTCTCCCCTCTGCATGTGTGCCAGATGGACGCTCCATTGGAGTGGAAGGCATCCAGGTGCTTGGAACAGGCAACCTGATGATTTCGGACGTGACCCTGCAGCACTCCGGGGTGTACGTGTGCTCCGCCAACCGGCCCGGGACCAGGATGAGGCGTACCGCTTTAGGGAGACTGGTAGTGCAAGGTGAGCATCTGGACGGCACAGCTGGGGGCACCAGCACACACTACCACACACATCTGTTTAAGCAGAACACCTCCAAGACAGGGTGGCAGTGGGTAGCACCGTCACCTCACAAGAAGGCCCAGGGTTACCAATCCCGTTGGGGGCCTGTCCGTGTGGAGTCAGGATGTTCTCTTTGGGTCCGCGTGGGTTAACTTTGGGTACTCCAGTTTCCTCCCACAAATTGCCTCTAAATTGCCCCTTGGTGTGAGTGTGTGAGTGAATGGTGTGTGTGCCCTGTGGTGGACTGGTGACCTGGCCAAGGTGTATTCCTGCCTCTTGCCCAATGCATGCTGGGATAGGCTCCAGCCCCCCTGCAACCTTCACTAGGAATAAGCAGGTTAGATAATGGATCGATGGATGGATCTCCACCTGAACTACAGATCCCTGTTGTCTAAGATCCATACACTGTCACATCTGTTTGACCATGTTAGTACCCATGGAAATAACAGCAAGGATGTGTTCTTGTTGTCCAGTACAGTTGTAGAGAATAGTATTACAGCACTCACATTTTCTATTTGACATTTGGCATTTCTGCATTCACTAACAGCGATCAGTGAGTAAATTCCACAAAGGTGAATGGGATACAGTCTCCTGTGCTCCTCACATAGTTCTTAATGGTTGCCATCTGAGGAAAATCTTTACAGCAGAACAGAGCAGAACAGTTAAGACCCCAACATTAGGGTTCTGCTATTGGCTTTTACCACATGTTGTGGACAGGAGTAATGTTTAAGGAATACTGCCTCTATCTGCTGCAGGCTTGAGACACAAATTGACGGGTGATCTACCCTTATGAAAGACGCCATGCCTGCATTGTTTTGGTATATATTCTGTATTATGTAGACATATAAACTGTCTAAGACACGCTGTATATGGATGTCTGCGATGCAAGCAAATAACATAATGGAAAATTATCTTTGTTGAAATACTTCCACGTAATATTGACTCATTGGTCCTTTATTTAACCTAACCTAAGGCTAATTAATGTAGTTTTGTTTGTTTGGCCCATGCACTTCTTCAACCCATAAGAACGAAATGATTGTTCATCTATTAGAAAAGGGTCCAACCCCAGTTCCGTTAGCATTTGTGGCCATTCGCTGGCAGTGAGTGACACAGACAGAGAAACATGGGTGTGGGGGATGGAAAGGAATTAATGAGTGTGGGGGTGAATTTAGGCAGGCCAGACTATATTAACCTACATTGGATTTGGCCGTGACCTTAGGGGTTATTTCGCACCCACCCGTGCTCACCTTTGCCCCGCTGCCGAGGAGCTTGGTTTTTATGCCATTGGTGTGAGACACAAACCCCCATTTTATAATTAACCATTGATATTGGGCTCCAGCTGGACTGGGGTAATGGACCCCTCAGCTCCAAAGCTACAACCCACTGCACTGCACTGACAAAATCCATCCATCATCATGAACCTGTCTACATATTAATTCTCTTGATATTTCGGGGTCTTATTGTTAATACAATTGGAGGGTCCTGTTCAGCTCACAATAACAAGAAACTTTAATGAAGATATATATGGATAAAAATAGCATACATATCCAAAGCATGTAGGTACAATGATTCAGAATATCTGCATGTAAAAGTTTTCATCCAGTATTTATGTTTAATCTCTCTTCACACCCAGTCAATTCATCTTCTATCAGACCCCCACAACAGGATTGGAGCTGCACCCTTATAGGGAAATGGCTGTGTAACACATTTATTAATTTATTGATTGATGTTGGAAAAGGGACTATGAACCCAAACGCTGGTGTCCTCTGAAAGATGTCTGCTATTGTGCTTTCATGTGTCCCTTTTTGTGCTGTTTACATTTGCAGACAGTACCTTTCTGTTTTCATGTCTGTGAGTTTGTTCTGCAGTTCTTTTATCCCTGCACCTAATCATTACTTAGTGATTGTAGGCTTTACATTCATGTGTGTCATTTTTTTTTTCAATTGAAAAATTTGCATAGTTCCCCATCTTAAACACTGCATCATACTTTGTAATGGACAAGGATGTGAACAAAATACATGTACAGTAAAGTACATGTCTGACCCAAAACAATGGTCACAGCACCACATATTGGACATTCCATTCCAGTAATAACTTCTAAGCACAAAATGAAGACATTGCAAAGGGTCATCCAATGTACAGAGTTTGTATTTAAAACAGACTAGCTTCTGTAACATATATAATTCTTTGTACATTCAGCCACAGGAAAAACATTTTCCTTGCGGAAAATTTATCTTATTACTCGATACATGAGAGACTATGGATTAAATTATTTCTCTGTCTCTGTATTGATTTGTACTGGGGTATCTATTGCTGCGTCTATCAGTGTGTATTTATTGGGCAATATGTAGTTTAAGCTGTTCAGTCTATTGGTTTTGTTAACCCTTCATTATCTCCCATTGTGTGTAGTTGTTTACTCTCTCCATCTCCATCTATCAGGGCAGTTTGCTCCATTGCTGTACCTGATTATGTTATTTTGGTATGATATAGTTCTGTCAATCCTTGCATGTGAAGGTTTTCTGCTCATCATTTATTTTTCTCTCTTTGAACACTTACTCCTTGAGTTGATGTGTATGAGCTCATATCCATATATATGTGCGTGTGCGTATGTCTCTATCTACACCATCTGTCTGCTAATGTAAAAGGCTTGATGGGTTCAAAGAATCTACTTGAACTTGGACACCCTTTGCCTTCTGCCTTCTGTGCCCCCACTTCCATGGTCAAGTTTAAGGTCTGGCTGGCTGTCTAGCTGGGGCCTGTTTATGTATCCCCCCCAAGTTCACGGGCTGTGGGGAGCAGTGTGGAGGTCTGCCCTTTCACACATGCTGAATGTGGCCCCAGCCCCCCATCCCGTGTCCCTGGCCTTGAACTCCCTAGCCATAGCTTTTGGGGGGGAGGGGGGGTGGGCAGACACAGACCAGCTTGCATGTGGAGTAGCCTGGACAGATGCAGACCAGAGATGGACAATAGGTACCCATCTGAGAGGGGGGGGGGGGGGGGGGGGGGGGAGTGAGAGAGCAGGGTGGAGGAAGGGGGAGGGAATAATTATGTCAGAGTGAAGGATCACCCCCTCACCTCTGACCTCTGACCCTCTCCCAGTAGGCCCCCAGGAAACGTGTGTGTGTGTGTTTGAGAAAGAGAGGGGGTTGGGGGCGGAGCAGTGGGGGGAGGGGCATTGGGTTAGGGGAGGAGATTGATGGGTCCTGATGGAGCAGGGTGACGGCCCTCCCCTCGCTCCTGCGCCCCGGCCTTTGGGGACAGTTGTTCTCATCACAGCCGAGACTGAGGGGGACACAGAAACTGCCAAGTTCAAGGGACAGGGTCACATGGGACGGGGGCTATTGTGTTTGCACAACAGATTTTCCTGAAGGCAGTCTGTCCATATTCTCTCATCCCAGGGCTTTTTAATGTGCATTTTCATATGCAAGGCAGAAAAAGGCCTGCTTCATTCAACATTCTTTAGACCCTTTCACACGAGTTATTTCTTTATGGGTCGTGATTTTGCCTTTAAGGCACTTTGAAATTAGAGTTATAGCGATGGACCTTGTTGTGATGGTTGTTTTTAAGAATGTAATATAATTTTATTTGTACAACTAGCAATAAGGGATGTTTTTATTCATTTAAAATGTTTAGAATAAGCCTTCAGCATGTGACAGCATGTGAGCTGTGACATGACATTTTTAGAAATGTGAAAAATTCAACTGATGATTCAGCTAAATAAGAATTTAATTACAGTTTATAACAAAAAACCAGCATAACTGTCAGCCTCCAGGAATTGAGTCAGATGCCCTTTTATCGCACAGAAGAAGAATCCATTTGGATATTATTTTGTTTCTGATATACTATGTGTCAGTCATTGAAAACATAACACATGTAAGGTGATGCATATTAAAGAATTTAAAGCTGAAGGTATGCACTGTAAACTGACACATTATTACAAATGGAGACATGAACCATTCAGCAAGATTGTTTAGTTTTTTCAATAGATCCCGAGGATCTGCTAGATGTATATTCACAGGATGTTTCTCCTCCTGTGTTCCAGGAGTAGAGTAAACAGAAACAGATAAGCCTTCAGCCAATCAGCTGCCAATTAAAAGAGAAACTGAATGACTTTTTCCTGTGCTGTCAAAATAAAGAGAAAGAAAAGAAAAACAGGGAGCTGATGGGTTCCCTTGTTTGAATCGCGGGCCCATCCTAGACCAGGATGCCCCTCTCCTCACAAATAAACCATCCCAGTGAAGTTCAAGTGTGAAGAGCACTCGAGGCTGGAAGAGTGTGTCTGATCGGCCAGATTAATTACACCCCTCCCCCCGTGCAGGGTCCGATTCAGGACCTGTATAGAGGCCTGGAGTGGCCCCCATTCAGCCCCACAATCCACCCATCTATCTTCTCCTACTGGGGAACTGGTCGCCCCTCACCCCCTCACCCTAACCCTAACCATCCCTGCCTCGCTGGAGAGCTGTAGTCTAGGGCTTCTGCTTTGTAAACACGATGACAATGCATCTGACAATAAGCCCTGGCGACACCAGGCAACAATCAGAATGCAGTGGCCGCCTCGGTGCTTATATACAGCAAGATGTTCAGTGCAAAACTAACATGGATGCTTTTCACTCTAAGAGTGTGCATTTGGTCCCTACATTAACTCTGTTAGAGTACATTTAACGCTGGGAATTTGGCTGTGTGTGGAGCCACAGATCCTTAAATTCATTTTTTTGAAAGAAATGCCTGTTTTATTCGGTAACTGAGGGTCAGGTGACCACTGTTCCTTGAACAATGTGGAGTTAACCTTGCTTTATTAGTTTATACCTGGTGAGGGCCTTCCTTATTGATTTTCATAAATTATATTACTTGGCAAATTATGGAGTGCACACTATAGTATTTACACACCGATGGCACAAAGAACAGTTTCATATTATATATTTCATATATCCTCAGGGCTTATCCTCAGAACATTAAGTGAGTGCACAGCTGATAGACAGTGAAGTTGATGCACATGGTCAAGTTCAAATGTCCTTTAACATGGAGCAGCAGCCTTACCCAGGGGTTCTATGGTAATATTTAGACATGTGACTCATTTTCTGTCTGGCTTTCATACCGCACACCTGCCTCTCCTTCCCAGGCCAATGCCCTATTAGAACACAAATAACAAAATCGCCTGACATTCCTAATAAAATTATTATTAATGTCAGCCAGTATCTTTATAGAATTTTTTACAAGTTATAACAATATAATAAAAAAAAGTCAACTGTGTTCTCAGTAAACGGTCCCCTTTTAAGATTTTACGAACCCATCAAATAAATAATCTATTTTTTTCCCACTCAATAAAAGAGATGGGGGCCTGAGGGTAAGAGCAGGGGGGATAAAATCCATCCTGATTGATTAATGTCTCTCCATTGAAACGGGGCCTCCCCCGCACCCCCTGCCCCCACACCCCCTCCCTCCCGCACTCTCTTCCCAGAGTCGCTACAATAGGTCTGAGAGGAGCCTCTTTTTCTGGTGGGGGTGGGGGTGGGGTTGGTAATAGATCAATGAGATGCAAGGGGCCGTGGATCCAGGTTCTGCATATATATATGCCCATTGTGTTTGCATTGAACCGGGTGTCAAGTCTAGTGCTGAACCCACATCTGTCCTCCGTGTGGGGAGACTGTCCATTTCGTGAGAGCCTATTGTCATTGTTGTTGTCAAAGGTTCTGCCTTCTTCAAGACTTCACCCCGAGGTTACCGTCTATTCGTGATTTTATGTCTGTCCATTTGTGTGTCTGCCTGCGTGCTTGTTTGTCCATGTTTGACTTGGTCTCTATCTCCTTCGTGTAAGTGTGGACATTGTTCCATCTTGAGCAGTCCTTTTGTTCCATAAATGTCTGCTTCAAACACACTTACCCACAAGCACATGCACACACATGCTTACATAGGCCTGCTATAACACAGCAGTTGTTTCATTATCCCTGTAATTATTCTTTGTTGGGATTTATATTTCACACAAATTTGTACTTCTAGCACTTTATTCTGTTATTGAAAAAGGTTTTCAGAAAATTAAATGGTAACTGAAAAAACATACACATGAGCAGGCTTGCTGAGTTATACTCTCTGCCTATTTTTGGAATTCTCTTTCCTGACAAATCGGTGCCTGGTTACAAATATCTTTCAACGCATTACGTAAAGAATTTGTGGTCAGTGGATTACCTATTGCCTGTTCAAAAGCCTGTGCTGCCTCCTACTGTGCAGCTTTGATATTGCACAATTCTGAAAATGATCTTTCTCTTCTATTCCAGCTCCCCCTGAGTTCCTGCAGTGGCCGCAATCTGTCTCAAAGCCAGCAGGGGGCAGTGCTGTGTTTACTTGCTTAGCTCAGGGTGTCCCAGAGCCTCATCTGATCTGGTTGAAGAATGGCAAGATACTGACTCCAGGAGACAATGTGAAACTCACCAACAATAACAGGTGAGCTTAAGTAAAAATTTTCAGAACATTGAGCTTCATTCAAAGCGTGAATGAGGCATAATGTTCGGAATTCATAATTTTTTTATTTATTTGTGTTTGTTCCTGGTTGTTTCCTTTTGCTAATCACATGAACAGTATTGCGCATAAAATGTGCAGTCAGCATTCATCATCTCATGCACCTGGGATATGCACAAAAACAAAGGTCTGCGCATGTGTCATGAATCACATATTGGTTTTTCATAGGAACATTTTTAAGAACAAAAGTAAGAATAATTTAAGAAAGGTTTTGTGAATGAGGCCCATTCAGTGATTTTTATCAAACGTCAAAACAGCAAATCCGACGATGTTTTAGCAACACCCATGAGGGTGCAATGAAAACGGTTGGAAAAAAGAATAAAAGAAATAAAAAGGACATATTTGCTTTGTTTGTATGCTTAGTATTCTGTGGAATATGGGCTAGTTAAAATAATAAAAGGTTTGGTTTGTATATTAAATTGATTGATTAAATGAAAAACTGCAGTTAGTGCAGTTCTTCCTGTCTGCCACATGATGTCAGCACTGTGCTATGTCTTTTCAGTAAGATCCACTCATGCTTTTTGCATGAGACAAATAGTTCACAGGTTCAGTTGGAGTATTATATAGCAACAGTTGCTGAAAGCTCACTGCTTGTTTTTAATTCTGTTTCGTGAGCACTAAGAGCATTCCTACGCGCTCTCTTATATCCTTTATTTATTCTCTCCTCCAGCACCCTTGCAGTGACACGCATCACCTCTGAAGACGAGGCCATCTACCAGTGCATCGCGGAGAACAGCGCCGGCACCAACCAGGCCAGCGCCCGCCTGGCGGTCTCCCTGGCCAAGGAGCTGCCGGAGGCGCCGCAGGACCTGACCGCCACCGCGCTCTCCACCACCGCGCTCCAGCTGTCCTGGGCGCAGCCGCCGCCCGAGGTCACCGACAGCATCATCGGCTACGTGCTGCACATCCGCATGATCGGAGGTGAGGGGCCCGCGGGCTGGCGCGCGGGGTCCGGGGGGATGACTAAACGACGGGACGGTTCGTTGTTAAAACTGTAACTCTCTGGAACATTCCGTGCTGTTGTTTCCCTCACAGAGCCAGACAGTCGAGAGCTACAGGAGGCAGTCAGTAAGAGCACGTTTCAGCACGAATTCAGCAACCTGGAGCCGGCCACCACCTACTCCATCTACCTCAAAGCCTATTCCCCCTTAGGAGCCAGCCAGCAGTCCAACACTGTTTTTGCTACGACACTAGGGGGTGGTAAGTCACTGTGTGCGAGCTGAATGTGATGGCGCAGGGATACAAATAATGATAAATGCTGTGCTTTTATTAGACCTGTAAGCGGAGAATGCATTTTTCTTTTTTATGGCAATGTCATATTACTAATAATTTGCCGCTAACTTGCGATTTCTCTCTGGCACGCTCTCCTACTCCATTTCTCTTTTCTTTCACCCTGCCATTCCTTTTCTTTATCCTGCTGCCTCACTGTCTTTCTTGTCCTCTACCTCTGCTTGCTGCTCTCTCTCCATCCCCATATCCATCCTTGGGCCCTCTTTTCATCTATTTTTAACCTCTTTTTACTGCTCTACGCACTCTTGCCCCCTCCCATTCCCTCGTTCTTTTCTGCCCTCTCTCTCTCTCTCTCTCCTGCAGTGCCCACTGCCCCGAGTTTCTTCACCAAGGTTCTGAACAGCACCGCTCTGCAGGTGTTCTGGGAGCTCCCAAGCAAGGCTGGCAAACTGGTCGGCTTCAAGCTGTTCCACCGCAGGGTTCCCGACCCAGACTTCCAGGGGCCCTATCTGCTGCCCAGCCAAATCAACACCCACACCATCTCCCACCTCGGTCAGTGAGGCCCCCACACGTGATGTCTTTACTCATAATGCCACTTAATCAGGCCAGGGTACATATCCTGGAAGTGACGGTTACCCACCTAGTAGATTAATAAAATATTCTGCCTGTTTGCTGATTTGCCACAGAGTGCTTCATAATAGGTTAATTAATTACTCATAGATATTTTGCAGTTAAGCATTGAGCACACATGGTACATTATACAATCTGCCAATAAGCTCTCCTGTAATGTTAAATATGTATATGATTATAAGTAAGCTGGCTTTGAACAGGAGCGAAGATATTTGTGCCAGGGTTGTCTTTGTCATTTGCTTTTTATTTGATTTTTAAATTTAACTGTACACAGCACTGGTTCATTTATGTTGTATATGAATAAGTTAATTAGTGGGTCAGAATGACATGCAGCGAGAGGTGTGAATGTAGGAGAGGTGCCAGTGTCCCTCCCCATTGGTTACAAGTCACAGTACAAAGGGGTTAGAGTTAATGATGTACCAGACTCAGTGCGGCAGCTCTTGGTGAAATGGTCCAAAAAGACAACAGCAGGAAAAAGAGAGGGTTGGACCCAAATTTGCCAGTTTTGCGTTTTATAGAGAGATTAACAGAAAATGCTTCCTTATCTATAATAAGCTGGAAAACTCTATTTCAGAACCTGCGGCCGTGTACGAGATCAAACTGGCGGCCTATAATGGCAATGGAGACAGTGATGGCAACATGCGACTCGTGTCTCTGGCTGAGGAGGGCACCAGTGCCAAGACCAGCACCGGTAAGATTCAAACAGCAAAATCCTGAGTCAAGTGGAGCGGACACACTTTGGATTTCACACAAAGCATGTTTCACTGCATGTGGTATCGGCCTAATTGGTTACATTGATTACACCACATCCAGCTTCACACAGTCCTGTTTGTAGGTTTGCAGTAGTGTCCAAAACCAGACTACTATATTTGCCTCCTCATATTTTTTTCATTGTGAATTTTTTTATCAAGTTGGTACCATGTACTTATATGCATATAAGTCATGGGCAGACAGCTATAGGCCTGGAGGACTGGTGTGTGCTGGGTTTTTTTTGGTGAATTTCAGGAGTTAAGTGTATAATTTAAGTAACTGATTGGCTAAAGAATCCACACACCTACTTTCCTAGTTCTAAATTGGCTGATGATTTTAAAGAAAACCATGGAAACCTGACTGTGACTTTCAAGCGCGCCCCTGCTGTATGCTGTAACTATACCCATTACTAATAGCAATACAGTGACTTCCCCACCTGAAAGATAGGAGAAGAATAGGGGGAAGTGTGGAGAAGCACCTCTTGTGATAAAAGTAATGAGGTGAAGGTAATGTGAGTTCTCAGCTAATGGCTTCTCAACTGAATGGGGATTCTCTGTGTGGGAACCATAAAAGCTCAGCTCCACTGTACGTATGTTAGCATTGGAAGACAAACAAGGCTTTTCTTTTTTGTTTTTGTTTCTCTTGATTTGTTTTTGCACATGGAGGGAATGGAGAATGATGTCACTTCATTCCAGCCCCCGTAGTCTCCAATAACCAGGTTATCTGTGTGGGCTAAAGTGGAATTACAATCTCATTATGCCTGTGTGCATATTGGCCTCTTAGCCACAAGCGCTCATTAGTAATTAAAACGGCAGTGTTATTTGGGATCACAGTCGCAGCGCTGTTTTATAGCTTGTTCCTGAGCACAGGGGTCAGGATATAGTCAGCGCTTGAGGAATCACTGTGTATTGAAAGGTCAAGTCACGTACAAGTAGGGAGGTGTGTGACTGAACAGTGTTCTACAGCTCGGTATAAACCTGTGTACATCGTGTTTAAACTGACCATTGAGTTTAATACATACGCTCCCTTTGTACATAGCGACAGAGGTTCACAAACCTTTGGTAAACGGAATTAATATAATCTAAACTATACCCAAACCTCCTGAGGGCCCTTTCATTAAACCCTAGACCCTAGTTTTTGGAACCCCTGTTCTATAGCACTGCAGAATAACAAAGCTTAGTCTGATTAATGCTTCCTTGTTCATTGTATTGCTGTCTCTGTGTTTTAGTACTGCTATATTGCTTCAGTGCAAATGGCTTTCAGTATGTTTGTGTGTGCATGTGTGTCTGTGTGTGTGTGTGCGTGTGTGCGCGCATGTGTGTGCGTGTGTGTGTGTGTTGTTGTGTGTGTGTGTCTGTGTCTGTGTCTGTAGCTGGCTCAGTGCTGACCCTGTGCTCGTGTCTTTGAGCAGGTGGAGAGACTGCGTGTAACTGCAAGCAGGAGGGCGAGGGCTCCATGACGGGCATTGTGGTGGGAATCCACATCGGCATGGCCTGCATCATCTTCTGCGTGCTCTTCCTCATGTTCGGGTACCGCCGCAGGTACGGGTAGCCTCAGGGGGAGCTGGGGGCGGGGCTCAGCACAGCACACTTGACGCATTCCATCTCCGTCCCCTTTGCTGAGGCACTGCTCTTCATGCCGCTAGCGTTCAATCTGAAATCGTGTAGCAGAATCTGTCACATTCTGATCCTTCCCCAGGCCAGCTTTCGACAAATCTGTACCACACAGTGCGTAATTTATATTCCTGTTTGTGACATTATAGCCGATCATAATCTTATGGCTTGTTCATTTTTATACATTACATCCGATCGTAAAGTAATAACCCAGTACAGTAAAGCCGCATGATGTTTTAAACATGAATTTGAGGTGGGTCTATATTTTACTTTTTTTTTTCACCCTGAACACAGTAAATAGAATTTCTGTCTAGCTATACCCCTGTAGAAAGCAATAACTTCAGTGGTAATTTGATTGCTTTGTACATTATGATTTTTACAGACTGTAATGGCCTGAGTGAGTTTAATCCAATCTATAAAAATCGCATAAGCAATCATTTACTTCGGTCTGTCGAAAACCATCGATCAGGTTGATGACTTTTTTCCCCTGTCATCGCCACGGGAGCCGTGCCTCCCTGTCAGGTGACTCCTGTGTGCGCTCTCTTCAGAGAGTGCTTTACCATCCCTATCATGTAAATCAGAGGCGGTGGGGGAGGCCATAATAAATTCATGAGCTCACCTCCTGTGGCACCTTTACTCATCAGCATTATTCTGTCCTGCTGAATATTCCCGCAACAAAGCCACATAAATCACGGCTGCGCATGCCTCACATTCTGCGCACACTGCTATGGTCCTTACCACCATTTGTCCTGAAGTCGGGGTGCATCCACGCCTACATCTCACTCCGTTCAAACTCCCGGGAGGGAATGTGGAAATTCACCGGCTGAAGGCTGCCTTCCGTAGCTTTGCTGCGGTACGGGTTCAGGTGCTGACCCTGCAATCCAGAGGATTGTAAGCTAAATTCCTAGTGAGCGATTAGGGCACTGATTTTGCACCCTTGACCTGGGCATGTGGCCTGGCCTGAATTTCCACAGTAAACATATGGGTCATGTGTAAAAACTGCTTGGCAATTAAGGGTATCTGCAGCATGAATTATCGTATATTTTCACACTTTATATTTCTATAATGAATGTCTTTTTCTGTTGGGTGTGATGGTACAGGGCGGTGGTGCAGAGTGAGAATGGGGCTTTGATGTGTAGCAGAGAGGCTTTAGAGAGGGTCGCTCTCTGAGGAACAGAGCCGGCTCTGACTGTGAAACTGACCCATAGCCCTTTCTCGCGCCAGTCTGTTCTGCAGGAAGGGCACCCAGGATAGCTGGTCTGTGCCCCAGGGGGAGGCCGCGGGACATGTGGGGCAGAGGAGCGTTTCTAAGGAAGGGGTCACTCGCTCTCCAGAAGTCATAGAGCTAGTGCCGCAGGTAAGAGCTCAGCATGAAAGCTCTCCTCCAACAGCAAAGTGCTCCTGGTTCTCTTGGCTATGGGCCGTTTCATGCCTACTCTTTGTCTAACTACTCATGGTTATTAATATGATGATGCACTTTTCAACTGTCAAGTAATTTGTTCACCAAAGAAAATGCATATTGCCTTTGCTAATACATACAGCTGAGATGTTCACTGATCACAGGGTTGCACAGTAATATCGAAGGACGCATTGGTATTAGCAGATAATAGCTTATAACAAATGTATTGGCATCAGCCCTGACAACATTATGGTTGATATGATGGGCCAGATTTGATGATGCAACATACATCATCAAGGAGGTAATGCATTTGATCTCTAATATAAATCATAAGACAGTATTGATTGTAATTCTATAGTGTTTGTCACATTTTTGGTATTTGTCTTCTTAGTGTTTTCAAATACTGCTGCTTATTCATTAATTAATGCTGCAACAGCTCAGTGGCCTAAATATGACAAGATGACTTATCATTACCCTGAAGCCATTTTTCTATGTAATTGTGAAAAGAGGACTAAACATTAGTACTGTTGGGAGCCTGTGATTGATCTGAGGTTAAAGGCTTTTTTTCTGCTGTCTTCCTGTAAACAGACTTGTGACACTCGAGGAGCAGCGAGTGGGCAGGGCCAGTCTCACCCGGGTCAATGCCAGGTCCTCATCGAGCAGCACCCGTCGCGGCAGCCTGGCACGGGCACCGGCTAGCACAAACACCCCCACCAACCCCCCATCCACCCCCACACCCCCCTCCACCCCAAAAAAAACAAATGGCTGCTCACTGGCTTCCCCATTTCGCCTGCCCACCTGAACACCCCCTGGTGTCCCTGTGATGCCCGGGGTTAGCCATAGTCTTACCTGCCTCAGAAGCTGCTAACAGAGAGGTCCTCGCCTTGTAACGGAGCCCTTTTTGAAGTGCATTTTGCCGCACAGTCAAACCCTCAAAGTGACGAGTTCCTCTCATAGCGTTTGTCACCTTGAAGCCACGATTGCGCTTCGCCTTAGACATGCCCGGCATTTCATCTGTGTGAGAAAAAAAAAGATCTTTCATTCCTCTCTTCCCTTAAACCAAAGCTGAATGCCTTTCTGTGTGCTAACACGTGTATGTGAGAACAGAGCGATAGATCTTGCTGTATGATTGCCGTACTTCAGACTGACATTTTACATGCTTCATTTTCCCTGAAGGTAAAATGTTGTCAGTCATACCTCATTATGGCTATAGCAAACATTCATCCTTAATGCCAATTCTCTGTGCTGTACCAAACATTGTAAATACATAGTCATTTTTATAACGGATGTGCCTGTTAAAGCCAAAATATTTTATTACACTTGCTTCATTTGGAAATATTATTTCCACCGGTACTATTCTGTTAAGATTTTACCTTGTGCCAAATACCATAAACAGATGTACTTTGACCTTTACGCATTTTAAGTTTAAGCATAACTTATGACATATCCTGGAAAATGATTGGTTCTTCCTTACTGCCAGGTTTGGAAGGGAGCACACTCAATGCCTCATTCGAACAGAACAGGGCCTCTACCTCTCCATTGCAAGCCGTACTGCTTTCTGAACCTTGACTTGATTCGTCAGTGGGATGTTTTCTCAAGGTAGCCTTACTCCTGTATTACGATGCGTGGTACCACAGCTTCACACTCTAGTCTGCTGTAGCTTTATGGAACTTTGGTCCTGTTTGATGTGATTGTTTCTTCACCACACTGGCCTCGAGGCCGGCCGATCTGGGGAAGCCGTGTGTTCAGCCAGCCTCACCCCCCCCCCCCCCCCCCCCCCTCACCACCCCACTGAAAGTCGATACCTCCAAAGATAGCTACCTCAGCGAGACAAGAATGTCCGAGCCATTACAGAACCGTTTGCCTACAAAGCTGCCGGTGCAGCTGTCCTACCTCAACCAAAATCCCCTTCCCTTCTTCCTCCAGTTCTCTATGTGCCAATGTGAGTGTCCCGTGCCAGCCACTGCTGCCTGCATTCAGAGGGTTACCCGGGAGACTGTGTCAACAGCTTTGCCCTGGTTACTGAATGCCACCATGCCCCCTCTCTCAATTTGCCCCGGCCAGGCCTGCCCTCTTCCGTCCTGAGCACAAGCCCTGCACAGTCCGGTTTCGCTCCCAAAACTGCAGGGCGGTCGTCCAGACATTTTGTTATGATTTTTTGCCCTTGTTGTTGATTCCCATTGCTTTTTTTGTCTGCTTTTGACTCCACGGTCGGGCTTCAAGAAGAGATGTGACCGCTTTGACTCATCCCCTTTCAGGAGCAGTTTTGAGCAAGGTGGAGAACTGCATCCCGTAACAGGAAAAAGCATGCCTGAATCGAATCACCAATACTGGAGTTCCATGTAGATGGGTGATTGATTCATAGGCACCTGCAGATGGCTTGTAATACCATGGCTCCTCATAACAGTAGGATTCGACATGGCTAATTTTTGATGACGATGCGTCAGCTGTCTTGCAGGAACAACATTGTTCGACTGGACAGGAGCCGTTGAAGCATACCGATCTTCCCCTCAATTTATTTGGCATTAAAAATGGTGGAAAGTATGGACCCAAAAGAATAAGCTGCATTCCTCTGGGCCGTTCCAGGTGAAATGAAAGACGTTCTGGGCCTTTTCTGCCGAACTCCAAAAAAATGATGTACCAATACATTTTTAGCGTGTCCTTCAGAAGTCTACATTTGGAAGCAACCCCTTGCCAAAAGAATAAAACCACCTTTTTCTGAGCCTAAGAGGCTCTGCTGATGCCAAACAGGTGATAGTACTACGCCATGGTGATTGGCCAGCTCCCCAGTGATGTCATTTATTGAGACAAGAGCCTGTGGTTGCCATGTGGAAGATGGCAAACCTTGGTTCAGGTTTTCTTGTAATGAGTGATTTTGTCAACATTATATTTGTTGTCATTTTCCCCTCAAAGCACCAGGCACGACACTAGCTTCTACTGTAGACCTTCTTCTCTTCTTAAATTTTCCAAATAACCTACGTGAAAACCAAGCCGAATGATATCCAAAGATGTAAACTTTTGATGGTTTTCATTCTTTTTCTTTATAACATTCATTAAGAAAAGAAAAAAAATGTCAGTATTGTTTTTATTTTATTTCGTACAGTTCCTGTTCTAAGGGATAGCCATTTTCATGACACAACTGATCCAAGAAGAAGCATCAGAAAGATGCTTACCATGAACCAAAGCCAAAAAACACAAATTTCATTCCAGCAATAATGAACAATTAATTGACTCTCCTTACTGGAGGTAAGCCAAGTTTGTATGTCCTTTCAGATGACTTCTTAGGACATGGAACTGTTTTTTTTTCTTTTCTTTTCTTGAAATTAACATTTAACTTTTAAAATATAACAAATGAAAATGGGATATATTTTCATATGTTGGTACAAAAAGTATAATTGCTTTTCTCTTTACCACGGTAGAGCTGAAATTGCCAAATAACTGTCTTATGAAAAATAATAGTTATACAACCAAATACCTATGACATATTTTAACATTCGTAGTCTGAACCTTGTGTGACACTTCCTCATGACCAAAGCACAGGAATGTATACGTATGGCTGTATTTGTGTAGGTGTGTATTCTGTGAATTGCTGGCAGTTGTTAAACCTTGAGCACAGCAGGGGCCAGTTAGAAATGACAAAATTATGTGAGACTTGATTTCAGGAAAATATGGCTTCATCTTCTGATTTTTTTAGGTCAAGTAGTAGGTGTCTTAGTGAACTGGGTTTTCACATTAATTGACCAGCACAAGTTGTCTCCTCACCAGCCCTACTGTACTGAAGGTTGAGCTGAAACAGTCATTAGTGTTAAAGCTTTTCCAAGATAACACAGTTTAACAGTCTACTAAATACCTGTGCTCCCATTGTTTTTATTATTGTTTGAAGGTGTAAACATAATACCAAAAGTGTGATATGGGAATGGATTTTTCCTATGTAGTCATGTGGTGGTTACCCACTATTTCTTTTAAAAACACCTTTGGCTGTTCTTTCTTCAGAACCCTTTTTTATTCACTTTTTTCTTCCAAACAAATGTTCTTCCTGTTGAGTATAGGAAATTGTTGCCAAAATTGAGACAGTTTAACATGTTCATTTAAGAGACGTTGTTATTATTATTGTTATTAATATTATAATTATTGCTTTTTGATTTTCCCTTCCCTGTTTATTTCCCAATTGTTTTCCTTTTCTTTGTAGCAGTTAAAGGAATATGTGAAAATGTTAGGAATTTTAAGAGATACAAAAATTACAGTGGGTTTATGGCAGAAGGTAGGGCATTGAATGTAACATTGAGTAAAATGACGATATTGAAATAGTGGTGCATTTTGATGGGGGAACATTCTCCTATAATAGGCCATGGATTTACTGGCTGCTGTCTTCTACAGCTTCAGTTTGTTTCAACTGTTTTTTTTTTTTTTTGTAACAGTCCCCTGACTGATACACTAGTTTTAAACTACTTAGAATCCAAAGGAAGCCACGTGTTGCCGACCTTTAAGCCATAATGGAATACACCTAAGCCATATATTAATTTATTGGTGTGTAGTGCAGTACATACTTTTACAAAGTGAATAAAAACACTTAAGTTATGTTCAATGTCTCATATGCCTATGTAGTATTGTAAAACCTAGATGAAAGAACATGCACAGGAAAACAAGTGCAAGTTCACAGGCAGTGCTGACTTGGCTGAACTGGTCATATTCAGACTGAATTCTTATTTGAGTCATTGCTCAGTGCTCTACTAATTGCTGCGTATACCCACTGGTTAGAAAAAAAATATTAAAAAGTAGAGAAGTAGAGGTTGAATGCTAGAACCAATGAGAAAAACAATGCTTTAAAATTAGTTTTTTTCTCTTTCTGAGACTGTTCCTTTCATGTGTGTCATACAAAACTGAAACCCCTAAAGCTTTAAACTGTTCTGAGATAAGTACCACTCCTGACAAAAGAAGAGGTGTGATGTGTATAAAACTAGAGATGAAGGTTTTTCTCCTGACCGGAAGAGCTTCAAACTGAGGATGAGTTTAAAGCTCTAACCACTAGAGAATTATTATTTTTATGTCCTACAAACATTATAAAGTTCCCTCAGGCTAACTCCCAGCTATGTTCCTAACTAAAAAAAAAAAGCCTTTTTCACTGATTAACATGTGTTTTCTTTGTGAACTTGACATTTACTATCACTTGTTAATTTGGGCTAAGCCAGACGCAGTGTATAAAAATCACTGTTTTCACTGGGATGGATTCAAAATTCCATGATCCCTAATTCTTCAATTTTAATTTCCCAATAGGAATTTCTTGTCTTTAAATTGAACCAGTTAAGCAATAAATAAATAGAAGAAACTGGCTCAGGAGGATTGTGGTTTTAGTCCCCAACTATGTTTTACTAATGACTTTAAAAAATACCATTGCTCAGATTAAAATATTGCATCATAGGTAATTGTCCTAGATTGATGGACTTTCCTTGAGGAGCACTTATGTTTCAAGATGACTCACACAGCTCCTGTGTTTCAGTACCACTGTCGCCAACATAAAACATGCTACCGTGAACTCATGTATTCAGAACTCAAGAGCAGTATGGCGACTTAAGTGGCAGCTCTTCGCATTTGTATTCAGGTCAAAATATTCATTCCTTAATAAAAACCAATGCACTGCGTTCAGAAACCCACGCAATTTGGCCCACAGGATCAAGTAGATGCTTCAGGCAGAGCTTCTTGCTTTTCATGGACATCTTATGAAAAATTGGAAACCTGGCTCCCTTGGTTCCACTGCTACAGACCCAATCAATAAAGAGAAACCACAGCCTTCCCGAACTATTGCCTTCCCCCTTTCAGCCTTACCTTTTACCTTATAACTTATTCATGTGTCCTGTCCTATCCGACACTGCTGAAATAAGAAACATGGCAGTACGTTTAACCCTTTGCATGCATCACACAAGAACAAACTGCTAACATTATGAACTGCTCATAGAAACATTGCACCAACACAACTGTCATTTTTTAATGGGAAATTTCAACCACTCGCAATGGTTTGACCGGTCAGGAGTAGTGACATGCATCTCTGGCTAGACTGTCTATTGTCTGTGATTTTACTTGGGTTAAGAAGACCTTCCCTGCATTTGTTTCTCTGTTTCATCCTCATTCAGATTCCATGCTTCCTGAAAACCAAATAAAACAAAGAGCATTAATTAGAAAATATGCTTTTCTTCTGTCTTCATTCATTGTCTTATAATTAAGCGGTAGTTTGTGCAATGCAAGTGTCAACATATTAAAAAGGGATATTTTATGGAATCATGTTTCACAATTTAGCAAATCCTATCTTCAAGTAAGTTGTTTCTTGCTTCAAGTTGATTGATATATTGGATATACTGTACACATAAGTATGTTGGCCCTCTGGTTTATTAATTACTACACTCAGAAGGTGAGGCATTAATGTGTGCATGCTAATTTGACAGAGTCAACATTAAAATAATAATGTAAAAAGATTGTAATTGCAATTAAGCAGATGGCACATGGCACTAACAGACACAGAAGCTCTGCTGAGTTCCTGACAGGAGCATAAATCCAGCATCTCACTTCCTCTACCCTCTGCAACATCACAAATTCTTCACCAGACATTTACGGTGACACATACATAATTTGCAACATGTACATTTGTCCTGAACAGACGCTTATGAAGGAAGCGGCATAACATGCTCACAATGATTTATCACAAAAATTGATGATCACAAAAATTGAACTGAAATGTTGTAGCGCAAACTGCCATTTACTGGAAAATTTTTCATCAGCTTTAACAAGTGAGACAAATCACTGATTGGCAATGGTAACATGTAGACTTGGTATTTGATGCCTGTATTTGGTCTCCTCGTCTCTTTGTTTGATTGACCAAGTTGCTGAATAAGCAGAGAAATGGAGACTCAGCAAGCAGGCATCAAACCAAACTTTCAAACCCCACTTGTTCATACACAATAGATTGGTAGTGCTAATATAGCTTGGGGAAATTAAAACAACAAACCATATTTAGGGTCCTTTATTTATCGTAGTGTCTCTGGCAATGGAAGCTTCATATGTGTTTAAAGATTCTGTTAGAAAAATAGCCAAAAAAAAAAAAGAAGCCTTGTTTAAAACTGCAGCCAGAATTGAGAGGTACATGTTGAGAGCACCCTTAAACCACACTGACTTTACACTATTTTTGCGAAGTAGATTGCAGATTATTATCCAGAAATCATGCTATTCTCTGGACAGACATAATATGATTTTTCTAATAACGTAATAAGTTGTGGATACTATGAACATGAATCTTTTGACATTTTTTCTGGCTTTTGAGGAGGGTTTTTGTGTCATTAGTACATTTCATTGAAGCAAACAAATTTCTTAATGGATTGCACTCTAAAATGGAAATTATGCTTTACATAGTTTTAATTTTTTGTGTCAGTCTATGATCCTCAATTCTGTTCGGTTTGTATCTCTTCACTCACAGCTGCATTGAAATTGAGCCACTAGAAAATAATGATAGAAATGTGTGGTTCTGGTAGCTATACTACCATAAGCAGGAATTCAGCCAATTTGTTCATTAGCTGCATTTTCATATTGAGCAGATGTCAAATCATTATGAACAAAAATGCAACAAAAAAAAAAATCAAACCGTTCCTTTTTGTGCTTTTGTTCTTAGTGTACATTTAAAATGCTTGTATTATCCAAAAGTGGTGTAGTTCTGGAATGTGGCGATGCCAATGTGTGAGCAGTGCAATGTACTGGTACAGGCACATTAAAAGAGAGTTATGGGTGTGTGAGAGATTGCTGCTTACAAAATAGCTTTATAGTTGAAACATACGTGCCATATACAGTATATTAAGTGTATAAACAAGCAGTTTGATTAACTGATTCATATTAAAAGCAGACAGGCTTGATGTTCACTGTGGTCCAAACAGGGCTCCTCCAAGTGTGTGTCAGCTTAATAATGATGCACATACTGTAGATAACATCATAGACTCACCGACCACTTTATTAGGTACGCCTATGTGTATCTAGTACTGGGTAGGACCACCTTTTGCCTCCAGAACAGTCTGAATTCTTTGGAGCATGGATTCAACAAGGTGCTAAAAACATCCTTTGGGATTCTGGCCCATATTGACTTGATAGAATCGCACAGATCCCGCTGATTTTTCAGCCACATATTCATGCTGCAAACATCCCATTCCACCTCATCCCAAAGGTGCTGAAGTCACTGTCATGTTCGAGGAACCAGCTTGAGATAATGTGTGCATTGTGTCACAGCACATTATCCTCCTGGAAGTATCCATTTTAAAAAGGGTAGACTGTGGCCATAAAGGGATGCACATGGTCAGCAACAATGCTTGGGTATGCTGTGGGACTCAAATGATGCTCAACTGATATTAAGGGGCCGGTTGTATGCCAAGAATACATTCCCCACACCATTACACCACCACCAACACCAGCCTGCACTGCTGACACAAGGCAGGATGGATCCATTGATTCATGCTGTTTTGGCCCAGTTCTGACCGTATCGTCTGCATGTCCCAGCAGAAACCACAATTCGTCAGACCAGGCAGCATTTTTCCAATTTTCAATCATCCAGCTTTGGTGATCATGTGCCCACTGTAGCCTTCTTCTTCTACAGTCTTCTGCTGCTGTAACTTGTCTGCTTCAAGGTTTGATGTGCTGTGCATTCAGAGATTCAGTCCTTTTTTCACACTATTTTACCATTTGTAGCCTTCCTGTTAGCTTGAACAAGTCTGCCCATTCTCCTGTGACCTCTCATTAACAAGGTATTTTTGGCCCCCTAAACTGCCACTCACTGGATGTTTTTTGTTTATTGCACAATTCTCTGTAAACTCTAGACTGTAGTGCATGAAAACTCCAGAAGGGCAGCTGTTACTGAGATAGTGGAACCACCATGTCTTGCACCAACAATCATACCACAGTCAAAGTTGCTCAGATCATGCATCTTGCCCATTACAATGTTTGGTCAAAAAAAAAATATTAAACCGCTACTGTACACGATGTCTGCAAGCTTTAAATACTGAGTTTCAGCCTGTTTGGAGGGCCAGGCTATTTACCTTAATGAGCCGCTGTCCCTATTAGGGTGGCCAGTGAATGTTAGAGCATATGCTCCTGATTAAATATTCTCTTGGCATTCCCCCTCCTAACACAAAGTGTTAGGGTTGATATTATAATGTTACATTCTAAGGCACAAATAGCCAGAAAAAAAACAGGTTTTGAAAGACAGAGCAAAACATTTCATGGGGGAGCTTCCTCCTGACCACTGTGAGGAGTAATTATCATGCATGATTTACGGCATACTGTGATCTGCTGTGGTAAATGGCAGTCATTTCTGCATGCAAGCGGATAATCCTAAACATAATGGATCTGGAACTCCCAGTGATGTCAGAGACAAACATCAGTCATTCTTTCCAGGGAGAAAGCCAATATAACCCCCAACTCCCTTGGTCCAGGTCCATCTGTCTGTCACCAGTTGCCATGGAAATACGGTAGTAAGGACTACTAAAAGTCTTGTTTTATTTTGGCACACAGGAAGTTGCATTGTGGCTTTAAGCACCACCGAAACCTCTATACTGACATTTCACATGAATATGGAGAAATATATATTTCTCATTTATGGTGTTCCAAATAAAAAAGGCAAGAAGACTCATATTTCTTTTCAAAGTTACTATAACTTTGAATTGGAGGTCTAGAAATCATCGATCTTTTGAAGTTTGGAAGTCATCAATTTAACCATTGATTTATACTGCCAGTATTATTTTTGTCCAAATTGTTGTGCAATACCATTTTTATTATTGAGGAAAAAATAAGGTTGAGGTGCCAAGGGCTTTCTTATGACTGCTTTCATTGAACTCATTTTTGCAGGCCTTGGAAAGAAATAAAAATCTTTTCCAGCTTAAAGGATCACATCTTCCATCTTTTTTTCTGAGAAATGCAGGACGAGCATCGAATGCCTGGCCTGGGGCCTGATTGATTACATTGAAGGTTTTGATGAAAACATAAAGAAGATGATTGAGTTCACTGGAGAACAAGGACGTCGTCTGGAGCGTGGACAGGACACCCAGTGAAGTTTTCTTGCCAGCTACTATTGGTTTTGGATAAGGTAGAACTGAATCAAGATCTGCAATTCCGCAAAGTTAACTTGATTAAATTCCTGACAGGTTTGGGGGTGGGGGTGGGCACATAGGTTATGTTTTGATTATCTTGTGCTTTTTGGTTGCTCACTGATAATTAAAAGTATACAGCTTGTGTCCGTTAATTTTATGGAAAATCTGAGTTGGAACAAATTGAAAACATACTCCCTTAGCTGAGAGCTCTGAGAAGAGCCATGCCAAAGCATCCTTTAGATTAAATATTGGAGATTCATTTCTACAGTATACGGCAAAGGACCGGTGAAAATTTTTGATACACTTCCACCTTAGTCATTACCTTCCACTCAAATTGCCGCACTTATTAAAGATCCGTCTTCCTGTGACGGGAGGCATATAGATGTTAGCATATAAATCAGGCTCCTTCAAGGGAGGACATGCACCAGCCTGTAAGCCACATGTGCAAATGTCAGAATGCTATCTGCTGATTGGCTTGAGCAAGCTGTCCACAGAGCAATTTAATGAAGTCAAAAGAAGCCAGTGTATTTTTAATTCCTAAGCTTTCCTGTATAGTTTGGCTCACATTTCAGACAAAAGGCTCAGCACCCAGCACGGTCCTTGAAGAACAATGCCAGTTGGCAGGGGATGATTCTATTAAAGCTTAAAGTGGTTTAAGTAACAAACATAATGCAGTGTCTTTTTTTCATGCTTTATTTTGTATTTTATTATACGGTTCTTTTTTACCTTATACATTATTATGTTTTATATGTGCATTAATGAGAACCAAATATTGTGGTGGAAATTATTTTATAAATGTCATTTTGTTAATAAAAACCCAGATAGCTTTGTGGGTCACCTTAACAATTTGTGGACATACCCCTCTGATTAATTAACTGGACAAGATAACAAGGACAGTAAGATGACTCATGGCAACATAATGTTTCCATATACCAGAGTTTAATAATTGGTACTGTAATTCGATGTCTAATGGGCTCAATTATTTTGCTTTTTACCAGACCTTAACAAAAGCTCTTTCCAGAGGGCTAACAATGGGACCCATTAATTTGTCAAATGAGGGAGAGACATTACACTGACATACATCTGTACACCACCATTATTGTCAACTCCTCTACTGGTCAAGCCTGGTCTTTTATGTCTATGATTTCTGACTGGACAACCACTCAATGCATGGTACATTTGTAGGCCCACACTGGGGCTGGGATTGACATGAAAGGTATGTTGTCTGCTTAGATAAACACGTGAACGTTTATAGAGCTTTGATTTTTTATTTTATCTTATCGTAAAGTATGGTGATGATTGTCATGATGTTCACAAGGCTACACCGCCAATCGTGTTTGCTGCATTGTCACGACTCGGAAAAGTGTAATGTAGTCTGACCTTATGGGGACTATGAGATTTCTGACTGAAAATTCACATTAATCCAACATCTGGGCTGACCAGTCGATTGAGGAATGAAGATCAAATGAATAATGATTAGGTCAGTATAATATCAGACTGAAAGGTTTAATATTTGCTGGAGAGGATGAAAACCAAATTCCTCTTGAGCCCAGGAACGTGGCCCTCAATCCAGTTCAATAGATTTTTATATTTGATTAATTTGGATGTATTTTGATTTGTGTGTCATTAATTCACATCCTGTATTGAAATATTCAGTAAAGCACTGCTAATTTTAGTTATATGTCAGCAAACACCTTGTTATTCAATTTCACAACACAGTACGTATAAGGCGTGGCAGTAAGGTACAGTATAATAAATATAATAATGTATATGTAGCATGAAATATCAACATCAAAATGATGTTTTTTATTTTTTTCCAACACTTTTACATATATATTCAATTGTTCTATTAAAGCAATTAAGCTAAGAAGGTGACCCCAATTTATTGCAAAGACCACTCCTGACACAGCATGAAAAATAAACCTCCATGAGTCACTGCGTCTTAACAAGCTCCCCTGTGTCAGAACCTGGTTTTACCCTGTCCTGCAAAAAAGACATCTGCACGACCAGGTAAGAGATGACTAAAATACAGCCAATGGGAGCTCACAATGCCTGACAGTGGGGCTCTCACTAATGGGCAATTTCAACACCCTCTTGTCCTTCCTTTTCTCCTGCTGGCCTGTTAATCAACAGGAAGAACAAAGAGTTGTAATCTATGAGTCTGTGACCGTGGATGTAACATCATAACTACAGTAAACTATTTCTATACGGGTGTGGAAGGGAAGAAATACATTAGGTGCTGTCCAGTGTAGTGATTTGATGAGCCATGAAGGCTAAAGTTCTTTCAAATCCTTGTATTGGGTTGAACATTATCCCATGGCACTTTTCAAAAGAGTAGGGGGGCTAACCCCAGTGTCCTGACACCAAAAACTGGCTCTCTGCATCTGGCCATCCAGTCACTCCTGATGTCTGATTGGCCGCACAGTTCCTTGATTTCCAACCCACCTTGACTTCCCAGGCCATCACTGTGAAAGAGAAACACGTTCTCAGTTGACCTACCCGGTTAAATAAAGGTTAAAAAATAAAAACCAAAAACGGCAAGTTCCTCATATACCACACCACTTACTGAGCAATGTGTACTGTCACACACTTGAACAAAATTGCAATTGAGCATTTAATGAATAAATAACAGCATAGGAAAATGAAAAATCCAGCTCTCCTGACTGCCCCTCCCCCTCTTTACTCATTATGTTTATTTCAGCGCTGAGGACAAACATTGATGCTGCAAGTCATCAGTAAAATCTGCATCAGCTCTGAGTACACTGAGCCAGATGTCTCTCTCTCTCTCTCTCTCTCTCTCTCTCCCTCAGTGCTGAAGATAAATATTCAAACAATAACCTCAAACAGCTATAAACTATAAACATTTTCTGTGTATCTAATGTCCTTATAGAGGTATTATTTTTGCTTGTAGTCGTTTTCAGTAGGTTATTTCAGGCTTTAAAATGAATTACAGAGATGATGCATGGGCTATGCCTGGTTTTTATACTCTCCCATGAGGACATTAATTGACTTGTATTGTTGAACTTTGTCCAGCGCTGTTAAATCCTGATTGAAAATAAGCCTTCATATTCCCAAAGTGTGTGTGTGTGTGTAGCCTACTGTACATGCAAACTAGGGGTTTAAAAAGCCCCTTTTTTCCTCTGACAAACACATACACATCTCAGCTTGTTAATTCTTACAGTGTACAGTCATACTGTAGAAGTGTTCTGAGGAACACTGTGAACGCATGCATTTTCTTCAGGAGCTACCAACAGGGGTCCAGAGTGATAAACGAGGTTGTTACAGACAGTGTGCTGAAGCGGCTGTCTGCATCCCATTAAAGCTGAATCACTAAAAAGACATAGCTGCAGGATATGAACTTTGTCATTTTACTGCGCAAGGGAAGACGTGATAGGAAAGAAATTGCACAACACCGATTCATCTGGTTAATTAAAAGGGGAAATTTTCAAATGTCAAATGATTTTCACAAGACAGATAGGGAATGAGATGGTATTTATTTATACAACCTGAAAGTGAATAGTTTTGCATCTCAAATTAAATCTGATCTCAAATATTTAATGTCAGCATTAATTAAATATTCACATCCTTCTATGCATCAATGCTAGACAGCTTAACTAGGGACTCCGATGAAAATGGATTGGTTTGGTTTGCGTGGTGACAATGATGGTGGTTAGTAAATGTACTAGAGGAATAACAGGGTGGCCAGATTGATAAAAATGGCATAAAAGGTTCCAATATACACTGCTGAGATGGAGGTATAAATAACGTAGCAACAGTGCATGCAGTGTGGGATTTCTCATAGAAATATAAAGATATATTTACTAAAATATATGAATGTTTGCCTAAACAAACCACCTGTGCATTTGTAAGGAAGTATAATACGACTTTCCATAGTTTATTAAATAATTCGCACTACTGTATCTTTTAAACATGTAAATTTCACAATTAATAATGACGTTGGTTGATGGTATTTTACCATTAAGTAAACAGTAATAATGACAACATTTAGCTGCCTATTACTGTATTGTCAGCTCAATAAAATATTGTTGGCTGCTGTGCATTGTGTTGGCAAAGTACATAATGATAGCTCCTGTCGTCTAAGAAATTCTGGAGTGGATTTATGCTACAGTGAGTTCAATATCTCATTGTGTAAGTGTCATTCTGCATGCAGGGTGGGAAAATAATCATGGACAGAAGCAATATAATATATTTGCCAAGTGAAACCAGCCATTCAATATTCCAGTCTACCAATGACTACTGCAACAATAAGGATTGCATTGACCTGATTAAACTTAGCCCAACAGTAAAAATAAATTATTCATTATAAATAATACAATTTAACAGACAGCATCAAGGGAACACCTTATTAGAACCATTCACAAAGCGCCAATGAGTTCAGACAGTACCTAATAGCCATCTGCTATAGTCAAATCAAAATTTGAATTCCTGTATTAGAGGAAATTAAGGATATGCCAGGAGCAATCAAGGTTGTCATTCATACATCAAACGTACCATAGGCTGCTGTACTGCTAGTTGTGGGTTTTCACAGTAAAAAAAAAAAGTATCATTAGGTTCATGATCAGCAGATGAGGATAGTTATGCTATGACCATGAGCAAAAGTTTTGTTAAAGAGCTAGTATGCACTTATTTTTAAAAATTAATTGTCATCTGTCAGAAGCTGATGTGCCCTGGATATGCAGATATTCCATGTGATGTCCAAAATGAGTTCAGCATAGGGTTAGCCTGACAGCTGGCTGGGTTGTTGCTGTCCACTGCAATAGAGAATCATTAGGTGCCTTGCTATGAGTCAATGTCCCCATACCTTTAACTTTATGGACTTCTGCAGTCACCTTATTACAAGAATAAAAACAATTTCAAGAAAAAGTCTACATAAAATGTTGTTTCAATGCTGGCTGTGTTGTGCTTTGTGGAAAAAAAATGTATGACTATACAGCAAATTCAAGGAAAAACATACTGTGGTGTGGGGATGGCTGGTTTAAGCAGCCACACCTGCCCTGGGTCAAGCTAATTAGACCCGGCCAATTGGATAATTGGTTAAGAATTAGATAATTGGCCAGGCTAATTGGGCCCAGGAACAGGAGTGGCTGCACCTGTGCGTAGTGAGGTAATCACTGCGCACAGGTTAAATCTGCCATCCCCACTCACACGGAGAGCTTCGGTCATGACTGGGTTACATCTGCTCACTTTGGCTGTTACCATCTTGCCAAACCCTCGTGAAATAAATCTGGACTGTTTGAACATCTTCTCCCTGTGTCTCTGTGCTGGAGGGCCCCAAGAAAAGCCACTTCGGTGGCCTGTGGCAGGCGTGTTTGTCACATACATATGCATAGAAACACAGTATTCTCTGTCTAAATGCCAACATTTTTGAAGTGATGACATTCCATATTTGACTTCATATTTGACAGGTTTAACTCTTCAATCTTAAGGTAGTCATGCATAACAGTAAATGCTTAATTCAGGACTGCATATTCATTTTGATTTAAGTGCTAAGATTAGGGCACAGCCAATTTTATGCTTGAATCACACTCATTAAACTGCTGTCTGCAAACAGTAACCAGATAGAGTGGTCAGGATTTTTATGTGTAAGGTAACACACACACACACACACTCACACACACATGCATGCACGCAAACATGCACGCACACATGCAAGCACACACACACACACGCATGCACACACATTTTACCTCACATCCCAAAAAGATACACTGATTCATACTCTTGTACATACATAGACTGTGACCTTTTACATTAAATTTGTTATCAACCAAAGAAAGTAAAAATAGAACAAAAATCAATTTGACTTTACTCGTAGCCAGCAGAACCATTTTGAACGCCCCCTCGAAATTCCGTTTGTGTGCTGTTTTAATCGATGTCCCCTGTTTATCACATAAAGCACAACATCTACGGGTAATCTATTCAGCTTTAAGAGCAATTTCTGTCTCAAATTTTCTGCAGATAAGCCAACACTCCCAATCCTACTTTATGACTATTTTAATATTGCCGTTGCCTGAGGCCTGGTACAGCATGGCAATACATATTATAACCACACAGGGGCAAGATAATATATGCATCATCTGACAGCATCAGCTGCCGGCCCAGAGAGGAAGGGTGAGGATGTGTGTGCTCTTTGCTTTTTGTGAATGACCTTTCTGGTTACAGCACAAGGAAAACAGGCTTCAGACCTTGAGCATAACAGATCAATCTGAGTATGATTAGATGCGGAATAAACAAACGAGACCGGAAAGTAATGGTAATGAATACTAACAAAGTGAAACTCACAATGAGCTAAAAATTTGCCCAGTTCGGAATGCAGCAGTTTCACTGCTGGTCCATACAGGGTCAGGAAATGAATTCCTTCTGGAAGACTGGCTGTCAGTTCCTAAGATAACTGAACCCCACATTTCAAACCCTACTATGGCAGCCTGCCAGTACACCTATCCAATATTATATTGGCCAATATACCAAGCCAAATCTACCTTTAAGGAGCCAATTACACACATTTCACTAAAACAAAACTAGCCAGAGAATGACAAAAAAACAAAAACAAAGATGAGACACAAAATGAAACATAGCATTTTTCAGGGCTGCCAGGTGGCCCCTCTCAAAATTAGTTATGGATCCTGCAATAAATCATTAAAAGTATGGAGGTAATAAAACTTGGGTGTTAATCAAGATTTCAAGGAGACAGGAGCATAAGCAGGGCATAGATAATTAACTGGCATTGAGCTTCTGGGATGTGTGATTCTTTGTTTACACTCTAGTTGGAAATGAAGGTGGGTGGAGGTATAGGGCGGGAGAAGTTTCTGCATGAGGATCTGGGGAACAGTGACCACAGTGGAGTTGAAGGGGAAGGGCATTGACTGAAGATTTACTGCACATACAGCAAAATTAAAAGTTGTTTGTATAGCTGAGAAGGACAAAGAGAAAAGGAGATAGAAAAGTCAAGAGAAGCAATGAAGAGATGGATAAAATGTGGAATTTGATTAATTCTAGTCCATAAGGGAGTAAATGTGACCCAGTTATTTATATTAATAATTAATGTATTTAGCAATGAATTTTCTACTATGATTTACGTTTCCGTCTTCTGTAATCAGCTCCATCCTTACAGATCAAGGATTGTATTTCCTTCCATATTTGATCATATACTGTCAATGGTCATCTTGTTATATTTTGAAATGCATTCAAAATCAGTGATGATGTTTTTTCTTTTATCAAACTAATCTGATGGCTGCTTATTGATGTTGTAAAGGTTTTTTTTCTCATTAACAAAAAGGTTTAACAGGAAAAAATACTGGTGCTAACATTTTGTGATGGTAGGGATCAATATGAATTAATACAATGTTATTGTTCATATGAGGCAATTTCTATGCTATAGTTCTAGCTATTTAGCTATCCTTATGACTGTGATCAATAAAATAGTGAAGAGCCACATATCCACATATCCCTGGTTGTTACAACCCCCACAAAAATGTCATAAACGTTTTCAAATTTTCAAAATTTTTTGCAGACTATAAATCTTTTCATTTCCTGATGTTTTCCATCACATTGTGAGACATTCACAACCCTTTCCACCATACAACTCAAATTGCATGTGTAATAGTGAAATGTATTCTGAACCTGTTTCTCTGTTTCTGCCGTTACGATACAGTGTTCCAAGAGGCACTTCTATCAAATGTCAATCAACCAATCAAATTTTATATGTATAGCGTATTTTACAGCAGTTGTCACAATACGCTTTACAGACAACCCTAGCCTAAACCCCCACAGGAGCAAGCCTAAGGCAACAGTGGCAGATGGGAAGAAACCTTGGAAGGAACCAGGAACCAGGCTCAAGGGGGATACCCATCCTCCTCTGGTCGGCTCAGGGTGCTGACTGGTGACCAGCATGTCAGCCAGTTTTGTAAGATATGTGATGTGGCTCAGATGATGGGTGGGGCCGGGTGGCGGTGATGGGGAACAGCAGGTGGCGGCAGATGTGGGCAGGGTGGAGGCAATGACGAAGGAGGGGCTGGACCGCAGAGAAACGTACCCTTCTATGCAGGCGCTAAAGGAAGAGCTGCATATGAACTATTTGTCATGAGCACAGATCCCCTGGTAGGACGTTGCAGGACGAAATGCCTCACCTTGACATTCCTTTGAACTCGTGGGGGCTCAGTGAACGTGATGACGCCTGACAGGATGCACACACACCTGGCGGCTCGCTGGGTCTCCCGAGATGGCTGACAACACTGCGGCAGGTCCCTCACTGGCGCTAAAAGCCACCGCTTGCTTTTCACTGGAGCCCAGGATGGAGTACAGGCTTGGATAACAGCACGAGAATAGGAGCGAAGCAGTGATGCAAGCTGGATAAGAGTGCAGAGCTACACTGACATTTGAACATGGTCCGGTTGCTACAGTATATCCTTATAAAAAGGCTTTCAAATATCTAGTCGAATGTTAATAGTTTTTATCACGATGTGTGTAAATGATGTGATTGCGAAATCTCACTCACAAGCTAATGGAACCAATATAATACTGCAACAGGGAATTGTGAACTGAATAGACAAGCTGAATTAATTTTTTTGTTATTTTTTGAATTGTGACTATGGGGCCAAAAAAAGTTGTGTCCGTGTCATTTGTGTTCCAACAGCTTCTTTGAACTCTATTTCCCTTTATTCTATGCATTGAGTGGCAAGGTATTTTTCCACATCTCTGCTGGCCTGTTCAAATGTATTTTGCATTGATTTGGGCTTGACATGGTCTGTGTCATAGCCCGAGTCAATGCAAATTTAAACAGAGTATCCATGATCTTCATTAATCTGATAGTGTTGAATCTTTAAAACATAGGTAATGTTGTTTCCTGATGTCTGTTTGGTCCTCCTACTGTGAAATGCACATTATTGGTTTGTGAGGAGAAGCCAGAAAATGATTCAGGGAACCATCCAGGCCTTCAGCCAAACCACAACCTGCCTGGAACAGCTGCCCACAAAACAGGTAGTATTTATCCTTGGTTGGCACAACCCTTCAAATATGCTTTGCATTCACTGAAACCACAACAATCTATTGTCTCCCAAGGTTCCGCACCCTAAAATGAATCAGTTGATTACCATTCCACCTCCATTATGAACTGGTCAGAGAATGCTATGGAAATCTCAGCGAGCCATGAGCCATTTTAGTTATTGACTGACAGACTGTATTATATCTTAATATACTGCAATCATATTCATCTAAAGATCTATATCGGGGACACTCAAATCTCTCGAGGCCAGTAGTCCTACTTGTTTTCTTTCCCATCTGGCAGTTAATTGATTGATTAATGTCACTGAATTGGGCAAATATTTAATTCACCTTGTGTCCCAGGTTTAAATACAATCTTATTTGAGGGGAAAAATGAAAACCAGCAGTAAACCTACTACTGGCCTTGAGGGCCCCATTTGAGTATCCCTGAACTGTGTATTTATGGCTTTATACTATGCGTACACCACACCAACATGAATGCACCATAAATCTTGGATTAGTTTTACATCACTAGCACAGCTATATTTTCACTTTTCACATTTCAGCTGCAGAATAATATGACAAGGAAATATTGTATTGTACTCAGAGAACAAATTGACCCTCCATTAGTACCCATTAAAATCTGTTTTGTGCAACTTAAAATAAACATTTGTTGTATTGGGGCTAAAGGATCAAGTATGGTTACATGTTTTTCAGATGACTAAAATTTTTTTGAAACAATGGGCCATATTTATGTGCATAAAACTCACAGTGCAAAATGCAGCCTGACAATACATACGCTTTAAGGACAGAAGCACACCCTGCGATGACACGCATACTGTGCATCCAGCCCCATGTGCCGATACATAAGACGCATGTTTCTGGGGCAAAATGCATCACAACTGTGCCTGAAACAAATCACAAAAGGCTAAGTAAATCTGGCCCAATGTTTTTTCACTGTTCTTGAGAGTCAAAGTGCCAAATTAGTCCTCTCTCAATATAATGCTTTTCGTGCATATTCACATTGTTGTTTGTGTATGTGCAACTGTGGGGGGCACTTACATGAGTGAAAATCATTAGAGAGCTTATATGCTGAAAATCAAAAGAAAAAGAAACACTGTTTTATCCACTGTACCATGTATATTTTTTCTCAAATGATTTCTTTTCACATATGCAGTATATTGTGCAGATTTGTCATTTTTGTGGAGTTTGCAACTGAAGTTGAAATAGAGAAGATGTTTGTATGAAGTCTGGGGTGACGTGTTTGGGGAAAGAGACACAGCATAAATCTTCATGTCAGTCTCACATGACGTGGTATGATTGCAAAAAATATGTGCCGAAACCAAAATAACCCATGTACCCTGCTAGCTCCTCCACCTATAGACACAACAATTATTTAAAGCTATGATCCTGTCAATTAGAACTGAGCCAGAAATTAAATATTAAAATCACAGGTTCTTTTGAAATGGATAATTACTGCACATAAACCCGACAAATTAATGCAAGTTAATGGCAACATCACAGCATACAGCAATCCGCAATTTAATTCAAGAATCAATTCAGCAGTGAACACATCAGACACATTAGGCTCCATAGGCAACTCTGTATGATTCTCACCTCGGTATCTCCAAGTGGGGTCCCACATGTGTCAATATTGGGGCTCACACTGTTCTCATGCATGTTACAGAACTTGTGGGGGCAGATAATATGTAATCATGAGATCTCTTTCCATTTCAATGTTGATGATACACAGGTGTGCTTTTCTGAATGCCTCTAATTTTTCTCTAGTTGAATATGGCCATCTCAACAGTTGCCTGTGCCTGTTCATTTTATACAGCCTTTATCAAGGATCATAATTCTGGACCTGACTATGCATGAGGTGCATTGTATTACACTACATTTTTCATTCATTGCAATTTGATTATCATTTTCTATGGACAGTAAGTAGTACACTGCAATTGCACACCGTCACCTAATCATGGTCAATCATCATAACACTAGGGGTCACAGCATTGATTTTGTCCTGATTGCCATGGAAACAAGACATTTCATTAAGTGGACAGAAAATCAGACGATGCCCTTTCCTTGATTTCAAGCCATTCTCATTTGATGAGCTGGCCTTCAAAAGGAAACAGATCCACCCAAACAGGCAAATGAGGAAATTATTTCATAACAAGGAATCGAATCTATAAACAACAATAAAACTTCGGCATACTTTTAAAGATTGCAAGTTTCATTCAATAACACTAAGCTTTTGTCCAGCAGATCTTCATCAGAGCATTTGGGTAAGACATTAGAGGCAAGGCTGTTTCAAATGAATTCAGTGAGGACTATTAAAAGGACACAGCTGAATTCAATAAAGATGTTACACATATTATTTATAGGCAATTATCTAGTACAATACAGAGATATTTTTCTGTCCGCATACAACTATGGAATGCATGCTCTTGATCCTAGTAAAAGTGAATACATTTTACACTTTGACAATGAGGGCACATCAAATGTACTCACTGTACAAAATACCAGCTAAATCATTGACTTTCAGCAAGCTTCAAATCAGTTTTGCCATACTATGTGACATAAATTAAAATGATATAGGGTAGAAGTATATATGTACTGTATACAGTATTGTACAGTATCCAATAACATATCCACCTCACCACATTGTGCAATGATTCTGCCTAAAATGAGTCTTTGGTTTGGATCTGATCTGTAATGAATGGCCATGATTTGCTATTAATAGTATCCAATGTTTCTTCATTGGCAAACAAGCAAAATGAGCAATATACAGTTATCCATCTTGTTTGTTTAAAAGGGGACCTAATTTGTAAATACCATAAAAATGTGAACACTATATGTATCATTAATTCACTCTTAAATGACAGTATGGCTGAAACTGACCAATTAATTATTGAATTATTTGAAATTCTCTAAATATATTAGATGCCCATTAAGATACATATTTACCTGTATTCTGGTTTAACAAGTGTGTGATTATTTTTCATTTAATGTGACTATTGCAGTGATCATGCCTGTCAGACGGGGTGAGGTGGAGCATTGTAGTAGGACATTCCACCTTACCAGGAGACCTGTGCCTTTGCAGATACTAGATATGGTAATTTTGCAATGTTGTGGAGTGGGAGACTATGATTTGGTTTCCATGTCTGCTCCTTGTCTACATGGGGATGCCTTCTTGTCTTAAGATAAGCATTTAGCCTTAATCAGTTGGCTCATTGATTTTAGAAAAAGTGTATGCACCATACTGTGAAGTTGTTCCACCTTCTTTTTCTACCATGCTGATGCATCATTTTAAAGGTCTTGTGCTGGCAATTCAATAAACATCTCTCCCAGAGGAATGGGCAAAATATATATTCTGGTCTGGTGTCAATTCTAAGGCTTTATAGGAGGATCATGCTGACTCTCAGTGTTTGTGTTTTCAACAGGGAGACAGGATTCAGACTTTCTCTTTACACCAGAGCACTAAAATAGCCAGAGTGAACAATTCTATAAATATAGTCTGCTGACTGCACTAATAACATTTAAATTACACTGTTCCCGCATATTCTTAAAATATTTTTTGCCTCTCCTAGTGATGAAATGTACCCTCCAATAATAATACTCCCATGATGACTTGGTTTTGATGGTTCTTATATCTTTTCATAGAATCCCCAGCTTATTAAGAATATTTTAGCATGTCAGGTTCAATAAGCTGTTTTGGAACACTTACTGAAATTGTTACATTGCACCTAAAGACTAAAGTTAAAAATAGCATCCCTAATTGCAAATAAGACACTGCAGGCTGGATGTCCACCCACCACTTAAACACAGAACACCTGCTCCTCCGGGCATAGGATTCAGAGTGGCTTGATGCTCCAGCCACTGCTGACGCTCTGCAGTGTCTCCCTCTCAGTCATGAATCTCAGTGTGGGCCTGGATGACCAGCTGAGGTTTTCAGGACACATCACAGCAACCAGTCCTGTGCTTATCCTTTCATCACATCAGGAGTATGTCTCCACTTCCTCACCAAAGAGACTGCACAGCTACAAATACAAAAACTATAGCAAAAAGTAGAAATAATATGCATTATATTTCATAGTGTGTGTGTGTGTGCATGTTTGTGTGTGTGTGTGTGTGTGGTTGTGCATGTGTGTATGTGTGTGTTTGTGTGCATCTGTTTGCATATACATGTGTCCTCATGAAAGACAGCAGAAGACGTATCTTCCTATCTGTTCGTGATCACCTGATAAACTGACACAGACGAATTGCAATGGAAGGTCATAGTCTGAATGCCACGGTCAGTAACAACACAATGAGATATTTGAGAACAATACCTTTCCTCTGTGTTTCTCACTTTCTGTCTCACACTTTTGATTGGCAGACTTTACCGCATTAGCAATGCAGCTAACAGCATGACACCATTCTGGAATAATAATATGACTCATATTAACATTTAGTCATGTGACGTGTCATGTTATTTAACCACACGAATCTTATTTGTGTCTCCTCCAAAATGTCAACATGTACTGCACCGCATAGATACAATATTTATGTGAGAGAGAGAGAGAAAAACAGAGACAGAGAGAGAGAGAGAGAGAGAGAGTATGTGAGAGAGGGAGATGCACAGATGGCAAACCGTGTATATGCCACAGAGCCGAACAGCGCAGGCAGGGCCTCTCATGCTGTTCTCAGCCGAATCCACGGGGAGATGCCCCCAGCACTCAGACACCTCTGTGTCTCTTTCATCCGTTCCTCAGCAGCCAGAAATGAGAGACGGTCCCCGTGTGATCTGCTGCACTGCAGATGCGGAGTCTGGCTCCGTGTGAGCTGCCTCTCAGCCCTTTGATTGAAGCTCAGAGCTGTGAGTGGCAGACGCGTAAATCCCCGCTGAACAAACGCCCCGACAGACGTCGCACAGCGCGAGGGCAGGGTAATTGATTTCGGCCCAGGCTCGAGATTCACTGACCAGTGCACCTGGCCAACTGGAGAACGACGGGCTCATCGCTGTTTGATTAATGCTGGCAGGTACCGCTATGGGCAGGTATGTCTGCTGTGATTAATCTGGCCAGGCTTCTGTTCATAGCTTGCAGATGTGGAGCCATATGTACCATGCAAACCTTAAGGACAATACGCAGAACACAGAGGCTGATTCACCTCAGAGAGACTTAGATTTTTTCCTGTTTAATCACTCTCACACTGGACATAAGCATCATGTAATTGATTAGGGTGCTGCCTTAGGTTTGTACAACAAAGGCACTTGAAGGCAGCAACATACTGCGGCCCATGTGGAGAAAAGAAACTTAAACCTGAAATTAACAAAATGTTCCTGGGAGCAGAACCAAGAACTTAACCAAACAGAAATACCAGTGTTACAAACCCAAAATAGGTAAATTAATACAGTTTAAGGGTACGTTTAGTTTTTTTCCCAAGGTTTTGTCACGTGTATAGGCTGAACAAATAAGCAGCCTTTGACCGGCATGTGGCCAAAATCAATGGGAAATCCGCATTGAAACAGCAAAGCAGCTTATCGGCACTAAAGTCCTTTGAGTCTCCTAGCAAGTTGCTAGTAGCAACATACCTTCCTATAACCCCTCTATCCACCTTGCTCTCACTTTTCCATGTTTCCCCATTCCACGAAAAGTTTCACTCTCCTGGACTCCTGAGTGACACAGGCCCAAGCACTGGTCTTTAATGCGATAACATAGTTTCATACAGAAGAGAGATTTAGCTAGCTAGCTAGCTATTTAGCCGTTCATAGCACACAAAAAGGTGTGCTGAAGGACCATATTAAATAATCTTAGAAGGAGTAGCTTCAACACTCTGGTCAGAGACTGTTATAAGTTGATAAAATGTGGGACCACCAAAATGTGCTTTTTATCTTATCTATATCCTGACTGCAACACAGCCTTTTAAGTATTTTTTCTCAGCAGTCTAATTTTCCAAATGGGCCACAAATGTTCAGGTCACAGAAGGGAACATCCTTCTGTGGTGTCTGACACAATGCCAGTAGCTTTTGCTTGAATGATCACAGGTGATTGGTGGTGCAGGCAAGCACTCCACCAGTGGAAATTACTGTAATGGGAAATGTTTATGATTCTTTCCTGTTCAGCACCTAGAGATGCACCACCCACCATGAGGAATTAGGTTAATTACAGTACATCATGCATTTTGCACATTAACAACAAACTATGATGTGAGTGAAGTATTCTTGTCTTCATGGATACTGTTCAACGTTTTGTAATTTGTGATATCCTTCCCGGATTTGATAAGTTTTCTGTTATTTGTATGGAAAGGTCAGTATCCCTAAATGCTTTTAGAATCATTATGCTGCATAGCAGCTCTGGCTTCTCAGATTGCTCGGGTTTCTCCGGCTGCATCAGTGGCATTAAAACACTCAGCTCAGAGATGTCGGTACGGGAATGCTCCCCAGTGAGTGCTGTCCTTTTCTGCAGTGAAAATTAAATTCAATCCATGCTGGTGCCATTTCCTCCTTTTAGATATTGGGCCACAAAGGAAAAGGGTCAAAATCAAAATATGACCTTTTTTTTTTCAAAATCCAATCTGCTTTTCATTTTTAGATTCAGCTGCCATTTTGAAATGCCCAAGCGCACTTGCAGGGTCTTGCCATCCTGTCACAGGAAGAGAGTACAGTAGCGTATCCTCTGAAGGATATGGAGTCAGTTGGCACTTCTGTTAACACTGCAGTCAAACAGCTGGGCTGTGCAGCTACTGTTCTAGAGAGCTGCAGTATTTGAATAATTGGCACAGGAAAGCCAACCAGAAGCTTTGCTATTAGACAATGTGTGATGGAAACCATCCCAAATTAGTTCCTCCTTCCCTCGGTGATGTCTCCATGGCCAATTATATGCTGATTACAGGACTTCTTGCCACATTTAGCCCCAGTATTGTCAGAATGGTCCGCAGTCTGACTGCAATGATTTCATTTTCCTTCTGGTTTAAATGTCATAAAATGTATGATGATGCTAAACTGGTAAGAGTAGGACCCCAAAGTTCCTGAAAACCAACAGATTTCACTAAACATAGATACAATGAGAATAGAACCAGTCTCTATGCATGGTTCATATACAGAGGCTAAAACTGAAACATTACTATGTTACATTTATAAATTCATTATTTAAAAGTAATTTAAGTATAAAAAGTGCGTGTTACCCTGTGAGTCCTAAAGCTGCTTCCATCTTGTGTGCATCGGAGCAGGCAAAAAGGCATGTTTTGGTGTTTCACAGGCATTTGAGAAAGAATATAACCCAAGACTTTAATTAATACTGGCTTTCATTGTGCTGGGCCCAGGTGAGGGGACTCGGAGAGAAGTGCTGACATGTCCCCTTGAACTGTGATAAGAAACCATTATGGAGAGCTTCTGGAGATAAGATACCTTTTATAGGCACTATTGTTGCCCTCAGTTGAATGATCCCTGTCACCCCAGCAAACCGGGCCAGTCTCATCAACTCTGGGAACGTATTTTACCCAGCTCTTTCTCTCTCTCCCTGTCCCTGTGCCAGATTTGCCACTATGGAATAACTCCAGTTAGGGAGAATGTAGCACAGTTTAGAAGTGATTCTAATTTGGCTGTCATTCTTGATTTGTATCTTTATTTGATTTCTTTGCAATGCAAAACAACACCAAAGGGCCTAACATTAGTATAGCATTTAGTATAGCATACTTTCCCATATACTGTAAAGCAACAATTGCCTGTTCCCTGAAACATGAGCATATCTCACAGATACCACAATTTCATCACAATGGCTTTCACAGTACCTGCAATTATCAAAAGACATTTTCTGATACCAATGAGCTCAACAGAATTTAATTCCATTCAGGAGATACAGAACTTTTTATTAAAATAGTTAAACTCAAGAACCAAACAATACCTACAGGCCATGTAAAGTGGATGCTGTTGGCAGCTGTGTATCAGCGTTCCACACACATTTCAGAAACCCAGATCAGATGAAAAGTAGCCATGTCCAAGCAACCTGCCATGCCATTTATTTTGAGAACTCTTTTCAGACGCATCCACACAAAGTTGGCTCATGCCATGGTAATGAGTCACATCATGGCTGCCACACAGAAAAACATGCAGTGTTAATTCACCTCTTACTGCTCCAGAGTGGGACAAAATGTGCTCTGTTAGAGCTGAATTAACACTGGACATTTTACTGGATACAGCTTCCCCCAAGTCATCAGCATGGAGCTCACTCTAGCCGATGATTATTCCAAAAAAGGCAAATGATAACTCACCTATCAGTCAAAACCTGAGGTCAAATCACACATCCTGTTAGCTGCTGTGGGTCCAAAAGTACACTGTGTCAGGTCCACACTGATGTGCAGGAGTTCTGCAAATGGTGTTGAAGACAACCGAGATTCAAGCCTTTAAGGTCCTCAGATCCTTGATTCTTCCTTAATAAAATTCATTTTGATACAGGTTAGCCTTTTTAGGTGTGAGAATGTCTATAAATAATTATTTCAGAAGATTCCAGTCCAGAAGACACTGAAAGCATATGACAATGTACATGAACAACAGGATCTTTGGCATACAAAATATGAACTTCAGCATACATAAGAGCTGAACTGGAACTAATATATGTACAAAATATGTAGACATTTCTCTTCAAAATGATATGCAGGAACAAAGTTCTAGTGATAAAGCCAGGGGTTGTAACAAAGACTGTATGTAATAGAACAGCTCAGACATGCTCAAGGAAAACTGTAAAAATAATAACTGAAGGTGTGCATGCTGCTGGTTTAATTCCCCAAGAGAGTTCAACTGGTTTGTCTTGATCAATGAACATAAAGAATGACATAGAGGGATGATTATAAACAAAGAAGTCTGAGACTGAAATAATGAGAGAAACAGCATTGGTGGTTTCCACTATGATGTGCTAATCAATACTCTGTGCATCACACTTCATACAACACAATACTAGTTAATAAATTGTTCAACCGAAAAGGCTGTAAATGAATGCCAAGTTCCGTGCTTGATAATCAGCACACAATCAATGTGCCTGTCTGTAGTTTACTCCCATGGCGCCTAAATGTTCTTTCATACAGGAACCAACCATTTCATGTAAACAATATAAAATGGATTGGATACATTGCAGCAGGACTCATTGGGAGCAGTTTAAAGATCGCCCCCATTAATGCAGCAAGACAGTGAAAATACTCAGCAGTAATTAATCAGGCAGTCGGTTCATTGAGGGACTTGCTACGTTCGACACTCAGTAGGTCCAGCCTGACCAATGGCTGTCGGGCCGGACTGCAGCAAGGCAGCAGTGGATCTCAGTTTTACAGGACTCTGTGAGCCTAACTGCTGTGAGGTGACAATCGGACATTCCCTGACGGTTTCTGGATCTCTACTCCTCATTGGCTCTCATCTGGTCCACACTGGGGGCGTCAGACTCTTGCTCGGCGCTGGGGTTCCCTTGCCGAGCGGAGAGGCGGTCAAGGGACTTGGGTGAGGAATCCTGGCGGCGGCAGAACCAGCAGACAGCCAGGTCGGCGCGGAACGACGGGGTGTAGAGGCCGTAGATGACGGGGTCACAGCAGGTGTTGAGGTTGCCGAACACAAAGAGGATGTGGTTGACATACTCAGGTGTCACCTGGATCATCTGTGGGTGGAACCAGTACCAGATACCCAGTAGGTAGTAAGGTGTCCAGCAGACCACAAAGGACACCACTATGATGATGGTCATCTTCAGGGTCTTCATACGCGCCTTGGGGATCATGTCTGTCCCACTGCGCCTCAGGCAGGACTCTCCACCTGGAATGAGGTGGAGGAAAATGAAGTATGAATCATGTAGAAGTGTACCAAAAGGTTTGCATTACTGAACTGCTGGGTGTCTTGTCTTGTAACATTCAATTAAGTATGCAAAAAGCCTATATGCATTTTGGAGTTTAGAACATGAGATTGGGCTTGGAATTTTATTGCACACTTTTTCCTTTGTACCAGATTGTTTTTGCACCCATGTTTTGTACAGTATGTTGAAATTAACATAGGAATCAGCTAACTTAGATAGTTGGTCCATCTCCTTTTATGAGACACAATTTAATGTTGGATGTATGGTGGGAATGAATGTAGAATACCTTTACTCTTGTGGATCTGATGGTTGATCTCAATTAGGATGCGCGTGTAACATAAGCTCATGACCAGCAGGGGGACAACGTAGAGCGTGACGAATAGGAACATGTTGTAGACTGTTTCCTGCCAGCGTTGCTGAAAGCTACCGTGGGTCACGCACTGGGTGAAGTCCACCCCGTCTGCCTTAATCACCCGGAAGATGAAGAGCTGGAGTCGTGAAAGAAGAAAAAAGGAGAAGAGGTTTTCATGAGGAAACTTATGCAGGGAATGTGACACATGGGGCCCTGCAGGTAATAAAGAGCCCAATAAAAGCTATATGGTTTTGTTAGACCAATGTAATTGTTCAGTTAATACCTTCATTACATTTGGGTCTTGTTTTATTTGGTTCTGTGTTTTTTCAGGCTTATTTGGACAAGTGATGCATGAAATGAAACTGAAATGATCCAATACTTCACAAGAGTTGCAGCAACCTTACTGCTGAGATTCTGGATTCTCAAGTTCCTCCCATCTTGAAACAACTTCATCTAAAATAAACCCCCTTAAAGCTTTCCAAGCTCTCAAATCACCAAAAAGGGATGAATCAGAGGGCAATGAAAATAGCGACAAGTAAACAGAGTCTATAGTCCTTGGGTGACATTGATTTTTAGCAATCCAAAACTGAGCAAACCTTCAGAGACAGAAACCCTTTCAGATCGGGAAACGGTATCTGACAGGCTTGGGTCACAGCTTACAGGAGGAATAATGAAAATCTTGTTTATTGCTCATCCGCTGTCCTCTGCCACAATGGCGATCTGGCGTGATCATCAGCAGGGGATCGTTCAGTGAATTGCGTTATGCTCCCAGCAGCCTTGAATATTTAATCACAGCAGAGTTGCCGGCGGCAACCCGCTCTGAAGGAGGAGCCGACCGCCCAGGTGCACACATAAGGCTTTCTCAGGCACTGGTGCCAAAATGACAGCAAATGAAATATGTTTGTCTCCTCCAAATCATAAATCCATCAATTAGTGTGTCCCAGCATATTACCTCTGCCACAAATTTCACCACCCTCCCCTCCTCCTCAATATTTTGTGTTTCTAAAATAAATTACATCGTAAAACTGCAAGGGAAGAGGTTTACTTTTGTGCAGGCTTTACATGTCTTTACAGTTCAATGTATGGAAAATACATTACACCCATGTGTATGTTTCCTCTATGGATGTGCTACGTACTATATATGGGAATTTTGCATGAAAAGGGCATAATTCCATTTTTTTGTATTTAAATGCTGCCATCATTTTTCAAACCTATTTCTAGTACTTATGTGAAGTAAATGACAGCAGGTGATTTTCAGATCAGATGAAACAGTTGAATAGTTATTCTGAATAAGAAGGCTATCATTATTGCCCCTTCTCCAGTTTCCCAACAGTCATACACAAGCCGGTTGGCTGTGCCCTGTAGCCTTCCTTTATGGTGCCACATCGTGGAGCGTAACCTTTTTAAAAATCCTTTTTTGACAATACACTGAGGAGTACAGCACCCGCTGTTGTTCTTGAGTTACACATCTCTCTAGGGTGAAGTGATCACTTCCACTAGCAGTCAAAAACAATCGACCCCCATTAGTGGCAATAGCTTTGTAGAGGACCGCCAAGCTTAGAGACATTCCGACAAGCCTGAGTTAGCCATGAACATACAGGAGATCACAGGGAATGCTTAAAGGGAGCCAAGGACAGTGGCCGGGGAATGCAAGAGGTGGCATGTATTTTCAGAATGGTAAGCAAGACGGAAGGGGCTCGACCTTCTCCAAATACTGGATACTCAGCACCTGCCAGCCACTGCGACTGCCATGTTGAGAATCGTGACTTCAGGCTCTGTCATCCTCTGTCCCCCACTGGGACAGCAGAGGGGTAAAACAATATGTCAACCGCTCCTCACTTGTCATGCGCATTGCACTCAGTGAGCTTGGTACATTAACTGGCTAACATCGCTCCACTGAAAAAAGATGTCTATGTCTATGAAAGTTACATGGTTAAATAATTAAATAATTCATTGGACTTATCAATTATTGAAATACATAAGGATGGTTTGGCAGTGGGATATATCTTTACAATGAAATGAGCCAGAATGACTTTCAGCTGATAGCCACGCATGTCTTTTGTACTTTAAATTTGAAAATATCTAGCAAGCTAAATTATGACATAAAATAGCTCCTATTGCTATAGACACCCCATGGAGCAAAAATATTTAGCGTTTTACTCTGAGTGCATTTTATCCCTTTTGTGTGATACAACTTGTGTAACAACTCCCAAGGGTACACCAAATATAACAGAGTAACATGCTCAGTGTTCAGTTAACTAACAGAGTTTATACTGCATGATTCCAATACAGGTCATATGTACTCCATGAGAGTATAATGTACTAAATCAGAGTTGAAGTAGCAGAGCACATTGTACGTGGAACCAATGATGCCCGCAATATCAATGGGCACGATAGAAAGACCGTCTGCCCCCTGTCCCCTCACACACCTGCGGGGAGGCGAGCAGCAGGCTGAGTGACCAGGCCAGGAGCAGCATCCTCTTATTCCTGCGCTTGGCATCGAACGAGTCCAACGGGCGCAGGATGGCGTGGTGGCGGTCCAGGCTGATGACCACCAGGATGAAGGCGGAGGAGTGCATGGCGAAGAGCTTGAGGAAGCAGAGCAGCTTGCACATGGCGTCGCCGGCGTACCACTGCACCGTCACGTTCCACACCATGTCCAGCGGCATCACGATGAAGGTCATCATCAGGTCGGCCACCGCCAGGCTCATGATGAGCGGCCGCAGGTGCGACGCCAGCCGCCGGCCACGCCCCCGAGCCACGCTGATCAGCACCGCCAGGTTGCTGACCGCCGCAAACAGGAAGAGCACCAAGGTGGCCACCACCCGAAACTGGGCTGCCCGGGTGAAGGTGGGGGCGACCCAGTCCGCCGATGGAGGGGAGACGGAGGAATTGGAGGAGGAGTTCATTGAAGTGCCCTGTGACCCCAGCATCAGCAGCGATGTGTTCTCGGACATCCTGTTGGTAAACAGAGATGCTTTTAACACTCTTTCTTAGCCCTCAAGGTTAATGGGACAACTGCAACCAGCAGGGAGTGGAGTATAAACCCAGGTTTAAACCCCCAGACCACAGAACAGCATTGCACGCCGCATATCATAGAGTATCTGTGACCTAGTGTTTTTAAATATGAGGTTAAAACTCTCACTAAGTTGGAAACTATTTCACCAGACACAGTTATATGGCACCAGACATGGTTATATGTTGCAGTAAACTGGCTTCCATCTGAAAATGGCTAGTTCACTTTCATGCCACCCATATGTCTCTCTGACGCGTAAATGGAGCACTGCAGCTGAGCAAATGCCCTCCTCTGATACACCTTTCTGTGAACTAGTGACCATATTTCACACAACAGGCTAATACATCTATGAGGATCTTTGGCTGTAGGCACCTGGAGATTAGCTAGGGGGTGTTTGTGTAGTAGCAGCCTGAGGCCACCTACCATGGTGGAATGAAACCAATTAGGCCTCACAGCTGCAGGCTCCTAGTCATAGTTTAATGCAGTTGTATTCCCTCCTTGGTCGGGCGGCTGGTTTTTGTTTTCACCTTAAAATCAGCAACCAATTCAGGCCACAGAAAACAGATGAGGTGAGTTTGCAGTGCAATTAAACCTACTTTGATTCATCAATTAACAAAATCTTTTAAACCCCATGACTCTCAAGGGCAAGAACACCACTTGTCTCTTCAGATAGTGCACTCTGAATTCTCAGGCCTATATTTCTTACATACTGTGTACATACATTTAACTGAGGCTAACAATAACAGGCCAACTGCACAACTCTGTCTGAAGATTCAGCTGCTGTGTAACTAGTGATATATACAGTGATATATAATATGTATGGAATTCTATAACACCACTCCATAACTACCAATGCAAAAGCTGAAACAGAACTCAACTGTTCAGTATTAAAAAATTGAAGAAGTATTGATCATAAACACACAGTACACACACAGCATCTACTTAATAGTAAAAACATACAGGATTCTACTAGAACAGAATATTCATTGTTCTACACAAAAATAAATAAATAAAAGAAATAAAAGCTTAAGGCTTCTCCAAAATAAATACTACTTTATTGTTCTTCATTCTTCTTTATAGTTTCAAAAACCTTTGGCATTGGGTCTTTTCTGCACAATCAGACCAGGGACATGAATTCTCACCAGATCTTCCTTAATAAATGTTCATCTCTAACACAAAAGTCCAAATAAACACTTCTGCACTCTTGAATATTCCCAAATTATAACTGTTAGTCTTTCTATGTTTATTACCATTGCATGTTTCAGGAACCTCTGTGAAGTAGCAGTTGGGGAGCCTATTACTCTGTTACCACAGTTATGCTTACTTTACATTTCTTCTCACGTTTTTGGAGAAAAGAGATTGAGCCTCGGAAAAGAGAAAATGCCATTTGGCTAATATCTCCTTGGCTTATGAAGCAAATGCCTTGGAGGTATCCACGTGGAAAACTGGATACAGCACTGAAATTGTAAGCCATCCTGGATAGTCTGCTGTTATAAATAAGCGGGGTAATCAGCAAGACCTGTCATTAATTTCATTGCTACGTAATTTCATATTTACTAGTCCATAAGCATGACTCAACAAACAATATTTCCTTTGAGTATTACAGCACTCTTTTTCAAAGGTCATGTTTTCAAGGAAGAGCTGATCCCCTTTTTAAAATAAAATGTGCTTGTTGGGCATATATTTTCCACTCTTTGCAAAAAAGAAAAATACCAATCTGCATATGTCTATATGCCTTCGTTGACAGTAGAAAATAATTCAGCTTCAGAGTAGGATTATTGCCAATGGATAACCTTCACACAAAGGACAGTAATCCAGCCTTTGTAGCCCTGGGGTGCTGTAATTACTAACGCAGAAGGCCACCATGTGGGTTGTTTATGTACCAAGCTTAGCATAGATGCAGTGACGTACCACACGGGCTTGGAGATGGATCTGTCTGTACGATCTACGGAGACACTACAGACAGCATCTTCACAGGAACGATTCTCAACAAAACACTGCTGTAAAAGTCTTGTGGGATTTAATCTAGATAGTGGATGGGCTTCCATGCCCATTTCTTCTGTTTCTATCTGGCTGTAGAATGGCGCCCGCACTTGGTTTAAAAGTCATGACTGAGAGGTGTATTTAAGTGAATTGCACAGGGGGATTACACAAGAAAACATAAGAGATTACCGTGCCAGTCTTTTCCGAGCTTTGATGTCAACAGCCTGTAGAGGGGCAACAGGGTATGCACTAAGACCTCAGGGGAATTAGTGAAGGCGTTAATCCAGAAACATCATGCGGTGGAGTAAGTTAATCATTTGAGATTTCATATTTAATTTACAGCCATTATTACAATATAATAATTGTAGTGGAATCAAAATTCAAGCAGGGTTGCAAGGTTTTTAAACATGAGTCAGACAAATGTTTAGACTGTTTAGCAGTTTAGAAAAGGCTTTTTCTAATCATCATGATTGCATCCCCAGCTGAACATGTAGTTCTGTATCATAACACCTCTGCTTAAAAAAAGCAGGGAAGGTGATAATAGCTTATGGTCTTACTTCTAAAGAGCACACCCCATGAGAAGTGAACAAAAGGACACAGGGAGTAGCATCCAGCCGATGCCTGATCACAATGAGCAAAGATGAAAATGCCAGATGCCTGGAGGACACACTGTGAGGCCAGGACAGGGTTAACAAGGTTTTTTTCCCCCTCCTTTTTGAAGACCCCGGGGATTAATGAGACCCTACATTTATAAATATTTCAAAAGGGCCACTGTCATGAGAAAATGACCCACAGTATTATAACTGTGCACTGTAATAGAAAGAAGACATGTAGCAGTGTCACTGAGTATTGAACACGTACAAAATGAGACATGCTACAAATACTATTACAGTAAATACCAATTGGTACTACCACTGACAGATAATTGAGTCTTACTCACTGGCTAATCGTTCTCTTGATCCTGAACTTAATCTGCAGATTTTGGAGTCTGTGCTCATCTGGAATTCATCTGGAAACCCACTGTGCGAAAGGATAGCATCATAGCAGTGTAATAACAGAGCACTAATTCATTGGGCTGTCAGTGATGCACTGGCATACTCCAGTTGACTATCTCGTATCATGCATCATATTTGCAAAGAAAGTACAGCCATTTTAGTCCTGTTATTATAAATATAGTTTATGATTTGCAATTTCATATCTTACTCATACTGTTATACAAAGACTTCCAATACAATCAAGAGCGCCCTGTATTTGGGTAAAAAGTCAGAATCAAATTCACAACAGGTCACCTAAGTATCCAAGAAGGCAGACTCATTATGCTTTACAATGGGAGTTATATCTAAACACCAGAACTCCTTTATATTCAACTGAGTGTCAAATAAGTGCATTATGATACAAAGAATACCCTGTTGACTAAAACCTGCTGTCACAGTGACCACTGGCACAGTCATAATTTAGTTTGGGGCCCATCTGGGGCCCCTTTGCGGGGGTCTGTGGGGCCCCTCACTTTTCTGAAAGGTGTTGCTTTAGCTCGATATGCTATCCCATTGGATGACCATATATGTGAGGCCCTTAAATACTCTTAATCGAAACACAGGCCACACAAACAATACAATAACTTGTCATTGTGTCTCGCAGATCTATGGAACATGAACTTTACGAAATTTAATTATTCAGTTGACATTTGTGTTTCAAAATTGGTCAACTACTTAGATAAGCAAATTCTAGAGCCCAGCATAATTGTGTTTACTACAGTTGTGTAAGGCAGTGTTTCCTTAACGTGCACAGCTGTTTGTACACACAGAAATAGAAGGCTGCTGATTACAAATCCTTATATACACTGCCTGGCCAAAAAAAAAGTTGCCGTTTGGATTTTTTTGGACAGTGCCCACCGTACAAGCCTCTGGAGTCAGTGTTATGATCTGGGGTTGCTTCAGTTGGTCAGGTCTAGGCTCAGCAATGTTATGCGGCAATAAAATGAAGTCAGCTGAATGTACTGAATGACAAGGTTATCCCATCAATTGATTTTTTCTTCCCTGACAGCACATGCATATTCCAGGACGACAATGCCAAGATTCATTCGGCTCAAACTGTGAAAGAGTGGTTCTGGGAGCATGAGGAATCATTTTCACACATGAATTGGCCACCAGAGTCCTGACCTTAACCCCATTGAAAGTCTTTGGGATGTGCTGGAGAAGACTTTACGGAGTGGTTCGACTCTCCCATCGTCAACACTTGGCCAAAAATTATTGCAGTTCTGGACAGAAATAAACGTTGTGATGTTGCATAAGATTGCCGAAACAATGCCTCGACAAATGCGTGCCGTAATCGAAGCTAAAGGCGGTCCAACAAAATATTAGGGTGTGCTACTTTTTTTTTGGCCAGGCACTGTATGTTATATATGCAGCTAACCTATTGTTATTTTACACATCATTTAGCAACAGACTATTAAATATTGTTCCTAGAGGGCTGTAATTCAGCAGGTTTTCCCCGCTGTCTTTAAACCAAAACAAACCTCAGAACTTGGGAGGACTATTACATTGATTTAAACAAGACAATGATTCATTAAATCGGGTGGTTCAATTCTTCTTTGGAATGAATGTCTGCAGACACTGCAGATCTCTAGGACCATGTTTGTGAGTTTCACCAATTTAGCAACATTATTTATGCAAATGTAACACTGCACCAGTCACACCTTACAGCTATAACCTGATAAAAGATAAATGAAAATCAATGTTGTTTCAATTTTTGGCATTAGGCATTGATTAGGCAATGGTATGAGTAGGCAATGATAATGGCTGGGTCTCTTTACATATGTATATACACATTTTATATTTATATGCATGTATAAATAATACATTATTGAATAGAACTCACTTTCACTTATAATTCACTCAAAATGAAAAGAACAATGTCCAACACTGACCATAGATACCTGGTTTAAACAGAAAATAATTTCTATTCAGTAATTCCCATTAATATCACATCAGATAATTGGTAGAAAAAACCATGTTTGGCAATTGGACTATAAATCGCACATGTTTCATCACCAGAAGTCAATCATTTCCTGAAGAAAAATAAGTTCAGTCCAACACACTCTAATGTCTGTGGTGTGTCATATCTGCAGCAGACCAATGAATGTCTTAACCTCTTTTTCCAGGCCAGTTAATCAAACAATGCTGAAAACAAAAGCATGAGAAAAGTTATTATATATAATGATATATTCCCATTAGACAGCAAGAACCAAACCATTTACTGAATGACTGCATGTATTGGATATTTTATTTTTAGAAATAGTAGCTTTCCAAATCTAAATGCCACTCTTGGCACTTAGAATTGGAACTAGTTGTTCTTTTTGATTTATCTCAATCCTCCACTTTCTCCTCAATCTTCATTCTATAATGCTGTCCTTTTCACCTTTCACAAAATTTTGATCCATTCTTCTTTCCCATTAATATTGACTTTTTATTTTGCTAATGCATTGACTCATACTCTCCAATTCTGACCTTCTTTCTGCCATTTATTTTTTATTCTTATCTCAATTATGTAAGTAATCGTCTTGATATTTTGAAGCCCTAACATTAGCATCCTATATATTTATTACCATGTCTCTCCATCTCTCAGGATTTTTAAGAACTCTAATGCTTCTGTCTCTCAGATGTAGAATTTGTTCCTCTCTCATTAAAAACATTTTTTAAGGCAGACTCTCCTCTCTGTTTACATTTTAATTGAAGTATTACACCTTCTCCTATCTGCTCTACTTCTTAGAGTACATCACTCTTGATACTCTCACTTTTCTTATGGAACATATGTCTCACAGAGACCCCATTTCTCTTTGTTGGGGTGCCCCAAGGGTCTGTTTGCATTTTTGCTCTGTATAATCCTTCTTGTTCCTCTCACTGCTTGGCTCTGGGCTCTACTCTCCTCTTCACTTCACTGTGGAAAATAGGCAAAATTTTGATCTTAAACACAGAGCCTGCAATTATTTTCACTTTTTCACTTGTGATGACTGGGTTTACTTGAAAAGTCTATTTATGATTAGATATCGCACTGTCTAAAAATATCTTCCATTGAATGCATTCACTCAGTAAACCTGTCCTTTTTTCTTCCCCTTCAGTGTGGAATTGTGATGGAATTGCAAGGCACTGGTAAAATAATCTTATGAAAAGACAGTGGCCTTTCAAATCCCTTGTGAGGCACTGCCAGTCTGCTAAACAAACTAATTATATATCGCAACTCCACTGCCTCAATTTTCTTCTCTTCCCCTTCTGCTAAAATCACGAGGTCACCCACTTATTCTCACAATCTATCTATTAACATGTCCGCTCTGAATCTTAGATAATCTGGATCTGATTCATCTCATTCTCCAAATTCATTCTTCTCTGCTGCTTCTCACTGTCACGTTCAGTTGGCTAAAATTCATTGTTTGATATCGTTTGTTCTTGTGTACCATTGTCTAAACCAGTCAGCTTTGTTTTCAAATTGTAGGCTAGTCTCCACTTGCAGAGAACAAAATCATAGACACTTCTGGTAGGTGTCTGCCATTTCTTTGTTTGCTAAATCATTATCCTTCACCTCTGCAGATCACAGAGGGATTGAACAAACTACAGGTGAATATCAGTGATTGGTTATAACACCTTGAATTTCTCAAATCAGAATGACGTTAGACTGATGATACAGTACTGTATGTAATTGACCTACACATTTAAAGCTTGACCCCACTTACCCAAGCTGTCAGGAGTTCTTTTTATCCCCAAAAAGACTGAGCTCTCTCAACCAAGAGACACCCAAGAATACGTATTAAACAGACATGAACTTGCAGACCTCACAGTTGCAGTCTTCTGAAAAGGAATTTCAACATTTGCAAAGGCACTCAACAGCAGTGCCATGAACCCCACTACCAACTAGTTAAAAATCACCTCAAGAAACTAAGTGCAATGAAATCCAGTAATATGAACACTGACGGAAAACGTATCTGGGGTCATTGTTATATTCCTTACACTTGAAATATTCAGGTGTGCATCACGGAATGTAATTCTATATAGACAGTCAACTGACATGTAATTGCATTTATTGCGTGCCACATTAGAAAACGTAACGATGGCTTAATACCCGTTGACTCAAATAGCTAAGGTGGTGTTCAGTACTTTATCGCCTTGTATAGCCTAATTGTTCTGGAGCTTAGGCGAATATTATCTGGAGACATCGAGTTTGATGCAACACTTAGTAGTACTTCATTCGAATCAGGCTGCAATTTTGCTGCTTCGTCTTATTGGCAGATTCCAAGAAACATTAGGCTATTCATTACCAGAACTGGTAGCATTCTATCTGATAGGGGTCTGATGTCTGATGAGAATAAACCAACGCACATCCCTTTATTTCAGTGAAGGCTTTCCGTTCATAGTAAACAAGAATACTGGGTGCAGTTTTACCAAGCTGCTTTGAGTTTTCCCATTTTACCTGCTGTTGTTTTCACGAAGAGCTTTAAAGTTAAGCGATTTATGAAAAATAAATCAATCAGCCAATAGACTATGTGCCGTATATTCAAAACACGTTCTTTCCGTTCAAACGATTCTTACCTCATGTATTCTTCAGTTCACTTCGGGACATAAAAGTATTCCCAAAACACAGAAAGTGTTTTTCTGTTAATTGTATTATTTCGTTAAAGTGTTATATCTACACTCGGCATTTGTCATCCATCCAGTTTGGTCCTTGGTCACAGTAGGTCCAAGAGTAGGCTATGACAAGGTTAAAGGAGTGCGTGACGAATATTCAGTAAAAGTGTTCTCACAACTCGAAACATCGCGTTTAAAAGAATATCTCCTTAAACGTGAATTTCTACATGCTTATCGTCCCAGTCGTTTGTTTCCATTAATCGCCAGACAGGTAACTCCGCTATGTTTCGACCGTCCGCTACGCTGCAGTCTGCTATAGTCAGCAGTCCGCTTGGCGGGTGGTGATATTCCCAAGAAGAGCGTGATTTTTTTAGCCGCAGCTCAGTATTTTTCCGTAGTCCCGTCCAAATGCGTGGAAAATAAAGTGCTGAGTAGAAGGGAGCTGTCCATGTACACGAGTACTGAAGTCTTGATCTCAACCGGCATCCAGGTTATGATTGAACTCCTGGCAACTGTAGAAGTTGTCCTAAACCTCACACACCATGCTATTGAGTAACGTAAATACAAAGTATCTACTTACATAAACATATTTTTCTTCCAAACAACGAACGGAACATAAATTACGGTAAATAAAAATAAATAAAAAAAATACATCAAAGTTTGAAGGGAGAAAATAATTTTCATTGAACAGACAGAAGGAATACCTAATGACCTGTAGACATGTAGAATGCGACAGTAGTATTCAGAGTAACATATCATGAATGAATCACTATCAGAACACTAACCTACCCGTTACCCGCTCTGCCCCTCCCCTTGCTGCTGGCACTGTATCGGACCAATAACATTTCCTCATTCCGCACCGCAGGGGAAAATCTAATCTCACATTTACATTTTTCACCGCATTCCTTCGCCGCAGAGTAGCTTTGAAAAGCAACCCTTCCAAGGCTAGCGCAGCGCACTCGCCTTAATCACAGTGCTATCGAGATAAGTAGTGGTAAAAGGTTTTGCACTCGGCTACGGGTACCCAACCCTGTTCCTGGAGATCAACCGTCCCGTAGACATTCTGGGCAGCATTGTGCTCCAATCGTAAGCACTAGTTAAAGATGATTTATATTCATTGACAAAGTAAAAAAGAAACAAGAGTAGCATACTACACACTGTATTTCACAGAAAACTCGAAACGTCATTGGTTCTAGTACAGACGTCTACAAAAAGCACACTTTCAGCTGTCAACCTATTTTTGACCTCTTCAAAAACATTACACATCATATATGTCTACAGAATGCAAATATAAATTATTTAAATATAATTAAATATATTGCTATACCCAACAAAAATTGCTATTAAAATATATTCTATAAACTGAAGTAATTTACTGTCCTTAAATCTATCAAAGATATCAGTGACAGTATTAATACACAACTGGGACAATGGAGTAAAAAAAGTTCTTGACAATCCAACCAGAAAATACAAGTTGTAGAGCTTTTGAATTCTGGGTCCTTCCAAATGCAATTTGCATAACAGAATAAAAATCTTAAGATTAAGCTCCTGAGTGCTCATAAGGAATAATTGGGGCCGTGTGGCATGGTTTGCCCTTTAATGACTTAATTTCACAAGAAATTGTACGCTGGCACTATGCTGTCATTCCAGCAGCCATTGGTTCTAACCATTAGCAAAAATGTTAATCACAGTGAATAACCTCAGGGAAAATACCTGAAACAATGAATTAATATTACATGGTCAAAGTTTAAGATTTTACATGTTACTTTGAGCTTAAAACACCGGCCTTTGCAAATTTAATTTAGTGAAAATCTATGGAAAGGTTAACACAAGCAAATAAGACCATTTGGAATAATGTATCCATTCATTAACTTTTAAGGGGGCTGCAAAACGGAAAAATATAACCTAACACACTGTATACATTTATATAATCAACACTGAATATAAGGACATCAAATTAGTTTTTTAACAAACATGAGGCAAATTAAGCAGTGTCCATATAGAAAAAAGAAACATATTTCATCATGACAGTATGCGCAAGGTTAGATCAATACTGTCTGCTTCTGAAATCAATTTGCTCACCAAACAGAGGCAGTGTGAGTGTGCAATATAATAAGCTGACAAACTTGAACACTTGTGAAAAAATATATATCAATTTTGGACCACATCAAATCCATTTTGTCCAGTCATCATATAAACAATGAGTGCTGAATGCTCCAACTATTTACAATGTAGCGAATAGTTCATCCGTGTGAAGGTCACATGACTGCGCACACCCGTGACCTCCACTTTCTGTACAGGGGCGTGGCCTCCTCACTGCCAGTCCTCTCAGTGAGAGACAGCTCTGAGCTCTGAGCCAATGGAGGGTCACTGAAATACACACACCACTGAATTACTTTACATATAAATGTATTTAACTTGTACATATTACCTATACAATATATAATATTTACTTTTTATTTCTGTATATCTTTACTAAATTTAATAGTTGACAAGTGGACTTACCTTATCACTGTTGTCCTCTGTTTGATGGTTTCATATAAGTGCTCAGCTGTAGAATAAAATGCCATTTCAATTCAGTATTTATAAATGTTATACATAGCTTGTTAGTGTTCATTTTGCTTCGAAAACAGTTGGGCCTATTCTTGTGTATGTGAAACGCCCAAAGCAATATTCATGCAATATTTAACAGTATGCTAAATAGGTTCCTGTTTTTGTTTTGCATCGGAATTTGAAGTGCTTGAAAACTTCAACAGTGCCTGCTGAATAAGCCAAAAAACCCTAGAATGCTCTACTAAAGACAGCTGAGGTCATCAGATATCTACATGATTGAGCTGATTGAGCTCTTGCCAAAGTCTGATATTTCATACATTTAAAAAAACAGAACAAAAACAAAACAACACAAAACAAGTGTCCTGCAGCTGCTCTGTCACTCCGACTGTGCTGAGTCTGTTGTTTTCCCCAAAAGGCAATCGCCAGAATTCAACCCGCCTGCCTCCCATCACGTGAGTCCATGCAGAATTTGGGGTGCTGATTTTTCCAAGGCCACAATTCTGCCACTGCTTTGCGTATCTTTTCCAGCTTCCTCCATGTGACTTTCTCACAAGCTAATTGGCTCTTATTCAGCCGTGAAACTCATTGTTACGAGCTCAAAGCACAAAAGCTGTGCAGGTTTGGTGCTGAGAAAAAAAAAGGAGTTAAAAAATATTGGGAGAGGACTTGTCCAAGATGGCCAGGGAGTGCCCTTCTCTGACGTGCTAACTCCGAATAATGACCAGTGGCAACCATGCGTGCTGACAAGGCTCCTATTTATAGAGTTTGTCTGCGGCCTCCAAAATTTTTCAGCTAAATCCTGGCAAAGACAGTGTAGTGTGAGCCTGGCATAATTGAACTGGTGGGCACAGAACTTTAGCTTGAGATGTATGCTGTGAGACGCACCTTCATCAAGAGTCAATAACGAAGAAGACATTATTTTTTTTACATCGAGCGTGTAATACATGCAGCCAGGTTATATTTCAGGATAAAAGCTGGATATATTCCAAAATAAATTTAAAAATGAACAAACGATAAATTCATGCACACAGAAAGTGTGATTTCTGCATTATGGGACTGAGTCACCCTAATTCCGCTCCCACCGTCTTGAAAGCTTACTGCCACACAGGAAAGGTCATAGATGAGCTTGATTCTAGGAGCTTTTATTTTTAAATAACCTTTGTGGAAATCTCCTGTCTCACAATCAATATTCTAGTCATGCCACTTCAAGCATGAAAGCATCTTCCTGGTTTTTATATGTTCCAACTCTTGAGGGCACTTCATTGGTGGAGGAGCCATCTCTGTTCACTAAATTGCCTGTGTGTATTGGGAGAGGGCTGGACTGTACTCACTGTGCGGGGAGAGTCCCAGGGTCTCTGACAGAGCCTGGTTCTGGTAATGGGGCTCTGGCTGCAGGTAGGTGTTGTTCAGATTCCTGAGAGCAGGGAAACATGATGCATGTTCAGGTTCAGAACATAATGATGACAGTATAGGAGTTTTCAGATGAGTGCTTATACAGTCAAATTTCAGGATGACTTCCGTGAAATGTCATACAATTCTAGATACGCGGCTATGGATTTAGACAGAACACCAGCTCAGGACAGGTTCAGAAGAAAGACCATATGGGTTGCCTTGTCAGCAGCACAAACCTGCAGTTATCCAATGGCAGTGTGGGCACACACACACACCATTGCTCTTAACCATCAAGGTAAGCTCACTGCATGTCTCTTTAAAGACAGAGGCTCATTTGTAATGCTGTATGACATTCTCCCTCCCATAGAAACAAGTGAAAAATCTGCTGATCGTGAGCCTTCTTTGATCGAGTCTGTATAATGCAGTTTATCAGCCTTTTGAAGCACAAGAAAGCTTTAATCACAGGCAGTGTTTCCCTTTTGTACTTGAGTAGACACAGGCACAAAGTCAAGCCGCACAAGGTTAATCGTGTCATCAGATACACCCCCTGTGGTTACTCTTCATCCTCTGAGCCCCTGGAGCACAGAATGGCCATGCACACGTTCAGATGCATAACCAGGGTGCCTCAATGTCATTCCTCTGCACATTGATTAGGCTTCCACTGCATTTATATCCTGCAATTATATCCTGATAAAATACATTTCCTGCTGTTTTTCAAGTTTTCCTTATTTGTGCAGCTGCAATGCTAAACGGCTGTACAGCTGTGCCTGAAGAATCCCTTGTTTTTTTAAGTAACGGTTTTCTCCAAAACAAACAGTTTTGCAAAGGGATAAATAAAGGGGAACATTATTTCCAGGAAGACGAGGACCTTCAGTCTCTTTACAACGATAACCCGATAAAACTTTCTCAGTCCCCATCCTTGCGGATAGAAATGACTGGCAAAAGACTGTCAAATCCAACCTCACAATATATCCATCACACATAAGTCCATATTCGCACACAGAGTGGATTTTATATTAGCCCCCCACGCGGTCTTATTACGGCGCATAAATCACACTACTCCTTCACTGACTCGCTAGTCTTGGGTAAACAGAATCCTCCTGGGAGGGAACAACTTCATACCAGGATTTCTGAAAAACACTTATTTTGCAGCTTTGCAGAGCCACCACTGATGCACCTCAGGACTGAGAAATAATGCAGAGGGAGTGGGGAGGGGGAGGGGCCTCTCTGTGTGCTTATATCGATCCAAATGTACCTGTGCTAGTGTGTGTATTACTGTCTGCACCGCTCCCATGCAGAGGGAGTGGGGAGGGGGAGGGGCCTCTCTGTGTGCTTATATCGATCCAAATGTACCTGTGCTAGTGTGTGTATTACTGTCTGCACCGCTCCCATGCAGAGGGAGTGGGGAGGGGGAGGGGCCTCTCTGTGTGCTTATATCGATCCAAATATACCTGTGCTAGTGTGTGTATTACTGTCTGCACCGCTCCCATGCAGAGGGAGTGGGGAGGGGGAGGGGCCTCTCTGTGTGCTTATATCGATCCAAATATACCTGTGCTGGTGTGTGTATTACTGTCTGGACCGCTTCTATGTGTGTGTGCCAGACAGACAGAGAGATAGAAAGAGACAGATAGACAGCGAGAGAGGGAGAGAGAGAGAGAGAGAGAGACAGACAGACAGACAGAGATAGATAGACACAGATAAACACAGAGAAAGAGATCCAGACAGAGAGAGAGAGATAGAGACAGACAGAGAGAAATAGATAGAGACAGACAGACAGACAGAGAGAGAGAAAGACAGACAGACAGAGAGAAATAGCTAGAGACAGATAGACAGACAGACAGACAGAAAGAGAGAGAGAGATAGAGAGAGAGACTCTTGCCTGTTGGCCTCTGGCAGTGCAGTCTGATAGTTGGGCTGCTCAGAGTGAGGGTCACGGAACTGTGAGTCCGACTCTGTCATCACTTCAGCTGCGTTATCACTGTCACCATCCTTTTTTTGGGACGCTGCGCTCCTCTGCTCCGCCCCCTGCTCTGGGGCGAGAGCCACTCCCCCTGGGGAACAGAAGCAGTCAGCGGGTGGCATTAAGTCATCTTCACAGCACTTCTGCACAGCAGCCACTACAACACAGGACTAACAATTACCCTGGGACCCGCCCTTCTCCTTCAGACCATTAGAGAGCTCCGCGCCGGGCTGGTGGTTGAAATCCAGCCTCTGGAGTGTGCGGGGGAGTACAGAGGGCCTGGCGCCGTTAATGCCAGCGACCCTGTGAGGACACACAGTACAGAGGATGGGGAAGGATAAATACCAAGATATATATATATATATATCTGTGTATGCTCTGCTTCCATCAACAGTGTGGAAATGTGAAGCGTGGACAGGACGGTGACAGAGGAAATACTTCTCACCCCTGTGGTGCATGCCTGTCTTGAGGGACTCGCCTGAAAAAGGGCTTGCTTTCGTAAAGACGCCTCTAAAATGGGAAGAGGGAGACAGTTTTGCAAACAGCCCAGGAAACCTCATAAAATACACAGATTTGACCAAATGGTTTGGCCCCATATAAACCTGCACTGCTTCGCATCGAGCAGGGCCAATCGCATTAACAGTAGATGCAATCTCTGGGTCAATGGCCAGGGTAAGGATGTGCCTGGATGTGGATCATTCCAGTCAGAAAGGTTCTGAAAGAGTCACAGATGGCCGCAGTGGCGTGTAGGGGAATGCGCTTACGTGCGGCAGGGCAGCGGCCGGTGCTTTTCCATGGGACAGGCGGCTCTGCAGGGACAGCTTGTACTGCAGGGCGTCGCTCAGCCTGTTCACCAGCCGCTCCTGGGCCACGCTGGGGAAGTCCTGGGGGCAGCGGGGGGCAGATATCAGCACGGGGGGGGGGGGGGGGGTAACTCTGTCAGGGGCTGAACTACAGTACGACTCTGTCTGCTTCTCAGCTGAATGCCACACGCGGCGGAGACAGCGCCAGCAGGGACTCACTTTGCACTTGCACAGCAGCCCCAGGGCCTGTTTGTAGTACACGGTGGCTTTCTCGGGGTCACCCACTCGCAGCTTAGCTGATCCGAGCCCTTCACAGGCCTGCCACTGCCCCTCGTGGTCGTCTGCGGTAATGCAGCGGTGTCAGGAGAGGGGGGGAAGAAAGGAGAAACAAGGACAAGGAGAGGACAGAGGTCGGAGAGAGGGCACTGAATGAGGGATTGTTCATTAAACACTAACAATGTATTGGCCAACGGTCAAGAGTTTTGTGGAAACTAGATTTTTAAAAGTTGCATAATCAATGAGTATTATGCTAATGCATTTTGCGGGAGATGCAGTTCCCAGCAGTTATTTAAACACCGGTAGCCAGCAGTGAACAGTGTACCAGGCTCTTCTTTCGGGGCTAGGCTAAGGGCACATACCTGTGTCTTTGAAGGCCTGCAGGGCATGAAGATAGTTCTCGCCCGCCTCCTCGTGCTCGCCAAGCTGACTGAGGGCAAACGCCAGGTTACTGAAGCACTGACCCTGAGCACCGCGACTGCCCTGGGATCCTGAGAGAGAGAGAGAGAGAGAGAGTGAGTGAGTGAGTGAGAGACAGAGAGAGAGAGAGAGAGAGAGTGAGTGAGAGAGAGAGAGAGTGAGAGTGTGAGTGAGAGAGAGTGAGTGAGTGAGTGAGAGAGAGAGAGAGAGAGAGTGAGAGTGAGTGAGTGAGAGAGAGAGAGAGAGAGAGAGTGAGAGTGTGAGTGAGAGAGAGAGAGAGTGAGAGTGTGAGTGAGAGTGAGAGAGAGAGAGAGAGAGAGAGTGCTAGAGAGAGAGACCTAGCTCAGTGTACTCAGAGCTGATGCAGATTTTACTGATGGCGCCTTGCAGCGTCAAAGACACCGTTTGTGCTCAGTACTGAAATAAACACACATAATGGTCCTGGAATGGAAAGGTGCCTCACAGTGGGTGTAGGGACATTTCCTGAATGATGGGAGCGCAGCAGGCATGAATAAACAATCCAAACTACTTTGAGAAATGACATCGCTCAGCTTTTCAGACAGTCATTCATCATTATTTTCAGATAATATAACATGTAAAAGGTGTTGGAATAATCAAGTCCCCTTTGGACTCTCAAGGAGGACAAAAATAATTTATCATAGAGACTTTTGTCAGTAATTTATCCCATTAATTCCACATAATAATATTGAAACAGATGCATTCATGCTGCAAAAAACAGTTATACCATACTACTCCAAAATACATTGTTTTAATGCCTATTATAATTTTTATTTTCCAGGGTTTAAGAACTGTTTGAATAAAGCTGGTAATGTGGTCAGGCAGCAATTATTTGCCCGATTTAAAATACAGCGTGTCCTCGGCTGTAAAGTATTATTTTTTTGCCTGCGCAACTCAGAGCCAATTATCTCTGTTTCCGTCTCAGTGAAAGTCTTTTCCCTAAAAGCAATGTATTAGCATTTTGAGACTGTTCTATATTTTAGAGACTAGGCCTTTGTTTCAATCAAATACTAATGCAGACAACAGAAGAACAATTTAAAATCTATCAAAGTTCATTGTAAAACTTTGCGCATGTGAGCCAATTAATCATACTTAAAGCAAATCAGAATAACAAAAATAATTTCACACAAGATTTAAGCTACTTTGAAATTATCATCTTAGAATGATAAAATTGAATGCATAAAACAGCAAGTAAACTGCTAATATTGGTCCTGCCTGGTCCTACAATACAATACAATCACTGAGCAAACACTCGTTTCCAGAGTGACTCCACTACAAAAGCAGAGAACATCAGAGGATACTAAATAGGATAAACAGATGATAGCTAAAGAGATCAGAGGAGCCATGGTGTAGTCTGAAGAGGTGGGTCTGCAGACAGCGCTGGAAGATGGGTAAGGGTGTCTGCTATTCTGACCGCAGTGGGAAGCTCATTCACCACAGGGAGCCAGAACATTACCAGGAAGTGCAGACATAGCAGAGAGAAGGGGCTCAGAGGGAGCAGAATGGAGCGGTCTGGCTGGTGTGTAGGAACCCATGACCTTTTATGACCATGAAGATATAATGGGGTGATCCCTCTCGCTGCCCAACATTGGGGTTGTGAGTTTGATGCAAAATCGATCACAGCAGGTAGCCAGTGGAGGAAGAAGAAAGGGAGAGCGATACAGCTTGGGGAGGTCATAGGTCAGGCAAGCAGTTGCATTCAGGATAAGTGGGGGGGGGGGGGGGGGGGGTTGGGGGGTATAAATGATTTGAGATGAGACAGGGCTCTACAGTGCTCCCATTTTAGGAGCATTTCTTGAAAATTGATGTGTGCTGACTTGAAAAATAATTTAGGAGCACATCTACTTATTGGGATGCATTATCCTACATTTTTCCACTAAGGACCGCCTTGGAAAATTTTTTAGCATAGAGCCTTGTGAGACCAGTACATCACAGATGGGGACAAAGAGTCTGATTAGTGAGACCAGCTTCTAAGTGGCACTGGAATTTAGATGCACTGCTTCAGCAGAAGGGCTCTCAGAAGTACCCAAAATAATTTCTGAAAATTGAAGTTGCATGAGTGGAAGAAAAAAAAAAAACATACTTCTCAGTGGCCACTGAAATGAATTCTACCGAACAAGGCACTTTACTCTCAAAATCCCAATCTAATAAACAGCAAGAAGACAAGGTAAATAATGAAGAGCAGAAAGAAGGCTAGGTCAATAACAGAGTAATAAAGGATGCGTGGTGTCACGAGCTGATCTGGGAATTAAAAAGTATTAAGTCACAATAAAAACTGCAATTAAGATTAAAACTTAGCCTAATGCTGGACATTTGCAGACATTTCTGTCACTCGCCTTTTTCAAATATTTTAGTTGGCATGACGACCATGCGGTTAGGATTTGTTATGTACTACAGCTGTCTACGTACATTATTCACTATAATATGAATGCCTCAGCAAAGCAAGTACGCCTGTTTATAATTTATACATTACATTATCATATACAACCCATAATAGATGCAATATATTATCCTCCAATTTGATAGTCCTGCCATGCTTGTGCAAACATAATTTTTCTTTATATGATAAGCTGTGTTAAAGGCATACTGTGCAGGATTTTTTAGCCTGTGTTCATTATCAAAGATGTCTTCTTCTCCATTTTCTACCCTGCCTACTTACCCCCCATTACCCGAACGAGTCACTGATGCACAAATTCATTAGAGACTACCGGTAAATTTCTCCCATCAAATCCGGGTGGGACCTAGGATATGTGCAAATAATTTGAAACCCGGACATTCCAGTCAAAAGAATGGATTTTGGCAACCCTAGCTGAATAGCTAGAGCTACTGTGACATACAGGTCCAACCGAAAACAAGCCAACTTCGCATCGCTTTTCAACCCCTTCAGCTGACGCCACCATGCAAAAGCGATTCCAAGGTTAGCTCTATATTGAATTTGCATGTCGGCTTGTCTCTTTGTTTCACTGTATCAGGGCCATTGCAGCAGCTAGCTAGCTAGCAACAAACTGTAAATCTGATCCAGAGCCACAGGCTAGGTAGCCACACTCACCCGTTCCCACACAGAAAAGAGCGCCACAACCAGAAACGTCCCGAACACACTTTTGAATAAAAAATACCGGTAAAGGCACTCAAATTCTACAAAAATGTGTAAAGACTGTGCCAGTGCATCACAGATATGCCTTAGCGTGGCCTTATCATGGCTATTGTATTATATTTTCGAAGTAACATTCCTGCACAGTATACCTTTAAGTCCAGGATGAAACTGAACACAGTTTGGAAACGCTGTAAAAATGCCAGGTCCTGCGGCAGTAGCAGCTCTCACCCCTCCCCACTGCCCTGACTGCTGCTGCTGCTCTGTAAGGTCATCTGAACAGCCTCACCATGCAGGGCTGCGGCCTCTCTGTGGTAACCCAGGGCCTGCTGGTACTGGGCCAGCGTGTTGTGGATCGCGCCCAGGTTCTGCAGAACCACGGCCCGCCTCTGAGGCTCGGTCCGGGCCAGCGGCAGGGCTCGCTCGAAACACTCCGCAGCCTCGGGGAACAGCTGCAGCTGGGAGAAGCTCAGGCCCAAGTCATTGTACAGCTTGCCTACAACATAAAATAAAAAGCTGTGAAGGCACAACATCACAGTCATAAACATCCTGATTCAGTTTATGTGGTATCCTTCTGCTAGCAACTCAGTACTATAACTTATGGTCTTGCACTGCTTCATGCTGTATAGCCCAATACCTCATGTCTTATAGCACAAAGCAGGGAAAGTACCATGTCCAAGAGTATCATTTTCTGAAAACTGCTTGGAGAAGATGCACCAGAGCAATTTTCTAAATGTACTGCTGACACGTATCATCCTGTGTTCAGGCTCAAGATCAATTTCTCCTCTCTGAGGATGCCTGCTTTTTATACCTTCAATAGGAAATACAATTCAGGCGAGATGACTGACACTGTTTTCTGTTGAGTAACGAACGGTGCTAAGGTGATGTGTGGATGTATCAAAGGTTAAGAACATCGTAGAGCTTTACCCGCTGTGTCTTCATCCTTGACACTAACAGTCAGCTCCAGACACTCTGTGAGCACAGCAATAACGTCGTCCTCTGTGAAATCATCGCTCTGGAGCATGTGATCTCCAGCCTCCTTCAGAGCCACAGCTGCAGACTCCAGCTTGCCTGCCACCCTGTAGCTCTCCCCAGCCCGCTGCAAACTCTGAGCTGCCTGGGTCCAGTCCTGTCATGCAATCACGGGGGATCTTAGAGGAGGATCTCACAGGGGGATCCGACAGGGGGATCTGGGGGTACTGTATGACCTCTTTTGTGCTTGTCCTTACTAGGATATTTTATTTTGCATTTTCATGAGTTGCAAATTCATGGTTACTTTTAAATTAGAATCCATTTTATGCTCAATATTAACCAAACTGGAACATTTTGTTGATAAAACTTGAGCTTTAGATACATGTTAACAGATTTTTGAGATGATTATATGATTATATAACGCACACATAAGCTATTTTAAAATGCTCTCTGAAGATATCATCAAGTGATCAAAGTGAAAATCAAAACCCAGTGGTCCCTCATTAAAACTCTTCAAGCAAGGAAAATGAAAATAACCCAGACACATTTGTATGAAAGCAAATACTTATTTTCATTTAACCCATATCAGTGACTTCATTGAAAATGTAGGCCTAACCATATACAGGGAATTTATGACAGCAAAACTGGTTATGACATAACTGGGTTCATTTGTAACAATGTCAATTCTCCATTAGAAAGTGCATTTTTAGATATTAACTGATTTTCGAATCCACCCGGTCCCTGCTTTCGTTTAATATCACATTAGCATGCAGGAATACGCCACGATGGTTATGAGACATATGCACTGTATCCATGGAGACTGACCTGGGCGAGCAGGTGGCAGCGGGCCAGCTTCATGCAGGCGTCACCTTCACTGCCCCCCTCTCCTTGGGAGCGGTACAGCTGGGCGGCCTGCAGGTAATGTGCTGCCGCGTGCGCCGGCTCTTTCAGAGCCTCGTGGGCGGCGCCCAGGTTGAACTGAAGGTCCGCCACTCGCTCGCCCCTCTCGCCAGGCTGGGCTCGCTTCAGGAAGTCCAGCCCCTTCTGAGGCTTGCCTGCCTCCACGTAGGCCGCACCCACATTAAAGGCACAGGCTCGCTGGACTCGGGTCTCCTGCAGCTGAGGACAGTGAAACCAGGTGTGGTCAGAGGGGATGCTGGAATGGACTTTAGCAAAGGGCACTTTATAAATGTTCTATCAAAGCCAGTTCTGTTGGCCAAACCTACAGAAGACAAACAGAGAATTCATAATCCCATAATGAACAACCACTCCAAGCTTCTGTGTTCAGATAAGCAGAAGATTAAACTTTGGCAGCACACAAACACAAGAAACATCCAAATGGGCAGCAGTTAATTCCTGTTTCATAGATTTTCGGTGGTTTCTGACAAAATAAACAAACAAAGCAAAAATATGGAAATAAAGTGTATTTACAATAATTACTACAAATCTCACTTGAACAAAGTTTGACTCACACCTATTTTTTGCTGATCAAAGCAAATATTATCAAACACTTTCCAAATATGCATATAAGCATGCAGCAAGAAGTATTATATATTGAGCAGATGGTGGTGGCATTTCCTCAGTTTACATATAATGTATGTAAACTGTAGACTAAAGAAAAAGTTTTTGTTTTTTAAATAATGTAGCCTATATATTATTTTAGACCAATTATGGTTTGGTGGTCTCATTATCAGCCCTGGCTAGGTTACTATCGATGGGTTGCTTACAAGACTGCTTACCTGCTTAGACTGCTTTGTTGCTTAAGCTTATGAGTTCAATACAATAAGCAAGGAGCTGGTAATTTATCAGAGAATAAGTCTTTCATTTTTCATTGCAATTACACATATCAGCAGTGCCATTACTCTACTACACTGTTTCCCAACCAGTGTGCCGCGGCAAGGAAAACGGTTGGGAAACGCTGCTCTACTATGTATAGTTGGGTTGTGCTGCAATCAAAATTTCCATAAATAGCAATTTCACTCTCATTTCCAATTAATACATTTATAATTATGTAAGTTTAAAGAACACTTATTTTCAATAAAAAAGCAACCCATTGCATGTAGTACTCAATTTGGTAATATGGCTAATTAAATCAACTTCACAGGATAGTCTTCTTCATTACATTTAGGACGAGTCAAATACACAGCATCTCAGAACAAAGTCCTATAAAAAACAAAACCTACAGTAGCCCATAAAAGTCCTAAAAACTTGCCAGCAATGTGAACTCCCAGTGACATTACCTCAAGTGAGGCTTTGAAGGCCTTCTTGAAGAAGCCAAGGGCTTCTGTGCAGTCTCCCCTGAGCAGAGCACTGTTTCCAGAGGCAGTCAAACCCTCAATATCTGCCTGAATCTCCAATACCTCTGGAGCCTCGTCCACCTTCTTTGAACTACTATTCTTCTTCTTCTTCTTCCGGCACTGCTGGGTCGAGGACCCATCAGAGGCCATGGCAATCTGGGCAAAATGCACCTACAAGAAGGGGTGGCTGGGGAGAGGACTGAAAGAGAAAGCTGCAGTTAAACTACATGAAACAGTTACAAAGAAAAAATCCATCAGTGTAAACCACACAAACGTGCAGAAAGCCAGTTTATGTGACCCACAGGTAGCTTGAACAAGTGTGCAAACGTCACGTGAACAGAGAACATTATCTGAATATTTAAATACGATGCTTGACTAGAGGGCTCCAATTATCCGTTTCTGCTAAAAATAAATAAATAAATTAATAAATAAATAAATAAATAATAAGGAATAAATAAAAAAATAAATAAATAAACTAAGTTGTAAGGCTATCATTGTGTAGAATTAAAACTATTGCGCTTATTCGCTAGAGCAGTAATCCACCTGTTATCAATGTTTAATCAACATAGCACTAAACAGCTAGTGTCCAGTGGCAGTGGCTGATTATACAACCCATGGAATCCCAACGTTAGCTAGTTGTACACAATGTGTAACATTTGAGAATAAGAAGTTAGGTATCCAGCTAATTATTCGTAGCTATAAATCAGCCTACTAAGAGCCGACGATATAGCTAGACATAAGATAAAGCATTTTATATACACTGATCTGATGCGAGGTGCAAATAGTTGTAGACTATGTTAAAAATGAATATTAAAACAAGCAGGCAACCAATTATATTATTAAATAAGGCTATAATACAATTAAATGCCTGATTAAATTAGCTGATATTACTTACAAAACGATGCGGAAATGTTATTGCCATTCGTTGTAATAGTCCAACCGAGTTAGCTAGCTAGCTATGTCTTCTAAGTAACTAAGTTAGTGACCTAACTTGCACCATCCTCAAACTTCCAAGATAACTACACTAGCAAGCTCAGACACTGTTATATCCCTTATCTTGCTAGCTAACTAGCTAAAATCCAAAAGCTAACTACATAACTCCTCTAAAACAAGGCTGTGTGCAGCTCAGTTTATATGCGTTGCTATAGCAACATCGAAAGTAGCGGTTTTATTTACAAGACAGCCACTTCAGCCAATCAAATATCAGTTAATTACATCCGACGACGCCCAGATGGTTAGTCGTTCCTACTACGTTGGGACTTGCTTCTAAAGAACGAAGATTGTGGAATGCTGTGAATGGATCCATTCTAGGAAAACAACAGCCACAGAACTGAAAGTTTCCATTTAGCTAAGTTACTTTGTCTCAAAGTTGAATTTGTTGGCTATTTAGTATATGCGTGTAGGGGAGACATTATTTTAGGGCGAATCATGACATCAATAATCTGGTCAGAAATCCTGTGAAACCTGGACCTCGTATCCTATCATTGAATTTATATCTAGGACCGACCAAATGGAAAAACCCCAGACACGACATGTAACCGTATCAAAAAAACTGGTTGAAATCAATGGTATTGCTAACCCCTAACGTTAACCCAACCGCGAATTTCTGCAAGCGAAATCCAAAATATCCAAAATAACTAAACATCAAAATTGTAATCACTTGCTTGCTTTGACTGTACCTGGACTGTACCCTGCGATAGACTAATTCATACATCAGCTGAATTTCAAATGTATGCGTTGAGCATGTGCACCATCTACTGCCGGCCGAAATTTAAATTGGACTCTGTATCCCACAATGCAAAGTAAAATATTCAGGCTATGAACCAATGGAAACGCCCGTCAGTTAACCAACTAGACGTCGGCGGGACATTCAAACCTGAGTCGCTGACGGAAAGTAAACAGGCACGGCTGTGGACGCATGAAAGAAAGGACTAGACACCACTGACTGGGTGACATCGGGTTTTTATTTCAAATAAATGTGTCTTCGTTATGGAAACGTAACCATTTAGATTACAGAATACAGTTTACAACAAACGAAACTACATTGTTGGGAACCGGAAAAAGAAAAGCCAAACGTATAGAGCTAATACCTATTTAACGTTACTTATTTAGCTAGGGAAACTCAGTACCAAGAAAATGGGAGAATTCGGAGGCCAAACGCGACCGTGCTGTAAGTGGCAAAAGCAATGTCATAGATTTATAACACTTGTGTTTTTCCACATATAAGTTACTGACAAGCAGGTTGCTTTAACTTTAGGATAATAACTAGCAGAAATGTTTAATTGACTATTTGCTACCTTTGGCTGGCTAGCCGTTACCGAATAAGTAACGTAATATGCGTATTGAAAATGACACGTTTTTGTTAGTTGCTTGCTGGATCGTTAGTGTAATTCTAAATCGTTCAAGCTAAAGCTATTGATTTTTCGCGTCAATACGCTTAATGTCTAGATAATTATATAGCTAGCATGCATATGTTAGACTACCTGAATATTCTCGAGCAGATTCGTTGGCTTGCTAGAATGTGTGGATATCGCTGCTGTTTGTGTTTGATCTAGTTAGCTACCATATTTGAGTGAGTAACAGCTAGCTCTATTCACGTGTTGCTTAAGTTGAGCTCAGAGTTGCATTTGGATACTCTGCCGAGTTGAAAACTTACAAATCACTGCCAATATCTTCATATCTGTGAAACGTCGTTGCACAGACGAGCGCCTGACTGCCGAGGAAATGGACGAACAGCGAATTCAGAATGTTGCTTACCAGTACCTTTGCCGCCTGGAGGAGGCCAAAAGGTAAGTGGGGGGAATCACGGGGAAGTGCTAACTGCAGCAATGAAAGGCCTCTTACTACTGGCTATCCTGAGGAAAAGCCCCTAGCCATCCATTCTATTGCAAAATAATTCTTTCTTTCCCATACCTACAACTCCGTGATTTAATCTGATCTCGCAACTCTTCCACTCACCTTTCAGAGATTATTATTGGTTTGACACGCCAGGTAAACCTGCTTGACCACTGGCCCTTGGATGTCAAACATTCCTTATGTCATTCCCTAAACTGCCCTGGTGGGTCTTCATTGTGAAGGTGTTTGTTTCTGCTCTGGCTGACAGATGGATGGAGGCCTGTCTCCAGGAGGACCTGCCCGCCCCCATTGAGCTTGAGGAGGGGCTAAGGAACGGGGTGCTCCTGGCCAAGCTAGGCCACTGCTTTGCACCCAAAGTTGTCCCCCTCAAGAAGATCTATGATTTGGACCAGGAGCGCTACAAGGTCAGCTCAATCCTATCTAGTCCTGCTTTATACATATGTAGTTAATTGCATGAAGCCAATCAGTCAATGCAAAGGAATTTATTGCAGTGTGTTTTCCCAAGGAAGTATAACAACCCCCAGGAAACTAGTGTCCAAAGTCACTGATTTTTGTCTGTGTAGCTTCTCTCCTATGGACTACTTCTACTTAATTAACCCTGTCTTGACATAGGAGTGTAGAAGGTTTAGGATTTAGGAGCCTATTAACTGACCTTCAAATAATCCATGGCAGCATATTTTATTGAGGAGACTTGACACGTGTTAGCACATGTTTTAGATTTTTTTGCTCATCAAAAGGAGTAATGGGATATTCAACATGGTCCTAGTGCTTAACAGTGTCCCCCTTTTCCTCAGGCAACGGGACTACACTTCCGCCACACCGATAACATAAATCACTGGAGAAATGCAATGGTGGAGGTTGGATTGCCAACGGTAACTTGATATTCAAAACAGCCAATTCAAGTAGCGCTATGTGATATCTATTTTTAACTCGCATAGCATGAACATAAAGCTAAATGTGGGCTTCCACCATTTTATTAGAATAGGGCGACATTTTTAGATTGATAGTAGCCTCCTGTTCCTATCAGATCTTCCACCCAGAGACCACCGACATCTATGACAAGAAGAACATGCCACGCACAGTGTACTGCATCCATGCCCTTAGGTAAGTAACATTCATTCTCCTGAGCAGAATTTTTTTAGTATGCTGCCGTTTGGAACCAACACTTATTTTTCTATATCCATTGCGTTTTACATTGGTATGTCTGGATATAATTGTGAGTGCTTGCAGTTGCTCATTTTGAGTTCTTTCTGGACTGGGCCATACCAAAGTTCTATTACTAATGTAATTACTCAATCTATTTGCTGCTCAATCCTTGTAAGTGAAAGCTTTTGCTAATTGTAAGTTGCTGATTAATTATATCCTATAATGTGGAACTTTGGCTAGTGAATAGGAAAACTGAGTAGTAAAATATCTTGCTCAAGTGAATTTAAACCAAAGTTATTTGGATACTCTCTCTGTTTCACAGCCTTTATCTGTTCAGACTGGGGCTGGCCCCTCAAATCCATGACCTGTGCGGCAAAGTCAAGTTCACAGGTAAAGTGGCTTTTCACACATTTGGGCCGCTTGGTGTTTTTCACCATCAGCAAAAATAAATTGCCTGCGGACTGGTGCTGCAGATTAGCTGTGTGTGGTTTGAATGAGGCTCTCTTTCTGCCCGTCTCTCAGAGGAGGAGATCAACAACATGAAGCGTGAGCTGGATAAATATGGCATTCAGATGCCAGCCTTCAGCAAGATCGGGGGCATCTTGGCAAACGAGCTGTCTGTGGATGAGGCTGCAGGTAGGCGGACTGAGGGATGCCAGTGTGCCCAGGGAGTGTTTCGAAGAAAACGCCTGGTCTAGAGGAGATAAGCTTTTATGTACTGGCTTGGAATAAAATATGACTTTGAAAGACTTGGCTAATTCAAGGAGGACAGGGCTGAATGGAACGGGAAAGGAAATGATTAAGCTGGCACCTCTATCAAATATTTCCGCTCCTTTTCTTTGCCGACATCATCGTATGCTCTGCATGGTGTTGCTTTCCATCGCATACTAATTGCTGCCGTTTCATATCAGCCAATTCAATTCCTCGGGTCACTGGTTCATCATTTTAGTACTGATACTGCCTTTCTGCTTGGCAGTGCACGCGGCAGTGATCGCCATTAACGAGGCGGTGGAGCGCGGCTGTGTAGAGGACACTGCCCAGGCGTTGAGGAACCCCAACGCCATGCTGGCTGACCTGTGGAACCACCTCATGCCCGTCTACCAGGAGATGCTGCGGCAGGCCCGGGCACAGAAGGCCGCTCGTGCCTATACCAAGGTGGGCATCACTCCGATACTCTAGAGCAGTGTGCGATTCAATTATTTTACTCCACCGATTAATTACAGTTGATAACTAACTTCTGACTTGTATACAAATGTATTTGGTAAGATCATCAGGTAGAAGGAGGATTTTGGTCCTGTTGAATACCTTCCTGTGAATACATTTTGCGTAATTTCTCTCTGCCTGTGTTATGCTATGGTATATATATTTGTTTATATTGAGCAGCCATAAAATTAAGCCAAAGAAGTCCATGCAGAGGAATTTCAGAATGCAAGAAGGGAACTTGACTGAAGTGAAATGTCTGTGCTCCAGGTGAACGGTTCCGAGGGGAAAGACATCTATGAGGAATACCTCACGCAGAGTGAGATCCAGGACAGTATCAACAAGGTGAACGGTAGGTTTGGACAGTGCTTCACTACAGTGTGAATTTTCATTTTGAGAAATAATTCGGGTATGTTACTGTGGATGGAATTTTACAAGGGTCTAAATCTCTTGCATATGCTGCGCATGGTAGATTTGCTACGCATGTTAATTCGAATGATATCTTTTATTCATCTCGTGATGGACTGAAGTACAGCAGATGTCCACTAGATGGAGTTTCAGGCTCAGTTTACTGATTACTAAGAAATATGGAAGCAAACAAGCCTGGCTGGGCCCTTCAGTTAGTTCTGGGTTTCTGTGCAGCCCTGAGTTTATTTTGCTGTTTGAGTCAGCAGCTGGGCACTGCTGTACCTGAGCACTGTGGTGTGTCTTTGTACAGTGCGCGCGGTGTTGGAGCAAGTGGACGAGGCTCTGGAGTGTGGGGACTCCCTGGCTCTCATCTCTGCCCTGCAAACGCCCTGTCTGGCGCTGCGGGGCGTGCGCAGAGACCACGCCCCCTGGTACCTGGACCAGCTAGCTGCCGACCGCGAGCAGAAGGCCCTGGTGAGAGAGACGTGCCAGGGCAAACGCATCACTGCGCAGTGCACACCTGACAACATCCACAGCGTGCACACCTGACAACATCCACAGCGTGCACACCTGACAACATCCACAGCGTGCACACCCGACAACATCCACAGCGTGCACACCTGACAACATCCGCAGCGTGCACACCTGACAACATCCACACTGTGCACACCTGACAACATCCACAGCGTGCACACCTGACAACATCCACAGCGTGCACACCTGACAACATCCACAGCGTGCACACCTGACAACATCCGCAGCGTGCACACCTGACAACATCCGCAGCGTGCACACCTGACAACATCCACAGCGTGCACATCTGACAACATCCACAGCGTGCACACCTGACAACATCCACAACGTGCACACCTGACAACATCCACAGTGTCTGCAAGCCTCAGTGTGCTGGCAGAATTTTCTCTAGAACGGCTGGAAGATTGGATTTTACCATGAGAGTGCAAAATGTAGTTGGGGCAGTTGCATTGCATGTGAAGTACTCACTTTGATAACGCGGGTGGGTAAAGAATGGTGGTGAGGTAAAATAGTTCTCCTCACTGTTGTCCTGTGTCATGTGACCACGCTCCAGGACTTGGGATGTGTGGACCCTCTGGATCACGATGAGCTGCAGGAGGGTGTCTATGTGGCAAACGAAGACGCGCAACGCTCCCAGACAAGTCAGTACACCACATCGCTAAATACCTGCAGTCTCTCACATAGAGAGAGCCTCTGATCCTGAAAATCCCCTGATTTATGCACAGTGCAATAGGCTGGGGCACAATGCTATGTTTTGGAGTTTGGTTTACCAAGTATAATTTACAGCACTAGCGATAGAAATCCTGTGACTGAACAAGTAGGATATGAATTTTCCTCTCAACCTGGCCTTGAACTTGCAAAGTACATTCACACTTGTACAAGACCCAAAATAGAAAAATGCACCCTGTGAATATATTGCTCTGTTGTGTTTTGTGGTATAATCTGTTCATCTCCATATCGAATAGAGTTGAATACTATTTGCGTAAATGAAAGTGCATTAACAGTTCTGTCTGGCCTCATGCGGTGACGCTGTGTGCGGTGCTGTGTGTGGCGTGTGCAGTGCAGCAGGCGGTGCGGGGCATTAACGAGGCCTTGCGCGGCGGCGAGCCCAGGCAGACCGCGCGCGCCCTGATGAACCCGGACGCCCAGCTCCCGGACGTCTACCCCTTCGCCTCCGAGCTGTACCAGCGGGAGCTGGGCCTCCTGCAGGGACAGAGCCCTCAGGTACACAGGCACTCCTTCACTGCAGTCAGGAGAGTGATGGAGAGGCTGCTATGTGGCTTTACTGTGGCTTATTTGCAAACTAGGAGATAATTACTTCCATTGTATCATAGTGGAAAAGCACACATTATAGGAAAGCTGGAGGTCAAACATTACATTTTCCATTTACCCTTCTGTGAGGGAAATGAACATGGTAGTGTACTGAAAAGCTATTCTATATTTACTAGTAATGCCTTAAAGGAGTACCATGGTGATTTTCACACTTTCTCGGTTTTATGTGCTATTTGCACAAGAGGCATTGAAGAAACACAATGAGCAAAGTATTAAATATGTCCGTTCTGTATTTTTGGAGAAATATGCGTTTTAAATTCATCGTCCCATTTTCAACCGGTTGAGAAAGTTGTCATTTTTCTACGTCACGAATACAGTAACCACTCCTATTTCCACGCCCCGTAAAGAAATCTGACAGGACACACCGTCCTGCTGTTCAGACAATGCAAATATTTGACTAACGTTAGGTTCACTTAAATTAGAGTTCCTTTAGATTATTTCTGGTTATATTCATTTAGCTAGCTAGCTAACGTTAGCTAGCTAGGAGGTTTGCTTTCATAAGGCAATGTTATCGATAACGTTAGCTTGCTAGTTCGCTTTTATGAGGACGTTATAGTTGTGCTTTTATCTTAACTTGGCTAGCTAGATAGCAAAAATTGTAACTGGATACAAGTCAACGTCCTTACCTTAGCTATCTATAGATACTTGATATACTACTAAGCTAGCTAGCTTGTGAAAATTCAGTCTCCCAAAGAGAGCGCGTATCATGGGGGTAGCTATGGTAACGGGGAACGGTCTGTCAATCATAGCTAACTGACAGTTCTCATTACCACGCCCAGACGGTTCGGGTGAATTTTTATAGTGGGAAATTTAGGCTTAGAAAAATACGTTTTAAAGTACATTGAAATGACTGAAGAATAAAAAAATTATGCACATTTGTTTTGTTGTTGCCTGAAGACAACTGGGAAGTGTCACGTTCAACCACCATGGTACTCCTTTAATGCACACGTTTTCAGTTTGTGGGTTCTACTGGGTTAACCATTCATCCTCCTTTCCTATAGGGCGAGCTACAACAGGAGGAGCTCTTTGTGGCAGTGGAGATGCTGTCCGCAGTGGCTCTGATCAACCAGGCCTTGGAGGCCAAGGATGGTGGCGCTTTCTGTGCGACCCTGGTCAGCCCAGCAGCGGGGCTGTCTGACATCGACGACGGTTTGGTTCAGAGGTGAGCTGGCATCAGAGCAGGACCAGTCATGGCTTCAGTGCTCATTTTGTTTTTTCCACTGTCACTAACAAATAATTACGAATTTCACTGAGATAAGCTTCTTATGTGTGGTGAGGAATGTTGCATACTGGTCTCAAATGCACTAACCTAGATTAGTCAGTCACAGCTTGACTGTTGCTGTACTTTGAACTTGCCTGCGTTCGAACCAAGCGGCCAAAACCAGACTTCGTTTTTGAAGCTCATTTCCTGGTGTTGTAGTTCCTGGTTGCTCACTAGCGCCACTACGGATGGCTCCAGTATAGGTGTTTTCATATCCGGTTTCCATGTAAGTCTACGGTACAAATGCGATCAAAATACAAAGTCAATAATTTTTTCTCAAAAGAACAAATAGTCATAATAGGTGTATTTTATTGGTCTTATGACTGTCCATGGGTCGATTTCATGATTTATTGCGTCATTTGGGCACAGTGCCAATATTTGTTCTGGACCAATGAGGTACAGCTTGCGTCACTTCCGGATTACTGCGGAGGACTCAGCTACAGTAGGGGCTACAGTCTATGGTCACTGGGGTGGGCGGTGGCGCTTCTTGGCCTTGCCATTGCGGCTCCGGCTACGGTCCGCCTGTGCTGAGTCTGAAAATGCAGGCATCCCATTTCGTGGTGATTTCATTATGGCGTGTGCTATTTACAGCTGCTCTAGACGACCATAAAATAATCCTCCTCTTAAGTTTTTCGGTATCCGAGTCATTTTTACTATTTCCTTTAGCCTACTTAACCAAATAATTACTTGGCAGAAAGCGTAATCAGCTTGCTATATTTGGTAGTCCAGTAGTAGCCTGTGCTAAAACAGTTCGCAACTTCGGCTACCAAGCCATTTGACTAGCTAGCTAACCTTAACCGGCAAACATTCAATCTGTCAAACGTGTTTGGCGGCTTGTCAGTCGTGTACATTCCGTAAATGTCTACCTGGGCCATGCTTCACGCATGTGACAAAGCTACTATAATCCCGATTTTGGGATAAACACTTTTTCAGTTTCACGAAGCGAATTAAGAGTTTCAAGGTTCATTTGCTGAATATACAACACACGATGAAATAACACACACAGAATTTAACGAAATTAACCATCTTGGCATTTAGAAAGGAACATGTTTTTAGCATTTAAGAGACCGACAAGCTAGGCATTTAAGACAGTGGTTCTCAGAATCGGTTCTGGGGGCTCCTTGCGTATATTGGCTTTTCTCCATTGGTTTTGATGATTTACAAGAAAAAAATAATAGCCTAATAATAATTAGAAATTCAACGTAGGCTACATTATTTTTCTTCATGCACCAGGTGGAAAACTTGCCGTACAAAGTGCGTTGTCATATTTACACGCCTGCAGATCAGTTATTAAAATACTTGGTAGATTTGTTAATCACCGCTGAGTGTTAATTTTTGTTCGGTAGAAAGTGATTTGCGAACGATCGGTCAGCTAGCGTCACCCAGCAAGTGAACACCACAAACGGCGATGGAGTAGCTAGTAGTAGCAGGCTCATTATCTGACTGGCGAAAACCTACGACGATAACTTGCTCGGTTAACAGATCTACCAGACAGTTATACGAAAATTTGCCTAGTCAAATCACCAGTAGCCTACACATCTCCGATTGATTGACCATCAGTGTAGTCAATGTTCTTCCCCTGTGGTTCATATTGCTAACGCGTGAGCTAACCACGGACAGCCTACCTAGCTCACTGGCAAGCTGATATGCTAGCTAAGCATATTCGTTTTGCTGAGAAACATAAATTGAAGATAACTGAACATAGCCTAATTGTATTTTTAATGTCATACATAACGTGATTACATGACACAGTACAGTCACGGATGGAAATTAAACTCCGTAAACATCTGATAATATATTTTAAAACATAACGGCAGACAGTCAGCTAGCCTCGTTCAGGTTGAGGGGCTTTTCCGCACCGGACTGTCAATCAAATTGTAAAAATCACAAGACCGCTTAACTCTATGGTTTTGGCTCCAAATCGAGAAAATGGCCGCGCCCGCCATTGAGCTTCAAAACGTGTTTTAGAGACCCACGGAGAGTCAATGGGTGACGTCACAGTAGCTGTGTCCATATTTTTTACAGTCTCTGGTTCGAACACTGAGGAGTATGCCGGTATTGACACTGCTTTATATGGGGAGGTAGACTTGATGCAGGTTTTCTTCTTGCTGCTCACTGACTGCACCTCTCCGCTCAGGTACTTTGAGGAGCTGTGTGGGCTGAAGAGACAGGCAGGGAGGGCCTTGCTGACGTGGAATGAGCTCCAGGGCGGGCTCAACACCGTCAACGCAGCGGTGCAGGAAGAGCACGACCGTGAGTGCTGCAGTGTACCGGGGCAGGACGTGCGATGAACGGGATGCCAAGATGGGTTTTCATTCTTTCCTTTTCAACTTTAGAGATCCTCAGCATTGGACTGATCAACCAGGCCCTGTGCCGCAGCGACCCTCAGAAGACCCTGGCCGCGCTGCTGCTGCCCTCCAGTGGCCTGGAGGAGGTACAGCCCGTGAATGCCAGGCGCTACCACGATGTGCTGACCCAAGCCAAAAGACGCAAAGCAGAGGTACAGCAGCGCAGTGCGTCCTGGGAAAATTGGAAAGAAGTCTCCACCCATCCTTGTTTTATAGCAGAAAAACTGAACTTGTAAAGGACACTGCCAGCTTAATATTCTGATTTGTGGTTGCAGGAGAGCCGTGATCCCTCAGCCGAGCTCTGGTTGGCTGACATCCAAGAGGGGGTGAGGAAAGCCAATCAGGACACGCAGAGAGCTCTGAAGAGTAAGTGTGTCATGCCACACCGCACACTCCCTCATACCTGCTCGCTGAACGTGCGGAAAGCTTTTAATGGTTTGGCAGTTTTGAAACTTAAACGGTGAAGTCCAATGTGTGTTTAACAAGTCCCTCCATCTCCGTAATTCCAAAGCACTCCTCTGTATTTAAGTGGTTTTATTGTATGCTGATTTATGTTCCAGCCATTATAACAAGCGCTGTAATTATTCTGAAAGCCCTCTTAAAGCCATTTATGCCAGAAATGGCTATGTATGCCCCCCTCCCCCCCCAAAAGAAAATTCCCATATTCATATCAGGAATTACAATCGGTCAGACCAATTTGCACTTTCTGCACTGTATGTACTATATGGCAAATAATTCCAACTGAGGTTCCATTTATAATTGATTAGTTACAGACTGATGAATGAAATCAGTTGGGTTCAATTTGCCGAGAGTGTGGAGACATTGCTAAAACGATCAGTGTAAAATGAATGGAGAAATGGCAACAAGCTAAACCTGTATTGTGTTAATAGAAGTCTAACCACACAATTATGGTAGAACTTAAACACATTTTCAACAACCTTAATTGATCAGTAGATTGGCTTTGACAAAAAGCCAGCATTGGCAGTGGGCCCCCAGGACCAGGGCTGAGAAACGCCGTTAGCTGCCTGTAATGGTACAGGCCCGAGAGAAGCCCTGCCTCACCGCTGCGTGCCGTGTGCTCTCTGCCAGTGTCCCTGGGGCTGGCGGCGGTGAACCAGGCGGTGAAGGAGGGCCGGGCCTCGCAGACGCTGCGGGTCCTGGGCCTGCCTGAGGTGGCCCTGAGGAGCCTGGTGGCGGACTGCGCGGCGGGGTACCAGGCCGAGCTGACCGCCCTGCACAGGGCCAAAGCCGCGGGGGGTGAGCCTTGTGCTGCGGCCTTTCATTTCTCTCCGTGAAAACGCCAGTTCGCTGCAGTCCAGTTTTGTGCATTTAAGACCACGGGCCGAATAGTCTCCATTTTGTTTGTCATCTGATGTTTACACTTTCATCGTATTCTTTCCGTGCACTGATACGCAATGGCTTTGTGTTTTAATTCTGTATTTTGTTGTGTTGGCCTTACAGATTAGAAATCTGTTTGGTTTTTTATTGCTGTTTTTCAATTATTTTTTTTGTAGGTTGCCTGGTATTATTGGTACATGATGTTAATCGCAGTAGATGTCCCCTAACGTGTAATTGCAGTGGCGAGCTGATGAGATCATGGTTGTGACATGGCCGCTTGTGTGTCCAGGTGATAACAGGAGCCCCTGGGTCCGACACAAGACTCAGGACGGGAGCTCATATTACTTCCACCTGCAGAGGCTGGAGGGCACGTGGGAGCGGCCCAAGGGCTTCGTGCAGAACAGCCTGTTCCTGGGCCATGACGAGATACAGGTGACCCACACACCACCCCAATTTTACACTGCAACGCCACTGCTTCTGTGAACCAATCAGACGGTGTATTCCTTCTGCTCTCTCGTTTCCTAACTAATGGAGATTCCGGTTCATAAGAGGAGTTCCTGGAGTTATATTACACTTTATGAATATTCATGAAAAGGCATGCTCAAAGGACAGAACAGCTAATCGGCCACACCCCGCCATGAATATTAATAAGAATTAAATTGGAAAGTTTTGGTTTTCGCTGTAGGGAGCAAGCGTTTACATTTCATTTACGTTTAAGGCACGGAAGATGCTCTTATCCAGAGCAACATCCGTCCTTAGCATTTCCTATGGAAAGCAAGGAAGCTGAGTTTGTGATGGGCCTGTAAGTGTCAAAACTGAGTTAATGTAAGCTGCTGCCCCCTGCTGGTTAAATATCTGTTTTGTGGATGTTCTGGAAATTGACAGAAGAAAGTAAGGAGCCTGTTTTGATTTTGAGTCTGTTTTGTCATTTTTAGAGGAGTGTAAATACTTTCTCACCACCAGCAGAGCGCTATGCTATTTACAGGTTATTGCTGTCTTTGCCATGTGTAAAAATAGCTCCAGCGTCTGCTGAGAGCAAGAAAATACAGCCATGAACAGCTGGTAGAATGCTTCTCTTGGTTGCAACGCTGCAGAAATTCAGATTACTTCTCTTTCTCGGAATTGAATTCTATAAATATTTGGTACTACAGGACCTGATTATAGGCTGGACAACCTTTGTGACAATACAATTAAAGTTGTTTATTTCCACAATTAAAGTTGTTTATTTCCACTAGTAATGCTACGTTGTTTGGTTTTGGGAGTTTTTTTTCATGATTTTTTTGGCCTCTGACTGGACTGTAACTGTTAGGACCTCTTTACCTGCTGTTATGATCAGATTGTCACTGGGACAGGCGTGCAGCTGCTTGAGCTCAACAGCTTTTCTTGGAATAGAGCACGCCATTTTTTCTCCCCTTCCCACAACTCTGTAGAATTTATACAGCAGAGTATTTCAGTTCACCTTTTCTCACGGAAGTCTCTTCATTTCTAAGCATTGGATCACTTTTGTCACCAGTTTTATGCCAGGGTCTCTCACTGCGCCAAGTCTTCCGTCCACTTACTCCTTGTGCCATATATCCCAGGGTCTCGAGCCTTCTTCCCCATTTGCTGTGGCGTGAGCGGCTCTCTGTCTCCCCCTGCAGGCGGTTCTGTCGAGCGTGACGGCGGCGCACAGTCGGGAGGTGCAGTGGAAGGCCAGCGAGGCGCTGGTGGTGCAGCTGCAGGCCAGGGTCAGGGGCTTCCTCGTGAGGCAGAGGCTGGGCCACCGCCTGCACTTCCTGCACACTCAGCTGCCCGCCATCGTCACCATACAGGTGAGCTCAGCGCCCTTACCTTCAGTCTGGAGCAGTCATGTAGAGGAAGGTGCTGGGTGAGGACAGTGTACTTCAAACTGCATACATGTTGCATACAATAAATATGTAAACCTACGTTTTTATATGATTTAAAAAATGCAGTGCATTTTATAATGTCTTGTGTATATAAATTCCCTTTCATCATGCATCTATATGCATTTTGCACATATTTGTGCGTGTGCGTGTGTGTGTGTTCTGTGCCTTTTTGAGTGTCCAGTACTTTTTTGCCCAATCGAAAATCCACAGAGATAATGGCAGCTTATTTGTGTAATAAACTTGCATCATTAGTGCAGGTATAGAGGTAAACCAATGAAGAGCTGTACTCACCAATGAAGAGCTGTACTCACAGCACCTCTCTTCTGTTTCAGTCCCACTGGAGGAGGTACAGACAGCAGCGGGCCTACAGACAGAGGCTGCAGTACCTCTGCTGCAACTGGAGGGCAGTAATCAAGGTACTGCCCAGCCTCTCGCACTGGAGATGCCGTCTGTACTGGCCTCTGCTCGTCCTCTACGGCTGAAATATCAGTCTTTTACGATAGCACTGCTGCAGGGCACAGCTGTATGGCTGTCTACTGAGACCCAGCCTGGTCCAGCTGAGCTCAGGGCCTCTGCAGACGGAGCGTGTGACTGTGGGTGACACGCACACGCCGGTCAGCGCGGCAGTGTTGTCTGGGTCTCAGCTGCGACCTGCTCTCTCCCCTGCAGATCCAGGCCAACGTGAGGATGTGGCTGACCAGACGGAGGTACCAGGCTCGGCTCAGACACTTCAGACGAAACGTGAGCTTGGAACTGCACTTGCTCTCCTCTGTTATGCACTCTGGTGTCCGTTTGAATTTGAAGCCACAATAAAAGAAACTACTATCTGCAGTAATTATTCATGTGTACATTCTCATTGAATAATTTAAAAAACGTCATTTAAAAGTCTTGAGTATGAATGTACAAGAAATATTAACGGATGTATTTATACTATTTTCGTCCACAGGTGGGCGCTATTGTGAAGATTCAGGCCTTTTTCAGAGCCAATAAGGCGCGTGAGGACTACAGAATGCTGGGTATGTGATTACACGCTGCATTAGCAATGCTGTTCACACACTAGTCCAGTCAGTGTGAGCTGGCCTGATGCAGATACCATGGGCAGCCACAATGACGAGCACAAACTGAGACCGCCAAACTTTCCAGTAGACTGCATCCTCAGTCACTTAGATGCAATCAATGTAAAAAGATACTCTTGTACTGAAAGGCAAACGGGATCTTGTATTGCTGTTCGTTCTCATGTTAAGTCCTGGTTGTATTTGTTTATCATGGTTTTGAAGGCGTACTTTCTCCTCCCTCCCTCACTCGCTCCCCTTTGACCTCGCAGTGCACTCCCTCGCTCCCCCGCTCTCTGTGGTGCGCAAGTTTGCTCACCTGCTGGAGCAGGGCGACTGCGACATCCGCCAGGAGGGGGAGCTGCTGCGCATGCGGGAGGAGGTGGTGCGGACCATCCGCTCCAACCGCCAGCTGGAGGCCGACCTGGACCTGATGGACCTGAAGATCGGCCTTCTGGTCCGCAACCGCGTCACGCTGCAGGTCCGAGCCCCCGGCAGGCGTATCGCAGTACGCTACATCAGTACTGTGCACGTGCATGTGTATCAGTACTGTGCACGTGCATGTGTATCAGTACTGTACACGTGTATGTGTATCAGTACTGTACACGTAGCATGTGTATCAGTACTGTACACGTGTATGTGTATCAGTACTGTACACGTGTATGTGTATCAGTACTGTACACATAGCATGTGTATCAGTACCGTACACGTGTATGTGTATCAGTACTGTACACGTGTATGTGTATCAGTACTGTACACGTAGCATGTGTATCAGTACTGTACACGTGTATGTGTATCAGTACTGTACACATGTATGTGTATCAGTACTGTACACATGTATGTGTATCAGTACTGTACACATGTATGTGTATCAGTACTGTACACGTGTATGTGTATCAGTACTGTGCATCAGCATGTGTATCAGTACTGTACAAGTGCATGTGTATCAGTACTGTACACGTGCATGTGTATCAGTACTGTACACATAGCATGTGTATCAGTACTGTGCATCAGCATGTGTATCAGTACTGTACATGTGTATCAGTACTGTACACGTGCATGTGTATCAGTACTGTACATGTGTATCAGTACTGTACACATAGCATGTGTATCAGTACTGTGCATCAGCATGTGTATAAGTACTGTACATCAGCATGTGTATCAGTACTGTACACGTGTATGTGTATCAGTACTGTACACGTGCATGTGTATCAGTACTGTACACATAACATGTGTATCAGTACTGTACACGTGCATGTGTATCAGTACTGTACACATAGCATGTGTATCAGTACTGTGCATCAGCATGTGTATCAGTACTGTACATGTGTATCAGTACTGTACACGTGCATGTGTATCAGTACTGTACATGTGTATCAGTACTGTACACATGGCATGTGTATCAGTACTGTGCATCAGCATGTGTATAAGTACTGTACACGTAGCATGCGTATGAGTACTGTACACGTGCATGTGTATCAGTACTGTACACGTAGCATGCGTATGAGTACTGTACACGTGCATGTGTATCAGTACTGTAGAAATGCAGAAAAGTGCATTGTTGTGCAGTTTGCCACTAGAACAGTTATTCTAAAAGGAAAGTATAACTATTCTAGTGGGAGAGACTGCCTTTCTAGGTGGTGGAAAGGCAGTTTCCCTACCCTTAGATGTAAGCATCTTTGAAGTATAGTATTGTATATTTTATTTATTTATTTATTATATATATATAATTTCCAGATTTCTCTTGCACAGCCTGTATACCTCTTTACTGATGAGCAGACAGGCTGATAGCTTGCTTACTCTGTCTCTCCTGGAGTGTAGGAGGTGGTGTCCCACTGCAAGAAACTGACCAAGAAGAACAAGGAGCAGCTGTCAGACATGATGGCTCTGGACAAACACAAGGGGCTCAAGTCCCTGAGCAAAGACAAGAGGGAGAAGCTGGAGGCCTATCAGCACCTCTTCTACCTGCTGCAGGTGAGCGCTGTGTATCCGCCAATCAGCTGGACTCCCAGAGGCTAAGCTGCATTGGGATTGGTCAGAATCTGTGCATTCTATCTTTTGGCTGTTGAAATTTGTACAGAAATGTGTAAGTCTGTGTTACACTGAGGAGGTCTGTATTAAAATTATATTTTTTTTACATTGCTCAGTACTGCACAGATTTGGATTTGGCTGTCTCTGGGTTGTCTGTGCCTATGATGTGTTGGTTTGGAACTGCATCGGGGCAATACCATCCTGATTGTGAACCATCCTGATACAGCGTTAGACGCTATCTAGTCTGTAGGTAATCAGAACACAATTTAATACAATTTAGTCAGGAAAATGGCGAGCATTGTTGGGCTGAATGGCCTGTTCGTGTCATTGTGTTATGTTATGATTTGTTTGGCTCCGTCAGACTGGTTTTTCACGGTCCCGGTCACTTTTTGTGCACAGCTAACGTCTGTCTCTGCCCCTCCCTGCACAGACCCAGCCCCTGTACCTGGCCCAGCTCATCTTCCTCATGCCCCAGAACAAGAGCACGCGCTTCATGGAGACGGTGATCTTCACCCTCTTCAACTACGGCTCCGACTGCAGGGAGGCCTACCTGCTGCTCCAGCTCTTCACCACAGCCTTGCGTCACGAGATCAAGTGCGTGAACCCGCCGCCTCGTACTGACAAAGGCTCATTTACGCACTGACCGTTGTGGGCTGGGACATGTACACTGTGCTCACCTTCATATCGAAAGCCCTTAATTGTTAAACGTGGGAGAATATTTTTATTTAGTTTTTACTAACAAAATGCTTCCACACGGAGTGTGGCACAGTGGGTAAGGAACTGCGCTTGTAACCGAAAGGTCGTAGGTTTGAATCCCGGGTAAGGACACTGCCGTTGTACCCTTGAGCAAGGTACTTAACCTGTGTTGCTTCAGTATATATCCAGCTGTATAAATGGATACAATGTAAAGTGCTATGTAAAAAGTTGTGTAAGTCGCTCTGGATAAGAGCGTCTGCTAAATGCCTATAATGTAATGTAATGTAAAAAATGTAGGGCTCTACTTCCTGGAGAGTCGGGGTGTATGCTGGTTTTCTGTGCTTTTCAGTGCTTAACGGGGCAGTTCACCCAAAAATGAAATGTTTCCACTGAATTTCATTTTTGGTAGTATCTGTCCATCTAGATAGTTTTGCTGAAATGTGATGAGTTCTCTAGGTATTCACTGCAGCTCAACCTGAGACCCGCAAGTTGATATATATCTTCTTGTGGCTTCAAAGTGGCAAACATTTACATTATAAAAATTCAACAGTAACATCTCTTTCCAAATATAATTCCACGGTTACACCCACAGAGCGTCATTTCTGCATGGATTTATCGAATCGCTACTTTTATCAAAGTACGGCAACGGTGTCCACTATATCTGAGCAAAGTCTCTTGCAGGTGGGCAGGTATGAAACTTGGGTGGTGGTGATGTGATGTGATTGAATGTGACCGTTGGATGTAGTTTCAATGTAGCTCCTTGTTAGTGACTTACTTTATTACAGCACATAACCACTTTGAAATTCACGTTTGAGATATTACTCGTGGCATTGTTACGACAACCTTATGCAACATCACAACATTTATTTCCGTCCAGAATTGCATTATCTTGTATTGACAGCGGGAGAGTCGAACCACTCCGTAAAGTCTTCTCCAGCACATCCCAAAGACTTTCAATAGGGTTAAGGTCAGGACTCTGTGGTGGCCAATGTGTGAAAATGATTCCTCATGCTCCCAGAATCACTCCTTCACTATTTGAGCCTGATGAATCTTGGCTTTGTCGTCCTGGAATATGCCCGTGCCGTCAGGGAAGAAAAAATCCATTGATGGGATAACCTGGTCATTCAGTACATTCAGGTACTCAGCTGACTTCATTTTATTGCCGCATAATGTTGCTGAGCCTAGCCCTGACCAATTGAAGCAACCCCAGATCATAACATTGCCTCCAGAGGCTTGTACAGTGGGCACTGTCCAAAAAAATCCAAATGGCGACTTTTTTTTGGCCAGGCAGTGTATTTGGAAAGAGACCTTGCTATTGAATTTTTTTGAACGTTAAATTTTGGTGCTTAGAGGCCACACGAAGATAGACCCATGAGTTCCATTTTATCAGGATGAGCTGCAGCAAATATCTAAAAAAGTCATCACATTTCAGCAACAATATCTGGATGGACAGATACTACTCCAGGTAAGTGGAAACACACCTTAACTCAATTTTTGGGTGAACTGCCCCTTTAAGTGCCTAATGAAGTCATTGACTGGCGAAGAGTCTGCACCCCTTGTTCTAAGGCCCACTTTTCCTGCTGACTGAAAGGAAATGGCAAAGATCTGCCGACTCTGCAACCCTCCAAACCCGGAGCTGTGCATCCCTGCAGTTCAGTTTATCACTGGAGCTGACTAAAGGACTGCAGTGTGTGCTTTAAAATTCAGGCTTTAAAACTTTAACCACTCTGCCAGCACCTCTGCCTGGTCTCACAGGACAGTCCCACTGAACTCCCCCCCTTTCCTTCCAGACTGAAGGTGGACGCGCCCCAGGAGCTGGTGAAGGGGAACCCGACCGTCATCAAGATGCTGGTGAGCTTCTACCGGCACGCCCGGGGCCAGAACGCCCTCAGGGATGTCCTGGGGCCCGCCATCCGGGAGGTGCTGCAGGAGCGGGCCCTCAGCATCCGCACGGACCCCGTGGAGATCTACAAGAGCTGGATCAACCAAGCCGAGTCCCAGACCGGCCACAAGAGGTCAGTAAAGAGCACGTGTGCAGACCAGGGCGCCAGGATTTCTCTCCTAGCGCATGTCAGCGGAAGTACCGGTTTTTGGGCTTCTCAGCACAAATAATGACGTCATAAATCTGCAACATTAAAGGACTGCACTGTATTGTTTGAAGAACCTAAAAATCCTGAAACTGCGATAGGTTTGCCGTATGGAAAGTGGGCAACTATCATTCGCAGTACATATTGCGAGTTATTTTGAGAATGAGGAATAATTTTATATCAAAATGTATAGGACGATTCGTGAATCGTGATGATTTTGTGTTCTATCCCTGATGCTGTAACCCAGCTAATTCTAGAGCGCAGCTACTACAAGGAGTACATCTTTTTTGTATTATAAATCAGAGACTTGGCGCCTGCGCAATCTTGCGTCTTCCCAATATTCACTGCATGAGAGGCCGATCAGGAAGGGATGCAATTGGCCTCGCACCTCGCCCATTGAAAACAGCGGCGTCCCGTCGTCCATTTATATATACTGTCAATGGTGCAGACGGCTGCATACAAGAAGTCATTACATTACATTCATTGAGCGGAGGCTCTTACCCAGAGCAATTCACAATCATTTTAACTAGTCATTACAGTTCAGTTAAAATGCTTCATCTTAAAACAGGGCATCGTTTTTGGTTTGTTACAATTCAGCGATAATTACGTTTGAACTCAAAGCTGAAAGAATTCCAGAAACGCCCAAGTGAACGAGGCAAGGATGGGGTAGGTACACGGATGTGTTTCCTAAGCTGACGCTAGTGAAATGCTACGGTGCTCTGTCCCAAACCGCACGTCCTGTCACTCATTCAGTCACAAATCTCCCATAGCCTGAGGTCAGTCATCAGCAAGCAAGCCTAGCCGCGTATTCTCCTGGTTTCATTCAGCCATTGCTGATCTGAGACCAGGGGGGAGAGGCTGGTAAAGCAGACACGAAGCGGACAACAGAGGTAAAAGGGACACGGTGTACTGGACCGCTGGCATGTTGTGAGGCAGATTGGCCTCAAGGAGGCGCTCAAGACGAGGGGAAAGCGTCTGGACTGACAAAAAGAGGCATTAAGCCGTAACCGCTGTTATTGATGGATAATAATTAATTAGATGGCAGGGTATCGATGTGAGTGCTTTGTGCTCACTCTCGTGCTGTGGCTTTTTCTAAAGGGCACTGTGACCGTCACTGTGCAGCCAGAGCTACCTAGGCCCATCCTCTTTAAAATATATTGTCAGAATACACATACAATTGATTAATGATGATTACGTGGTTAATATTAATCTTGGAATACTGGTTTGAGTAAAAATATTGTATAGGTATAAAATGTGATGTAAATAAACAGGCTTTCCCAGTTGGAATTTCCCAGCCTGTACCTAACGGACCACACGCAGGGATGTGTTCTGTGAATAACTGCACAAAAATGAGGGATTCTTGATTTGTTTTATTTATTATTTTTAATACCAGCGTCTATAATTTTCTTTCTGCACCATTCAAATGTTGCAATATTAAATAACAAAGATCACAATACGGATTTCTAAGTGTATCATTTTTTGCGTGTGATGCTCCATTTCTGATGAAATGATTATTTCATATGGCTCTGTGCTGTAGGCCCTGCAGGCTGTGCCTGCCTGACTCTAGCCCGTACTTTAATCAGAGCGGAGTGTGTGTGTGCGCGCTTGTTTCCTGCTGAGCTGGGCGTGCTGTCTGTGCTGTGAGTAATCGCGCGTCGTGGGTGTGTGTGTGTGTGTGGGGGGGTGTGTGTGTGTGTGTGTGGGTGTGTGTGTGTGCGTTTGGCCCTGTTCCCGTGCAGCTCTCTGCCGTACGAGGTGAGCGCCGAGCAGGCCCTGGGCCACCCCGAGGTCCAGCGCCGCCTGGGCGTGGCCATCAGCAACCTGAAGACCATGACTGACCGCGTGCTCAACGCCATCACCACCAACGTGCACAAGCTGCCGTGAGTGCCGTCTGTCTGCGCTGCTCCCAGACCCTCATTCTGTGTCCACTTTGAGTGTCCTTATCCTTAGCTTTTGTCAATATATTTTCTTGGCAGGATATGGTTTTAAATGCAATAACTGTAAAACCATTTAAAATGTCACATTGCCTGTTCGCTTGTTTAAAAAAGAGATGGGGTTCATGCTTTATAATGGGCCCTATACTCAAACCTGTGGTTCTGTCAGGCTTCTCTGTTCTCTGTGATTTCAGATTGAGATTAAATACGTTTAGTTTGATGCCGTGTAGGCGCAGCAAACCTGTCTGAACAGTGAGCTGAGGTTTCTCTGGCCTCTGTTGCGGTCAGATACGGGATGCGGTACACGGCCAAGGTCCTGAGAGAGGCACTGCAGGAGAAGTTCCCCCAGGCCAGCCAGGACGAGCTCTACAAGGTGCCAGGCCCTACTGTATTGCATACTTTAAATACACACTGGATAGCAGGCCCACTGATGGCATATTACAAGAACTGTGTAATGGGTGGAGCTACCATGTGCTGTCTGACACTATGATTGGTTGAAATCAGTGAATCGCTGACAGCCTCACTTTCCCATCGTTACCCTGGACCCTCTTGTCTCCAACTGAACGCTGCTTCACAGCTCAGCCACTCCATACTAGAGATTAATGAGCATTAGGTCATGTTCACACGCTGTTTCAGATGCTGTCCTTACTCTGCTGTTGTGCCGCAGATCGTGGGGAACCTGCTGTATTACCGCTACATGAACCCGGCGGTGGTGGCGCCGGACGGCTTCGACGTGGTGGAGTTCTCGGCGGGCTCGGCGCTGCTGCCGGACCAGCGGCGCACCCTGGGCTCCATCGCCCGCGTCCTGCAGCACGCCGCCGCCCACAAGCACTTCCAGGGCGACAGCGCGCACCTGCGCGCCCTCAACGACTACATCACGCTCACGCACGCCAAGTTCAGGTGGGCCGGACGAGCCGAGCGGCAGGCAGGCGCGCGCGAGTTTAGGGTGGCGTGACTGGGCGGGGCTTCTCCACACCTGTTTCAGAGCAGAGAAACCACAGTTTAACTGCCTTCCAGTTCAAGTGCCTCTTTTAGCTTTCATCTCATTTCCCAATGCACAGCCGCCTAAACCCCAAGCTGCTTCTGTGGTACTGAAAATCATGTGACTTACAAAACCCCCCGCTCCTCACAGCAAGTTCCTGCAGGCCGCTTGTGACGTCCCGGAGCCGGAGGAGCGCTTCAGCATCGATGAGTACTCGGAGATGGTCGTCCTAAACAAACCCGTCATCTACATCTCCATCAGCGAGCTCATCAACACCCACAAGGTCTGCGGCTCCACTGACCCCTTCATAAATCACACCCGTACATGTCAGGAGAGATCTGTGAGGATTCGTTTTTATTCTGGATTTCCAGCATTTGTCTCTTCAGCTATATGAAGAGAGGAATACAAATCCGTAGATCTGTATTAGGCAGGCTACATTTGGATAGTTTTATTATTTTAGTACCCTGTGTGTGTGTTCATGCTCATGCGTGTGCGTACGTGTGTGTTCACGTGTCTTCATGCGTGTGTCATGCGTACATATGTGTGCTCTCTTAACGTAGCTGCTGCTGGAGCATCAGGACTGCCTGAGCCCGGACCCCTCTGACCCCCTACGGGAGCTGCTGAGGGATCTTGGGAAGGTGCCGTCTATCCAGGCTCTCGTTGGTAAATCCAGCACTGTCGTGTCCTACCACAAGCCCAAAGTCTCACCAGCTTTCCACAATGAATTATTTACTCTTCAGCAAAGTGCTTTTCAATGTAGGAGTAATTCTGACAACTGAATTACAGCAGCATGGGTTTAGATCCCCAAACAGAATACCGGTGTCTTTCTGAATAGGGATTAGCCCATTTCGTTTTAGATCTCTGATTTCTACAAGCAATAAAAATGTAGATTAAAAACAAATGTAGTTATTCCACTAGGAACATTCTTAACTTTTATTAAAGAATTTAAAAAAATAATTTTTGCTTTGTGTGTGTTGGGATAGGGGAGGGAGTAGTGACCTCTGGGGACCCCAACGCAGAACAGATCCTGACACAGTACAGCAAGCTCGAGGTGTCTCTGACCCTGACCAGCAAGTTTGACATCTTCCGGAGCTCCGATGACCGGCCTGATGCCAGAGGGATCCTGCTCAGGTGAGCCCAGAGGATGCTGGTTGCTGTAGTTCTTTAGAATGAAGCTGAAAGGAATATCAGTTGGTGGATTCATGGTTATTACAGTGCTTCAGAATTGCAGGTATCAATGGGCGCAAACTGCTATGCAGCATCCTAATTTTTAATTTCTTAAGTCAATTAAAATGTCACAAATACAAGAGAATTCACGATTTCTGTTAAATTTTTTACATTTCATTACTAATTTCATCTGAATTTCTTTGGTTCAAAATACAAAGTATTATTTTTGCTTTGTTGCTGAACAGTAATGGATATCTTTAACAAGGTGCACTCTACTGTCTTATCATTTTGTGCTCTAGTGTGATCCCACTTGTTAGTCAATGTTGGTCCTTAAAATTTTACTCAATATGGCAACCTTTCCAAATGAACCAGCAAAGAGTAGATTATGAAAATTGCATCCTTGAATACTGTGCACTCTTATCTCTTCAACACTGTGTACCAGTGTCAGCGCTGTTTTTGAAGGGTAGATCACTAAATAGCTTGTTCAGATTGTTCACTTGGAAATGCTTTGGAAATGAGCAGCAGCACACACAGGAAGGCTCCAGGCCCTGCATGTACGGGTTATGGATCTGAGTGACTGCTCTGTGTTCTGATCCAGTACCAAGCAGCTGATCATCGATGTGATCCGGACACATAGCCCGGGTTAGGGTTAGGGTTATGGATCTGAGTGACTGCTCTGTGTTCTGATCCAGTACCAAGCAGCTGATCATCGATGTGATCCGGACGCAGCCCGGGGAAACGCTGGGTGAAGTTCTGAGGTCCTCCATCTCCCGTGACCAGGTGAGCGCCTCGCCGTGGCAACACTGGCTCAGTCGGCTCTTCTGCAGCGTCCCCCGCTCTCTCGCTCCGTCTTCCTGCCTCCTGCGTTTTTAGAATTCCTCCTCTTCCTCCCCGTCTCCCGCCAGGAAGCGCAGCACTGCTGGATGATGCAGCGGCGAGCTCAGCGCGACGCCCGCACCCCGGAGAAGATGAAGAGGAACCAGTCGCTCGTCGCCGACGGTAACCTGTCCCTGGAGGAGAAGAAGAGGAAGATTCAGAGGAGCCTGAGGAGGCTGGAGGCCCTGGGGGTGCTGACCCCCCCAGACACTGAGGCCCAGATCCTGCAGCTCATCGCCAAGGTAACAGGAGCAAGGACTGCTGCGGGTTTAAGCCACGCCCCCCCACCGGCCGCTCCACATGAGATATGATTATCTGGCTAAGCTAAAGACCAAGGTCCCCTGGCATGAGAACATTTCAAACTTCTAATTCTCTTATTAACGTTGAATTGTGTAGCAGGCTAACATGTTTGAACTCGATCTCTCAAACACACACTGGATCCTTTTGGGTTGTGACCCTTCCTCCCGCCCTGCCCTGCCCCCACCTGTAGGACATCCGTCACCAGCGGCTGTACCGCCAGCGGCGGCAGGCGGAGCTGGTGAAGCTGAGGCAGACAGCGCACAGCCTGCACTGCAAGAGCTCCTTCCACAGCGAGCAGGTGGACTACTACAGCCAGTACATCACCACCTGCCTGGAGAACCTGACCGCCAGCAGCAGGTACGGACGGCTGCTCGGAGACCCCTCCATTGTGCGGAGGCTGCGGGGAGCCGCAGAGTGGCTCGGATGGCTCTTTAAAAAGCACTGCTGCTCCAAAGCATTCTGAGCCTCCAGCAGTCGTGCCATATACCCTAGCACACAGCAGATGCTCTCGCTCCCATGCTCCTCTTCTCTCAGTCACACTCTCTGTGTCACCCTCCCTCGCTCACACTCTCTCCCCCTCTCTCTCAGTAAGGGGAACGGGAGGAAGGCGGCGGAAAGCAAGGGGAAGAAGTGCAAGCAGCCGGCCCTGACGTACACCGCCGCCCGGCTGCACGAGAAGGGGGTGCTGCTGGAGATCGAGGACCTGCCTGTGACCCAGTTAGTACACACACGCACACACACACACACGCGCACACACACACATACACCCGCACATCACACACGTCTCTCACACACACACATACGCTTGTGTATGCATACATATACACACACGCACACGGGTACAGATGAGCAATCTGCATAAACACAAATGGAAAAGATGAGCCTTTCTAAGAATTCAGCCTACACAGGAAGTAGGAAGTTCAAGATTGTGTACACTTAATAACAATAGTTCCGTTTACATGCACTGTTGTAGGTCATCTTGCTTGAGAACTGCCAGGACTTGGACATTGATACAGTTTTTCATCCTTGGTGATGTCCTGTACTTGCACACCAAACCACCATATCCCCCTCTGCTCAGGTTCAAGAACGTGATTTTTGACATCGTACCCAGTGAGGAGGGGGGCACGTTCCAGGTGAAGGCTCGCTTCATGGGAGTGGACATGGAGAAGTTCCCTCTCAAATACCAGGTGCGCCATGGCTGTGGAGCTAGCCAATCGAGTCAGAGAATAAAATGATACATCGCAGCTTAGATTAGCCTAAATATAAATAAATAACGAACCAGTGGGATGTATTCATCTTAATGCCATTTGAAATTACTACCTCAAGAATCCTCGTCTTGAGACTGGATGCTTGACAACAGCTCTTTGCTTTTTTTGGTGTTTGTCTTAATTTACATGGCTACTCACCTCTGGAATTCAGTATTACGCCAATCACAGAATGTAAAATATAACTTCAGTTTGGTCAGCATGTGTAATGCATGTATGTGTTTGTGTGCAGGATCTGCTGCAGCTCCAGTATGAAGGAGTTGCTGTGATGAAGATGTTTGACAAGGCCAAAGTCAACGTCAACCTGCTCATCTTCCTCCTCAACAAAAAGTTCTTCAAAAAGTGATGAGCTGAAAGAATACGTCTCCAGAACATAACCAAATTCAAACAAATGTCACTCCTGAGGCTTTATATCCTAGTTTCACTGATTGAAACCACATGCCAGCCGTTGAATATTACGTTTGGTACGTTTTTAAGAATGCAACGTGCTTTCTTAAAGACCGGGACTAAATGCAAAACCTTGATTGAATGGTGCATAAAGCGTTTGAAGATTGACACAGTAGTTGTCTTCACACCATCTTCATAGTAAGTTGATATTTAAGTATCCCGGGCCATTTATTCAGCACTGATATTGACCCCAAACATGACATGCGATTTCAACATTCTGAAGTCCTTCCTAGGATTAGACTTGCATGTTTTTACCAGTTAACTGAATACATGTGCTAGAATTATTTACAAGACAAGACTACAACACTACAACAGCCAGATTTTAGGAAATTTTCCATCATAACTTTAGAATCAACGGACACATGAAAATGCCAAAAAAGCTGAACAAGTCCAATGAGGATGAGTTTAGTGGCTCAGTCAACGTTTCTGGGAGAGGAAAACGTATTTATTTTATTGTACAGTGACAGTGCAGTGAGTTGAGAACAGGAGCAATCAGATGAGATTATGAGGTTCTGTAGTTTTTTTTTTTTTGTTTGTTTGTTTTGCATGAAATGGGCAAATGGATATGGCAGCTTTAAACATATTTGTATGTTATTTGGGTTTATATTCAGTGCCATTTAATAGGATTGCGAGCCCATACTAAGAGCTCAAGCTTATGTCCTTTTCCTCTAGAAGATAATTACGCTGTTTTTATTAACATTACTATTATTATGGAAGCAGGGATATTTTTGTTTCTTTCAAATGCTTGACTGTTCAAGGTACCCTTGACCAGCTTGAATTAGTTTTATTATGTACAAGCACCTGTTTGTTTTTATGATTTTGTATATCAAAAGGGAATATCTACATGGCTTTCATATATACATTTAGCATTATTGATTATTCGGTATCTGTGCACTCCTTTTGTTTCACTTGTATTCAGAGGCATATTTTCATGGGTTGTCATAATCATATTTTAAGGTTGGCGGCTTCGTCACCGTTCCCCTTTTAAACCCCTGACCAGCTCCACATGCATTATTTATGGGATGCACTTAAATAGAACACTCCAGCTAGCACGTATTATGCATACAATCCCAGGGTATTAGTGCGCAGCTTTTAATTGGCTAAAGCCTGCTGTTTAGCTTCTGGAGGTTACACTCCTCATGTATATCTGTGAGATTCTGAATTGTTTGATCTCTTTTCGGAGTTAACCCTTTTTTTTCTTTTTCACTGTGTGCCAGAGGAAATGGCAGTTGCGACGGGCGACTTCCTGTGATTGTTTTATTTTTTTGTCCTAGCTTCTGTGCTGTTGATCACTAAAAGGAGCAGCACAACTGAAAGGCATGTGCCATTTTTAACAGAATGCACGGACGACACTGAGGTGATGGACATGCCCCTGTCTTTGGTCTTTGGTTGTTCTGGAGGCAAATTGTCTCACTACCTAATTTAAGCTGCTGTTGGTTTGGACCCAGCCATTCTCCTGTAAATATTTTCTAATGTAATGCATTTTTCTTTAACCTGCCCCTTTTGTTACACTGTCCTGCTTTCTTCTAGTATCCAGACTCTTATTAGCTTCATCTTTTCATTTCACTTTCTTTAAATACACTAACATCCTCTTGTGATATAAATGGTTTTAAAAGCCTTGGACGAAGAGCCTCTGAATTACCTGCTCTTTTATAAATATCCTCTGACATGTGCATGGGAAACATCCCATTGTAACATTACTAGTCGATCTGGGAGGTGGATGTTTTGCATCAGTTTGGAAAATTTAAACCCTTCTGTTCTGACATTTGTGGAACCCTTCTGAGAGAAATTACAATTTATGTTCAGTGCGCTTGTTTGTCAAAATAAAATCTGATCGAGTACTCCTGCTATCTTTCCATTTCCTAATTTTCAAAAAATCTGATGTTGATCTTCAGTATATCTGATGTAGCAAATGAATCAATCTACAGCAAAACTGATAATTACATTTTAAACGTCTCTTGTGCATGGATTCAAAAGTGAAATGCAGAGCATCATATTGTATATTCCATAACTTGTTTAATGTTATCAACTCGAAAAAAATCTATTCTGAATCCAAGCACCCGGTCTAGTAGACCTTGACACGAACTATCGGACATTTTAGATACAAGTCGCCTCTTGAGTTTTAGCGCAGTCATTTTCTAGAAAAAAAAGAGGAAAAACTGGTTGGTCGGAAATCCCGCAATGGAATCCGATTCAAAGTACGGTATTCCATCAGGACTACCTCTGCGTAATTGCGTAAAGAGCACACTACTGTATCCCTAACTGGCCGCTTGCCCGGCGCTGTAGAGAACTTCACCACTAGAGGGCATGATTCACACAAATCCTTTTTAGTCATTAATAGACTGAATAATTTTACATATGTACATGGTTCTCTGCAGATATCTGCGTAAAGCATTTCAGTTACGTGTAAAAGAGCTTACGCGGTTTGATACAATTTTGAAAATGTGTATTTAATTTATAACTTTCCACGGGATACTGCATTGGAAGTAGCTTGCAGAGCAGTCAAAATGAACAACCTCGTAAACAATACGTGGAAGTTGAAATATGTGATCTGTGCCGTTTCTGTCAGTTTAAGAGCACACATTGAGCCTGGAGTCATTTGTCATCCCTTGTCGCACAATAACCAGCTGTTTTGCCGAAACGTCCTATAAATTCTGTATGCTACCCTAGACGATTATAGCAGTTATGCTAAGATATGTGAATGCCGAATGTTAATACCTCACTCTGAGAGCAACAAAGATTTGGTTATCTTGGAAAATTCTATCATCACAACGTGGCATTGAGAAATCGAGATCTCCAACATAACCGGTTAAAGCCTATCTGTCAGTTACAAAGTTTGTCCAGATATATACGATAACCCTTTAATATCCGAACTTCTATTGTGCACCGTTGCAAAATATTGAAATAGGTCAGTGAAATAGCCATGTAACATAGTAGCCTAATATAGAACGAATATAGAGGCGATATTACAGCCGTGTTGTAATTACCATAAACAGACAACAACCCATGTCACCTGGTGTCACAGTCGGAAAATTAACATTTTAGATGTTGCAGACTGTTCGTAGCCATAACAACAGATTTTTTAAAAACTACGTAGAAGTATTACATTGTTTTGTCTACATCATGCAAAATTAATGAGCGGAAAAATTACCATATTAAAAACGGCAATAAACAAAGAACGTGTCATTCTGGTTAGGTTGTCATTATGCAACATCATAAAGTAACAAAATTTAATCCCGGTGTGGTCTTAAATCGTAGTTTAAGACATGTTAATAGAATCGTATTTTGTAGCCCCTTTTGAATATTTTTTTAAGAAATGCTTTATAAAATATAGAATATTCATATAAGCTTGCTAATTTCGCTGTATCAACCACGAGTGTCCTCACCACTGTTAATAAGGGGTTTATGTAGCCTACGCATTTGGAACATTTCAACAAGTAAAACAACCATCGGGGGGTTGAAGGAGAACAATTTTAGGGAATCGGTTACAGCTACTTTTGGGATTTTAACAATGGGGGAGAGGTGAGAAAGCAGGATTAATCACAGGCATTGTTCTTATGGAGTCCAATCAATGGACCGTGCGGAAAGAGGTGGAGATGTAATATGGCTGGCCACAATTTATCTGTCATGGCAAGCTTGGGCTGCCGACACGACGGGCATAACAACCCATTTAGTTCCCATCATTTCGCTGCTTCTTGTCCCCTCCCCTCCAGACACAGACAACAACACACACCTTAATAGGGGCGCGTCTCCGACATAGCCGCCGACCAATAACCCGTCTGTCTGGGCAGAGACCAAGGGGGATGAGCACTTGTCGAGGCCCAATCAGCGTTTTGTGTTGCCTACCGGTGCCGGGGACTGGTCGCGAGGAGCTGCTGCAGCGCTTCAGGATCGGAAAGCGAACCCGGAGCCAGTGGAACCTGCAGGGTAAAGGCTAGTCAGGTGAGTCCGAGGATTTAGCTTTGGCCTAGTCGGAGAACAGGGCGATTGTCAAAATATGTGCATGTCTGTGAATTTGTTGTGAGGTGATCGCGTCTGATATTGATTTGTGGAACTGCAGAGCGATTAGATGCGGATGGAGAGGTGGTGCACATAATTGTTATCCAGTTACATAGCTAGCTACATCCTAAAGTGAACAAATTGGGAAAATAAAATCTCTGTCTGGTAAATAGGACATATTATTAGAGTGTAGGCACTTTGATGCTGCGTTCACTGCAAGGGAAATGACCACTATTTTGTAGACGTGTAAGGGTTGAAATTCGTTTCATTGTTTCATCTGGCGTCTCTAGGGGTTAACTCAGATTGGTTGAGGAAGCGCTGCGTCTTCCCGGCTGCGTGAGCACTATAACGGTGTAGTGAACACAATGCAAATCCATTCGCACGCGTGCATTTTGCCAGGCGGCACCTTTCTGTAAACATTTTATCGTTATCAAGACTGTAACGTGACAGTTTGCAGGAGTAGGCTATGTGAAACTGAGGTGCACTAAGCTTATAGGCTACAGGGCACACGAATCGCGTGGTATGGAGATGATGGTTGTACAATTATTTTTTTTAAGTGCATCAGCCATTTACGTAAGTGAAAACGTGTTCTCTCACGCTCTCAAGTTATTTCATATGCACGCAAATGGCTACCCTGTACTCGGTGTACTTAAAGACTGCAATTAAGTGGAACATGAATCCACGAACGCTTAGGAACGAACGAACGGCTGCAAATGAAGATGACTATAGAAAGGAAGCATACAGTAGATCAATAATATGCCACCCATATCTCGATGCAGCAAACAATAGATAGAAGATATTAGGACGGGGTATAGCTACCTACTGAACCTCAGCGCGAGGACTTGTATCGCAATGGTGGCATTTTGCAGCATGTGTTAGAGAGGTCAGTTATTCCAAAGTACAGATCTTAGCTCAACAATTTCACATATATGTAAGCTGCACATAACATTTTACCCAACTTTGTTGAGTTGACCTGTGGTTTAATGGAAGTTAAATGATGGCTTTGTATTTGACACTAACTGAACAGAACTATGGTGAAGGGAGACGTTTAGTTGTGACAATGTAACGCAAGTATCTTGCGGGCTATTGTTTCTAGTTGTTATTAACTATGTTTCTGTTCATTTAGACTTGAATAGACACGTTGAACTGCAGCATAACCAGATGAGTGTTTGGAAAAGTAAAAAATTGTAAACCGCTTCACATACATAGTCAAATGATTTCTGCCTCTTTCTGGAATATCGTGTTTCAGACAGGGTTACAGGGTTGCAGGTTTCTGCTGGGAACTATTCCTCACCAGGTGAATCAACTTGAAGCACTTTTACAGTCTTGTGGATACAGAAGGCTGTTCCTTTTTATCTATTTCTTCTATTCGTCCTTGTTGTGCTTAATAACTCGCAAAGTTTGGATTTTCATTTATTTAGATATTGTTAGGCTTAAATATACACGGTATAAACAATTCATATATTCCAAAATGGCCTATAAGCGATTATAGGTGCATGTGAAGATCAAGTTTAAAAAGGAAAACAATAGCACCTTACTCAAAATGCATGAAAAAATAATTGAATAGCTGCAAGATGTTGTCAAAATGCAAATCCTTTAACTAAACATATCATCTTGGATTTGTGCTTTTCACATTTATGGCTTCGAGATAGACTGGCAGTGTTCCAGCTGTCTCCCTATGGTCTTCTGTGCTCCTTCTGTATCTCGCACAGTGATGATGGTGTTGGATTTTTGGGAGATTTTGGAACTGTTAGCTCCTAATAGGAAACCACATTTGACCACCAGCTTGGATGTCAAGAAAACAAACAGCCAGTGGAATGCATGTACTAGTAAAAAAACACATTTATGTTACTCGCATGGTAACAGGTCAAACGTGACTGGAATAATAAGAACGTAATATAACAGACCCGCGAACGTTGACTCGGGGCCAAAAGCAAAAAAAGAAAATGCATGTTACACTCACTCATATTCACTCCAAAGTTTTAGAAACTCTCAAAAGTGTGCTGGAAAGGGAAATGTAGGTGAGACAAGTAGCCTATTTATTTTCCAATATTTTATATTGTCAGCTCTATGTCGGACCACTTCCACAGCAACTGGTGTGGTATTCTGTAAGTGTACTGGAAATTTTATACATGACTGCTTGCAGGGTTCACCATCCGCTGTTCTGCTATGTATGAGAATAGTCCACAGCAGTATCGAAAATCAGCTTAAAACTTAACTGTGTCTTTTTTTGATTCTCTGTTGCTGTCTTTCTGTACTCTGTAAATCTGTCATTTGTGTTATAAGCCCCTAAGGGTCCTGGGGTATGAATGAAATAAGTTTCAGTGTCCACCTTTCTGTGCAGTGACACACCTTTACATGTGGGCTCTCAAAATTTGCTTTCCTGTCTGATGAATATTAATCATTTAATCAGAATCAAAAGGGAATATTAAGTGATTTTTCATGGTTTATATTGCACAATGGCATATATCTCAAACTCAGCTCCTGGAGGGCCACTGTGTCTGTTGGATTTCAATGCTTTTACTTTAATGCTTCATTTAAGTCAGAGACTGGCAGAAAGAGTGGATACCTTGTTTCCCTGGCTTAAACTGGCAGAGACTGGTTCTCCAGGACTGGAGTTTGAGACCATGGCCCTACACAGTGTCTTTTCCCCAGTCAAATATCATGACCATTATCTGGGTAATATGGTGTATAAGGTATTTTCATATTCATTTTACGATGTTTATGCTTATAGTTATTAGAAATGCCAGAAAGTCATTTGACAAGTGCTCTGCATTTATTGATGAAGCATTTATTGCAGATATCCCGCAGGACAATTGATTTTTTTTGGCAGTATCACTCAAATAGACCTGTTTTCTGCTCACTGACTGTACAAACAGTCTGCATGGTGGCAAAGGTTGGTGCTTTGTTTCCACACGATGTCTCATTATGCTGAAACTGTCAACACACTGGTGTTATGAGTTTAAAGCAAAATGGGCATGTTTTACAAAAATATATGCTTTACAAAATAAGCATATTTTACAATAGTTGGTACAAAACCCTGTATTTAGCCTATGCCCTTTATTAGCAACCTTTACGGTATCCTTGAACTTGACATCTTGACCCTGGAAAAATAGTTGTATTTGCACATTATGAGTTGTTTTCAGATCAGTTGGCTTTGATTGTGAATCAGTTTGCTGAGTTAAATGATTCATTTGAGGTTGATTTTGCAACTTCATACACCTGGTATCAACGACGGTCATGGAACCTGTCATGACGGTCTTCTGTCCTGGTGATCTACTCTCTACTCCAGCTCTTAATGACCTCTGCAATCCACTCCAGGTATTGGAAGATAAATGCATTACCATGTATAGCAATCGGGATTCATATTGCAAGCTTAGCTTGAAATGCAAGAGATTCGTACTTTACGAGTGAACTCTTTTTGAGCTGCTTAATTTTCAGGAAATTATGCAATTAAAAGGCATTGTTAATGCTGTTAATGGAATGCATTGATGTTAAACACCTAAGCAAAAAGTAAGGGGTGAGTTATTATATAACTGATACAAATGAAATTGAAGCAATTATTACTCCTATTACTCATTCAGGTGCTCCAGAGGTAAATTATATTGTAATTTATAGCTTATTTTTACTGTTAAATCTGTCACCTTCACAGGTAAGTTTAACCGACTGTGAGGAAGGATAAAGGAAAAATCAGAAGCATTAAGAAATCATTACAATTCAGGAATGTTATATCCTCACCCTGTATTTGAAATGTATATTGAATACATTATTAGTATACAAAATAATGTCTCTCTCTCACTTACACTCACACACACATGCGCACACACACACACACACACATACACACACTGTCCGCTGGTTTATCTCAATTAGTCTACATGTTTCAGGATTGCCAAAAGATACGATGGTTTGTTTGTAACAATGTAGTTGCCTTGCTCATTACTGTCTCTTGCAGATGGAAAAAAGTCATTATCAAATTGTGCCAATGAAGTGCCTCGTGGTGCAGTTTTTATCACTTTTGGGCCGTGATGTGTAGATTCCTGAAATGGTGTTTCAATTGCAAGGTGCACCTACAGTCTATCCAAATGAACAGCCGTAATAATGTAGCCATCAAGATGTTAAAATTTAGTTAATATAGCTTGCAGTAACCAAAAAAGAAACAGTTTTAACATATTTAGATATCTGTGTTTACAGAATTCATGTTTTTAACAGTAGATTAAAAAAAGAAAAACCCTGATTACAGACTTTGATGCCTTCAGTGTGTTTAATGCATGTGTTTTAAAATTGATTGAGCGGTGCTTTGTAAAAAACTGAGCAAAGAGTGTGTAATCTAATAGAATACATACATACTCTAATAGTGTGTATTTTGGTACACTCTCCCTGTTAGCACCTGAATTTGGAGTGTGTGTTTCAAAGCATTACAAAAGACTTGTTAAAACCCCACAATAAAACAATGGACTGCAATGTTCTGTGCAGCAGTTCTGTGAAGTTTAATTATGGAAGCAACTCAGCTGTTAGCTTGAGAACAATCAGCCAGCTCAATACAGGACAACCTTGATGGTGCCTACAGAGCCTCATGCAGAGCGCAAACTCACAGGCCTCTAATTGGCTGAAAGGGACTTGAATTTACCCATAAACGCCTATCAAGGTGTCCAGTACCCCGGGTTCGCCCAGAAGCAGTGGTGTGGTCAGCAGAAAGCAAGTGAAGCAGGTGGCACATGAAGATAAATGGCCCGAATGTGTCTGATCAAAAGGGAGGCTAGCACATTGTTCCTAAAGAAAGGGAGGTGTTTAAGTGGTGCAGTGTTATAGTTTATCCATGTTCTTTGCTGCTTTTAGACCACCCTTTTGCTTTTCCCATAAGGAGTTAATCGAGTGTCCACTGTCCAGTCATTTGCATGGCTTCTGCTTTTGATGTTGCGTCCTTTATTTCGCCACTGTTCTTCCATTTTGAGGCAGGTTTACCTAAACTAACATACATTTTACATACCTTAACCCCTTTATACAGCTGGACACTCACTTCTGCAGTTTATGTCGAGTGCCTTTAAAACTGTTACCACAGCTGCATGGGATTTGAACCTAAGACCTTCTCCTCACAAGACCTAGTAAAAAACTACTTTACTTATCAGTTAATACAAGTAACACTGATTAGAGGAGGACAGTGTGTAAGTACATCCCTACAGGATTTAGGACTATGGGGAGCCTGCTTCTAAAGGTTACCAAAAGCGATGCCATTATTTCATGTTGATTTAAGTTTATTTTCACTTGAACACATTCCGTTAGAGTTGACATAGTTCACATATTTACAACATAACTAATTTATCTAACTTTTTATCCTTAATTCTGAATGCCCAACTGCATTTGGAGGCTCATCACTGCAATGTCCCCTGTTGGTTCACAATGGAATTTTGCAGGACACAGCTCATGTCCTGTAAAATGTGTGCAGCCAACCAGTACTTCTTTTCACCTCTTCTGTAGACGCCCATCTGAGTTTCGCTGCCTTTACACCAGAGAACTATGCACACTATGAACTACTTCACAGCAGTGCAGGCACACCACACTGTGATGTGGGCAATACACTGCTGCTTGAAACTCTCCTTCTCAGGGTAAAGAAGCAGTCAATTATACATTGCCAATGGGAATCCTGTCCACATTTATCAATAGTTTTCAATTCCAAACCATAAGGTGAACCACTGCACCAAGAAACTGTGCTTTAGCTGTGCTGTAAGTGGACAAAGTAGTTGCAGAATGCAGCTGCGAATTCAATTAGGCAAACATAGCCCGATCAATTTCAGTGTGGTTGCTTTTGTACCAAGAAATAGTCTGTTGCACTAGATTAACTATATTGCTGCCAGAGTGAACTTAATAATATAAGAAATCCATTGGCATATATGCAGAATGTAGACATAGCAGAGAGAACTGAAGTAATGTAAGCAGTATTTCATTATTGCACATTAATATTTATGTATTGTTACCTATTATTTAGCATGTTTTCATTATTTCAAGCCAATTGTTTTCTCTCTCATCAGAATCAACCCTAGGGGTGCTTTCCTTCAGTTTTTCCTTCAATTGCTGCCATAGCAGTCACCAATTAATCATTCAATTAATGATTAATGATCAACGAACCTGTCGATGCTTAAAAATGTGATGTGCAAAATAAAAGTCAAATGTTCTGAGAGTTTTTAATGCACAGAATAGCTTTCCAGGTCATGTAGTGGCAGAGGCAAAGACCCTTTGGATGTTCAGGATCAGGCTTGACCCTGCTTGATACATTCTAGATGGTTGGTTGAAACAACAGGCCTAGGTGGACAGAATGGGCTATTCTCATCATCAAACATTCTTTTGCTCCTGTGCTTGCTCAGTTGCATTTGTGGAAATGTAAACCATTATCTCATTACCACTGAGGTCACTGTAGAAATGAATGTTGAGGTCTCCTGGTGCCCATTTGATACTTGTTTACTTATCTGATATTTTCATATGAGTCATGTACTTTCTTGTGATGCTAAATTAATAAATTATTTTGTGGGCTCAACAGGTTCTTGACAATGCCTTTTTTAGGATACTTAAATCATGGTGTTGCTAATTGTTTTTTCTTTCTAGGACATATTTTCTTTTATTCAAAGGGCATTCAGAAGTATTAATTATAGCCCTTGAAATGTCCTTGTCTGTTTTATAAACACCGTTTCAGTTTTCTCATGCGATATAGCTAGATGTACAGTATTGAAAATGAATGCTTCGAGAACAGTATTTGAACAGTGACATGTAGTAGTGTTCATTGTATGGTGAAGTTTTTTCATTGCTTTATTTTTCTTCTTTTAAGCATAATGTATGCATATGTGCTAAAAAAAAAAAAAAAAAAACCTTTGTTGGGCTCAAAGATCAGCGCTGGTTTTTTTTTTTGTACCGATTATGTCATAATGAGCAGGCTTATAGTTGATCTGCCCAGTCTGAAAGTAGATAATTCATTTTGTAGCGTTTCAAAACAGTTTCAGGATTTCACGGGTTGGGAAAATGTGATCCAGTCAGGTGTCTATTAAGCCAGCTAAATATGCAGTGGTTGTTATAAAGGTGCTCCTGATGGTTTTTGTTTTGTTTGTTTTTGCAGTTCAGTAGGTATTGTCAGATATCACCATTGCTGATATTCTGTTATGTATTTGGCCTTGGAGAGAAGCGAGGGCAGTCGGCACGTGTGTTCTTTAGCAGATCCTGTTATTAGAATTTATTGCCATCTAGTGTTGTGACTACGGTACTTTCGTGAATTTGGGGGAGCTGCTAAACTGAGAGAGTGAGTGATTCTTCTACAGATGTTTAGTCAGAACCCAAAATCTCTTGCATATGGCAGCCTTTTGCCACCGTTTGATCTTTGTGGTCTGGAGTTTTTGCTTGAGACCTTTTCATTGGAGGTTTGGGGTTACCTGAGGAACTGGCTGTCTGATCAGTGATTCAGCCTGTCACCATTGCTTTGAATATTGCATTAGCCTCATGATCATATGTCCCACTTCAGTCATTGAAGATGCAGTTTGAGTCCCCACAGAGTGAGCAGGTATTGGCATTGAACTGCATCACATAGTGTAATTCAGGAGAAAACATGACTACAGCTGCTGTCTTTATAGCTGTTTTGTCTATTGTTAAGTATCAGAAATGAAATTGACCAGTTCAGAATTTTGAAGGAAAACCTCAAAGGAGAGAATTGTTTGTTCCTGCAGGTGATGGTAAATGATATATGGTATTCCCAATTGGCCAGAGTAACAGTGAAACACTGCATCGAGTAAAGTGTTGGGTCCTCAGTAATACCGCATCACCTCTGTTACCTGCATTTCCCGTGGTGCAAGGTGTTTGGTCACCTGACCAATTTAAGGATTTGTGTATGCACCGCATAGTCTTTGAGAGTTGCATGAGTGTGTTCTGGAACTGTATACAGTACATTGGTCTGTGATTTGGACTCTTCACCTGGAACCTCAAGGCAAAGTGGAGTCCTGCACAACTAAGCATTTTAATAACTGATACCCAGCTCGGAAGGAAATCTATGAGAATGGTCCTCTCTCTGCCCCTCTTACACTCATGGCACAAACCCTCCACCCTTTCTGTTGTAGAACCTCACTCACTCGGGTGTTCTACTGTGCTTTTGTAAGTCGCTTTTCCCACAAAGGAGGTTGTGTCTTCTTATCTGTGCTCTGTGTCACATGCCTGCATGTTAGCTGACCCTTCGTGCCTTAGAGCGCAGTACGACCAGGTTGACCCATTGATGTCCTCTATTTGCCCTGCATGCCCTATAGATTGATGAGGTTACAGGGCAAGCATGTGCTTGTGTGCGTTCACACAAATGGCATATAAAATCAGATAAGACATGTAACTGCCACAGTCCGCATCATTTTCTGCAGCGTGTCATTCTTTGCAGATTATAGTTGAGATGCTGTTTCCAACCCTACCCACCCCCTTCCAAATACAACAAAAATCTCTGCTACCTCAGCTTCACCAGATGGTTCAAGTTTCAGTTTTTTCCCCTCTCCTTCTTCTCTCTAAACAACGTATGCCCCACCCTGAGGTCTGTAGTTCCAGCGCGAGCTGTTTTGTAAAGGTGCCAGGTTCAGATTTAGCTAAATTCCTATAAGCAGATTTTTTTCTCTTTTTTCTTCCCTCGGGAGTACAGGGGGTTCCTTTTACCCCCACCCACCTCTTTATCCCCTCCTTTCCTCTTTGCCTTTCTGTCTTTTTTTTCTGTGTGACGTCCTGACCACTAACGGTTACATATTAAGAGATAATTCCATATCCTGAGGTTACAAACCGGCTCAGACTGGCTTGCTCATTTTGACTGCGCTGGGCACCCTGGGTAAGAAATAAAGAAAGAATGGTGACTCCTATACTCTTAAAGAAACAGGAACCTAATCACAGGAAGGGTGACATCAAGTCTGCCTTCCGTGACTGAACGCCTGTAACAGTGCTGTGCATGAGTAATTTTAATCTTAACGGAATCTAGCATGGGAATGCAGCACATTTGATTAACATTTTAGAATGCGGGCCTGCAGCTGCTAAACCAGGAGCATGTGTCCTAAGATGGCTTTTTATGAAATAGATTGCATTACTCCCCACTCCCCAGCCCCCAAAATTCTAATCCTACTGTACCTCCCTCCATGTGCATGTGATTGGTTCCTCGGTGTAATCGGAAGCAGATCTCGAAGAATAATGAGGCTCGAGTGGCTTTGCAGAAGCTGAGAGTTGCTGAAAGGCTACCAGCATTGTCTCTTACCTAGCTTCATGTATCTGCATATTTTTTTCTTTAAAATTGTTCCAGTGATGTTTTTTTACACCCTCTTCAAATGTGTCAGACTAGCATTAATTAACTGCTCTAATGACACTCCAACCATTTATGACAATTTCAGAGAAATAGTTCTTCGTGTGTTTTACACTGTAGTTAAGATAAATATGCTTTTTATATATATGCAGTCCAGTCCATAAGTATTTGGACAGGAGACTCTTTTTGTTGTTTTGGCTCTGTACTCCAACATGTTGGATTTGAATTGAAACAATGAATATGAGGTTAAAGTCCAGACTGCCATCTTTAACAGTGAGGGTATTTACATTCATATCAGGTGATGTGTGTAAGAATTACAGCACCTTTCATGCACATTACACCCATTTTAGGGGACCAACAGTAATTGGACAAATTAATATAATCTTAAATTGAGTCATCATATTTAGTACTTTGTTCCAAATCCTTTGCGTTGAATGAATGCTTGAAGTATGCGACCCATAGACATCACCAGACACTGGGGGCCAGATTTGCTAAGGAGACAGTCGCAGCGCAAAAAACATTCGCTGTATTGCGGTTCTTTTGTGGTCACAGATACCGACACATTAACGACTGATTTACAAAGACTGTTTCTATTCACTCAGTCAAGTGCATTAAATGCCCTCATTCGCAATTTTGCGGTAGGAGATGCCCATGAAAAGGGTCAGAAACAATATGCTATGCTCACACATCCAGATTACAAGGCGCTACGAAATGGGTACGGAGCAACCAGGCACGAGAAGCGAGGGAACCGCAAGAAAAGCAGAACTTAAATTTACAGATCTGGCAATATAGGTAATGGTCGACAAGGCAGCTACAGCTACACGCCATATTACAGCATAGGAATACAACACTGGAGAGGACAAGGAGGACAAAAATTAATCAGTTGGAGTGACATCACATGCAAAATGAATTATTTAAGAATAATAAAATGAACAGTAAAGGATGTAAAGAAAAGATGACATGATGTTAGGTGCTGTACAAAAGAAAGAAAGAATTTTGACCCATTGCGACCGTTTAGTAAATCCCACTTAGGTATTTTGGTCTTGTAGCGACTGCTTGTGCGTGGGGAAAAAGGAAGCCATTATGAGGCTGAGAAATATGAAAAAAGTTAGAGACATAGACCAAACCTTGGGCTTACTAAAATCTACTGTCTGAAACATCATTAAGAAGAAAGAGAGCACTGGAGAGCTCAGTAATTGCAAAGGGCATTGTAGTCAGTTGTTTGATTACAAATGTAAAATTAAAAAAATGTTAGAAAAAAAAAAGGACTGAGCTAAATAAAAAAAAAAGGCTTTGTCACGAACATTATGGCACTCAGTGTATGTGTGTGTATATATACTGTATATAAAAATACTGTGCTTATTGTCCCTTCATCCTGATTCACTCCCTGACTTGCTCTTCTTGCAGACATGAACAGAACTGATACAATACTGTCCTCACTGGATCTTGTGCACACATCCACTTGCCGTAATTTCGCTTGCTTTTATGTAGTTTGATATTAAAAGATTTCCAATGTCTTTTACTGAGGTCTGGCCCTAGTGTTAGTGAGTCCTGTAAACCATGGGGAATGTCCTTAAGTTTGAAAATACTCTGTGTGAGTAGAGACAGCGATGCACCTTTTTTCTTTCTGTGTCCCTGCTAAGGACGCAGATAAATTTGACCACCTCTGCTTCATCTGCAGGATTAACATAGTCCTGTTATATACACATATAAAGCTGGTCACCTGATTTCAGTGGGATGATGGGACTTTGATGCTGTTCCCTTGAATGTTTCATCTTGTTACTGGGTTGTACCTCCTGGTCTGTTGATCTAAGTTAGGAAATTACATTTTAAAGCCGCCCTTGCAAATTAGCCAATGTCTGTGGTGATTAATTCAAAAGAACAGAAAATAAAATGAAATCCTGAATAAATTGCTTTGGCCTGGAGCCTGTAGCTTCCCGTTCAGAATGATGGATCAATATAAAATGACTTTGTGCTACATTCATGTTTATGAAGTTGAAACCTTCCTCCTAATAGACTAATGCTGTAGGGCAATGTTGCAGAATGACATACACAGACCCATCCATAACTGCCTGATGTGGACCATAATGTGAGGCTGACTGTAAAATCCTGTATTGTGCTCTTTCATGTCTTGTCTACAACTTGACCCCCTGCATCTCCCATGCCCCTCCCCAGCACCACCCCATCTTCCCTTAGGCAGTGGTAGAAATGAAATTGATTAGTTGCGCCGTTTAAAAATAGAGGGACCAGTTGCCATGGCAACCCCCCACAATGAGTTGTTGCCTTGTTTAATGAAGACCTGAGCTTAAGTATTGTAGTTCAGAGCAAGCAGGAGGGACTGTTACTGGGTGCGGGATTTATATCTGTGCGTTTGTGATATATGGAGTGTTGGCTTAGAACTTTAGTCGGGGGGTGGGGGGGCGGGTCGTCACTGGTGAATGCATTCGGGCTGTTGGTGACTGGAAATGTGAGTCTGATTTTGTTTGTCAGTCACACCAGCTCACCCCTTGTCTGAAATAGCAATGAAAACCTTCTGGATTTGTACACCTACAGTGCACCTCGTTGCCCTGTGATCACATGCAGTCCAAGCTAACCAATTGCAGCTCTGTTGCTAGGGGCCCTGTCCTTTAATTAGTCTGATTTTGTATCAGGGACTAGCAGTACGCAAATCATGTTCCTATTCACCCCCTGTAATATATGGCTGGGGTGCTAGTGTGTGGGTTGATCATGATGTAACTCTACCAAATGGCAAATTATCCAGCCTCTTAGCTGTTGCCCTCGTGCCTAGACCTCCCATTTACTCTTATTGGGTTTCCATGTTCCCTGACAATATTATGATCTGCTCTAGGCAAACGCTAATGAGAAATACAGCCTTGTGTTTTGCGGTACTTTTTTTTTCAAGTTGTAATTTAGTCTTCTTGCCCCCAAGACATTGATTTGCGCTCTCTGTGAGGAGCATAATGAATGATTATTAAGCAATCATTCAATTTCTTTACTTTAACAATTTGAATGGGCTCTCTCCTTATGACACCGGCTGTAAGAGCTTGATTAATTAATAGCTTACCTCTGACAGCACCCATATGCTCAAGATTTACGTCGTCATGGTTGGCTTAATATTTAAGAGTAATAACTTCATATAATGTCGTACAATATCACCCTGGTTTTACACACACAAATATAATACATCTCATATCCTAACTTCTCTATATTTCATCAGCTGTGGATGTAGATGGCAGAATCTGGATATTTGGTTCTATAGCAGTTGCCCAAAGGTGTAGTCTAATTGCAAATTGTAACTTTCTTAAATGTTTCGGTCAAAATTCTGCAACTGATATAATTTCAGATGTAATTAGGCCCGTGATGGTGATTTAAAATCCCATTGTGGTTTGATGTTTTTTTTTTTTTTTTTTTTAAAGAATTTTTATCAGTGTAAATAATTTTTCATGCCATCCGAGGAAGTGGTTTTCAGTCCGAATGACAAACCAGCTTGCACGCATAAAACATTTGAGCTCTGTTTTATTCACTTCCTGATTTCGGATTTTCTGATTATCATATAAGATAAGACATATTTATTTATTATTTACTTTATTGAATACAATGTTGTTTTGTATATACTTTTATTTTGAAATCAACAGCCACATCCCCCCTCCCTAGAACTTTTACCTTCACATAAAAACACCAAGGCTAACTGCTGATGTCAATGAGGCGAAACTGGAAAGCTGCTAAACTGAGCTGCATCTGTGTAAATGTGCAGGAGGGAAGGGAAGGGAAGGAAAGAGGGGCCATGCATTTGTAAAGCTGTATCTTTTGAGTGCATGATCATTGTTTGCAGTTTAAAACATATTTCTTTCAAAAACAATTTGAATGACCAGGATCTGATGAATAACAGAAGTGCAGTAAAAGGGAATTTGCTTTGTGTCATCTGTGACACCGTGGTACTGATACTGTTAAGTTTGTTTGCTTGTTTTTAATGCTTTTCCCTTTTCCTCCCCACTTTTGTGTTTGTGTACATGTGCGTGTACGTGTGCTTGTACGTGTGCTTGTGCGTGTATGTGTGCGTGTGTTTGTGCGTGAGAGAGGTCCAGTTATAAAATGTGTCTATCCATGCACTACAACAGTGCTTTTAAAGGATGAGCCATCCAGCAGCAATGATAGTGTTAAGCTTTTTAGACATCTTGCTGATTTGAGGAGGCAGATGTTTGTACTTTTACCACTTGAGAGTGCTTGGTGCACATCTGTGGAATACATCTTTACATTTGTGTTTCAGGACATCATAATACACAGTTTCACACAGTGTATCTCTTATAATAAACCCAATGCAGTTTTCAAGATTAGCTGTTTTCTGTATTAATTACTGGATTCTGTGTTGGTTTATGCAGTGTAGCATAATGATTAAGAACTGGGCTTGAAACTCCATGATTGCGCTGTAGGTTTCATGTAGGTTTTATTCGCAGGTGTGGCACTGTTGCTGTACCCTTGAGCGAAGTACATTAACTTGAATAGCTTCAGCAAAATGCCCTGCTGTATAACTGCATTGTGCATACAGGAGTGTGAACTATGTGAAGTTTTGCCAAATAAGAACATCTACTAAATGCTAAAATGTAAATGTAAAATGTGTTACTTTTTTGCATTTTGAAAACCATGGAGCCCTAAATCAGAGTAACATGTAACATAAAATGTTGCTGAATGGCTCTAGATCTAACTATATCTGAATATAATGGCTTCAGATCTAACTATATCTGAATATAATGGCTTCAGATCTAACTATATCTGAATATAATGGCTTCAGATCTAACTATATCTGAATATAATGGCTTCAGATCTAACTATATCTGAATATAATGGCTCCAGATATAACTATATCTGAATATAATGGCTTCAGATCTAACTATATCTGAATATAATGGCTCCAGATATAGGCTAACTATTGCGTCGGGTATAGCCACGCAGCCCTGGTCCTGGTGGAGGTAGGGAGGGGCATGGGATTTTCTGTCTTGGGATCATTTTCCTTGAACTAATTCAGCTCCCTTTCCAGGTCTGAGGAGTGTTTGTGGTTGTAAAATGGCTGGTCAAAATGCTGGATGGCAGGCAAGGAACTGGATTTTTGCATTGACATGGACTCAGAGTGTGTCTTCATTTAGGTTTTCATTTCATCCTAATCCTCAGTTGCACAGGTGCAATGCTCATCACATTTAGTTGGCTCAGTTAATCATGACCTAAAGGTATCCAGCATTTGATGAAGGCCAAGGTAAGTTTTTGGCCAAACTCCCAAGAACAGGGTTACTGACAAATTGTGAAAATCACAGCTTTGATCCTTTGGATCCTGGTTTCATCCTGTTTTAAGGCAACCTGGTTTTGAATACTGCTCTGGTCTTGTCAGAATGTTGCTGTGATCATGTGTAAAGGTAATTCTTTTTTTAAAAATGTGTAATATTTGACCTTGTCCCTTGGAGCTGTATGTCCAGAATGCATTAGCCTGGATATGAAGCCTAATGTTTAAGCATGAATCCAATAAGTAATAATTAGTGTATTTTTTGAGCTTCTTTTCTGTAGTATGGCTTATGGCACTTACCATAGAGTTCATGACTGCGCCTAAGATTGCAGAGCATCATGGTATGCCGTAGGCCCCCCTTTGATACCCACATTGCGCTGTTGGCTGCTATATCCCCTTAGATGAACTGGCTAAAGTAGACATGGGCAGTTTGTCACGTTGTCATTCATTTCGTGACTCATCACTTTGTCATTCCTCTCTTCTCCCTCATGCTGCCTCTGTACATCTGCATCCATCTGAGTTATGGACAGTGGTCGAGTCATCTAACATGAAATACTGCCATATGCTCTCAGAATTCAGGTGTATTTTTAGAACCCGTTGTATGTTTCTTTACGATTCAAGGTAGCAATTAGGCCTAACTCCTGTTCATACCATTTTTTTATGTGGCAGCAACATGGCAACATAGCTTTGTGTTATTTATGTATTTTCTTTAATTAATTTTCTCTAAATGTACGAGCAGACCGAGATTAACACTAACAGGTTCATACAATCACCTCAACTGTTCATTGTTGGAGTAATACAACATAGAACAGTTGAGGTGATTATATGAACCTGTTAGTGTTAATCTCGGTCTGCTCCTGGCCCTCTACAGTGTCAGTGAACAGTGCCAAAAAGACTGTAAAAGCAACTGGAAAGTGGAAATCACACTATGACCTTGATTTGAATTGATGTGTCAAGCTTTGAACTGCACCCTCAGCTAGTGGGGGTCAGCTAAGTATTGTCTTTTTGTTTGGAAATTTTCCATTGTTGTCTTGCAAGTTAGGCAACGTGAGACTAGGTGGGGTATGGTGGACACTGGCTCATGTTAGAAAGCAGTAGATGCCAGAAATTTCTCCAATTACCTACAGTATGTAAACATGACAAACAAGGACAAAGCTGTTTAGCGGAAGCCTGAGCTAAAGCCCAATATTTGGTTTGAGCAGCCAATTTGGAGTCATGCTGTTTGAATATTCATGCAAAAATATTCAAAAAAAGTCTCCCAAACCAAAGTTAAAAGTAACTTTATCATAGCTGTGGTTGTATTGTCGTGTTTTTACACCAGAATTGTGCAATTCGGAGTACGTTTTGGGCTGGCTTAGTCTGTGGGTTAGCCTGCACGTTGCAGCAAGTTGGGAAATTGACAAAATGCAAAGTCATGTGGCGACAACTTTGGTGATGCAGTCGACTACACACAGTCTTGACTACAATGTAATGTAATTACTTTTAAACCCTCTGTATATTGCCCGTGTGTGTGGAAGGCACGTGAGGGCCATTTCACATTTGGTATTTAAATTCCATGCAAAACAAGTGTGAATTTGTTTTTATTTTTTTATTTCCTATCTTTTAATGCTATATTTTTGCCCTTGAGAGTCATGTGACGCATTCTGTATTGAACTGTAGTTGCATGTAAATGGAAAAAGCGTTTACATATGTCTTTTGAGGTGAAGCAGAACACATTTATTCAGTTGAGGCTGGTGCATAAAAGCGGTACCATAAAAGCTCATCTCTAATGGTGTTCTGGTCAGCAGCACTTGAGCAGAAGATGAGTGCCATTTTGACTTGCTTCAGAATGACACATCCAGCTAATGTGTGTCAATGGAAACTTGGCTATTGGTTGTGGTGATGCTGCTGGTCTCTTTTTTTTGCCCTCAACCCCCTCTTGTGTAAAAAGTTTTTGTTACCACGGTAGCCACACAGTGAGTCAGGCAGTGAGAAAGTGAGCAATATTATCATTTAACTACATGGTTTGCAGTTGGATCCAAAAAGAAAGGGTGGCAATATGAAGTCAATTTCTACATATATGAGTAATAATTCAGGATTTAGTGCCTGAGGGTTGTGACTACTGGTCGATTATCATTATTCAGTGTTTGCCTCGCTCACTAGTTAAAGAATTGTTTTTTTAATCTTGTTTGAAAAGTTGATTGTTCTCCCCTCATGAACTGTTTATTTTGCTGACCTTTGACCTGGTAGAGCAAGTTAAATTACAGTAAAATCTGTAATCTTGCAGTTACAGAATGACCAGGCAACCAACAGGGTATAAACATACAAGTACAAGTAATTACGGATTTTCGATGTCCTTATACAATACGTAGATTACCTTTGTTATAATCACTGATACAAGAAAGTGAGCATTAACAGAAACTAATCATACTTTCCCTTGATAATTGGTGTATTGGAAATATAGCCCTCCCTCTGTGTGTGGTTCATCTTAAATTGGGGAGTTGGGAACAGATTGGCATAATGACAAAAACAACAGTACCAGGTGTGAAATAATGCGTGTGTTAAATGCTCTGCTCTATATATTGAGGTATAAATGTATTAATTAACCATGCTATAAGAAGGTTAAGTTGAGCCAGGTTGTCAGAAACGACCAGCTCATCAGCAGGCCACTGTCCCAATGTTCCCTCATGTCTTTAATGACACATCTACAATCATCTGCTGTTTGCTTTGAGCACAGTGCAGTCCATTTATACTTCTCCCTAGTTTTCAGCTTGGTCACTAGTGTTCAGTTTCTCTATAATTGGCTCACGTAAATCCTTTGACATTTCATCTTACATTTAGTAAGTTTTTCAATTTTAAGAACACATAATATATTTTTTTTTCCAGTAACAGTCATCAACTACAGACAGGTTGTTTTGCTTTGTCTTTAAGAAAGATGTGCAGACAGTATGTTCAAATGTGATCGTACATAAAGCTTGTTTGATTATTGGTTATTCATTTCTAAAAATGAAAATTCAATCTTGTTTCTTTAAAAAAGATATGGTAAATATCCTTCAAATTTATTCAAATTTAAACTGGTTTATTTCTTCACTTTCACCATGGCAAGCATTTCCATGGCAAGGTCCGAATAACCACCATGTCCTAACATTTCGTGTCTCTTATCCTACTTATGTTTTTCTTAACTGTTTAAGTACCTATCTAAGAAAAATTGCATTAAAATCTTTCAAGCTGGAATCAAAAGTTTAGTACCCAAACTAAATTATGGATGTCATAACAGCTCTATGCCATGTTACACAAGGACGAAACTGGAGTAGACATTTTGTTTTATCCCTGCAGGGTGGTAATGTGAGACATGTAGTGTATCCCCTTGTAATAGTTCTAATGTGCAGCGCACATGTGTGGGGTCATATTCCATTAAAGTTGTTTTCTACAAGGTAATTCCTGTTAAAACAAGCATGCACTGGAAAGGTACTGTACTACTTACACATATGGATGTGTTTGCCTAAGTGTGTACTCTCTCTTGTGCTGACCTCTGCTGACCATTGAATATGTCTTCTCTAGCTTGTCAGGGTATCGATTATGGACAGAAAGCTCTTAATATTTTACAAATTATGATGGAGTTTTATGGGTGAATAATGTGTGTTTTACAAGAACTACTAATGTAATGTTATCCCTTTCAATTAATTTGTTTATATTGAACGTATATGTCTCACCCATTAAAAGCCATATATCTAGAACTGCATACAGCTAAATATACTGGTCAGTTGTCAAAATATTCCTGACTTACAAAAGTTTGTCCACTTGAGCCAACCTTTCTTTAAACACTTGCACACATGGTAGAAAACAGAATCTGCAAAGATGTGAATCAACTTTAGGCATTACATGCAATGATTGTTTGTTTTATATTACTGTTTTAGAAATGAAAGCTTTCAAATGTGGTTGTTGTAGTTCGCTAATTTAGAAAAATCAAATGTTCAAAATGAGTAATAAAATCATTATGTAATAATTATAGCATTGCATTATATTTATATTAAAGTTTCTACACCGATTTATTAAAATTCCCCAGGGCAGGAGTGAACCTAGTTTGGTGATTAATGAAAAGTAATCCTCAAGGTCTCATCACAGTGCCCACCTTTGCACACAGTTTATTCATACACTGGGAAGATACTACTATGATATTCAAACCATGGTTCCAAAAATATGCAGAATTTGTTTAATCCTTTTGTATATATTAGAATGTATTTTAAAACTGATGCTTTCTGCAATGAACACCAGTTATCCTTACAAAAGTCAGCTTAGCACATGTTATGGCATATTGTGCAAAGCACTATTGTGCATTCTTCCTGTTGGAAAACAATAGTTTTAAAGGGTTAGGTTCTGTAGCACATCGATAACTGCTAATTTGCTCCCTGGTATGCAATCCTACATAGATAGGAATCCATGGCCTTCCCGGGAAAAGCTTCTCATGATTCCAGTGGTGTGAGAGGGTCTTCAGGTGGAGATGCTGCTGGCCACCTTGTAACCCTTGGGTGGGGAGAAACTAGCCCCATGTGACCACTAAACAATCTCTGGATGTGTGACTAGAAACGTGGCCATAGCCTGAAACCAAAGCTTGGGTGAATGTATCTCAAACTGAAAACATCCACCAGCAGTGCTTAACAGGGTTGGTGCGCATCATGACTGGATTCTGCTAAGGAGGGCAATGTTTAAATAAATAAATCAATAAATAAAAAAAACCCACCAGAAATGCATTATGGGTCATGCAAAGGTACATGACAGACAAGCATGTGTTCTTATGGTGTAGATTGTGTGAAACGAGCAGCAAGCAGGCTTGTGGATCCATTTCTTGGTGTTGGCTTGTTTGGAAAACAGTTCCAGCTTGTTTTGGCTAGAGGACTTGTGTAAATTAAACCTACGTATGTGTGTGGGGGGGGGGGGGGGGTGTGGGGGGGGGGGTTAGGGGAACAGATGTGTGGTGGGGGGTGTACTCTTTACAATAGACTGCATCAGCTAGTTGATTGGCAGTCAGTTGTGGTGCATACATAAAGAACTGGGTGACAGTGGGGGGAGGAGTGGTGGAAATTATGAGTTGTCGGTATTCAGGAATGACATGTAAGGAAAGTACCCCATTCTCTCTCTCTGTCTCTCACTCTCGCTGTCACTCTCACCCTCATGCACGCACACACACACACACACATTCCCTCACTCTGTCTCTAACTGGCCTTTCTGACTTGCCCCTACACACTTTTCCCTTTTATCACCACCAAAAAAGGGCCTTGGGGCTTGGATATTAAAAATACATTAATGAAAAAAAAAAATCTTAGCTGTCACTACCTCGAAGGGGCCCCCTGAAAGTATGTAGTGTTTATTTTTACTACATGGAAAAAAGAGCATACTGGTACTTTTTTCAGGGCATTGCAGAGCAGGAGGGGGGTTATGTTTATATGGTGCTTTGTTGGCGTGGCACAACTGTAGTAAAATGGAGAGGGGGGGCGAGGAAGGGAACAAAGAGTGCCTTATGTTGGCACGGCCTGTGAAATCTCAGCATGTCTGCTTTTGTGTGGGGCTGCATACAGCTTGAGGCCACGGTACAAAGCGTGTTCTCTCTCTCTCTCTCTCTCTCTCTCTCTCTCTCTCTCTCGCTCTCTCTTGCTCTCTCGCTTTCTCACACTCTCTCGCACTCTCATTCTCTCGCTCTCTATTTCTCTCTCTCTGGAGCATTTCAATACTGTGTTCTACTGGTACTGGTGCATTGTGTGTGTGTGTGTGCGTGCGTGTGCGCGCGCAAGCGCGTGTGTAGTATCTCCTAATCTCTGTGATGATATCGAATTAAACCACACTTTCTCTTATTTTTACTTTGAGATTAAGGCAGTGAGATGGAAAACGTTCCCCGAGCTCACACGCTGATCTTCCCTCCACCATCTCTCCGTCTGAGCGCCTCTCTTTCCTTCCTTTCGTCCCAGAGCTATACGGAGGCGTCTGGCTGTTGTGTTGGCTGGCAAAGTGCCCAGAACTGTGTGTCTGTTGTGAAGTGCGCGTGTGCGGGTTTGGATGGGGGGTGGGGGTTGGTTGAGGAGAAAGAGTCTGGTTTGTGTAGCAGCTGAGGGAAACAGTCATTATATTATGTAAAGGGGGGGGGGGGTGAGGGGGGGGCAGCAAGGGGGGGGATGTAAAGACAGACGAGCGCACACACACACACACACACACACACACACCACAGGGCAATTCTGATTGGCTTGTTGGTGCCATGGCTGGTTTGGCTCGGGCTCGCGTGTGCTCGTTCTCCATCTTATTCGAGGTGGGTGGCTCGTCCGGGAGGTTACAGTTTGGATATGTAGGCGTCTTTCTTTTTCACTTTCTTTCTTTCGAATAAAGAAAAACGGCAACTTCTGTGATTCGCTGGTCTGTATATACTGCAAATGAGGGGATTTTAAAAAATTTTCTTTTTTTTAAACGACTGTGACTAGGGTGGAGGATGTGCGGGGTGGGGGTTGTTAATTTGGCCCGATGAGGCATTTTGCTCTAATTATAACCATCCGAGCACCCCTCCCCCGCCCTGTCATCAAATCCTAACCAGGGCTGTTTACTGAGTCACTGGATGGCAGCGAGTTAGTGAAGGCATCGGGATTCAAACCGCTGACTGCCAGCTGTTCAGCCGTTTGGGTCACTGCAGGCTCTCACTGCATCACGAGCTGTTGCTGCAGCGCAGTGCTCGCTCATTGAGAACTGAGGTAAAAACCAAAACGATAAGCGCATGAATCTCCTTGTATTTTAAAGGAATTCCATAGTCCCTCGAAAAGATTAGTTTAATCCAGCCTAAAAGGCGAGGTTAGCGATGCAGCTCTGTGGAATATATTTGTACGCGAAATACTGTGCCGGTATCTGCGAAGCTGACTTTTGATTGTTGTGTACGGCAAAACAGCCCACATAAGCATCACGCTGTTTAAAGCCTTTGGTCGTGAGAGTAATAATTACTATAGGCGTATTCATGCAGAGGCTTTCTGGAGGGATATTCAAAACCTCGACGTTATGTAGCCTAATTGATATTGGTTATTTTCTGTAGCATTGTGGATTTTATGTTGCTGTCTTTACACAAAAGCTTGAATAATCTTTTTTACAGCATGTTTTTGTTACTTTCCTTTGGCTGACAATTTCAGGGTTCGACGTGGCCCGGATTCGATCCGAGTTATGCCTGCATATGATCATTCAAAACAATGGCACATGACACATGGCCTAACCTGCCCTGAAAAAATATGCGTGCACATGATTAACTCCGAGGCGAGATGACACATTCACATGTGCGCACTCCAGTACATGGTGATCCAAACATGATCTATTGTGATACCAGCCCTGGAGCGTGTTCTCTTCCATGTGCATATCGTGTTACTGCCATTCTGCCTGGATGAGAATGGAGGTCATGCTAGGCCTGTCTGTCATTGTCCTAATTGAGCTAATGTCATCTTGTAGTCATGCTAAAACACTTTGACTGAGCATGTGCAGATGTGCTCTGCTGAACTGGGGTTCTGTTTAGCAACATATGATTGAGGATTTGATAGTTGTTTGGATAATTTTACTTGCCAATGTCTTGCGTGCGCACCATATTTCTCTGTCAAATATAACTTTAGTACTAAGGTATTGTCACAATATAAATTTATGATTAATGTATTTTCTTCTAGCCAATGGGTTTGATTTCTAAATCAAATCAATTTTATTTGTATAGCACTTTTTAAAGTAAACTGTCACAAAGATGCTTTACAGTGGCAGAAAATGAGCAAAAACCAGGCCTGAACCCTCAGATAGCAAGCACACGAGGTAAAAAAAATAACCAAATAAAAAAAACTCCCCAGCCGGAAGAAAAACCCTCAAACAGTGAGAAAACCCATACCAATTTTGGAACTGGAACTGACAGTTTGAAATGCAGACAGACTGACCGGTTGACTAAAAATTTTCATCACTTGCAGGCAGACTGATTATGGTATCAGCTGGCCAAATTATGGATGCCTTATAAGTTGGTATTTACATGGTAAATTTTACGTTTAGTTTTTCCTAATGTTTTGTCTATTGACAGGACATGAGGGAGGGAGAGTCCAAAGTGTGGCTATTAATCAGCTTTTAACATGTTTAAGGTACAAAACAACTTTGACCAAAAAATATTACCCTACAGTGTACCATGTTTGAGATTGTTTTATGCAGTTCTCAGCACAAGTGTCTAGAAAATCTCATGTGTGATAATGTATAAGAAACTCCTTGTTTAAAATGTGTTCAGATTTTCTGGGCATATTTGAAGGCTTTTCAGTATTTTTATAGCTGTAGACCAATAGATGGATAAATCAATAATATATAAATATCCCCTCAGCCTCTCTTACCCTGTATTCTGCTGCCATGGCTCATGTTGTTGGCTGAGTAGAGGTAATTTGGACTAATATTCTTCTGAATTTCCTTCTGAATTTGATGTGTAATCTACGTCAAATGAAAGCTTGCTGTCTCTGAAACGGTGGAGAGTGGACCGGTGGGGTGGAATGATGGTGTTGGGTTAAAACTGTTCTCCAGCTGCATCTGCACTTATCTGCACTGTTTAAAGTCTTCTTTGTAAGTACAGAATCCATCATTTTGTGTGCAGCAGCTGACTAAGGAATATATACATAATAATTCTTCCGATATCAGCCAAGATGTTCTCGGGGTTTAGAAAAGAATTGTTAGGTGAGGACTGGGTAGGGATTTATTTGCTGAAGATGTCGAGCTATGGTGTGTTAATTTTATACAGATGTGTACACTGTATCTATTTTTATAATATTATTAACACTGCTCTGGAACATGCAAGCATTTTTTAAATATAGTGCATGGATCAGTGGGGAGCACACTACATTTCAATTTTTCAAACCGATTTTTTGACTTGAAATGAGCCAAAATCTTGTGTGAATCTTAACTTCAAACTGCCACCTGTATCGAAAAATTCATAATTTCAGCAAAGCTCAAGGGAAATTATAGTTTATCATTGGCAATAGAGAAGCTCTGAGACAGGGAAGAAGTGTGTTTATGAAGGCATGTTCATTTGTGTGTATCTTTGGGGAGACAGTGTGTTTGAATTATTGTGCTAAGATGGTGTTTCTTCCGTGCAGTATGCCTTCAGGCATGCAGCAAAACCCTTAGGAGTGGCACCTAGCTCGGAGATAGCCAATGAAAACCGCACATTTCACTTTCTGTCAGTGGTGTGTGTCTAAGCTTGGTACGCAAGCTTTCAATATTCCCCTCCCCCGCCACCACAACCTCCTGGACATCTTAGGCATTGTGGCTTCCATTTGTTTCCCCGTGGGCCTCATGTCCCTGGATTGCAGTTGCTAACCCTTGTTTTTCTCTTTGACTTCAAGCTGTTTTATTTCCCTTCGGCGTGGTCCAGTTTCAGCCCTTGTTTAGTCCCACCAGTACTCTTGCTCCATACTTTCTCCTGGTCTCCTCTTTCTTCGCTTCCTGAATCACTTTCTTTATCCCCGTCTTACCCTCGTGTAAGTGAGAAGTCACCTGGGATGCACAGGAAGTTGGCATACAGGTGAATTCCTGATTCAGCTCCAGGATGGGCATCACTGGCTTATCGTTGCCTCTTTACATCATTACAGTGCAGACTGCTCTTCCTGTCTCTGCCTTTAAGACTGAAACTTTTTTGAGAATTAAATTTAACTCAGGAAACGGGCAGCATTTCCTGTTTATCACAGGTAGCCAGCTGGATTACGCAAAAGCCAAGTCTGTACTCGGTTCACTAAGCTAAATCTGTGAGGTTGCTTATTTGGGAGCACAGCTGGTGACTTCTGGCTACAACTGCATCGCTCAACAGGCTGGGCCCCGTGTTGCACTCTGCCTGTTAGCCGAGCGCTACCTGGGCTGCTTGGTTCATGTGCTCAGCTTCCTCTTACCGCTCTGCTTCCTCTCTTGTGGCGCAGGATGGAGCGGATGAGTGAGGAGACCCTGCGGATGAACTTGCTGAAGCGCGGCCTGGAGGCCCCGGAGGAGCGGGAGGAGGCCCTGGCCAAGCGGCTCAAGATGGAGGGCCACGAGGCCATGGAGCGTCTGAAGATGCTGGCCCTGCTGAAGCGCAAGGACCTCGCCGGATTGGAGGGGGGCGCCGCCGGGACCCAAGGGGAGGCGAAGGGCTCCCTGGGCGGCGGCCAGGGCCTGGCCGGGCCCTTGTGCTACGAGGAGAAGATGAACGGGAGCCTGCGGGGCGGGTCGGGGGGCCACGGGGCTCACGGGGCCCACGGAGGCATGGGAAAGAGTGGGAAGGAGAACATGGGGGACGAGCCAGTCGACATGAGTGCCAGACGGGGGTGAGTCAGGATGGAGAAAGGGGAGGGGGGGACAGCCCGGGCAGTGCGTGGGTATCAGGGGATGGAAATTTCCATTCCATGGGTTGGAATAGTTTTGGTTTTCACTCCACCACATGTATAATTACTTGATTGAAGTTTTTACTTGGGTTTTTTTTAGCGTCTCTAGCGTAGAGCCTGCCTAGGACTTGCCGTCTGAAGTGTGTATTTACTGGAGTCAAACTGAAGGTAAAATATTGGGTCCACTGCTAATTCAGACATGCTGCGTTTTTCAGGGATGTGGACCGAGACCGCCACACCCCCTCTCCGGACGTGATTGTCCTGTCCGACAACGAGGCCTCCAGCCCCAGGGGGTCCTCCCGTGCTGAGGACAGGCTGAGGGCTGCAAACGTGGAGATGTTCAAGGTACGAGGGGTGGCCGGAGTGGGTAAACAGGAGTGATGACCTTTAAGTGCTGCTCAGGAGGGCTCTGGTGTGTCAGTGTGGTTTCCCACTCTAAAGTGCGTGTGTGTTTGTATTTGTGTGCATGTACGTTTGTGCGCATGTCTTGGTGTCCCAGGGCAAGAGCGACGAGGAGCGGCAGCAGATGATCAAAGCCCTGAGAGAGGAGCTGCGTCTGGAGGAGGCCCGGCTGGTGCTTCTGAAGAAGCTGAGGCAGAGTCAGATGCAGAAGGAGAACCTGGTGCAGAAGGTCAGTACACACTCTGCATTCAGCAGCAGTGGGACCTACCAAACTCTTTCTACCCATAGGGGTCTTGTGTGTGCGTGTGCATGTGCGTGTGCGTACATGCGAGTGTGTGTGCATGTGTCGCGTTTGTATGTGCATGTTTGTTTGTGTGTACGCATGTCTGTGTATGAGTGTGTGAATGTCTTGTTTGTGTGTGCGTGCTTTGTATGTGTGTGTGTTCATAAGCCTGTGTGTACGTACGTATGCGTGTGCATGTGTGCGAACGCACGCATGAGTGTGTGTGTGTGTGTGTGTGTGTGTGTGCATGCATGGCTTTTTTGTGCGTGCCTGTTTTGTGTCGGTCTGTGTTCATATGCCTGTGTGTGCATGCGTGTGGTGTGACTACCCTAAGTGGAACCAAACCGTTGTTTACCATCATGGTTTCCAGTAAAGTCCAGGCCACTGATAAGCTGACGGCAACTGCGCAAGTGCAGAACACCTTGCGCGCGCAGCTCTTCAGTTTGGCCACGCCTCTCTGTTCCAGGTACCGGTGGTCCAGAACGCGGCCTCCTCTGTGCAGCCGTCCGCCATTCACAGTTCCCAGGGTCTGGCCAAACTGCCGGTGCGTCCTGGGCTCCAGAATCCAGAGCCACAGAACCTGCGCACCCTACAGGTGAACTCGCTGCTTGTCCCGGTCGTCTGCTGGATTCATTCCTCACATGGCATCCACAGCTCACTTTGTGATTCTGCATGTTTCTGCTTTGGCTCCGTTTGCGTGTTTTCAGTTGGGCTGTTTTTATTGCAGGGTTTTGTGTGGCTTCTTGATTACCCATTTGAGTGACACCATAGACGTTGGCTTGTACAAGGGAGTTCAAGTGGCTTTATTGGTTAATAAAGTTAAACCCACAGAAGCGTCCTGACATATACTGTTGAACCCCCAAGAGGACATGGTCGAAACAAATAAAACTCCGCTCTAAATCACGGCAAAAAGATGACAAATTTGATTCCTTAATTTAATAATTAGGCCCTCAATTGGCCTTAAATGTATGTCATAAATGGACTTCAAATCATTCATTTGTACCACAAATTACCTTTTTAAAATTGTACCCTTAATTCCCTTAATCTTATAATTCACACCCTCAATACTTAACTGGAAACCTGGTTAAATGAGTAGCTCATGGTTTCAATAATTGCATTGATGATCCAAAATGATAATTTGAGCATTATATAATTAGGGTTCTGAGTAAAGGGTTCAAATAAGGGAATCTATAGACGGTTTCAAGTTGGCAATATAATTGTAAAATGTAATTTCTTAACTTTTTCAGCTTTTCATGCCAAACTTAAAATTTTACTCCAAGTAATTTTCATTGTATTGACATAAAGCTTAACATTTTCAAGCTATTGGTAAAGAAAGCGTAATTTATCTCGTGTATGTGTGTATAAATGCATGTGCAGTGGGAGCACAGATACATTAAATTAGTTTTTAGGTCTCACCAAGGGACCAAGCTTAGAATCTAATTCACTGACATAGCAGAAACGTAGGTTAGCAATATGAGTTCCATATGTAACAAATTACTCACAATGGCTTGCCTGTTCTTGGCCAGTATTCTTGAGAAATAGACCTACCCCCAGTGTGTATAATCCTGTGTCGCAGTTGTGTTTCCTTTGTAAAGGCTGCCATCTACTGGCTACAGAGGGTGTAGTCTGGTGGGAGAGTGGCATCATGTGTGGCTGCAAGCGGTCATTAGGGGGCGAGCACCCTGTTGTTTTTCATTTGGCTGTCACTAATGATGAAAGCACCTGCAGTGTGTTGACGCCATTGGTTTTCTCTTCTGGCTTCTAACATTGTCTTCCATTATTATTCAATTCCATAAAATGGCCAAAAACTGAATCAAAGACCGTTTTACTTTGATATAACACACTGGCTAGTATAAGGGGCCATGGGTATGTCCTCATTTGGTACGCGACAGGGCTTCCGTGTTTGTTTTTGTTTGTTTGTTTGTTTGTTTGTTTGTTTTCAACAAGGCTGTAAATTTCTTCTTCAAACCCTGTTCACTTATATGACAGTCATAACACAGGGCGGGATCGTTTCTCCTTTAAGGAGTATTTCCTTAATTTACATGCAAGTCTGCTTATAGTCAATACATTCAATACAATCTGTTTCTAAGACAGTATTTTATGTATTCACTTGCAAATTTGTTCTGTATCAGTTATTCATTGGTAGGTTATGCATTCAGCAAAATGTGGCTATACAAGCCAATTAGTTCAATTTAACATGCAAATGAGGTAATACTTGACAATCATTGATCCTGTTATTGTGAAATTAGTGTACTTATACAACACATTAAAACGAAGACCCACATTATTTTTTACATATTTCATTCAAAACTTAAACAATATGGTGACCACAAGCCAAATTCTATCAAATTTTGTTCTTTTTACATTCTTAATCTAAATTAATGAAAAATGAAGTGTTGCTGTTCAGTTTTAGTTTTTCTTTTCCTGTCTTAAGTCGATCTTTCCCAACTTCCCCTTGTCCTGCATCACAGGGGCACACAGTGATCAGGTCAGCTGCCAATGCCTCCCTTCCACAAATGATGATGTCACAGAGGGTCATTGCCCCCAACCCAGCCCAACTGCAGGGCCAGAGGGTGCCCTCCAAGCCTGGCATGATGCGATCCGCTACAGGAAACATGAACAATGCAGTCGGATACCAGCAGGTAATGGTCCTGTTTCCTGTGGCCAGGGAAATGGAGAACTAGGCCCTGGGTTTTTGGGACCATGTTATGCCCTCAGTCTGATCAAAAGGGAAATGAAATCAAAAGCCACTACTGTAACTGGTGTTGCTTACATTGATCCTTAAAAAGCTTTACTATGGTGAGCTCTAATAGTCCATGAATGTTGTGGCAAAGGGGTTGATTTTAGCTTTTTTTAATTGGGTGTGAGTTGGCCTCTTGCTTACCACTTGGTCTGTCCCATTGCAATACAGACCTCCAGCCAGCAGGTGTCAGCCTCCCAGCGATCTGGATCCTCTGCCATCTACATGAACCTGGCTCACATGCAGGCAGCCGGGGCTGGCGGAGTCGGAGGGGTGACAGGTGTGGGCGCTGTCAGTCCCTCTCCCCTGCCCAGTCCGGGGGCGGGGTCCCTGTCAGATTCAGTCAGCAGCCAGGCGGCCGCCAAGCTGGCCCTGCGCAAACAGCTGGAGAAGACCCTGCTGGAGATCCCACCCCCCAAACCACCCGCACCCCTGCTGCACTTCCTGCCCTCAGCCGCCAACAGCGAATTCATCTACATGGTGGGCTTGGAAGAGGTGGTGCAAAGTGTCATCGACAGCCAGGGTAGGTGGGGACGCTGAGGGGGAAAATGGGTTGATGGCCAGGGCATCATGAGTTAAGGTAGTAATTTTGTTTTTGTGTGTCACTGAAAGAAGAATCTATACATTTTAAGGATGTACAAATGCTACACTGAAAAGATTGAAACCTGTCATAGAAAATGCCAGGAAAACAACTTTAGGCATGATTTGGGATTTTGCTGAGTAGAGCTGGAGTCGGTTCCATCTCAATTCAGTATATTAACTGAAATTCATTTCATTAATTTGAGGCTCTTGTAGTTGCTTATGGGCTGCTGAATTGGAATGAATTGAGATGGAAAGCGCCCCTCCAGTACTGGGACTGACTGCTCCGCCTCGCTCTCCCATCTCCACAGGTAAATTACGTGGGCCGCTGTCCCGCATGGATCCCTTCATGTGCGCCCAGTGCAGGACGGACTTCACTCCGCACTGGAAGCAGGAGAAGGGCGGGCGCATCCTCTGTGAGCAGTGCATGACATCCAATCAGAAGAAGGCCCTGAAGGCCGAGCACACCAACCGTCTGAAGAACGCCTTCGTGAAGGCCCTGCAGCAGGAGCAGGTCAGCCGTTTCCCTTTCTCTTTGTCCATGCTATCCCTTCCTGTGTCCTTTGTAGGACATAATAACCAACTGCCTTCAAATACTCCCAAAATGGCAGGGTTCCAGGTTTAGCTCTTTAACTGCATTTGAAGCCGTCTTGTGCCCACAAACGACGGCTACCTAGCCTTGCTGAAGTGTCCCACCTGCTTCTGGATTTTCCCCGCAGATTAACATTTTCAGATGTGTTTGTTAGCTCATAGAATTTTTTATTTACCAGATGAGTGACAAGCGAATGGCTTCATGGGAAGAATACTGATTTTAAACTGGGTTTGAAAGGATGGGATGCAGAAAAGCCGGTGATGCCGACCGATATTGTATGAAAGCCTCTGCCATTAAACAGCAATGTCTAAGTGTTTAATAGCCATAATTATATGGTACCAGCTATGATAGGTGGTTGCTACATTTTGATGATGTCAGTTACCTGAGATGTATAATATGTGTTGTGTGTTCATAACAATGACAAATACATTTTATTTATTTGCAGTTTATTATTACAGTTGGTAAAAACGGTATGAGTGGCAATCTCTGTTTTAGTATGATGTGTTAAACTCAGTCAACAGAGTTAGAAATAAGGTATTCCATCACATAGAGAAACAGGTCCAGGCAGTATGTGTGGCATTATTTATATCCTGTTCTATCATTTCAAAGTTGGTTTACGATAAGCGCTCTTTTCAGCTCAAAGTAAACAAGGTGATCCTCTGCAGTATCAAAAGGTAGTAAACTTTCATGTGCTAGGTCAGGTTCGGGTTAGATGTGCATGCAAGCACAATCAATAAGGGATTGAATAAAACAAGTTCATGGCTTGAGCATTGGTGTTTCATTTTAAACATTTGTCTGTCCGTTTCTGCACACTGACCTTCTTATGGTCTTGTATGTCCAATCAAATGTGTGTGTGTTTGCGTGTTTTTCTGCGTGTGTGTGTGTGTGTGCGTGCACGTACGTATGCGTGTGCGTGTGTCTGTGTGTGCGCGCGCGTGCATGTGTGTGTCACAGGAGATTGAACAGAGGCTCCAGCAGCAGGCCGCTCTGTCCCCTAGCTCTGCCCAGACTGTCCCCAGCGTCAGTAAGACTGAAACCATGATCCGACACCATGCGCTCAGACAGGTATGGCAGCCGCTCAGAGCCTTTTCCTTACCGACAGTCTCCACGCCTTCTCACAGACACACTCTTACTGTGGTACCTGGCCTTGTGTCAGTGCCTTACGTTGACCATTTCTTCTGTGCTGTCTACTTGGGCAATATTTGTATTTGTGAGTATTTATAGATTAATGAGTAATGATGTCCTGGATTACCACATAAACTAATTGATGCTGTATGTCACATAGATGCAAGGGGCATTACCTCCTTGCATGTGATAGTTGCACATTGTGTTTTGGAAGGATCTATGCTTTATGCCCATGTGCAAGGCATCCCTTAAGACCCTGATGTGGTTATACGCACTGTTGGAATGAGTGCTGTGGTGCGTTTATTAAAAATACAGAACCAGTGTTGTATTTATTTAATTGTATTTTTTGTGAGGCGGGCTCCCAAACTGTCTCTCCCCGTCTGTGCGTGCTGCAGGCGCCCCAGCCCCAGGCCACCCAATCGCAGGCCTCTCTGCAGCGCGGGCTCAGCAGCTCCGCCCGGGGAGTGCTGTCCAACTTCGCCCAGGCCTCCCAGCTGTCAGTGGCCAGCAGCCTCCTGGGCATGACGGGCAAGCAGCGGTGCGGCGGCGGCGGCGGGAGCCGGGCACAGCACGACAGCCGGCGCCAGCTCTACAACATCCCCGGTGAGAGGGCCTCCTCGCCGCGCCTCGGACGGGCCGACCGTGGGCCAGTTACAGGTCTTTTTAGGAAGAGCTTTAGACTGCGGAGAACCGTAATGGGTGGAAAGGTGCTGTATAGCAGTGGCTCACTGCATGAACTGTCACAGTCCCAGATGCAGAGAGGGGGCTGCTTTGTGCCATTGCTAATGCGGAAAAGAGTAGCAGCTTTTCAGCCAGCTCAACTAGAACACTCTGTGGGTACTGCCGGCTGTGATTAACCTCTTTCTCTCCCACCCCCCCACCCCCCTCTCCCCCTCCCCCTCCCCCTCTCTTTGTCTTCCTCTCTCTCTCTCACTATCTCTCTTCGGTTTTAGGGGTGAACATTGCTTACCTGAACCCTGGAAGTGTGGGGGGGCACAAAGCATCCAGCCTGGCTGATCGGCAGAGAGAGTACCTGCTGGACATGATTCCGCCTCGGTCCATATCGCAGTCCATTACTGGACAAAAATGAGCCTGCCCTCCCCCTCCCACCCACACTGCAACGCACCCCACCCCCATCCCGTCGCATGCAGTGCCTGTCAGTGTGCCTACCAACTAACCTGTAAAAACGACACAATCAACGAGAAAAAAAGCCACCAAACTGTCAGTGCATCTGAAGTTACTTTCTTACTACATGTATTGCAGATCTTCTTATTACTATTATGACTATATTACTGCTACGGTTGTTACCATTATTATTGTTGTTGTTGTTGTCAAGTCCTTTGGCTCTCATTTGAACCTTTCCCTTAACCCTTTGCTTTTCTGCCTTGGGGGAAGCGGCGGGAATTGAAGCAGAGTGGTCCACAATTTATTTTTCCCTTTTTATTAGTTAATACATTTATAGTTTCATTGATTTGCTACTCCCAGGATTGTAACAAGCTTTTCCTGTGTTTGGGATTGTGTAAGCTCCCATATTGCATAAGGAGGATTCCTGCTTGGCCGAATTGGCTCCTCATCCTTGCCCTGGAGCCCTGAGTTGCAGAACGGGTTCTGGAAGAGCCCTCCCAACATGGGGCAGAGGAACGCTTGATAATTCTGGATAAAAATGAACAGACCAGGAAGAAGAAGAAGGCCTTTGTTTTAAAAAGGTTTCAGTAATGGTTCATCATATTCATCTCAACTTGACCATTTAAAAGATGGAGAAGGAAGACCAGGAATGCAGTCTATGAAAATCCTGTCAGACAACCAGGGGGAGACTTACTAAACAAGGCTCGGGTTGAAGGGCTAATGTTGAGAAGAGGGGACAATGCAGTCGATAGGTCATTCTGTAGCATTTCATTGGCCAGTTAAAGCAAAGTGGACAATGTTAAAGATGCGGAAGTTGAAATGAAGGCTGTAGAAGCCCATTAGTCTGAATTCTGTGACATTGGAGCTGATTGGTGGATCTGAGCTCAGTATTCCAATCAAATCCAGTGGATAGTGGGAATACTGGATCACTAGCATGAGATGAAACAAACTGCCCTGGTAAAAGTGGAAAGATTGCACGAATCATAAATTGAAGCGCTTATATTGAAAATTGCCACAAGGTCCACTGTACACAGTGAGAGGTGGAAGGATGTGAGAGGGGAACCTCAGATCTCCACTGTCGTGTCTTTGGTCATGTTGCTAGCATGTTTGTGCACAACAGGAACAGCCCAGAAGAGTCTTTGCCTTGCCCTTTTTTGGCATCCATGTTAAGATTAGTCTTTCAGTTGGGGCGCTGTCTGCTATGATTCACCTTGCTGCGTGCTTTGCAGACTGGAGGCTCCTCAAAGGGACGAAGGGACGAAGACATTTCAGCCGCCATTCTGACTGTTCTGACGTCTCCCTTACAATCGGTTGTGTATCTGAGAGGTACTCTTCAGGGAGACGATAATAAGAATCATAATTTTTAAAAATTAATGCAACTTTAAAGTATCTATATGGGTATTTATGTAGATGGCTAGATGGGGTTATACAATGAGGTGATTATGTCTATAATAACCGGATATGGGTCAATCAGTCTGTTAACGTAATGCACAGGAGTAGCCTTTCTTCAGGAGCACTTTTTTCTGTAAAGAAAGGAAGATATAGAGAATCAATGCCACAGGAGAAGGGGTTATCTTGAGTGTCTGTGAGACTGCTGGGAGAGCCCTCACACCTGTTAAACCTGTAAAACAAAAGTTTTGAGTGGCACTGGTGTTCACATATATTAACAGTATTGTGGTTTCCAGTTTCATATTTTAGCGTGAAAATGTGCTGCCGGTTGCTTTTTTCTTTCTTTTTATTTCCATCAATTGTTGGTAGATTGGAAGACTGGAGACAAGCCAAGGCTGGTGTTGCTTGACTGCAGAAAAGCTGCGCAGAAGGACTGCGTTTGTTTCAATTCTCTGATGATGGTGACCCTCCAATATCAGGTCTGTCAGGAAAAAACACCTCCTGTTTCTGAGTATAAATTCCCCTGATGTAGCTTTCAAGGTCTACTGTCATGACACTGACAGTGTTGAATCTATGAGCAGTGTTACACTGGGGCGGGGGGGAGGCGTGGACATGGGTTTTTCTGTCAGTCAGAGTTTGGCACAGGAGAAAGGGATGCGGACGGAGGCGTCGAGACAGGAAGTGGAATTAGGAGAGGTCAAAGTACTGTAGGGGAGAGTACGGGACGCCGCAGTATCTTGTCCCTTCTCGTTTTAAACCATCTTGCGTGACTCCAGAGATGGCACGTTGTCTGGGTCCGCCGTGCGCGAACCACAACGCAAACCAAAGCATGATGGGAAGAGCTGCGGTCGCTCGGCAGTGCCTTTTCTCTCATGGTCTTCCCCTGCCACATCTGCTTCCTACAGGACTCCAGTCCTGCGTTCTGTTGCACTCAGAGGGACTATGTTGGATTCCTATCGCTGGTTTTCAAATGAACGTAGTGGGGAGTGAGAGATGTTCTGCATGTGCCAGCATATCAGCTGAGCCCCATTCTCAACCCAGGCTTTGGTGTCAAAACAGTCCAGTGTCCCAATATGATGACATGAAGCGCCCCATGAAAATATCCTGGTGGGCAAGCTTGAACCACAGGTGCAATATTTGGAGACGCAGGGAAGATTACACTCAGAAGAGATTAATTTTGTTTGTATTTATTTGAGAATAAATTAGCGCATCCCTAAGCTGGTTAGTACAGGACACAGTGGCTTTTTTTTCTTTGTATCTTATGACTTTTTGTTACGAGGATGATTTGTTTTCTTTGTCTCTCTTTGGTTGCTCAAATAGTATTGGATTATCTTGTTTCTGTTCTATGTGTGTCACTGCGAAGACTGACCTTGTATATTGAAATAAATCTCTTGCTATGCTATATGCATCCTTGTACTTATGTTTTAATATCGATCAGGAAAAAAAAAATGAGCTGAAAAAGTAATTTTTAAATGTCAGTTCTTTTTTGGATTTTTTTGTTTTAATCTCGTTTGCTGGCTTATTAATTTAGATTTGTTTGGTTGTTTTGTAATACAGAAAAGCAAAATGTAAACAAAATTTGTTTGAACTATGAAATAAAATGACAATATTTGCTAGGCCAGAATGAATAATAATGACTTATTGTATATATGCTTTTTTCTCCTTGGATGAAAAGAGAAAATAAATTCAAATGGTTGTATATTGTGTAGAAAAGCAAACAAAAGCCATGAATATTGTGAAGCTTGTCATTTCGTTTTGTGATCACTGTGTATTATTGTGCAACAAATGTGCAAAATGTATGGGGTTATAATTCTCCTGTTTTCAATTAGCTCTAAAAAATTCGTTTTCACCTTACTGTATTTTTTTCCCTAGTATTTAGTGGCAGTCCGATCAATATCCCGATGAGGAGTTCTTTGATCCGTTTTCAGCTTAAACATACAAGTTATTGGGTGTTCCCTTGTTTTCATGTGTCAATAACATTTGACAATGCACACAGTTTTTCATTTTGGATTGTTTTCTGATTAATCCATGCAAACTGCTCAGTTTAGGACTTGGAGTGGAGCAAATGACTGGATGGGGAAATACTCTCAATAAAAAGAATAGCATTTATACTTTTTAGGTCATGCATAGTTCCCAAATGCTTATGTAAGCTGACTGAACTTCTCACATGTTTTTAATTATCTGGGGGCGTAAATGAGGTCTCTCAGTTATTGAAATTGTCAATAGACTGGTTTATGTGTCACAAGCAAATCTAGCCTATCAAATGAAAATTAAAAGACGTGAATTGAATTCATTTATACGTATGTTTGCAATCAGCATTGAAATCAATTCAATGGAAACTCTTTAAAAGTTATATGTACAAATCAGGCTTTTATTAGCTAATGTGTGCACCTATAAAAGAAAGTTACTTACCTTTAAAAAGAATGGCCATGGCAAATGTGATATGTTGTCACTGCCTGACATATATACTCGATGTCAAATGTAGCCACTATTGGCTAGAACTTTTCCAGTATCATTTCTCAGTTAGGAGTGTTCCGTTATTAGATTTTTTTTTTTTTTTTTTTTTTTTTGTTTGGTGGGGGGGGGGGGGGGGGTGGACTCTTGACCCAGTTCTTGGCTGGAACGTATTCTACTGTTTTTTTTTTTTTTTCGTTTTGTTTTTTCTTTCCCTCTGCCTTGTATTAAAGCCCAGTGAATTGGGAGTTTTCTTTTTGAATTTATTTCTGGATGTTATGGCTAGATTTGTTCGTCTTGCTGATGATATTTTTCTTAGCATTATTAGTTGAAGTTATGCGGAGCTGAGTGGAATATGGTCCTATCATTTCAGTGAATTTACAAAGTTAAGTTACCAATGAAAGATACTGAAATGTGACCATTATTTTACATACTTATCATTTTTCATACTTTTATTTTCATCATTGAACTTCAAAATGAATTGTTTCTCCTAAACAAGCCACTCCACAAAACAGTTGGACATTAATGTAAAATACTGTAATTAATATCCATGTGTGTGGGGGGGGACCCAACCAGTCACTATTGATCTGTATTTACTGAATGGGAACAATGAAAATCAGTCAAATATTGAAGTGAATTGAATTTTTAAGCAAAATAAATAAAGCAATTTTGATTTGATTTAATTTCAACTTTAATCCAGACTTTTTGCACATCCTTGGTATTTAATTGTCTTAATAAAAGAAAACCATATAAATGCTGTTTGAATACTGCCAGTTGATTAATAATAATTATGCATTGACTGAAAAAATAAGCTAATTTTGGAGGAAATAACTTTGTGATATTTATCTCTTGCAAGCTATGTTTAATAAAGGATGGAACAGTTTACATCTTGAATGTGTGAGTATGTGCGCAACGTCATTGAATGCTCACTGGCTTGTAGCGTTCGTTAACCTATTCATAATATTTTATATGAGTGTATATCTTCGCTCATAGCACCTACCTACAAAAAGAAATATTAGTTAGGTTTAGCTATAACTTGAAAAATTTCATAATTTTATTAAAAATTGATACAATTTACATTTCCTTTGCTGTGGCTTTGAGTATTTGTCTGTAATCTGTTCTTGCTGCTATGTTTATTGCTTGTAATGTTGGTGGAAAAACTTCAATGTCACACCCAAACACTCATAAGTATTGTCGTATCAGGCATCTAATCACAATACAAGATATACATGAGAGTAAGAATTTCAATTATTTTCTAGTAACAACTGATAATGGTTCAGCCATTTATTTATTTATTTATGTATTTTTTTGGTTGTGTGAATTTTCTCAGTTTTGTCTGAACTTTGTACTCTTCCTTTGGTTGTTATTCATGAGCTGTAGTCTCTAAGTGTGCTAGCGTACATATATGCAGTGGCTGCTTTATTACGTACACCTATCTGGCACCAGGTAGGACCCCCTTCTCCCTCCAGAACAGCTTGACTTCTTTATGGCATATATTCAACAGGAAATATTCCTTAGAGATTTCGGTACATGCTGACTCGATAGCATCATATAGTGATTGCAAAGCGAAGTTGTCTAGAGCATTGAACCGTTCCTCTGAACTGTATGGAAAAAGGATTCATTACTCAAAGCTTTTATACACAGTGCTGGATAGTGGCATCTGGTAGTCAAAAGGACAAAGAGCAACTATTTAACAACTTTTTTTAACTATGGTTTTCAGTAATGAGCGTAACTAGTAGTGCCAATAATGTTGTTTGGGCGTATTTCTACAAATAAAGAATATCAACGTCTTATGTGGCTACATCTCATATTTGATAGTTAACCTGCTGACTGAAACTCACATGGGGTTGTTCATATTTTGCCTTGCCATTTGCCTATTATTTAACAGGCAAGGATTATGTAGGCTTTGTATTTGAATTCGGAATCAAGATACTATTGCTTAGTGGTGGTTGTGGGGTTGACAGTGCTTCATGAATTGGGCATTGAGTGTGTGTGTTGTGTGTGTTGTGTGTGTGTGTGTGTGTGTGAGAGAGTGAAATTACTCTTTAGTTAGTTTATTTATTCGCATTGTTTTCTGGACAGAGCGACCTGATTTGTCTAAGAGGGGCACAGTCTTGAACAGCACGTACACTTTGCGTTCTCCCACAAGATACCATGTGACTGACAATAGACAGGAAATCATGGTGGTCTGAAACTAAGTTTTGCTAGAAGAGGAGGGCCTATGGCTGCGTCCATAATGTTTACTGTGTGGTTTCTGTGCTCATTTTAGCAGTGAGGAGCTTACACCTTAAACATTTCTAGGTTTGTTTGTGAAAGGTAAGAAGCTTACTCTTCAGACATTGTTTTCAGTTTGACATTTGGTGTGTGGACACTGTTGTGTGTATTATTTTGAGAAGTTGATTTTGTATTATAATGACGAAGAAGACTCAACTGAGCGTAATTAAAAGGTTTGATTTTATTGATGAGGGCGAAAGGTATGACTGCAGCTTTCATGGTGCGCATATTATCTCCGACAGTATCTACTTTAGAAAACATTTTCCTGCCAACAGCAGTCTGAATTCAAAATTTTTCGCCTTTTTTGTACACCTAAATGTTATTTTTACATTCTATGGTATTCGTTTATTTGGACTACACAATGCCTCCAGGCAAATGGTAGCTTTTATAATATTAGTTGCAACGTGTCAAAAAACTGTTTCTGTTTTTTGTCTTGTAAAAAAAGAATTCTAGTGTAGCCAGCATTAGCTGTGTAAAAGTGACGTAACCAGTGCATAATATATATTTATAATTACTATTTAATTAATAAATGGGGGGGGGGGGGGTTACTGTATTTCTTTTCTAGTATTTAGTGGCGGTCCTATCAACATCCCGATGAGGAGTTGTTTGAGCCGTTTCCAGCTCAAATGTGCAAGTTATTATGTGTTCCCTCCATTTGATGTATCAGTAAGTGTCAATGCACACAGTTTCATTTTGGATTGTTTTCTGATTAATCCATGCAAACTGCTCAGTTTAGGACGTGGAGTGGAGCAAATGACTGGAGTGGGGAAATACTCTCAATAAAAAAAAGTAAAAGCATTTATACTTTTTAGGTAATACATAGTTCCCAAAATGCTTATGTAAGCTGACTGAACTTTTCATATGTTTTGTAATGATCTGGGGGAGTCAATGAGGTCTCTCTGTCATTGAAATTGTCAATGAATAGATTGGTTTATGTGCCACAAGCAAATCTGGCCCATCAAACGAAAGTTAAAATGGAACTAGCAATCAAAGTGAGGTAGAAAGCACTCCTACCCTGAAAAAGCTGTGTGAATTGACTTCATTCATACGTATGTTTGCAATCAGCATTGGCATCAATTCAATGGAAACTCTTTAAAAGTTATATGTACAAATCAGGCTTTTATTTGGTTATGTGTCCACCCATAAAAATGAAAGTTACTTATGCTTAAAACGAATGCTCGTGACAAATGCAATATGTTGTCACTGCTCACTCAAGGTCAAATGTTGCCAGTATTGGCTAGAACTTTTCTATTATCATTTCTCAGTTAGGAGTCTTCCGGTACTTCCAGGGGGCAAGTAATCTTCTGACCCAGTTCTAAGCTGGAAAGTATTCTGCTGTTTTTTTTTTTTTTGTTTTTTGTTTCTTTTCCTCTGCCTTTTACTAAATCCCTGTGAATTGGGAGTTGTCATTTTATTTTTGTCATTTGTTTCTAGATTTTATGGGTATATTTTTCATCTTGCTGGTGATATTTGTCTTAGCATTATTAGCTGGAGTTATGTACAGTTAAGTGGAATAAGGTCCTATCATTTCAGTGGATATACAAAGTTATCAATGAAAGATACTGAAATATGAGTAGTATATTACATACTTTTTATTTTCATCAATGAACTTCAAAATGAATTGTTTCTCCTAAGCAAGCCACTCCACAAAACAGTTAGACATTATTGTAAAATACTGTATTAAATATCAATGTGTGCAGGGGGGAGCCAACCAGTCACTATTGATCTGTATTCACTGAATGGGAACAATGGAAATCAGTCAAATATTGAAGTTAATTAATTTTTTAAGCAAAATATATAAAGCAGTTTTGATTTGATTTAATTTCATCTTTAATCCAGACTATTTGCACATCCCAAAGTTTCCGCTGGTAAGGTTTTGCTGTGGCGTGGCGCCATGGCAAAATCCTTGCCGCCACACCATAACAAAAAAAATTATAATTAAAATAAAATAAAAACTATAAAATAATTATTATATATATGTACTGTATATGGCCTATATATTAAATTCATAAATTAAAAATGTTAAACTTTCTAAATATTTCTGCCTAAATGGGCTTTCAAAACCATACTGTCGCGTCTACATATTTATTTTCAAAAAGAGCCTAGGCCGCGCGCTCCGTGCTTGCTCCTTTCTGAGGTGGTCGGATGACTTGCAGCGCGCGAAGGTCACACTGTCAAAAGTGTCACTTTTTTTTCTTCAGCGATCGAAAGACTACGAAAAGGCAGGTAGTGACGCTTCAAACATTACAAAAATACCATAGTGTTAACCACTGTTTGAACTGGACCAAAATACGTGCCGGTACCTACTCCTCAAAATACATACCAGTGTTTCCTGTGGATTTGATCTCTTGGTGTTCTGGTGGGTGTCTGAAGGGGAGGGGGGGGGGGGGGGGAGGGTGTAGCAAAGGCGAAAAAGTTTAAGACTATGAAAACATAACCTCTTGAGACTTCTTAAAGGGTTTTTTTTTTTTTTTATATCTAAATCTATCTTTTAGCTCTGACAAGCTCTTAATACAAGGAATGGTTCAGCCATTTATTTATGTATGTATTTTTTTTGGTTGTGTGAATTTTCTCAGTTTTGTCTGAACTATGTACTCTTCCTTTGGTTGTTATTTGTGAGCTGTAGTGTCTAAGTGTGCTAGCGTACATATATGCAGTGGCTGCTTTATTACGTACACCTATCTGGCACCAGGTAGGACCCCCTTCTCCCTCCAGAACAGCTTGACTTCTTTATGGCATATATTCAACAGGAAATATTCCTTAGAGATTTCGGTACATGCTGACTCGATAGCATCATATAGTGATGGTAAAGCGAAGCTGTCTAGAGCATTGAACCGTTCCTCTGAACTGTATGGAAAAAGGATTCATTACTCAAAGCTTTTATACACAGTGCCGGATAGTGGCATCTGGTAGTCAAAAGGACAAAGAGCAACTATTTAACAACTTTTTTTAACTATGGTTTTCAATAATGAGCGTAACTAGTAGTGCCAATAATGTTGTTTGGGCGTATTTCTACAAATAAAGAATATCAACATCTTATGTGGCTACATCTCATATTTGATAGTTCACTTGCTGACTGAAACTCACATAGGGTTGTTCATATTTTGCCTTGCCATTTGCCTATTATTTAATAGGCAAGGATTATGTAGGCTTTGTATTTGAATTTGGAATCAAGATACTATTGCTTAGTGGTGGTTGTGGGGTTGACAGTGCTTCATGAATTGGGCAGTGAGTGTGTGTGGTGTGTGTGTGTGTGCGGTGTGTGGTGTGTGGTGTGTGTGTGTGTGTGTGTGTGTGTGTGAGAGTGAAATTACTCTTTAATTAGTTTATTTATTCGCATTGTTTTCTGGACAGAGCGACCTGATGTGTCTAAGAGGGGCACAGTCTTGAACAACACGTACACTTTGCGTTCTCCCACAAGATACCATGTGACTGACAATAGACAGGAAATCATGGTTGTCTGAAACTAAGTTTTGCTAGAAGAGGAGGGCCTATGGCTGCGTCCATAACGTTTACTGTGTGGTTTCTGTGCTCATTTTAGCAGTAAGAGAGTTACACCTTAAACATTTCTAGGTTTGTTTGTGAAAGGTAAGAAGCTTACTCTTCAGACATTGTTTTCAGTTTGACATTTGGTGTGTGGACACTATTGTGTGTATTATTTTGAGAAGTTGATTTTGTATTATAATGATGAAGAAGACTCAACTGAGCATAATTAAAAGGTTTGATTTTATTGATGAGGGCGAAAGGTATGACTGCAACTTTCATGGTGCGCATATTATCTCCGACAGTATCTACTTTAGAAAACATTTTCTTCCTAGCGTAGCCGACATTAGCTATGTAAAAGTGGCATAACCAGAGCATAATATACATTTATAATTACTATTTAATTAACAAATGGGGTGCAGGGGAGGCACCTGCCCCTTTTGGTCTGAATGGTCCATTTTATGTCTTGCTTTCAATATCCGATAGACAATGGGGTTTTAAATGTAAACTGGGATTTTCTGAGTCAATAAATGATGCTGGTGTAACAAACGTACTTTTATGCAATACAGCTAGCCAACAATTATAGCTGCTTGATTTTAGTAATAGAAAGTACACATGGTAATAGAAAACATAGACTAGTTAAGCTAGTAGCTCTGCCCAACACTAGCCAACATATAGAACTGTAGTACACACGCACGCACGCGCACACACACAAAATGTTGGCAAGAGGTTGTACACAGTATTATGAAGTAGGCTGTAGAAATAAATAGTTGGATTTGCTTAATAAGATTGTTGACATGTTGCATGTGATGAAGTAGCCTATATGTGATGTGTGTGCAAGTTAATTAGTTAGTCCTACCGTTCTTAATAACATTGCGTGCAGCCACTGTCCAACGTTTTTGTCTTATTTTTGTGGTTACACTACTATGGGGCTATTATTGTAGCAGAATTATTTGCAAATGTGTACATAAATCTGTAAATTCGTACACAGATCTGTAAATAAATCTGTAAATGCGTATACAGATCTGTAAATGCGTGCACAGATCTGTAAATGCATACATAAATCTGTAAATGCGTATACAGATCTGTAAATGCGTGCACAGATCTGTAAATGCATACATAAATCTGTAAATGCGTACACAGATGTGTAAATGCGTACACATTCTGTAAATGCGTACATAAATCTGTTAATGCGTGTACAGATCTGTAAATGTGTACGCAGATCCGTAAATGTGTACACACTCTGTAAATGCATACATAAATCTGTAAATGCATACACAGCTCTGTAAATGCGTACATAGATCTGTTAATGTCTATATCATCAGTTACAACTCAAGCGGGCCTCTCAATTGGCTGTCTTTTTACACACGAGTTTTGCTACATTTCTGCCGTGGCAGAGATCTGCAAATGCGTCTGGCGATTTGCAAATGTGTGTGGAGATTTATAGGTTAACTACGACTCCCATGGTGCACTTCGACATGAAACATCCAATCGCCGAGTTTAAAATTCTGTAACATGAGCCGGTAAGTGCGGGCAAGAGAGTTTACGGTGTTGCGAAAACTGAAAACAGAGTGGTCAACTGAACGCGAGGTTGAACCTAGTCTGTCAGTCATACAAAAGTATCACAGGCAGACACACTACTCGGTGAGATGACATCAAAGGGCACTTCTATATGTCATTTTGCATGTGCATCCAATGTTTTTATTGGCTGATGTACCTTAAATGTCCAATGCGGAGACATATTATTTGTGGTCTAGTGGCATTGATGATGTAATCAGGCAGAAAATAGAAGAAGAAAAGAAGAGTATAATCATGGGTATAATCATGTAATGTAAAACTGTACCTCCACTTCCTTTATCCACCTCTTCCCACAGAGGGCACTACTTGTAAAATGGCCAGCTCAACACAGAGTGGATCTGTGGTCGTCACCCCGATGTACCCTCAGCAAAGTGGTCCTACTGCACCAGCTTTCGGCACTACCCCACATGTTTCCTCTGCGTTGGGAAAGTTTCTGAAAGGAGACCCAAAGGCACGGGGGGTAAGATAATTGCACAACTCTTGCATTTTACCATTCTCTCCCTCTGGAGAGGGACCTGCAAGCAAAGTCATTACTGCAGCAATCCCAGACTGTCAGTGGAAAGGCTCTGTAAGAAAGACACTGACATTAGGATACACTGCTGTAAAATTCAGTGCCTTGCAATTATCCAAACATAGACACAAACTGGTAACATTTTTGTTGTTTTTTTGTTTTTACAGATAGTGCAAATAATGATTGGAGTGATGCACGTGTTATTTGGCATCGCAATAGCCAGGTATGCTGAAAGCATTGCTGTTTTCACTGGGATTGTTTTCTGGGGAGGAGTTATCGTAAGTTCATTCATTTATTCAATCCTGCTGCTTAAAAAATCTTTGCTGAACTGAACTGGGTTATTAGGTATAAATGATGTGGACAAAACACAGATCCTCTAGTAGATGATTGTGCTTCAGTCCCAGGTGTGTCATTGATCAGGTGAAAATTCGATTTCGGCATGATTTAGGTGCAATTTTTCACCTTATGTCTGGATCGAACGCCAATTTAATCCAGGGTTAAGAAACTGTGACTGGATTAAAATGCATACTAAAACATTGGGTGAATTTGAGGACTGAAAATACAAAACTCAAATGAGTTAATTTACCTTTTTTTATCCCCCCTCAGTACATTTCCTCAGGAGCTTTGTGTGTTGCTGCTAACAACAAACTCAACAAATCCCTGGTGAGTTCTGATCACTGACTGGATGTGACCATTCAGATATTTACTGACAGATCTCAGTAGCCCTGATTTATCATTTCCAGAGCAGCTGCCTGTAAATACACTGCCAGGCCAAAAAACAATCGTACGCTCTAATATTTCGTTGGACCGCCTTTAGCTTTGATTACGGTGCACACTCATCATGGCATTGTTTCGACAACCTTATGCAACATCACAACACTTATTTCCATCCAGAATTGCATTATCTTGTATAGACGATGGGAGAGTCGAACCAATCCTTAAAGTCTTCTCCAGCACATCCCAAAGACTTTCAATGGGGTTAAGGTCAGGACTCTGTGGTGGCCAATTCATTTGTGAAAATGATTCCTCATGCTCCCAGAATCACTCTTTCACAATTTGAGCCTGATGAATCTTGGCATTGTCGTCCTGGAATGTGCCTGTGCCGTCAGGGAAGAAAAAATTCATTGATGGGATAACCTGGTCATTCAGTACATTCAGGTACTCAGCTGACTTCATTTTATTGCCGCATAACGTTGCTGAGCCTAGACCTGTCCAATTGAAGCAAACCCAGATCATAACACTGCCTCCAGAGGCTTGTACAGTGGGCACTGTCCAAAAAAAAAACGGTGACTTTTTTTTTGGCCAGACTGTATTTATTTTGGGAAGTGGTCATGGAACATATTATGTTATCAACACAAGTTGTCCTCAAACACATCAATCCTAAGAGCACAATCACACCAACCTCACTGACAGACAATTCTAAACTTCCAGTTGTGACATCTTATGGGTGTGTGTGTGTGTTGTTTCAGACCAGAAACATGCACATTTAATGTTACATTTCATGTGTATTTATATGAATAGGAATTTGAGCCCTGTTTGTTTAGTCCTCTTGCTGTGCAAGGTGAACCAGAATCTCAACAAAAATGTTTTCAACATACAAAAATACCAAGTTACTCAGGCATACAAAGCACTGTCTATAAGTCATTAATTAAAACATGCAAAATCTAGGCCTGCCATTAAACGTACTGATATCAAAATGAGGCCAAGTTACAACAAACAATACTGCCTATTTTATCTTGCACAAATTAAACAAGTTCTAATCCAAGGCAGTGCTACCCGATGTTTCCTAATTATGTAATGTAACTTGGCCCTGTGTTTTCATCTTACCATCTGAAGGGAATGTGGTCATTCAGATTTGGCCAATTACATCAGTTTCTTATGACAGCTTTTCAACTGTAGTCAGTTTCCCTACTGTTTTCCAGCACAAGTTCTCTGAAGCACACATTCTGTATTTATACAAATGGTATACAAATCTGCTGTGCCTGACGTGATTGTGATGCAAGGCCTCGCAATAGATATTGGTCTTTATGCTTACTGTTTGAACGAGCTATGTTCATGGCTTTATGAGAATTGGACCTTGTCGGACCTATGTGCTGTAGTTTTTCCAACGACCTTCGGTATACACTTATTGCATGTTGCTTTGGTTAAAAGCATCTGCCATATATAAATATTTTGTAAATGTAATGTTTAGCAAACCTGGTGTGATCAATTATGGTTTAAGAAATGGCAGTTGCTGTTCTCTAAAAAAGTAAGAAAATGCCACAAAGTAGAAAGAGACGGGGCAAAACAGTTCGTCTTGTTTTAAAAAAGTAAAGTTAACATTTCATTTCTCGCACGGGCCGCAGCGTTGAAAACCCTGACAAAGATGCTTGACTCTGGTTCAAGTTGGTCTGACATGGTGGTCGCTGCATTTGTAGCATGTGGAATGCATACAGGGAGCCAGTTTTTGATATCTACAACAGCATTTTGACTAGTCAAAATGATAATAGAAGATATCTATAAATGTATTCTGACTAGACAGAATGATAATTGAAGATATCTCCAAAATAATATCGTTTCAAGATATCCATAACTTCTTTGTAGATATCTTAAAAGGACTTTTGACTAATAATTGACTAGTAGTTAGTCCTACCGTTCTTCATAACATTGGCTGCAGCAACTGTCCCCTGTGACATACCTGCTGTGAAGAAGTAATTATCTTGCGCCAGTTTCTGTACGACCAGTAACGTTACCTGATTTTAGTGCTCATGAATTTCACAGCCATCTGCACTACTAATACAGTCGGTCTGTCATGTTGTTAGCAAGGTAGCTAACGTTAAACTCAGTTAAAATGCCGAAAGCAGACCTGTCTAAAGTGTGGATTTATTTTATGTGTATTTCAGAAATATAAATGTGTTTCCCGCAGAGATGATAAAGATGCAAAAGCAAAAATTTTAATGTGTTATTTTGAGTGACCTAGCAAGGCAGTGTAATGAGTGAAAGGTTTTCATGAGTTCGTGGGGAGATGCGAACCTGTCCTTTCACACATGCAAAAGTGCCACTCAGTGTGCCACCACTGATAGAGATGTAGGAATGGCAATATTTAGCAGTTTTAAATGAGTGCACTTCTATATATGTCATTTTGTGTGTGCATCCGGTGTTTTAAATGTACCTTAAATGTCCAATGGGGAGACATATTATTTGTGGTCTTGGACATTGATGATGTAATCAGGCAGGAAGAAGAAAAAGAAGAAGGAAAAAACACTAAATCCCCTAAATTTGGAGAGTTATTGTGTGGATGTGTGAATTTTTTTGTGAGTTCTGTCTGTTGAGATGGGGTCAGAAGGTAGAAATGAATGTTTTTAAGGGCTGAGAGTCTGTGGTCATTGCGGTTATTTCTGCAGGAAACCCTGAAAAGTGCCAAACTCTTGGTGCTGTATAGGTATGGGGCATGCCACCCCACCAAGACGTAAGTTCGTGGGATGGCATATCTGCCATACCAAGCATGCTGCCTCGCCAAGGCATAACTTGGCAGAATGGCATACCTGCCATCCCAATATAGAGCTCCATCTGTTGGAATATGTAAATCATTATATTGTAATAAACCCTACTAGAAGGGACCAGAAATAATTTGTAAGCTGCCACCACCTTTTTACCAGTAAGGTCCAGATATATAGGAAGTTGAGAACACACCCCACGGAATATGGAAAAATATAATAGGCTTTATTTATTGATGGTCAAGGGCAAATCGGGGGGAAAACCCCACCGGGCGGCCCGGATAGGCTATGGTATGGAGCAATTTACAGTCAGTACGCACAGCCAAGTGCACTGTTAAACTTGTAAGAATGATAATCATAGTCACACGTAGCAAAGTGAGAATATTACGTGAGAATGCACACTACAATCTTGTTATAGTAGGCTACCACCCCGCTGTCGGAAATAATCGGTAGGCTAGCCTAGTACTCTCTTCCCAACCACCGACCGCCCCATGCAGTTTCCCTCCTGCACTGCCATTTATTAAAGGCACAAACACAAGTAAAAACCCGGGACAAAAAGACACAATTAAACAGATTAAAACTTCCCTGCCACTGTTGACAAGAACCCTCCTCGGGGTCTGAGCTTGAGTGCCGGCCAACACTGGAAGAGGCGACACCAGTTTGGTCCACGGCACTCCAGATTTGTCACACCATGCAGGCAGTGTGGCCAGAACAATTGGCGAGGGCTGTATGTCGAAAGTCTGCTGCACACAGGTCGCAAACACAAGAATATGACCCCCACAACCCCAAGCGCCTGGCTCTGCCTTCTATTTAAAGACTTGCCAGAGTCCACAACAGCACACGCAGGTGAGAGTCATTAGCTCCTGATTGAGTGAAGCCGCCCGCTTGGCAGCACAGCCGCAGTCCAGGCGTTACTTCACTACAATATTTTCTTTGAAAGATAACTTTAGGCGACCAAATATACAATTATTCTTTTTAGCGCTAAACTGTTGGGGAAGCACAGAATCATCTAGAATGTGATTGTATGCTGTAGCATTAATATTTGCCTTCACTGGAACTAAGGGGCCTAGCCCAAACCATGAAAAAGAGCACCAGACCAAGGGGTGTCCGGATATTTCGGTTATATTGTGTGTATATCAATCATTATATATACTATACATAAGCATTATATTAAATCCCGGCCTTTTCTGCAGGTGAGAGGAGCGCTTGTGATGAATATCATCAGCACCATCACTGCTGGCATTTCAATAATCTGTTTCTCTCTGGACATTGGTCACAATTACTGCCCATATTCCGACTACGATGGCAGATGTGCGCTTCAGGTAATACAGTCACATTTTTTTATTTTTAACATGATCTAAGCATGATCTGGATGGTCTGGACACCCATCATGCTAATGTATAATATGACTATGACTCAGCTGATGCCATTAGGAGGGAATCTTTCTGACATGTAACTAAACTCACTAGTGACCACACGGGCGCTGTAAGTGAAACAAATAAAGATGTAGGTCCTGATAATCTTACTGAAAATATATTAACAAGTCTAAAGTGTTTATTATGCAAAAGTCCAAGTCTGCAGAATGTAAATGTAGGAATGAATGATTGTCTGACACTGATCTGTTCTCCATTTCTCTTTTCGCAGGCCAGGTCGCAGGGGATGATAGTACTGTTGCTGGTTTTCTCCATCCCAGAGTTCATCATCTCCATCTGTGTGTCAGCATTCGCCTGCAGAGCAGTGTGTGACTACTCCACAGAGGTGAGAACTACATTACAATCTGGGCTGCCTTGTTCAGCAGAGTGCTGCATCGGTCTGTTGAATGATGGGTCCAGATAACCATTACAACTGCAATAATGAAAATACAGTTAGTGGCTAAAAACATGGATAAATGGGAATCACAACATATATTGAAAGCAGGTGTTTCCTTGTTGTTTCCACATGTGTGCCTTGAGTTAATAAAACGGTTAACCTCCCAGCAGTTTCAGGATCATGTACAAAAATGCTGGGCAGGCCAGTAGACAGGACCTCAGTGATTATGAAAGAGAGGTGTTTGTTGCGGTATGTTTGGCAGGAGCTACAGTGATGATGACAGCTCTACTTGCAGGTGTTTCATGAGTAAGCGTGTCTAAATTGATGTCACATCAAACTCTGAGCAAGATATTATCAATAAAGAGCAACAGTGGTTGGAAGCACATGATGCATGGACATCACAATCCAGGATTAACTACCTTCACTTAATTCTGAAGTGTATGACATTGCTATTGTGAGCTTCATCTAAGTAGAGAGCATCCCATTTCTTTTGCAGCTGCTAAGTACTCTATTAATGATGAAAATTTATTGATGAAAATGTCACGATTCAGGGGGGTTAGGACCCAGGTGCAGTGTGAAAAAATAACGAAACTCAAAAGGATAGATACAAACAAGGACTTTACTCCAACAAAATAAGGCAAACAAACAGGGAACAGATAAGGCTACGAAGGGCAAAACAAACTCAAAAAATTCTTAAGATCAAAAAAACACAGGCAGGCAGGGTACAGGCATGCGGAACACACAGGCAAACACATAAAAGAAACGCAAGAAGATACATACAGGTCAGGAACAAGCACAAATTGGAAACAAACACAAGGAACCAGCACCCGAATCAAGGGGACAAAGAACTTAAATAGACAGGGGTAACAAGACACAGGTGAACTCAAAGAACAATCAAACCAGAGGGAAGGGAAAACGAGAGGCAGGTGGGGACGATGATTGAATAACGAGACAATAATAAAATAATTGAAAACAATAAAACAATTAACCAACAGGGGAACGAGCAGCACACAAAACAGAAGTGTCGCCATCTGGCGGCCCAACAGGGAAAAACAGAGACAGAAACACAGAACCATGACAGAAAATCAATGTTTTTTAATTTTTTTTATAGCAAGTGGTATATATACCAGCCACAAACAGTCAAGTCACATCAGAAAATCTCATCTCAACACCAAAAACTTATCAGGTAATAACTCTGTTAACACTGTTATCTCACTACCTGTATACTACAGATAATGGATCTCACAACTCATGTTTGGGTGATTGGCCTTTTCAGTTTTTATCTTGTTTTATCCTCGGTTTAAGACTATTCTACTGCTCTTCCTCTGGGTGTTTTCCCCAAGCATTTCACATAATATCTAGATGTGCTGATGTGCATATAATGGTGATGCTTGAAAAATACAGAGATAGTGTTACAGTATAAAATTATGCTGAAGTTACAGCAAAGTTAAAGGTTGGCAGCAAGATGGTTGATTTCATTTTCTGGTCCCTTGTTGGATGGAAACCTATGTAAACAGTCATGCTACATAAAAAAAAATATACAGACTCAAGACTAAATACAAAATACAGACTGAATGTACAATGTACTGTATCAGTCAGGTATGTCCTCTCCACTGCTGAACTCAAACTGCTGTCGTGCAGAAACACTTCCTGCTGGCATTAGTGTAAAGTGACATTTCTTTATTAACCTTTTTCTTTCCTTCTCTTTTTCCTTTCTAAAGACGACAATTTCACCCATTTTGGACCAAACTGCGATGGGCAGCATGCAAACAGAGAAGCCTCATATATATGATGAACTCCTTCCTGGAAAGAGATCAGTTTATCTCTCTTTCAATCCTACAAGACCTTAAATAATATTCGGATTTTACATATAAATAACAGACATAGATTAGCTACTTTGTCTTTATCACCTTTCATAACTTTCCATTATACATTTTTTTTTACAAAATATCTTGTTATGTATATTACCAATTATATAAAGCAGGGCCTCCTTACAGTTAGGATGGCTAATGTGTATTTTCGTTGCATTTGTTCTGTAGCCATGGAATAAAAATCAATTTGTATTGAAGTATAAAGGACACACTGTACCTATAAAAAAAATGTAAAAATTTTAAAATGTGCTTTTTGTTATTCAAGTCTTTCTCAGAAACAGCGGACCAGTGGTCTGTTTGACAACCGATCCAAATGATCTCTCCAGTTTTTTTTACCCACGGGCTGCAATTTAAAAGGAATTTATTGCGACTAATGGGATGTCGTTTCCATTTGTCGTTTCAAAAGTGAAAAAAAAAACGCACACCTTGATTTAGTGAGGTGCAGACCAGAAGGACATGCAAGTGAAACTTAAAAAGAAAGAAGAGTCGCACACTCTGTTTACTCCAATGCAGATTTTTTATCTCCAACGTTTCGGCAGCAAGCTGCCTTTGTCAGCCCTGACCCAGCTTGCTGCCGAAATGTTGGAGATAAAAATCTGCATTGGAGTAAACAGAGTGTGCGACCCTTCTTTCTTTTTAAGTTCCATTTGTCCTTTCACGTTATTTGCGCTGGTGATAAGTACTGCCAAACGTGTGGTCTCCCTCTCTCTCCCCCTCCTTCTGCTAACTCCTTAATTAATGATCCACACTCTTAGTATAGTCGGTAGTGGGAAGTGGATGAATAACTTGCTTGGTTGCATGTACTGTATCGCTAAAGAGCTGAAGCCACGCTTCCCTCTTCAGCGCTACCGGGAGCGATGCAATACTTTCATGTAGGTAAGGTTATCAGACACGCTGATCCCACTACTTTACACAAACACAGCTAACACGGTTTGCCCTTCATCTTTTGTCCAGAGACAAAAGAAACACATGCGCACATGCACACGTACGCGCACATATACACACACACACACACACACCAACCCTCCAACCTTCCCATATTTAGCATAGTTCTCCCTGGTTCGATTAGTCTATGTATGCTCTGTGTTTGTACTTTTGTTTAATAAATAATTTTTATTAAACCTGTGTCTGTTTTGATGTTGTCAGAACATGAGAATCTGACTCAAAATAGTTTATCCAAGAATGGTTGGTGCCCCATGTATGAATACAATATAATTTCCCCTACGTATATCATAACGTTCTTTCCTTTTTTTACTGGGGTCTTAGGTTGCATGTGTCATAGAAAATAATTCCAACATATGTATATATTGTATACAGATAGGTGACAAAGGAAAAAACAACATAAAGTATCTCAGTAAATTTAGTGTTGGGCCTCCAGAGCCACCAGGACAGCTTTAATGTGCATTGGATTCTACTCGTCTCTGGAACTGTAATGGAGGGATGGAACACCATTCTTCAAAAACATAAATCCTCATTTGGTGTTTAGATGATGGTGTTGAAGAGCGCTGTCTAACACGTCAGTCCAAAACCTCCCATAGGCGTTCAACTGGGTTGAAATCTGGTGATTGCGAAGGCCATAGCATATTATTCACATCATTTACACACTCATCAAACCATGTAGTGACCCCTCGTGCCCTGTTGATGGGGGCATTGTCATTTTGGAAGAGACCATTCCCATCAGAATAGAAATATTTTATCATAGGATAAAGGCGATTAATCAGAATGGCAGGCATGGCAGGATAATGCCCCCCACAGCATAACCGAGCCAATGGACCCCCTCACTGTCGGGGTCAAGCATTCAGGCCTGTGCCGTTCTTTTGGTGTACACCACACATTTTTATGATTTTATGAACAGTTTGACCATAATGATCAGCGATATGTATGGAGGAAAAAGGGTGAGGCTTGTGAGAATCTTGTGGAAGGCTACCCCAAGCATTTGATTCAAGTTAAGTAATTAAAAGGGAGTGTTACCAAATAGTAACAAAGTGTATGCCAACTTTTGACCCACTGGAATTCTGATATAGTGAATTAAAGCTGAAATAAATCTGTCTCTAATCGATTGTTTTAAAATTACTTCCGATGTGAACAAAGTAGATGCCCTGACTTGCCAAAAGAAAAGTATGGTAACATGAAATGTGCAAAGTTGTGAAAATTGATTTTGAATATTTTTAGCCTGGGTGTATGTAGACCTTTGGCCTCAACTTTATTATAATAATGGATGAGTTGTTTTTGTATTATAATGATGAAGAACACTCAAAGTAATGGAGCGTAATTTACACATTTGATTTTGTTGATGAAGAAGAAAGCTATGACTGCAGCTTTCATGGCGTGAGTATTATCCCCGACAGTATCTATTTTAGAAAACATTTCCTTCCAGGCGGTCTGAATTCAAATTTTTTCTCCTTTTTGTACGCCTTGTATGTTATGATTTTAACAGTCTGTGGTATTTGTTTATGTTGACAACAGAACGCCTCGAGGCAAATGGTAGCTTTTATAATATGAGGTGCAACGTGTGTCAAAAGATGGGTGGTGTTCAGGGGGGGTGACTGCCCTTGCCCTTTTTGATCTGAGTGCCCTCCTTTTTTTAAAACCTTTATTTATCCATGGTAGATCCGTGCCCTAAATCGACACTTCTATGTTTTATTAGGAACTTAGGGGCTAAGCGTATTTTCTCAACCATAGGGGAACCGGAGGGGCGTTTCTAGGGCAAAAAGTAAGCATGCAAGTACCTCATTAGGATGCCCCTTCCGATGATAAAAAGTTATGGTCTCTTGTGCAACTAAACAATCTGTGACCCACCGTGATCTGTGACCGCAGAGGCCGCTGTTGCACATTTCTGCATGTGTGCTGTCGAGAACAGGCATGAAGAAGAGCGTGTACGTAGACGGCGTAAGCTACTCCTAAACATTGGATTGCCATCGCTCCCTGTCCACTGCCTGTAATCGCTGGTTGTTATTGCTTCCTATGGAGAAAGAGGCAACGTTGGTGCCAGCGGGTCATACTGACCACCCCATGCATGGTATCTGTCAGTAGAAAGTAAATAATTAAGTTAAAAAAATGTTTTAGAAACAACTGTTTTATTTTTATTATTACTACATTTTATGAAATTAACTATAAACTGTTTCTAAAAATGTGTTTATTTGTGCCTGCATGCACAGTGTGACATTTTCATTACCTAATCTTAAAACTCCTGTAAAATAGGCCTACATTAACTTGTTTTTTCACTGTTAAACAAGACTAGCACATATACTATTTAAATAACAGTTTTACAGATTTTATTTTAAGGAAACAAAATAAACATTAATTGATGAACCAGCACATTGGGTACCCGTGTGCAGTCGTCAGAATGTGTGACCCCACTGTACCTTCACAATAAATGAGTCAAACACCAAACAAAATGTTTTCAGGTGATGTGTCATCCTCTCACATTCATTTGCACAAAGGTATTCATGTCTGGGATCAGCAGAGAGCCAGCAACACAGAGGTCACCATTTCTGACGGCTGTCATCAGAATAAGTGACAGAAAACACACAAAACTAAACTGTTAAAAAACATAAATGTATTTTAATATTTTTACTTTAAAGATATATTCACAAAACTCTCGACAGCACACATGCAGAAAATGTGCAACAGCGGCCTCTGCGGTCACAGATTTCGGTGGGTCACAGATTTCGGTGTTACACCCCTATGGTACAAATAGCATGTTTCATTTTTTCCCTAAGGTCACACCAGATCAGAATTTGATCTGATCAACACTCGTGTGGGTGTGGCATTTGGGCAAAAAAGGTCACAAGACACTTGTGGCAAAAAACTAAGTGTGTGTTTTCTACCATAGGGGCACCCTAATAGCTTTGCTGATGTGTTGACTTGCAGTGTACCACGTTGGTCTGTGCATCAGCCAGGCTAGCACCCTGGACTGACTCTTGCTTAAAGTGTTTTTATGTTTGTGGGTATGTTCCGTTCCCACTGAAACAGATTTATTGTCACTCTGTCCACAATCACTCCAGCCACCCCACCAACCACCCCCTCCTCCCCACTTGACCATGTAGGCCTGTTATTACTGCTGGAAGTGTAATACTGTCACTCTTAGGAACAAAGTAGAAAAAAATTACGGAAGAAGATATATTTGTAATATGCACATAAACCACCCGCATTTTGCTTGTGTGAGATTGTGTCCCTTCAAAAATTTTGCGTGCACCTGGAGGCATTGCCGTCGCTGTACCAGCTGCTTTGGAATTACTTTAATTTCCCGTTCGATGACATGAACCTCTGAATGCCGTAGCAATACCTACCACTGTAATGTCGACAGGTCGTAATTCATTTATCTAAGATAAAGTAGATTAAATAGCCTTTATCACAAAACGGAACTGTTTGGGGCCATATATAGCTAAAACACGGTAAAAATGAAATAATACTAGAAACCCCGAAAAGTGAAATGTCTGTTTAATTACTCATGTGCGTCTTTTTCTGGACAGAGCGAGTCGATTTCTTTGATATGCATATGTCTCTTCTGTGTGCGAACATTTTGTATATTTCTTAGTCTCCCACAGGAAGTAATCTTGCACAAGATACCATGCGACCAAGAATAAACGGGAACTATGGGGGTGATCTGTCTGGAGCAACGCTTTCCTGGAAGAGGAGGGTCTATGGCTAGGGTCCCGGGCAATGAACAGTTCAGTGGTCTATGGTTGCGTTCACGTTGGATATTTACTGCGTAGTTCCTGGGCTGATTTTAACAGTAAGAAGCTTGCTCATTAAAAATTTCTGGGCTCATTTGAACGGTAAGAAGCTTACTCCTTAAACATCGTTTTCAATTTGAGGCTTGGTTTATGTAGGCTACACTATTGCGTATATTTTTGAGAAGGTGTTTCTGCATTATAACGGTGATGAACACTTAAAGTAATGGGGCGTAATTTTAAGGTTGGCTTTTGTTAACGAAGACGAAATCCATGACTGCCACTTGGTATGCGCATTATCCCTGACAGTGTTTCATAACATTTTGTCCCCAGCGGCAGTCTTGCTTCCGAACAATTCATTTTTCGTTGGCCTAACTGTTAAGATCTTGCCGTGTTATTTATGTAGATGTATAACGTTTTGTGTTATTCGTTTATTTGGACACCACAACACCTAGGGAAATTGTAGATGTTATAAGGAGAGGTGCAAGATGTGTCAAAAGACGGTTTTAAATAATTTTGTCTTGTAAAAATATCCTTGGTTTAGCCAGCTATGTGAAAGTGGCATAACCACCAGAGCGTAATAAACATTTACAATTAATGTTAATCCAGCCAGCGACTGCCAAAGAAATTCGCTCTGAAATACATTATATTTCTTTGACATAATAGCTAACAACACCTTGAAGTAGCATGTAAACATGTAAAACTGCCTATCTTCTTACTCGCAAAATACGTAAACGAATGGCACGAATAAATCACCCTTAAATGACGGCCATATTAAACTATGAATTGTTCATAATACATTTCTACTTTCGACTCCCTTTCACCGGAGTCAGTGGTAGGCTTTCCCTGCTGGTAAGCGCGGGTAAAATGTAATTCATCTAATAGTTCTTAAATACATCTCCTATGTTGTTAACAGGTGTAAAACTCCAGTCCTGGAGGGCCGCAGTGTCTGCTAGTTTTTGGGGTGTTCTCGGCACAAGTCTGGTTGGCTACACACCGTGGTTCTCAAGGCCTTAATTGGCGGTCTGGTTGAAAGGAAAACTCAAAAACCCGCAGACATTGCTGCTCCCTTGCGATTCAGTTTGACACCCCTGTGTTAAAGGAACACTATGCAGGATTTTTACCTTGAAAATGTTATGATTGAATGAATCATTGCATTTATATTGCGCTTTTTCAGACACTCAAAGTGCTTTACAATGATGAGGGGGAACTCAACCACCCACCTGCGTGACGCACGGCAGCCATTGTGCGCCAGCACACATTAGCCAAGGTTGAGAGGGAGATAACAATTTTTAACCAATTATATCTGAGAATTATTAGATGGCAAGTTGAGAATTTAGGCAATTTACTCTTTACAAGTATCATGGGATCTTTAATGACCACGGTGAGTCAGGACATCAGTTTTTCGTCTCATCAAAAAGACAGCATCTCCTACAGCATAGTGTCCCCATCACTTCACTGGCGCATTGTGGTTTATTCAAGCAGAGGGAAGATTGCCCCCTGCTGGCCCACCAACACCACTTCCTGCAGCACTGCTATGGTTATAGATTAAGCCTCTTCTGGTAGCCACTCCAGTTTCAAAGTAAAAAAAAAAAAGTTTCATCAGATTTCTTGGATAATTATTGTTAGTCTATAAAATCAACTCTACAGTGAAGTCAGAGCAAAGTTTTGGTTTCGAGCAAGAATACATGTTGGCTATACTAAATGAGTTAACATTGAGTACTCAAAAAAGCGCTATATAAATCTGAGGTATTATTTTTATTATTATTATTATTATTATAAATATTCAATTCTGCCCTTGATAATTTATCGTCAGACTAAGAGTAGATAGATTAGAAGATTAGAGTAGAAGATTAGATTTGTCTCAGTACATTTTTGAAATGGTATAACCTCATTTACAATGATGTGTAGAGAAATGGACAGACCACAATTTTTAATTACCAAATGTAAATATTACTTGCGAAATCAAACTTGGTGATGATCATGTAATGTAAAACTATACCTCCACTTCCTTTATCCACCTCTTCCCACAGAGGGCACTACTTGTAAAATGGCCAGCTCAGCAGCTAGTGGATTTGTGGTCGTCACCCAGGTGTACCCTCAGCAAAGTGGTCCTACTGCACCAGCTTTCTGCACTACCTCACATGTTTCCTCTGCGTTGGGAAAGTTTCTGAAAGGAGATCCAAAGGCACTGGGGGTAAGATCATTGTCCTACTCTTGCATTTAGCCATTCTCTCCCTCTGGAGAGGGACCTGCAAGCAGCAGCAATACCCAGACTGTCTGTGGAAAAGCTCTATAAGAAAGACACTGACATTAGGACACACTGCTTTAAAATTCAATGTCTTGCAATTATCTAAACGCAGACACAAGCTGGTAACATTTTTGTTGTCTTTTGTCTTTTACAGACAGTGCAAATTATGATTGGAGTGCTGAACATATTATTTGGCATCACAATGGCCGTCTATGCTGACAGCATTGGTGTTTACTCTGGGATTGTTTTCTGGGGAGCGCTTATTGTAAGTTCTTTCATTACCAATCGTCCTGCTTAAAATTTTTTTTGCTGAACTGTATTGGGTTATTAGGTATAAACAATGTGGACAAAACACTGATCCTCTATTAGATGATTGTGCTTCAGTCCCAGGTGTTCATTAGTCAGGTGACAATTCGATCTCAGCTTGATTTAAGTGCGATTTTACACTTCATGCCTGGAATTGTGACTGGAATAAAATGCATTCTAAAACATGCAAATAATGTAGTATTTTGCTGTTAGTAGTGTCTTTCTCTGCAGAATATTTCTTTTTCATATATGCTTACTAAAGCAGTGGGTGAATTTGAGGACTGAGGACACAAAGTTCCCAACTCAAGTGAGTTCATTTCCCTTTTTTTGATTTCCCCTCAGTACATTTCCTCAGGAGCTCTGAGTGTTGCTGCGAACAACAAACTGAACAAATGCCTGGTGAGTTCTGATCACTGACTGGATGTGACCATTCAGATATTTACTGACAGATTTCATTAGCCCTGATTTATCATTTTCAGAGCCGCCTGACTGTAAATATTTATTTTGGGAAGTGGTCATGGAACATGCTGTGATGTTATCTACACAAGATGTCCTCAAACACATCAATCCTAAGAGCACAGTCACACCAACTTCACTGGCAAACAATTCTAAACTTCCAGTTGTGACATCTTATGGGTGTGGGTGTATGTTGTTTCAGACGAGAAACTTTCATATTTGATGTTGACATTACATTTCATGTGTATTTATATGAACAGGAATTTGAGCCCTGATTGTTTAGTCTTCTTGCTGTGCAAGGTGAACCAGAATCTCAAGAAAAACATATTTTCAATGTACAAAAATGCCAGGTTACTCAGGCATACAAAGCACTGTCTATAAGTCATTAATTAAAACATGCAAAATCTAGGCCTGCCATTAAAAGTACTGATATCAAAATGAGGCCAAGTTACAACAAACAATACTGCCTATCTTATCTTGCACAAATTAAACAAACCCTAATCCAAAGCAATACTACCCAATGTTTCCTAGTTATTTGATGTAACTTGGCCCTGTGTTTTCATCTTACATCTTTCATGGTCATTCAAATTTGGCCAATTACATCAGTTTCTCATGATGACAGCTTTTCAACTGTAGGCAGTTTCCCTAATGTTTTCCAGCAGAAGTTCTCTGAAGTACACATTCTGTATTTATTTGGATGGCAGGTATGCCATCCTGCCAAGTTACGCCTTGGCGGGGGCATGCCCCATACCTATACAGCACCGAGAGTTTGGCACTCTTCAGGGTTCCCCACAGAAATAACCACAACAGCCACAGACACTCAGCCCTTAAAAACCTTAAATTCTGTACATTCTGACCCCATTTCAACAGACAGATTTCATAAACAACTTCACATGTCCACACAATAAAGCCCCAAACTAAAAGGATTTTGTGTTCTCTCCTTCTTCTTCTTCTTCTCATTCTTATTTTTCCTGCTGCCTATCCCACTAACAACATGTCTCCCCATTGGACATTTTACCGACACCAACCAAATCTTCACCTACTCAACCCAATCAAAAACTTGCATACAAACGCAAAATACCCATACCTTTTTACTCTGAAACATTTCCAGTTTAAACAGCTAGTCTGCCTGTGGCCTAGTGGGCAAGGTTACAATCTTGGGAACATGGGGTCCTAGGTTCAAGCCCAGCTAGGAACACGTTTCTTTAACCTGCTTTTACCCTCACTAATAATTGTCTAACTACTTCTCAGTTATTGCTTTTGCACCATATCTACCCGCCGTTCACTGAACGTATACACTGCATTATGACGTACCGTCTGCACGTTCAGTTATTAACCGGCTACAATATTGCAAAGCCATATGGATTCAACGGGAGCTCTTCTGTGCTTACTGGCCTGTGTTCTTCTTTAAAATCACGGACAGGTTTGCTAATGATATTTCACGCATTGCATAGCTATGTCATGGTGCTGCATTAACAAAGTCACAGACTGGTAAACCTCCGGTTCAAGGATTGAATCCCGCCTCGCCCTCAGGCAGATAATTTCTTCACTTGGCTACCATACAAAACCTTCTTATCAGCAAATGCCACGTTTCTACATTCATGTTACCTCGCCCTGTTCTCTATCTAGCCACATACAAACAATTACTACATATGTACGTTCTACAACTCCCCATTGAAACATTACATTTAAAATCATGACTCACTCATAATTATAACTACTACTGAACATGAGAAAAGCACATCAGTGCAATAGACTTCACACATTACTTAACCCTCCGCTTTAACAACTAATACTTTATACAGACTGTTATATATACCGTTCGATAAGGAAACTAAGCTCGCTCATGGTCACTTCATTTACTTCGCACTATAGTCTGTGATCATGTCAACCTTCACCTACATGCCCATTCTGCTAAAAACATATTGTTTCAACTATGCAATTTCATAATTTCTCCTAATCCTAATTTCTCTCACACTGCTGTTATTTTCTCATATGCAAAGCCTGCTGGGACATATGCGTCTGCTCCTATTCTCCACTATCAAGTTTTCCGTTCTAGCTTAGCAAAACAGCGAAGAGGATTCCTACCTGCAGATAAGCCCATCAAAATGCCTTATAAACCTTACAAACACTAAAAGCGCATCTCCACGAAATAACAGACAACGGAGCAGGACAGAAGGATACACAAGTTGCGACCTAAGGAGCTCTAATTCTATGGGCTTGCTGATTCTTTTGTCAATCAAGGCTTGTTGGATGGCCGTCAAATCCATGAGTACATACACTGGCCATATTTCACCTGCGTTTCCGATGCGTTTACACTTACGCCATCGCACCCTTTGTCACAGCCACTGTTTTACATATATTGCACACCGAAACTCCTAAACGGTACACGCTCATCAGACTGTACAAATTCACACAAGGATAGCCATAATCCACAACTGTTTCTTACAGGGTCACTTCGCATTTCTCACTCTCAAAATAAAACGCTTTGCAAAAAGAAATGATATCTCATAAAAAACACGTTTTCAACGTACCAAAATGGCAAGTTACTCACACATACAAGACATACACCGTCTATAACTCGGTGTGAAAATATTCATTCAGACTGCCAAAACCCATGTCTGCCATTAAAAGTATTGATATCAAAATGACACCAAGTTACAGTACTACAAACAATATAGGCTATCTTGCCTCACCGAAATGAAATACGATGTATTCCAAAGCAATGCTACCCAATATTTCCTCAATTCTTTCAAGTCACTTTTGGCAGTCTGAATGAATGAGTTATAGACGGTGTATGTCTTGTATGTGTGAGTAACTTGGCATTTTTGTACGTTGAAAACGTGTTTCTTATGAGATATATGTATACACACATTACATGGTCAAGAGTATGTGGACGCCGACATCCAACATTTAATTCAAAATTATGGGAATTAATATGCAGTTGGTGTCCACCCTTTGCTGTTATAACAACCTCCACTCTTCTTTTTATTTTGAACATGTAACAAATAATAAATAAGAAAACAAACACACAAAAAAAAGAATGACCAATAAAATGAACAGTAAACATGTAAAGCCAATTCTCCATAAACAAAATAAATAAATATTACATGTCCGAAAAGTAGTAGGTAGAAGTATACACTTTTAAGATCCTACCCCTTTTCTATAACTTAAATGGTGAACTTCTTGTTTATCATATATACGCATAAATAATTACCTTCAAGTTCATCATATACAACTTAAATAATTACCTTAATGTTTATCAAATGTACACATTCATAATCATCGTGCAGGTGCCCATCCAGCATGTCCCAACAATCTCATAGAAAAAAAAAAAAACAACAACATCATCAATAACGAGCATCTCAGTCCTGAGAGAAACAAGGCCCCTTCCTCATTCCTCCTCCCTGTACCTCTCAAAAATATTTTTTGTACATCTTCTTGAACTGGTTTATATTTATACTTTGCTTGAGTTCAATGTCTAAACCATTCCGCAAATTCACCCCACAAATCGAAATACACATACTCTTCAGAGTAGTACGAACACAATGTTTTTTTAGATTAAACTTTCCTCTTAAGTTATAACCCCCCATCTTTGTACTAGATGTTGAAGCATTGCTGCATCTATTGCAGATTTGCTTCCATTCAGCCAGAAGAGCATTAGTGAGGTCGGGCACTTAGGCCTGGCTCACAGGGGGTTGAGGTCAGGGCTCTGTGCAGGCCAGTCAAGTTCTTCCACATCATTCTCAACAACCATTTTTACATATGGACATCGCAGTGTGCTTGGAGGCATTTTCATGCGGAAACAGGGCCTTCCCCAAACTGGTGGGGAAGCACAGAATCATCTAGAATGTGATTTTATGCTGTAGCATTAAGATTTGCCTTCATTGGAACTAAGGGGCCTAGCCCAAACCATGACAAACAGCCCCAGACCAAGGGGTGTCCAGATATTTTGGTTATATAGTGTGTAAATCAATCATTATATATACTATATACTTAATGAGCATTATATTAAATCCCGACTTTTTTTTGCAGGTGAGAGGAGCACTTGGGATGAACATCATCAGCACCATCACTGCTGGCATTGCAATAATCCTTTTCTCTCTGGACTTTGTTATTATGATGAGATATTACTGCTCTGACAATGAGGAGTCATATTCCTACTACAATTGTCGAAGGCTTCAACGTACGCTTGAGGTAAAATAGTCACTTTTTTTAAACATGATCCAAGTATGCGTATCTAAATAGTCTGGACTTCCAACAAGCTAATGTAATATATGATTATGACTCAGACTAGGAGGGAATCTTTCTGACTTGTAGCTAAACTCACTGGTGACCACATGGGCTCTGTAAGTAAATGGACTGCATTTATATAGCGCTTTTATCCAAAGCGCTTTACAATTGATGCCTCTCATTCACACACACACACTCACACACCAACGGTGAAAGGCTGCCATGCAAGGTACCAATCAGCTCATTGGAAGCAATTAGGGGTTAGGTGTCTTGCTCAGGGACACTTCGACATGCCCAGGGGGGGGGGGTCGAATCGGCAACCCTCCGACTGCCAGACAAACACTCTTACCTCCTGAGCTATGTCGTCCCCAGTGAAACAAATAAAGATGTAGGTCCTGACAGTCTTACTGAAAATACTTTAACACATCTTAAGTGTTTATTATGCAAAAGTCCAAGTCTGCAGAATGTAGCTAAATGTAGGAATGAATGATTGTCTGCCACTGATCTGTTCTCCATTTCTCTTTTCACAGACCAGGTCACAGGGGATGACAGGAGTGCTGCTGGTTTTCTCCATCCTGGAGTTCATCATCTCCATCTGTGTTTCAGCATTCGCCTGCAGAGCAGTGTGTGACTGCTCCACAGAGGTGAGATCTACATTACAATCTGGGCTGCCTTGTTCAGCAGAGTGCTGCATTGGTCTGTTGAATGATGGGTCCAGAGAACCATTACAACTGCAAGAATGAAAATACAGTTAGTGGCTAAAAACATGGATAAATGGGAATCACAACATATACTGAAAGCATGTGTCTCCGTATTATTTCCGCATGTGTGCCTTGAGTTAATAAAACAGTTAACATCCCAGCAGTTTCAGGATCATGTACAAAAATGCTGGGCAGGCCAGTAGACAGGACCTCAGTGATTATGAAAGAGTGGTGATTGTTGGGGTATGTTCGCTGAAAGCTCTGCTTGCTGGTGTTTCATGAGTAACCGTGTCTAAAGTGATGTCACATCGAACTCTGAGAAAGATATTATCAATAAAGGGCAACAGTGGTTGGGAGCACATACTCCTGGATTGTGATGTCCATGCATCAACTACCTGTAGCTTAATTCTGAAGTGTATGACATTGCTATTGTGAGCTTTATCTAGATAGAGAGAGCATCACACTTATTTTGCAGCTGCTTAAGTACTCTATATATGATGAAAATTTGTTGATGTAAGTTTTTCATGTTTTTTTTATTATTATAGCAAGTGGTATATATGGCACCCACAAGCAATCAAGTTGCATCAGAAAATCTTCTCAGCACAGCACCAAATACTTATCAGGTAATAACTCTGTTATCTCACTACCTGTATACCACAGATAATGGATCTCACACTTATGCTTGGGTGATTGGCCTTTTCAGTTTTTATCTTGTTTTATCCTTGGTTTAAGACTATTCTACTGCTCTTCCTCTGGATGTTTTCCCCAAGCATTTCACATAATATCTAGATGTGCTGATGTGAATATAATGGTGATGCTTGAAAAATACAGAGATGGTGTTTCAGTATAAAATTATTCTAAAGTTACAGCAAAGTTAAAGGTTGGCAGCAAGATGGTTGATTTCATTTTCTGGTCTCTTGTTGGATGGAAACCTAAGTTAACAGTCATACTACATAAAAAAACATACGCAGACTCAAGACTAAATACAAAATACAGACTGAATGTACAATGTACTGTATCAGACAGGTATGTCCTCTCCACTGTTGAACTCAAACTGCTGTCGTGCAGAAACACTTCCTGCTGGCATTAGTGTAAAGTGATTTTTCTTTATTAACCTTTATCGTTCCTTCTCTTTTTCCTTTCTAAAGACGACAATTTCACCCATTTTGGGCCAAACTGTGATGGGCAGCATGCAAACAGAGAAGCCTCCTCAATATGATGAAGTCCTTCCTTGAAAGAGATCAGTGGGCATGTTTGTATAGATGTTTGTCTCTCTTTCAATCCTACAAGACCTTCAAGACAATAAATAATCTTCCTATTTTCCATATAAATAGCAGACATAGATTAGCTACTTTGTCTTTATCACCTTTCATAACATTCCATTATACATTTTTTTTTTTATCAGCGGCATCATGTATTTTACAAAAAATCTTGTTATGTATATTACCAATTATATAAAGCAGGGCCTCCTTACAGTTAGGATGGCTAATATGTATTTTTGTATTTTCGACACAACATCTGTTCCTATACTGAAAAGCTGCTTGGAGGAAACAGCTGTTTGGGTTACAGGTCAGATATTTTAGAGCCACATGAGCCAGCGCTGGGTGTGTCATTAGCCAACCACCTGTGTCTGTATTGTTCTAACTCTTGAATGGCCGTGTTTTTACTATGTACTACTGCTACGCTGTTGGCCAGCGGCGACGTATCCAGCATAACAGCATTGATTTCTGTACCAGCAGCAACCTAATCTCATAAAGATTATGAAATCACAAATTGCAAAACGATTTTCTTGAAATAGGACACAACTGAATAAATTTCAGTGTTTGTATTTCTAAATTATAACTGTTTTGTTATATAGGCTGAGGGGAAATGCATCGTGGCATATTACAGGAACACAAGACTAATTGAACACCTATGGGAGATTTTGGACCGATGTGTTAGACAGCACTCTCCACCACTATCATCAAAACACTAAATGAGGGAATTTCTATTGAAAGAATGGTTTTCTGTCCCTCCAGTGGAGTTCCAGAGACTTCGCTATGCTAAACGTAGAATCTATGCTAAGGCGCATTAAAGCTGCTCTGGCGGCTCATGGTGGCCCAACACCTTACTTAGACACTTTATTGTGGTTTTTCCTTTAATTTGTCACCCGTCTGTTTAAAATTATATATGTGCATTATATGACATCCTGGCCTTTTCTGCAGGTAAAAGGAGCACTTGGAATGAATATCATCAGCAGCATAACTGCTGGCCTTGCGATAATCCTGTTCTCAATTCATATGCCTCCTACTCTTGCCAAAGGCTTTGGCATATTCTTGAGGTAAAACAGTCACATTGTTAATTTTTTACGTGATCTAAGTAGGTGTATCTGAATAGTCTGGACATCCAACAACTTAATGTGTTATATGACTATGACTCAGCTGATGTCATTAGGAGAGAACCCTTCTAATTGAACTCATTCTTGATCACATGGGCTGCATAAATGAAATAAAGATTTAGCTACTGACAATCATACTGAAAATATTTTAACAAGTCTTAAGTGTTTATTATGCAAAAGTCCAAGTCTGCAGAATGTAAATGTAGGAGTGAGTGATTGACTGCTACTGATCTGTTCTGTTTCCCTGTTGTTGGTTTTCTCCAACCTTGAGTTCATCATCTCCATCTGCTCAAATAAAGAATATCAACGTCTTAAGTGGCTACATCTCATATTTGATAGTTAACCTGCTGACTGAAACTCACATGGGGTTGTTCATATTTTGCCTTGCCATTTGCCTATTATTTAATAGGCAAGGATTATGTAAGCTTTGTATTTTAATTTGGAATCAAGATACTATTGCTTAGTGGTGGTTGTGGGGTTGACAGTGCTTCATGAATTGAGTAGTGAATGTGTGTGTGTGTTTGTGTGTGTGTGTGTGTGTGTGTGTGTGTGTGTGTGTGTGTGTGGTGTGTGGTGTGTGATGTGTGGTGTGTGGTGTGTGGTGTGTGTGTGTGAGTGAAATTACTCTCTAATTAGGCTATTCACTCGCATTGTTTTCTGGACAGAGCGACCTGATTTGTCTAAGAGGGGCACAGTCTTGAACAGCACGTACACTTTGCGTTCTCCGATAAGATACCATGTGACTGACGATAGACAGGAAATCATGGTGGTCTGAAACTAAGTTTTGCTGGAAGAGGAGGGTCTATGGCTGCGTCCACAACGTTTACTGTGTGGTTTCTGTGCTCATTCTAGCAGTGAGAAGCTTACACCTTAAACCTTTCTAGGCTCGATTGTGAAAGGTAAGAAGCTTACTCCTTAGACATTGTTTTCAGTTTGACGTTTGGTTTGTGGACACTATTGTGTGTATTATTTTGAGAAGTTGATTTTGTATTATAATGACGAAGAAGACTCAAATGAGCATAATTAAAAGGTAAAATGTGAATAAATGTGGGGGAGTGATACTGTATTTCTTTTCTAGTATTTAGTGGCAGTCCGGTCAATATCCTGATGAGGAGTTGTTTGAGCCGTTTCCAGCTCAAATGTGCAAGTTATTGTGTGTTCCCTCGTTTTGATGTATCAGTAAGTGTCAATGCACACAGTTTTTCATTTCGGATTGTTTTCTGATTAATCCATGCAAACTGCTCAGTTTAGGACTTGGAGTGGTGCAAATGACTGGAGTGGGGAAATACTCTCAATAAAAGGAATAGCATTTATACTTTTTAGGTAATGCTTAGTACCCAAATGCTTATGTATGCTGACTGAACTTTTCATATGTTTTGTAATGATCTGGGGGAGTCAATGAGGTCTCTCAGTCATTAAAATTGTCAATGAATAGATTGGTTTATGTGTCACAAGCAAATCTGGCCCATCAAACGAAAGTTAAAATGGAACTAGCAATCAAAGTGGGGTAGAAAGCACTCCTACCACGAAAAAGCTGTGTGAATTGAATTCATTCATACGTATGTTTGCAATCAGCATTGGCATCAATTCAATGGAAACTCCTTCAAAGCTATATGTACAAATCAGGCTTTTATTTGGTTATGTGTCCACCCATAAAAATGAAAGTTACTTATGCTTGAAACGAATGCTTGTGATATATGCAATATGTTGTCACTGCTCACTCAATGTCAAATGTTGCCAGTATTGGCTAGAACTTTGCCATTATCATTTCTCAGTTAGGAGTCTTCCGGTACTCCGGGGGGGCGAGTAATCTCCTGACCCAGTTCTAAGCTGGAAAGTATTCTGCTGTTTTTTTGTTTCTTTTCCTCTGCCTTTTACTAAAGCCCAGTGAATTGGGTGTTTTCTTTTTGTTTGTTTTTTCATTTGTTTCTAGATTTTATGGGTATATTTTTCATCTTGCTGATAATAGTTTTCTTAACTGTACATAACTCCAGCTAATAATGCTAAGTAGAATAAGGTCCTATCATTTCAGTGGATTTACAAACTTAAGTTATCAATGAAAGATACTGAAATGTGACTAGTATGTTATATACTTTTTATTTTCATCAATGAACTTCAAAATGAATTGTTTCTCCAAAGCAAGCCACTCCACAAAACAGTTAGACATTATTGTAAAATACTGTATTAAATATCAATGTGTGCAGGGGGGAGCCAACCAGTCACTATTGATCTGTATTCACTGAATGGGAACAATCGAAATCAGTCATATATTGAAGTTATTTAAATTTTTAAGCAAAATAAATAAAGCAGTTTTTATTTGATTTAATTTCATCTTTAATCCAAACTATTTGCACATCCCAACATTTCCATTGGTAAGGTATTGCCGTGGCGTGACGCCATGGCAAAATCCTTGCCGCCACACCATAATAAAAAATAATAATTAAAATGAAATAAAAAATTATATATATACTGTATATGGCCTATATATTAAATCCATAAATTTAAAATGTTAAACTTTCTAAATATTTCTGCCTAAATGCGCTTTCAAAACCATACTGTCGCGTCCACATATTTATTTTCAAAAAGAGCCTAGGCCGCGCGCTCCGTGCTTGCTCCTTTCTGAGGTGGTTGGATGACTTGCAGTGCGCGAAGGTCACACTGTCAAAAGTGTCACTTTTTTTTCTTCAGCGACCGAAAGACTACGAAAAGGCGGGTAGTGACGCTTCAAACATTACAAAAATACCATAGTGTTAACCAGTGTTTGGACCAAAACACCTGCCGGTGCCTACTCTTCAAAATACATATCAGTGTTTCCTGTGGAATTGATCTCTTGGTGTGCTGGTGGGTGTCTGAAGGGGGGGGGGGGGGGGGGGGGGGGGAGGGGAGGGTGTAGCAAAGGCGGAAAAGTTTAAGACTATGAAAACATAACCTCTTGAGACTTCTTAAAGATTTTTTTTAAAATATCTAAATCTATCTTTTAGCTCTGACAAGCTCTTGATTCAAGGAATGGTTCCACCATTTATTTATGTATGTATTTTTTTGGTTGTGTGAATTTTCTCAGTTTTGTCTGAACTATGTACTCTTCCTTTGGTTGTTATTTGTGAGCTGTAGTCTCTAAGTGTGCTAGCGTACATATATGCAGTGGCTGCTTTATTACGTACACCTATCTGGCACCAGGTAGGACCCCCTTCTCCCTCCAGAACAGCTTGACTTCTTTGTGGCATGAATTCAACAGGAAATATTCCTTAGAGATTTTGGTACATGCTGACTCGATAGCATCATGTAGTGATGGCAAAGCGAAGCTGTCTAGAGCATTGAACCGTTCCTCTGAACTGTATGGAAAAAGGATTCATTACTCAAAGCTTTTATACACAGCGCAGGATAGTGGCATCTGGTAGTCGAAAGGACAAAGAGCAACTATTTAACAGCTTTTTTAAACTATGGTTTTCAACAATGAGCGTAACTAGTAGTGCCAATAATGTTGTTTGGGCGTATTTCTTCATATAAAAAATATCAATGTCTTATGTGGCTACAGTCTTGAACAGCACGTTCACTTTGCGTTCTCCCACAAGATACCATGTGACTGACAATAGACAGGAAATCATGGTGGTCTGAAACTAAGTTTTGCTATTTTTGTATTTTCGACACAACATCTGTTCCTATACTGAAAAGCTGCTTGGAGGAAACAGCTGTTTGGGTTACAGGTCAGATATTTTAGAGCCACATGAGCCAGCGCTGGGTGTGTCATTAGCCAACCACCTGTGTCTGTAAGTAGGAGTGAGTGATTGACTGCTACTGATCTGTTCTGTTTCCCTGTTGTTGGTTTTCTCCAACCTGGAGTTTATCATCTCCATCTGCTCAAATAAAGAATATCAACGTCTTAAGTGGCTACATCTCATATTTGATAGTTAACCTGCTGACTGAAACTCACATGGGGTTGTTCATATTTTGCCTTGCCATTTGCCTATTATTTAATAGGCAAGGATTATGTAGGCTTTGTATTTTAATTTGGAATCAAGATACTATTGCTTAGTGGTGGTTGTGGGGTTGACAGTGCTTCATGAATTGAGTAGTGAATGTGTGTGTGTGTGTGTGTGTGTGTGTGAGTGAAATTACTCTCTAATTAGGCTATTCACTCGCATTGTTTTCTGGACAGAGCGACCTGATTTGTCTAAGAGGGGCACAGTCTTGAACAGCACGTACACTTTGCGTTCTCCGATAAGATACCATGTGACTGACGATAGATAGGAAATCATGGTGGTCTGAAACTAAGTTTTGCTGGAAGAGGAGGGTCTATGGCTGCGTCCACAATGTTTACTGTGTGGTTTCTGTGCTCATTTTAGCAGTGAGGAGCTTACACCTTAAACATTTCTAGGCTCGTTTGTGAAAGGTAAGAAACTTACTCCTTAGACATTGTTTTCAGTTTGACGTTTGGTTTGTGGATACTATTGTGTGTATTATTTTGAGAAGTTGATTTTGTATTATAATGACGAAGAAGACTCAAATGAGCATAATTAAAAGGTAAAATGTGAATAAATGTGGGGGAGTGTTACTGTATTTCTTCTCTAGTATTTAGTGGCGGTCCTATCAACATCCCGATGAGGAGTTGTTTGAGCCGTTTCCAGCTCAAATGTGCAAGTTATTGTGTGTTCCCTCGTTTTGATGTATCAGTAAGTGTCAATGCACACAGTTTTTCATTGGTGGTGCAAATGACTGGAGTGGGGAAATACTCTCAATAAAAGGAATAGCATTTATATTTTTAGGTAATGCTTAGTACCCAAATGCTTATGTATGCTGACTGAACTTTTCATATGTTTTGTAATGATCTGGGGGAGTCAATGAGGTCTCTCAGTCATTACAATTGTCAATGAATAGATTGGTTTATGTGTCACAAGCAAATCTGGCCCATCATATGAAAGTTAAAATGGAACTAGCAATCAAAGTGGGGTAGAAAGCACTCCTACCACGAAAAAGCTGTGTGAATTGAATTCATTTATACGTATGTTTGCAATCAGCATTGGCATCAATTCAATGGAAACTCTTTAAAAGCTATATGTACAAATCAGGCTTTTATTTGGTTATGTGTCCACCCATAAAAATGAAAGTTATATTTGCTAATGTGTGCACCTATAAAAGAAAGTTACTTACCTTTAAAAAGAATTGCCATGGCAAATGTGATATGTTGTCACTGCCTGACATATATACTCGATGTTAAATGTAGCCACTATGGCTAGAACTTTTCCATTATCATTTCTCAGTTAGGAGTGTTCCGTTATGGTAGGGGGGGGGGGGGGGGGGGGGGGGGGGGGGGTGAACTCTTTACCCAGTTCTTGGCTGGAAAGTATTCTGCTGTTTTTTTTTCTTTCGTTCTTTCCCTCTGCCTTGTATTAAAGCCCAGTGAATTGGAAGTTTTCTTTTTGCATTTATTTCTGGATTTTATGGCTACATTTTTTGTCTTGCTGATGTTATTTTTCTTTATTAGTTGAAGTTATGCGGAGCATTATTAGTTGAAGTTATGCGGAGCTGAGTGGAATAAGGTCCTATCATTTCACTGAATTTACAAAGTTAAGTTCCTAATGAAAGATATTGAAATTTCACCAGTATGTTACATACTTTTTATTTTCATCAATGAACTTCATAATAAATTGTTTCTCCTAAACATGCCACTCCACAAAACAGTTAGACATTGTACATATTGTAAAATACTGTATTTAATATCCATGTGTGCAGAGGGGGATCCAACCAGTCACTATTGATCTGTATTTACTGAATGTGAACAATGAAAATCAGTCAAATATTGAAGTGAATTGAATTTTCATTGAAAAATCATTGGAAATCATTGTGGTCTGAAACTGAGTTTTGCTGGAAGAGGAGGGTCTGTGGCTGCGTCCAAACTGTTCACTGTGAGGTTTCTGTGGTAATTTTAACAGCAAGAAGCTTACACCTAAGAAATTGTTTTCAATTTGACGTTTGGTTTGTGGACACTATTTTGTGTATTATTTTGAGAATTTGTTTTTTTTTGTATTATAATGATGAAGAAGACTCAACTGGGCGTAATTAAAAGGTTTGATTTTGTTGATGAGGATGAAAGGTATGACTGCAGCTTCCACGGCGTGCATATTATCTCTGACAATAACTACTTAAGAAAACATTTTCTTCCTAGCGTAGCTGACATTAGCTATGTAAAAGTGGCATAACCAGAGCATAATATACATTTATAATTACTATTTAATTAATAAATGGGGTGCAGGGGAGGCACCTGCCCTTTTTGGTCTGAATGGTCCATTTTAGGTTTTGCTTTTAATATCCGATGGACAATGGGGTTTTAAATGTAAACTGGGATTTTCTGAGTCAATAAATGATGCTGGTGTAACAAACGTACTTTCATGCCAGTACAGCTAGTCTACAATTGTAGCTACTTGATTTTAGAAATAGAAAGTACACACATGGTAATAGAAAACATAGGCTAGTTAATCTAGTAGCTCTGCCCAACACTAGCCAACATATAGAACTGTAGTACACATGCACGCACAGACGCGCACACACACACACACACACACACACACAAAATGTTGGCAAGTGGTTGTACGCAGTATTATGAAGTAGACTGAAGAAATAAATAGTTGTATTTGCTTAATAAGATTGTCGACATGTTGCACGTGATGAAGTAGCCTATATGTGATGTGTGTGCAAGTTAATTAGTTAGTCCTTCCGTTCTAAATAACATTGTGTGCAGCCACTGTCCAACGTTTTTGTCTTATTTTTGTGGTTACACTACTATGGGGCTATTATTGTAGCAGAATTATTTGCAAATGTTTACATAAATCTTTAAATGCATACACAGATCTGTAAATGTGTACACAGATCTGTAAATAAATCTGTAAATGCGTACACAGATCTGTAAATATGTACATAAATCTGTAAATGCGTATACAGATCTGTCAATGCGTGCACAGATCTGTAAATGCGTACATAAATCTGTAAATGCGTATACAGATCTGTAAATGCGTACACAGATCTGTAAATGTGTACACATTCTGTAAGTGCATACATAAATCTGTAAATGCGTACACAGATCTGTAAATGCGTACATAAATCTGTAAATGCGTATACAGATCTGTAAATGCGTACACAGATTTGTAAATGTGTACACATTCTGTAAATGCATACATAAATCTGTAAATGCGTACACAGATCTGTAAATGCGTACACAGATCTGTTAATGTCTATATCATCAGTTACAACTCAAGCTGGCCTCTCAATTGGCTGTCTTTTTACACGTGATTTTTGCTACATTTCTGCCGTTGCAGAGATCTGCAAATGCGTCTGGCGATTTTCAAATGTGTGTGGAGATTTATAGGTTAACTACGACTCCCATGGTGCACTTCGACATGAAACATCCAATCGCCGAGTTTAAAATTCTGTAACATGAGCCGGTAACTGCGGGCAAGAAAGTTTACGGTGTTGCGAAAACTGAAACAGAGTGGTCAACTGAACGCGAGGTTGAACCTAGTCTGTCAGTCAGACAAAAGTATCACAGGCAGACACACTACTCGGTGAGATGACATCAAAGGGCACTTCTATATATATGTCATTTTGCATATGCATCCAATGTTTTTATTAGCTGATGTACCTTAAATGTCCAATGGGGAGACATATTATTTGTGGTCTATGGGCATTGATAATGTAATCAGGCAGAAAACGAAGAAGAAAAGAAGAATATAGTCATGGGTATAATCATGTAATGTAAAACTGTACCTCCACTTTATCCACCTTTTCCCACAGAGGGCACTGCTTGTAAAATGGCCAGATCCTCTGCTTTGGGAAACTTTCTGAAAGGAGATACAAAGGCACTGGGGGTAAGATAATTGCTCAACTCTTGCATTTTACCATTCTCTCCCTCTGGAGAGGGACCTGCAAGCAAAGTCATTGCTGCAGCAATCCCAGACTGTCAGTGGAAAGGCTCTGTAAGAAAGACATTGACATTAGGACACACTGCTGTAAAATTCAGTGCCTTGCAATTATCCAAGCATAGACACAAACTGGTAACATTTTGTTGTTTTTTTGTTTTTACAGACAGTGCAAATAATGATTGGAGTGCTGCATGTGTTATTTGGCATCGTAATGGCCACCTCTGGTGAAAGCAATGGTGTTTACCTTGTGCTTTTTTTCTGTGGAGGACTTATTGTAAGTTCATTCATTCATTCATTCATTCATTCGTTCAATCCTGCTGCTTAAAAAATCTTTGCTGAACTGAACTGGGTTATTAGGTATAAACGATGTGGACAAAACACTGATCCTCTATTAGATGATTGTGCTTCAGTCCCAGGTGTGTCATTGATCAGATGAAAATTCGATTTCGGCATGATTTAGGTGAAATATTTCACCTTATGTCTGGATTGAATGCCAATTTAATCCAGGGTTTAGAAACTGTGACTGGATTAAAATGCATACTAAAACATGAAAAGAATATAGTATTTTGCTGTTAGTAGTGTCTTTCTTTACTGAAACTTTCTTTTTCAAATATGCTTACTGGAGTATTGGGTGAATTTGAGGACTGAAAATTCAAAGTTCCAAACTCAAATGAGTTAATTTACCTTTTTTTAATCCCCCCTCAGTACATTTCCTCGGGAGCTTTGAGTGTTGCTGCTAACAACAATCTCAACAAATGCCTGGTGAGTTCTGATCACTGACTGGATGTGACCATTCAGATATTTACTGGTAGATTTCAGTAGCCCTGATTTATCATTTCCAGAGCAGCTGCCTGTAAATATACTGCCAGGCCAAAAAACAATCGCACGCTCTAATATTTCGTTGGACCGCCTTTAGCTTTGATTACGGTGCACATTCATCATGGCATTGTTTCGACAACCTTATGCAACATCACAACACTTATTTCCGTCCAGAATTGCATTATCGTGTATAGACGACGGGAGAGTCGAACCAATCCGTAAAGTCTTCTCCAGCACATCCCAAAGACTTTCAATGGTTAAGGTCAGGACTCTGTGGTGGCAAATTCATTTGTGAAAATGATTCCAGAATCACTCTTTCACAATTTGAGCCCGATGAATCTCGGCATTGTCGTCCTGGAATGTGCCCGTGCCGTCAGGGAAGAAAAAAATCCATTGATGGGATAACTTGGTCATATGTGCTGTAGTTTTTCCAACAACCTTCAGTATACATTTATTGCACGTTGCTTTGGTTAAAAGCGTCTGCCATATATAAATATTTTGTAAATGTAATGTTTTGCAAACCTGGTGTGATCAATTGTGGTTTAAAAATGGCGGTTTCTGTTCTCTAAAAAAAGTAAGAAAATTCCACAAAGTAGAAAGAGATGGGGTGAAACAGTTCGTCTTGTTTTAAAAAAATAAAGTTAACATTTCATTTCTCGCACGGGCCGCAGCATTGAAAACCCTGACAAAGATGCTTGACTCTGGTTCAAGTTGGTCTGACATGGTGGTCGCTGCGTTTGTAGAACGCGGAATGCGTACACGAGCCAGTTTTTGATATCTACAACAGCATTTTGGCTAGTCAAAATGATAATAGAAGATATCTATAAATGTATTCTGACTAGACAGAATGATAATTGAAGATATCTCCAAAATAATATCGTTTCAAGATATCCATAACTTCTTTGTAGATATCTTAAAAGGACTTTTGACTAATAATTGACTAGTAGTTAGTCCTACCGTTCTTCATAACATTGGCTGCAGCAACTGTCCCCTGTGACATACCTGCTGTGAAGTAACTAGTAACGTTGCCTGATTTTAGTGCTCATGAATTTCACAGCAGTCTGCACAACTAATACAGTCGGTCTGTCATGTTGTTAGCAAGGTAGCTAACGTTAAACTCAGTTAAAATGCCGAAAGCAGACCTGTCTAAAGTGTGGATGTATTTTATGTGTATTTCAGAAATATAAATGTGTTTCCTGCAGAGATGATGTGTTATTTTGAGTGACCTAGCAAGGTAGTATAATGAGTGAAAGGTTTTTCATGAGTCCGTGGGGAGATGCAAACCTTTCCTTTCACACATGCAAAAGTGCCACTCAGTGTGCCACCACTGATAGAGATGTGGGAATGGCAAAATTTAGCAGTTTTAAATGAGTGCACTTCTATATATGTCATTTTGTGTGTGCATCCGATGTTTTTATTGACTGATGTACCTTAAATGTCCAATGGGGAGACATATTATTTGTGGTCTTGGACATTGATGATGTAATCAGGCAGGAAGAAGAAAAATAAGAAGGAAAAAAACACTAAATCCCCTAAATTTGGAGCGTTATTGTGTGGACGTGTGAATTTTTTTGTGAGTTCTGTCTGTTGAAATGGGGTCAGAAGGTAGAAATGAATGTTTTAAGGGCTGAGAGTCTGTGGTAACTGCGGTTATTTCTGTAGGAAACCTTGGTGCTGTATAGGTATGGGGCATGCCACCCCACCAAGACATAACTTCGTGGGATGGGATATCTGCCATACCAAGCATGCTGCCTCGCCAAGGCAAAACTTGGCAGGATGGCATACCTACCATCCCAATATAAAGCTCCATCTGTTGGAGTATGTAAATCATTATATTGTAATAAACCCTACTAGAAGGGACCAGAAATAATGGTAGGCTGCCACCACGTTTTTTACCGGTAAGGTCCAGATATATAGGAAGTTGAGAACACACCTCACGGAATATGGAAAAATATAATAGGCTTTATTTATTGCTGGTCAAGGGCAAATCGGGGTGAAAACCCCACCGGGCAGCCCGGATAGGCTGTGGTACGGAGCAGTCACTACGCACAGCCAAGTGCACTGTTGAACTTGTAAGAATGATAATCATAGGCACACGTAGCAAAGTGAGAATATTAAGTGAGAATGCACACTACAATCTTGTTATAGTAGGCTACCACCCCACTGTCGGAAATAATCGGTAGGCTAGCCTAGTACTCTCTTCCCAACCACCGACCGCCCCATGCAGTTTCCCTCCTGCACTGCCATTTATTAAAGGCACAAACACAAGTAAAAACCCGGGACAAAAAGACACAATTAAACAGATTAAAACTTCCCTGCCACTGTTGACAAGAACCCTCCTCGGGGTCTGAGCTTGAGTGCCGGCCAACACTGGAAGAGGCGTCACCAGTTTGGTCCACAGCACTCCAGATTTTTCACACCACACAAGCAGTGTGGCCAGAATAATTGGCGAGGGCTGTATGTCGAAAGTCTGCTGCACACAGGTCGTAAACACTAGAATATGACCCCCACAACCCCATGCGCCTGGCTCTGACTTCTATTTAAAGACTTGCCAGAGTCCACGCAGGTGAGAGTCATTAGCTCCTAATTGAGTGAAGCCGCCCGCTTGGCAGCACAGCCGCAGTCCAGGCATTACTTCACTATAATATTTTCTTCGAAAGAGAAATAACATATTATCTCTGAAAGATAACTTTAGGTGACCAAATATACAATTATTATTTTTAGCGCTGAACTGTTGGGGAAGCACAGAATCATCTAGAAAGTGATTGTATGCTGTGGCATTAAGATTTGCCTTCACTGGAACTGAGGGGCCAAGCCCAAACCATGTAATACAGCCCCAGACCAAGGGGTGTCTGGATATTTCAGTTATATTGTGTGTATATCAATCATTATATATACTATACATAAGCATTATATTAAATCCTGGCCTTTTCTGCAGGTGAGCGGAACGCTTGGGATGAACATCATCAGCACCATCACTGCTGGCATTGCAGTAATCTGTATATCGAAGAGCAATCCATTTCAATTGGGCGTTCACCACCCATTTTCCAATATTTACATTATACATCAGGTAAAACAGTCACATTTTTTATTTTTAACATGATGTTAGCATGATCTGGATAGTCTGGACATCCAACAAGCTAATATATTACATGACTATGACTCAGCTGATGTCATTAGGAGGGAATCTTTCTGACAACAAAACTCACTGGTGACCACACGGGCTCTGTAAGTGAAACAAATAAAGATGTAGGTCCTGACAATCTTACTGAAAATATATTAACAAGTCTGAAGTGTTTATTATGCAAGTCTGCAGAATGTAAATGTAGGAAAGAATGATTGTCTGCCACTGATCTGTTCTCCATTTCTCTTTTCACAGGGGGTGATTGGAGTGCTGCTGGTTTTCTCCATCCTGGAGTTCATCATCTCCATCTGTGTGTCAGCATTTGCCTGCAGAGCAGTGTGTGACTGCCCACAGAGGTGAGATCTACATTACAATCTGGGCTGCCTTTTTCTGCAGAGTGCTGCATCGGTCTGTTGAATGATGGGTCCAGAAAACCATTACAGCTGCAAGAATGAAAATACAGTTAGTGGCTAAAAACATGGATAAATGGGAATCACAACATATATTGAAAGTAGGTGTCTCCATATTATTTCCACATGTGTGCCTTGAGTTAATAAAACAGTTAACATCCCAGCAGTTTCAGGATCATGTACAAAAATGCTGGGCAGGCCAGTAGACAGGACCTCAGTGATTATGAAAGAGTGGTGATTTTTGGGGTATGTTTGCCGACAGCTCTGCTTGCTGGTGTTAAAGGTTGGCAGCAAGATGGTTGATTTGATTTTCTGGTCCCTTGTTGGATGGAAACCTAAGTTAACAGTCATGCTACATAAAAAAATATACAGACTCAAGACTAAATACTAAATACAGACTGAATGTACAATGTACTGTAACAGTCAGGTATGTCCTCTCCACTGCTGAACTCAAACTGCTGCCATGCAGAAACACTTCCTGCTGGCATTAGTGTAAAGTGATTTTTCTTTATTAACCTTTTTTTTTTCCTTCGCTTTTTCCTTTCTAAAGATGACAATTTCACCCATTTTGGACCAAACTGTGATGGGCAGCAAGCAAACATATGCAAACATGCCTATATATGAAGAAATCCTTCCTTGAAAGAGATCAGTGGGCATGTTTGTATAGATGTTTGTCTCTCTTTCAATCCTACAAGACCTTCAAGACAAAAATAATATTCGGATTTTCAACATAAATAACAGACATAGATTAGCTACTTTGTCTTTATCACCTTTCATAACTTTCCATTATACATTTTTTTACATTTCTTTTTACAAAATATCTTGTTATGTATATTACCAATTATATAAAGCAGGGCCCTCCTTACAGTTAGGATGGCTAATATGTTTTTACGTTGCATTTGTTCTGTAGCCATGGAATAAAATCCATTTGTATTGACGTATAAAGGACACACTGTACCTAGAAAAAAAATGTAAAAATTTTAAAATGTGCTTTTTGTTATTCAAATCTTTCTCAGAAACAGCGGACCAGTCTGTTTGACAACCGATCCAAATGACCTCTCCGTTTTTTTTTACCCACGGGCTGCAATTTAAAAGGAATTTATTGTGACTAATGGGATGTGGTGTGTTTCCATTTGTCCTTTCAAAAGTGAAAAAGAAAACGCACACCTTGTTTTAGTGAGGTACAGACCAGAAGGACATGCAAGTGAAACTTAAAAAGAAAGAAGGGTCGCACACTCTGTTTACTCCAATGCAGATTTTTTTTATCTCCAACGTTTCGGCAGCAAGCTGCCTTTGTCAGCCCTGACCCAGCTTGCTGCCGAAATGTTGGAGATAAAAATCTGCATTGGAGTAAACAGAGTGTGCGATGCTTCTTTCTTTTTAAGTTTCACTTGCATGTCCTTCAGGTCCAAAACCTCCCATAGGCGTTCAGCTGGGTTGAGATCTGGTGACTGCGAAGGCCATAGCATATTATTCACATCATTTACACACTCACCAACCATCTAGTGACCCCTCGTGCCCTGTTGATTGGGGCATTGTCATTTTGGAAGAGACCATTCCCATCAGGATAGAAATGTTTTATCATAGGATAAAGGTGATTAATCAGAATAACTTTGTATTGATTAGTGGACTCAAACCATGGCAGGATAATGCCCCCCACAGCATTATAGAGCCAATGGACCCCCTCACGGTCGGGGTCAAGCAGTGAGGCCTGTGCCGTTCTTTTGGTGTACACCACACATTTTATGATTTTATGAACAGTTTGACCATAATGATCAGCGCTATGTATGGAGGAAAAAGGGTGAGGCTTGTGAGAATCTTGTGGAAGGCTACCCCAAGCGTTTGATTCAAGTTAAGTAATTAAAGGCAATATTACCAAATAGTAACAAAGTGTATGCCAACTTTTGACCCATTGGAATTCTGATATAGTGAATTAAGCTGAAATAAATCTGTCTCTAATCGATTGTTTTAAAATTACTTCCGATGTGAACAAAGTAGACTTGCCAAAAGAAAAGTATGGTAACATGAAATGTGCAAAGTTGTGAAAAATTGATTTAGAATATTTTTAGCTTGGGTGTATGTAAACCTTTGGCCTCAACTTTATTATAATAATGGATGAGTTGTTTTTGTATTATAATGATGAAGAACACTCAAAGTAATGGAGCGTAATTTACACGTTTGATTTTGTTGATGAAGAAGAAAGCTATGACTGCAGCTTTCATGGCGTGAGTATTATCCCCGACAATATCTATTTTAGAAAACATTCCTTCCAGGCGGTCTGAATTCAAATTTTTTCTCCTTTTGTACGCCTTGTATGCTATGATTTTAACAGTCTGTGGTATTTGTTTATGTGACAACAGAACGCCTCGAGGCAAATGGTAGCTTTTATAATATGAGGTGCGACGTGTATAAAAAGATGGGCGGTGTTCAGGGGGGGTGACTGCCCTTGCCCTTTTGATCTGAGTGCCCCCCTTTTTTTTAAAACCTTTATTTATCCACGGTAGATCCGTGCCCTAAATCGACACTTCTATGTTTTATTTTGCCCTAATGTCACACCAGAGTGGCATTTGATCAGCTCAAGTGCCCCTCTGGTGTGACATCACGGAAAAAATTAAGTATGTTATTTTTTTTTACCATAGGAGCACCCCAGTAGCGCATGAGACCTTCAGTTTTACATGCAAAGGGGCATCCTAATAGGACATTTCCATGCATTATTTTTGCACTAAGGTCACAAGGAACTTAGGGGCTAAGCGTATTTACTCAACCATAGGGGAACCGGAGGGGCACTTCTAGGGCAAAAGTAAGCATGCAAGTACCTCATTAGGATGCCCCTTCCGATGATAAAAAGTTATGGTCTCTTGTGCAACCAAACAATCTGTGACTCACCGTGATCTGTGACCGCAGAGGCCGCTGTTGCACATTTCTGCATGTGTGCTGTCGAGAAACAGGCATGAAGAAGAGCGTGTACGTAGACGGCGTAAGCTACTCCTAAACATTGGATTGCCATCGCTCCCTGTCCAGTGCCTGTACTCGCTGGTTGTTATTGCTTCTTGTGGAGAAAGAGGCAACGTTGGTGCCAGCGGGTCATACTGACCACCCCATGCATGGTATCTGTCAGTAGAAAGTAAATAAAATAAATTAAGTTAAAAAAATGTTTTAGAATCTGTTTTATTTTATTATTACTACAATTTATGAAATGAACTATAAACTGTTTCTAAAAATGTGTTTATTTGTGCCTGCATGCACAGTGTGACATTTGCATTACCTAATCTTAAATCAGTAAGTCGTCAGAATGTGTGAACCCCACTGTACCTTCACAATAAATGAGTCAAACACCAAACAAAATGTTTTCAGGTGATGTGTCATCCTCTCACATTCATTTGCACAAAGGTATTCATGTCTGGGATCAGCAGAGAGCCAGCAACACAGAGGTCACCATTTCTGACGGCTGTCATCAGAGTAAGTGACAGAAAACACACAAAAACTAAACTGTAAAAAACATAAATGTATTTTAATATTTTTACTTTAAAGATATATTCACAAAACTCTCGACAGCACCCATGCAGAAAATGTGCAACAGCGGCCCTCTGCGGTCACAGATTTCGGTGGGTCACAGATTTCGGTGTAACACCCCTATGGTACAAATAACATGTTTCATTTGTTCCCTAAGGTCACACCCGATCGGAATTTGATCTTGATCAACACTCGTGTGGGTGTGGCATTTGGGCAAAAAGGTCACAAGACACTTGTGGCAAAAAACTAAGTGTGTGTTTTCTACCATAGGGGCACCCTAATAGCTTCGCTGATGTGTTGATTTGCAGTGTACCACGTTGGTCTGTGCATCAGCCAGGCTAGCACCCTGGACTGACTCTTGCTTAAGTGTTTTTATGTTTGTGGGTATGTTCCGTTCCCACTGAAACAGATTTATTGTCACTCTTTGTCCACAATCACTCCAGCCACCCCACCAACCACCCCCTCCCTTCCCACTTGACCTTGTAGGCCTGTTATTACTGCTGGAAGTGTAATACTGTCACTCTTAGGAACAAGTAGAAAAAAATTACGGAAGAAAGATATATTTGTAATATGCCACATAAACCACCCGCATTTTTGCTTGTGTGAGATTGTGTCCCTTCAAAAATTTTGCGTGCACCTGGAGGCATTGCCGTCGCTGTACCAGCTGCTTTGGAATTACTTTAATTTCCCGTTCGATGACATGAACCTCTGAATGCCGTAGCAATACCTACCACTGTAATGTCGACAGGTCGTAATTCATTTATCTAAGATAAAGTAGATTAAATAGCCTTTATCACAAAACGGAACTGTTTGGGGCCATATATAGCTAAAACACGGTAAAAATGAAATAATACTAGAAACCCCGAAAAGTGAATGTCTGTTAATTACTCATGTGCGTCTTTTTCTGGACAGAGCGAGTCGATATTTCTTTCATATGCATATGTCTCTGCTGTGTGCGAACAGTTTTGTATATTTCTTAGTCTCCCACAGGAAGTAATCTTGCACAAGATACCATGCGACCAAGAATAAACGGGGAACTATGGGGGTGATCTGTCTGGAGCAACGCTTTCCTGGAAGAGGAGGGTCTATGGCTAGGGTCCCGGGCAATGAACAGTTCAGTGGTCTATGGTGCGTTCACGTTGGATATTTACTGCGTAGTTCCTGGGCTGATTTTAACAGTAAGAAGCTTGCTCATTAAAAATTTCTGGGCTCATTTGAACGGTAAGAAGCTTACTCCTTAAACATCGTTTTCAATTTGAGGCTGGTTCATGTAGGCTACACTATTGCGTAATTTTTGAGAAGGTGTTTCTGCATTATAACGGTTGATGAACACTTAAAGTGATGGGGCGTAATTTTAAGGTTGCTTTTGTTAACGAAGACGAAATCCATGACTGCCACTTGGTATGCGCATTATCCCTGACAGTGTTTCATAACATTTTGTCCCCAGCGGACAGTCTTGCTTCCGAACAATTCATTTTTTCGTTGGCCTAACTGTTAAGATTTTGTCGTGTTATTTATGTAGATGTATAACGTTTTGTGTTATTCGTTTATTTGGACACCACAACACCTAGGGAAATGGTAGATGTTATAAGGAGAGGTGCAAGATGTGTCAAAAGATGGTTTTAAATAATTTTGTCTTGTAAACATATCCTTGGTTTAGCCAGCTATGTGAAGTGGCATAACCACCAGAGCGTAATAAACATTTACAATTAATGTTAATCCAGCCAGCGACTGCCAAAGAAATTCGCTCTGAAATACATTATATTTCTTTGACATAATAGCTAACAACACCTTGAAGTAGCATGTAAACATGTAAACTGCCTATCTTCTTACTCGCAAAATACGGTAACGAATGTGCCACGACTAAATCACCCTTAAATGACGGCCATATTAAACTATGAATTGTTCATAATACATTTCTACTTTCGACTCTCTTTCACCGGAGTCAGTGGTAGGCTTTCCCTGCTGGTAGCGCGGGTAAATGTAATTCATCTATAGTTCTTAAATACATCTCCTATGTTGTTAACAGGTGTAAAACTCCAGTCTGGAGGGCCGCAGTGTCTGCTAGTTTTTGGGGTGTTCTCGGCACAAGTCATTGGTTGGCTACACACCGTGGTTCTCAAGCCTTAATTGGCGGTCTGGTTGAAAGGAAAACTCAAAAACCGCAGACATTGCTGCTCCCTTGCGATTCAGTTTGACACCCCTGTGTTTTAAAGGAACACTATGCAGGATTTTTACCTTGAAAATGTTATGATTGAATGAATCATTGCATTTATATTGCGCTTTTTTCAGACACTCAAAGTGCTTTACAATGATGAGGGGGAACTCAACCACCACCAATGTGTAGCACCCACCTGCGTGACGCACGGCAGCCATTGTGCGCCAGAACGCTCACCACACATTAGCCGAGGTTGAGAGGGAGATAACATTTTTTTAACCAATTATATCAGGGAATTATTAGATGGCAAGTTGGAGAATTTAGGCCAATTTACTCTTTACAAGTATCATGGGATCTTTAATGACCCGGTGAGTCAGGGACATCAGTTTTTCGTCTCATCAAAAAGACAGCATCTCCTACAGCATAGTGTCCCATCACTTCACTGGAGCATTTATTCAAGCAGAGGGAAGATTGCCCCCTGCTGGCCCACCAACACCACTTCCTGCAGCACTGCTATGGTTATAGATTAAGCCTCTTCTGGTAGCCACTCCAGTTTCAAAGTAAAAAAAAAAAAGTTTCATCAGATTTCTTGGATAATTATGTTAGTCTATAAAATCAAATCTGCAGTCAAGTCAGAGCAAAGTTTTGGTTTCGAGCAAGAATACATGTTGGCTATACTAAATGAGTTAACATTGAGTACTCAAAAAAGCGCTATATAAATCTGAGGTATTATTATTATTATTATTATTATTATTATTATTATTATTATTATAAATATTCAATTCTGCCCTTGATAATTATCGTCAGACTAAGAGTAGATAGATTTAGAAGATTAGATTTGTCTCAGTACATTTTTTGAAATGGTATAACCTCATTTACAATGATGTGTAGAGAAATGGACAGACCACAATTTTTAATTACCAAATGTAAATATTACTTGCGAAATCAAACTTGGTGATGATCATGTAATGTAAAACTATACCTCCACTTCCTTTATCCACCTCTTTCCCACAGAGGCACTACTTGTAAAATGGCCAGCTCAGCAGCTAGTGGATTTGTGGTCGTCACCCAGGTGTACCTCAGCAAAGTGGTCCTACTGCACCAGCTTTCTGCACTACCTCACATGTTTCCTCTGCATGGGAAAGTTTCTGAAAGGAGATCCAAAGGCACTGGGGGTAAGATCATTGCTCTACTCTTGCATTTAGCCATTCTCTCCCTCTGGAGAGGGACCTGCAAGCAGCAGCAATTCCCAGACTGTCTGTGGAAAAGCTCTATAAGAAAGACACTGACATTAGGAGACACTGCTGTTAAAATTCAGTGTCTTGCAATATCTAAACGCAGACACAAGCTGGTAACATTTTTGTTGTTTTTTGTCTTTTACAGACAGTGCAAATAATGATTGGAGTGCTGAACATATTATTGGCATCACAATGGCCGTCTATGCTGACAGCATTGGTGTTTACTCTGGGATTGTTTTCTGGGGAGCGCTTATTGTAAGTTCTTTCATTACAATCGTCCTGCTTAAAATTTTTTTTGCTGAACTGTATTGGGTTATTAGGTATAAACAATGTGGACAAAACACTGATCCTCTATTAGATGATTGTGCTTCAGTCCCAGGGTGTTCATTAGTCAGGTGACAATCGATCTTCAGCTTGATTTAAGTGCGATTTTTACACTTCATGCCTGGATTGATTGCCAATTTATCCTGGTTCAGAAATTGTGACTGGAATAAAATGCATTCTAAAACATGCAAATAATGTCGTATTTCGCTGTTAGTAGTGTCTTTCTCTGCAGAATATTTCTTTTTCATATATGCTTACTAAAGCAGTGGGTGAATTTGAGGACTGAGGACACAAAGTTCCCCAACTCAAGTGAGTTCATTTCCCTTTTTTTGATCTCCCCCTCAGTACATTTCCTCAGGAGCTCTGAGTGTTGCTGCGAACAACAAACTGAAACAAATGCCTGGTGAGTTCTGATCACTGACTGGATGTGACCATTCAGATATTTACTGACAGATTTAATTAGCCCTGATTTATCATTTCAAGAGCCGCCTGACTGTAAATATTTATTTTGGGAAGTGGTCATGGAACATGCTGTGATGTTATCTACACAAGATGTCCTCAAACACATCAATCCTAAGAGCACAGTCACACCAACTTCACTGGCAAACAATTCTAAACTTCCAGTTGTGACATCTTATGGGTGTGGGTGTAGTGTTGTTTCAGACGAGAAACTTTCATATTTGATGTTGACATTACATTTCATGTGTATTTATATGAACAGGAATTTGAGCCCTGATTGTTTAGTCCTCTTGCTGTGCAAGGTCGACCAGAATCTCAACAAAAACATATTTTCAATGTACAAAAATGGCAGGTTACTCAGGCATACAAAGCACTGTCTATAAGTCATTAATTAAAACATGCAAAATCTAGGCCCTGCCATTAAAAGTACTGATATCAAATGAGGTCCAAGTACAACAAACAATACTGCCTATCTTACCTTGCACAAAATTAAACAAACCCTAATCCAAAGCAATACTACCCAATGTTTCCTAGTTATTTGATGTAACTTGGCCTGTGTTTTCATCTTACAATCTGAAGAGAATATGGTCATTCAAATTTGGCCAATTACATCAGTTTCTCATGATGACAGCTTTTCAACTGTAGTCAGTTTCCCTAATGTTTTCAGCAGAAGTTCTCTGAAGTACACATTCTGTATTATTTGGATGGCAGGTATGCCATCCTGCCAAGTTACGCCTTGGCGGGGGCATGCCCCATACCTATACAGCACCGAGAGTTTGGCACTCTTCAGGGTTCCCCACAGAAATAACACAACAGCCACAGACACTCAGCCCTTAAAAACATTAAATTCTATACATTTCTGACCCCATTTCAACAGACAGATTTCATAAACAACTTCACATGTCCACACAATAAAGCCCCAAACTAAGGGATTTTGTGTTCTCTCCTTCTTCTTCTTCTTCTCATGCTTATTTTTCCTGCTGCCTATCCCACTAACAACATGTCTCCCCATTGGACATTTTACCGACACCAACCAAATCTTCACCTACACGACCCAATCAAAAACTTGCATACACACGCAAAATACCCATACCTTTTTACTCTGAAACATTTCCAGTTTAAACAGCTAGTCTGCCTGTGGGCAAGGTTACAGTTTTGGGATCATGGGGTCTTAGGTTCAAACCCAGCTAGGAACATGTTTCTTTAACCTGCTTTTACCCTCACTAATAATTGTCTACTACTTCTCAATTTTTGCTTTTGCACCATATCTACCCGCCGTTCACTGAACTGTATACACTGCATTATGACGTACCGTCTGCACGTTCAGTTATTAACCGGCTACAATATTGCAAAGCCATATGGATTCAACGGGAGCTCTTCTGTGCTTACTGGCCTGTGTTCTTCTTTAAAATCACGGACAGGTTTGCTAATGATATTTCACGCATGCGTAGCTATGTCATGGTGCTGCATAACAAAGTCACAGACTGGTAAAGCCTCCGGTTCAAGGATTGAATCCCGCCTCGCCCTCAGGCAGATAATTTCTTCACTTGGCTACCGATACAAAACCTTCTTATCAGCAAATGCCACGTTTCTACATTCATGTTACCTCGCCCTGTTCTCTATCTAGCCACATACAAACAATTACTACATATGTACGTTCTACAACTCCCCATTGAAACATTACATTTAAAATCATGACTCACTCATAATTATAACTACTACTGAACATGAGAAAAGCACATCAGTGCAATAGACTTCACACGCTACTTAACCCTCCGCTTTAACAACTAATACTTTATACAGACTGTTATATATACGTTCGATAAGGAAACTAAGCTCGCTCATGGTCACTTCATTTACTTCGCACTATAGTCTGTGATCATGTCAACCTTCACCTACATGCCCATTCTGCTAAAAACATATTGTTTCAACTTATGCAATTTCATAATTTCTCCTAATCCTAATTTCTCTCACACTGCTGTTATTTTCTCATATGCAAAGCCTGCTGGGACATATGCGTCTGCTCCTATTCTCCACTATCAAGTTTTCCGTTCTAGCTTAGCAAAACAGCGAAGAGGATTCCTACCTGCAGATAAGCCCATCAAAATGCCTTATAAACCTTACAAACACTAAAAGCGCATCTCCACGAAATAACAGACAACAGAGCTGGACAGAAGGATACACAAGTTGCGACCTAAGGAGCTCTAATTCTATGGGCTTGCTGATTCTTTTCGTCAATCAAGGCTTGTTGGATGGCCGTCAAATCCATGAGTACATACACTGGCCATATTCACCTGCGTTTCCGATGCGTTTACACTTACGCCATCGCACCCTTTGTCACAGCCACTGTTTTACATATATTGCACACCGAAACTCCTAAACGGTACACGCTCATCAGACTGTACAAATTCACACAAGGATAGCCATAATCCACAACTGTTTCTTACAGGGTCACTTCGCATTTCTCACTCTCAAAATAAACGCTTTGCAAAAAGAAATGATATCTCATAAAAAACACGTTTTCAACGTACCAAAATGCCAAGTTACTCACACATACAAGACATACACCGTCTATCACCGGTTGCTAAATCATTCATTCAGACTGCCAAAACCCATGTCTGCCATTAAAAGTATTGATATCAAAATGACACCAAGTTACAGTACTACAAACAATATAGGCTATCTTGCCTCACCGAAATGAAATACGATGTATTCCAAAGCAATGCTACCCAATATTTCCTCAATTCTTTCAAGTCACTTTTGGCAGTCTGAATGAATGAGTTATAGACGGTGTATGTCTTGTATGTGTGAGTAACTTGGCATTTTTTGTACGTTGAAACGTGTTTCTTATGAGATATATGTATACACACATTACATGGTCAAGAGTATGTGGACGCCGACATCCAACATTTAATTCAAAATTATGGGAATTAATATGCAGTTGGTGTCCACCCTTTGCTGTTATAACAACCTCCACTCTTCTTTTTATTTTGAACATGTAACAAATAATAAATAAGAAAACAAACACACAAAAAAAGAATGGACCAATAAAATGAACAGTAAACATGTTAAAGCCAATTCTCCATAAACAAATAAATAAATATTACATGTCCGAAAAGTAGTAGGTAGAAGTATACACTTTTAAGATCCTACCCCTTTTCTATAACTTAAATGGTGAACTTCTTGTTTATCATATATACGCATAAATAATTACCTTCAAGTCATCATATACAACTTAAATAATTACCTTAATGTTTATCAAATGTACACATTCATAATCATCGTGCAGGTGCCCATCCAGCATGTCCCAACAATCTCATAGAAAAAAAAAAACAACAACATCATCAATAACGAGCATCTCTAGTCCTGAGAGAAACAAGGCCCCTTCCTCATTCCTCCTCCCTGTACCTCTCAAAATATTTTTTTGTACATCTTCTTGAACTGGTTTATATTTATACTTTGCTTGGGTTCAATATCTAAACCATTCCGCAAATTCACCCCACAAATCGAAATACACATACTCTTCAGACTAGTACGAACACGTTTTTTTTTAGATTAAACTTTCCTCTTAAGTTATAACCCCCCATCTTTGTACTGGATGTTGAAGCATTGCTGCATCTATTGCAGATTTGCTTCCATTCAGCCAGAAGAGCATTAGTGAGGTCGGGCACTTAGGCCTGGCTCACAGGGGGTTGAGGTCAGGGCTCTGTGCAGGCCAGTCAAGTTCTTCCACATCATTCTCAACAACCATTTTTACATATGGACATCGCAGTGTGCTTGGAGGCATTTTCATGCGGAAACAGGGCCTTCCCCAAACTGGTGGTGAAGCACAGAATCATCTAGAATGTGATTTTATGCTGTAGCATTAAGATTTGGCCTTCATTGGAACTAAGGGGCCTAGCCCAAACCATGACAAACAGCCCCAGACCAAGGGGTGTCCAGATATTTTGGTTATATAGTGTGTAAATCAACATTATATATACTATATACTTAATGAGCATTATATAAATCCCGACTTTTTTTGCAGGTGAGAGGAGCACTTGGATGAACATCATCAGCACCATCACTGCTGGCATTGCAATAATCCTTTCTCTCTGGACTTTGTTATTATGAAGAGATATTACTGCTATGGCAGTTGAGGAGTCATTTCCCTACTCCGATGACACTCGATGTGCGCTTCAGGTAAAACAGTCACATTTTTTTATTTTTACAATGATCTAAGTATGCGTTTCTGGATAGTCTGGATATTAGAGGGAATCTTTCTGATTGTAACTAAACTCACTGGTGACCACACGGCTCTGTAAGCAAAACAAATAAAGATGCACAAGTCCAAATCTGCAGAATGTAGCTAAATGTAGGAATGAATGATGTCTGCCACTGATCTGTTCTCCATTTCTCTTTTCACAGACCAGGTCACAGGGGATGACAGGAGTGCTGCTGGTTTTCTCCATCCTGGAGTTCATCATCTCCATCTGTGTGTCAGCATTCGCCTGCAGAGCAGTGTGTGACTGCTCCACAGAGGTGAGATCTACATTACAATCTGGCTGCCTTGTTCAGCAGAGTGCTGCATCGGTCTGTGAATGATGGGTCCAGAGAACCATTACAACTGCAAGAATGAAAATACAGTTAGTGGCTAAAAACATGGATAAATGGCAATCACAACATATACTGAAAGCAGGTGTCTCCGTATTATTTCCGCATGTGTGCCTTGAGTTAATAAAACAGTTAACATCCCAGCAGTTTCAGGATCATGTACAAAAATGCTGGGCAGGCCAGTAGACAGGACCTCAGTGATTATGAAAGAGTGGTGATTGTTGGGGTATGTTCGCTGAAAGCTCTGCTTGCTGGTGTTTCATGAGTAACCGTGTCTAAAGTGATGTCACATTGAACTCTGAGAAAGATATTATCAATAAAGGGCAACAGTGGTTGGGAGCACATACTCCTGGATTGTGATGTCCATGCATCAACTACCTGTAGCTTAATTCTGAAGTGTATGACATTGCTATTGTGAGCTTTATCTAATAGAGAGAGCATCACACTTCTTTTGCAGCTGCTTAAGTACTCTATATATGATGAAAATTTGTTGATGTAAGTTTTTCATGTTTTTTTTTTATTATTATAGCAAGTGGTATATATGGCACCCACAAGCAATCAAGTTGCATCAGAAAATCTTCTCAGCACAGCACCAAATACTTATCAGGTAATAACTCTGTTATCTCACTACCTGTATACCACAGATAATGGATCTCACATCTTATGCTTGGGTGATTGGCCTTTTCAGTTTTTATCTTGTTTTATCCTTGGTTTTAAGACTATTCTACTGCTCTTCCTCTGGATGTTTTTCCCCAAGCATTTCACATAATATCTAGATGTGCTGATGTGAATATAATGGTGATGCTTGAAAATACAGAGATGGTGTTTCAGTATAAAATTATTCTAAAGTTACAGCAAAGTTAAAGGCTGGCAGCAAGATGGTTGATTTCATTTTCTGGTCTCTTGTTGGATGGAAACCTAAGTTAACAGTCATACTACATAAAAAAACATACGCAGACTCAAGACTAAATACAAAATACAGACTGAATGTACAATGTACTGTATCAGACAGGTATGTCCTCTCCACTGTTGAACTCAAACTGCTGTCGTGCAGAAACACTTCCTGCTGGCATTAGTGTAAAGTGATTTTTCTTTATTAACCTTTATCGTTCCTTCTCTTTTTCCTTTCTAAAGACGACAATTTCACCCATTTTGGGCCAAACTGTGATGGGCAGCATGCAAACAGAGAAGCCTCCTCAATATGATGAAGTCCTTCCTTGAAAGAGATCAGTGGGCATGTTTGTATAGATGTTTGTCTCTCTTTCAATCCTACAAGACCTTCAAGACAATAAATAATCTTCCTATTTTCCATATAAATAGCAGACATAGATTAGCTACTTTGTCTTTATCACCTTTCATAACATTCCATTATACATTTTTTTTTTTATCAGCGGCATCATGTATTTTACAAAAAATCTTGTTATGTATATTACCAATTATATAAAGCAGGGCCTCCTTACAGTTAGGATGGCTAATATGTATTTTTGTATTTTCGACACAACATCTGTTCCTATACTGAAAAGCTGCTTGGAGGAAAACAGCTGTTTGGGTTAGCAGGTCAATATTTTAGAGCCACATGAGGCCAGCGCTGGGTGTGTCATTAGCCAACCACCTGTGTCTGTATTGTTCTAACTCTTGAATGGCCGTGTTTTTACTATGTACTACTGCTACGCTGTTGGCCAGCGGCGACGTATCCAGCATAACAGCATTGATTTCTGTACCAGCAGCAACCTAATCTCATAAAGATTATGAAATCACAAATTGCAAAACGATTTTCTTGAAATAGGACACAACTGAATAAATTTCAGTGTTTGTATTTCTAAATTATAACTGTTTTGTTATATAGGCTGAGGGAAATGCATCGTGGCATATTACAGGAACACAAGACTAATTGAACACCTATGGAGATTTTGGACCGATGTGTTAGACAGCACTCTCCACCACTATCATCAAAACACTAAATGAGGGAATTTCTATTGAAAGAATGGTTTTCTGTCCCTCCAGTGGAGTTCCAGAGACTTCGCTATGCTAAACGTAGAATCTATGCTAAGGCGCATTAAAGCTGCTCTGGCGGCTCATGGTGGCCCAACACCTTACTTAGACACTTTATTGTGGTTTTTCCTTTAATTTGTCACCCGTCTGTTTAAAATTATATATGTGCATTATATGACATCCTGGCCTTTTCTGCAGGTAAAAGGAGCACTTGGAATGAATATCATCAGCAGCATAACTGCTGGCCTTGCGATAATCCTGTTCTCAATTCATATGCCTCCTACTCTTGCCAAAGGCTTTGGCATATTCTTGAGGTAAAACAGTCACATTGTTAATTTTTTACGTGATCTAAGTAGGTGTATCTGAATAGTCTGGACATCCAACAACTTAATGTGTTATATGACTATGACTCAGCTGATGTCATTAGGAGAGAACCCTTCTAATTGAACTCATTCTTGATCACATGGGCTGCATAAATGAAATAAAGATTTAGCTACTGACAATCATACTGAAAATATTTTAACAAGTCTTAAGTGTTTATTATGCAAAAGTCCAAGTCTGCAGAATGTAAATGTAGGAGTGAGTGATTGACTGCTACTGATCTGTTCTGTTTCCCTGTTGTTGGTTTTTCTCCAACCTTGAGTTCATCATCTCCATCTGCTCAAATAAAGAATATCAACGTCTTAAGTGGCTACATCTCATATTTGATAGTTAACCTGCTGACTGAAACTCACATGGGGTTGTTCATATTTTGCCTTGCCATTTGCCTATTATTTAATAGGCAAGGATTATGTAAGCTTTGTATTTTAATTTGGAATCAAGATACTATTGCTTAGTGGTGGTTGTGGGGTTGACAGTGCTTCATGAATTGAGTAGTGAATGTGTGTGTGTGTTTGTGTGTGTGTGTGTGTGTGTGTGTGTGTGTGTGTGTGTGGTGTGTGGTGTGTGGTGTGTGATGTGTGGTGTGTGGTGTGTGGTGTGTGTGTGTGAGTGAAATTACTCTCTAATTAGGCTATTCACTCGCATTGTTTTCTGGACAGAGCGACCTGATTTGTCTAAGAGGGGCACAGTCTTGAACAGCACGTACACTTTGCGTTCTCCGATAAGATACCATGTGACTGACGATAGACAGGAAATCATGGTGGTCTGAAACTAAGTTTTGCTGGAAGAGGAGGGTCTATGGCTGCGTCCACAACGTTTACTGTGTGGTTTCTGTGCTCATTTCTAGCAGTGAGAAGCTTACACCCTTAAACCTTTCTAGGCTCGATTGTGAAAGGTAAGAAGCTTACTCCTTAGACATTGTTTTTCAGTTTGACGTTTGGTTTGTGGACACTATTGTGTGTATTATTTTGAGAAGTTGATTTTGTATTATAATGACGAAGAAGACTCAAATGAGCATAATAAAGGTAAAATGTGAATAAATGTGGGGGAGTGATACTGTATTTCTTTTCTAGTATTTAGTGGCAGGTCCGGTCAATATCCTGATGAGGAGTTGTTTGAGCCGTTTCCAGCTCAAATGTGCAAGTTATTGTGTGTTCCCTCGTTTTGATGTATCAGTAAGTGTCAATGCACACAGTTTTCATTTCGGATTGTTTCTGATTAATCCATGCAAACTGCTCAGTTTAGGACTTGGAGTGGTGCAAATGACTGGAGTGGGGAAATACTCTCAATAAAAGGAATAGCATTTATACTTTTTAGGTAATGCTTAGTACCCAAATGCTTATGTATGCTGACTGAACTTTTCATATGTTTTGTAATGATCTGGGGAGTCAATGAGGTCTCTCAGTCATTAAAATTGTCAATGAATAGATTGGTTTATGTGTCACAAGCAAATCTGGCCCATCAAACGAAAGTTAAAATGGAACTAGCAATCAAAGTGGGGTAGAAAGCACTCCTACCACGAAAAAGCTGTGTGAATTGAATTCATTCATACGTATGTTTGCAATCAGCATTGGCATCAATTCAATGGAAACTCCTTCAAAGCTATATGTACAAATCAGGCTTTTATTTGGTTATGTGTCCACCCATAAAAATGAAAGTTACTTATGCTTGAAACGAATGCTTGTGATATATGCAATATGTTGTCACTGCTCACTCAATGTCAAATGTTGCCAGTATTGGCTAGAACTTTGCCATTATCATTTCTCAGTTAGGAGTCTTCCGGTACTCCGGGGGGGCGAGTAATCTCCTGACCCAGTTCTAAGCTGGAAAGTATTCTGCTGTTTTTTTGTTTCTTTTCCTCTGCCTTTTACTAAAGCCCAGTGAATTGGGTGTTTTCTTTTTGTTTGTTTTTTCATTTGTTTCTAGATTTTATGGGTATATTTTTCATCTTGCTGATAATAGTTTTCTTAACTGTACATAACTCCAGCTAATAATGCTAAGTAGAATAAGGTCCTATCATTTCAGTGGATTTACAAACTTAAGTTATCAATGAAAGATACTGAAATGTGACTAGTATGTTATATACTTTTTATTTTCATCAATGAACTTCAAAATGAATTGTTTCTCCAAAGCAAGCCACTCCACAAAACAGTTAGACATTATTGTAAAATACTGTATTAAATATCAATGTGTGCAGGGGGAGCCAACCAGTCACTATTGATCTGTATTCACTGAATGGGAACAATCGAAATCAGTCATATATTGAAGTTATTTAAATTTTTAAGCAAAATAAATAAAGCAGTTTTTATTTGATTTAATTTCATCTTTAATCCAAACTATTTGCACATCCCAACATTTCCATTGGTAAGGTATTGCCGTGGCGTGACGCCATGGCAAAATCCTTGCCGCCACACCATAATAAAAAATAATAATTAAAATGAAATAAAAAATTATATATATACTGTATATGGCCTATATATTAAATCCATAAATTTAAAATGTTAAACTTTCTAAATATTTCTGCCTAAATGCGCTTTCAAAACCATACTGTCGCGTCCACATATTTATTTTCAAAAAGAGCCTAGGCCGCGCGCTCCGTGCTTGCTCCTTTCTGAGGTGGTTGGATGACTTGCAGTGCGCGAAGGTCACACTGTCAAAAGTGTCACTTTTTTTTTCTTCAGCGACCGAAAGACTACGAAAAGGCGGGTAGTGACGCTTCAAACATTACAAAAATACCATAGTGTTAACCAGTGTTTGGACCAAAACACCTGCCGGTGCCTACTCTTCAAAATACATATCAGTGTTTCCTGTGGAATTGATCTCTTGGTGTGCTGGTGGGTGTCTGAAGGGGGGGGGGGGGGGGGAGGGGAGGGTGTAGCAAAGGCGGAAAAGTTTAAGACTATGAAAACATAACCTCTTGAGACTTCTTAAAGATTTTTTTTTAAAATATCTAAATCTATCTTTTAGCTCTGACAAGCTCTTGATTCAAGGAATGGTTCCACCATTTATTTATGTATGTATTTTTTTGGTTGTGTGAATTTTCTCAGTTTTGTCTGAACTATGTACTCTTCCTTTGGTTGTTATTTGTGAGCTGTAGTCTCTAAGTGTGCTAGCGTACATATATGCAGTGGCTGCTTTATTACGTACACCTATCTGGCACCAGGTAGGACCCCCTTCTCCCTCCAGAACAGCTTGACTTCTTTGTGGCATGAATTCAACAGGAAATATTCCTTAGAGATTTTGGTACATGCTGACTCGATAGCATCATGTAGTGATGGCAAAGCGAAGCTGTCCTAGAGCATTGAACCGTTCCTCTGAACTGTATGGAAAAAGGATTCATTACTCAAAGCTTTTATACACAGCGCAGGATAGTGGCATCTGGTAGTCGAAAGGACAAAGAGCAACTATTTAACAGCTTTTTTTAAACTATGGTTTTCAACAATGAGCGTAACTAGTAGTGCCAATAATGTTGTTTGGGCGTATTTCTTCATATAAAAATATCAATGTCTTATGTGGCTACAGTCTTGAACAGCACGTTCACTTTGCGTTCTCCCACAAGATACCATGTGACTGACAATAGACAGGAAATCATGGTGGTCTGAAACTAAGTTTTGCTATTTTTGTATTTTCGACACAACATCTGTTCCTATACTGAAAAGCTGCTTGGAGGAAACAGCTGTTTGGGTTACAGGTCAGATATTTTAGAGCCACATGAGCCAGCGCTGGGTGTGTCATTAGCCAACCACCTGTGTCTGTAAGTAGGAGTGAGTGATTGACTGCTACTGATCTGTTCTGTTTCCCTGTTGTTGGTTTTCTCCAACCTGGAGTTTATCATCTCCATCTGCTCAAATAAAGAATATCAACGTCTTAAGTGGCTACATCTCATATTTGATAGTTAACCTGCTGACTGAAACTCACATGGGGTTGTTCATATTTTGCCTTGCCATTTGCCTATTATTTAATAGGCAAGGATTATGTAGGCTTTGTATTTTAATTTGGAATCAAGATACTATTGCTTAGTGGTGGTTGTGGGGTTGACAGTGCTTCATGAATTGAGTAGTGAATGTGTGTGTGTGTGTGTGTGGTGTGTGGTGTGTGTGTGTGAGTGAAATTACTCTCTAATTAGGCTATTCACTCGCATTGTTTTCTGGACAGAGCGACCTGATTTGTCTAAGAGGGGCACAGTCTTGAACAGCACGTACACTTTGCGTTCTCCGATAAGATACCATGTGACTGACGATAGATAGGAAATCATGGTGGTCTGAAACTAAGTTTTGCTGGAAGAGGAGGGTCTATGGCTGCGTCCACAATGTTTACTGTGTGGTTTCTGTGCTCATTTTAGCAGTGAGGAGCTTACACCTTAAACATTTCTAGGCTCGTTTGTGAAAGGTAAGAAACTTACTCCTTAGACATTGTTTTCAGTTTGACGTTTGGTTTGTGGATACTATTGTGTGTATTATTTTGAGAAGTTGATTTTGTATTATAATGACGAAGAAGACTCAAATGAGCATAATTAAAAGGTAAAATGTGAATAAATGTGGGGGAGTGTTACTGTATTTCTTCTCTAGTATTTAGTGGCGGTCCTATCAACATCCCGATGAGGAGTTGTTTGAGCCGTTTCCAGCTCAAATGTGCAAGTTATTGTGTGTTCCCTCGTTTTGATGTATCAGTAAGTGTCAATGCACACAGTTTTTCATTGGTGGTGCAAATGACTGGAGTGGGGAAATACTCTCAATAAAAGGAATAGCATTTATATTTTTTAGGTAATGCTTAGTACCCAAATGCTTATGTATGCTGACTGAACTTTTCATATGTTTTGTAATGATCTGGGGGAGTCAATGAGGTCTCTCAGTCATTACAATTGTCAATGAATAGATTGGTTTATGTGTCACAAGCAAATCTGGCCCATCATATGAAAGTTAAAATGGAACTAGCAATCAAAGTGGGGTAGAAAGCACTCCTACCACGAAAAAGCTGTGTGAATTGAATTCATTTATACGTATGTTTGCAATCAGCATTGGCATCAATTCAATGGAAACTCTTTAAAAGCTATATGTACAAATCAGGCTTTTATTTGGTTATGTGTCCACCCATAAAAATGAAAGTTATATTTGCTAATGTGTGCACCTATAAAAGAAAGTTACTTACCTTTAAAAAGAATTGCCATGGCAAATGTGATATGTTGTCACTGCCTGACATATATACTCGATGTTAAATGTAGCCACTATTGGCTAGAACTTTTCCATTATCATTTCTCAGTTAGGAGTGTTCCGTTATTAGGGGGGGGGGGGGGGGGGGGGGGGGGGGGGTGAACTCTTTACCCAGTTCTTGGCTGGAAAGTATTCTGCTGTTTTTTTTCTTTCGTTCTTTCCCTCTGCCTTGTATTAAAGCCCAGTGAATTGGAAGTTTTCTTTTTGCATTTATTTCTGGATTTTATGGCTACATTTTTTGTCTTGCTGATGTTATTTTTCTTTATTAGTTGAAGTTATGCGGAGCATTATTAGTTGAAGTTATGCGGAGCTGAGTGGAATAAGGTCCTATCATTTCACTGAATTTACAAAGTTAAGTTCCTAATGAAAGATATTGAAATTTCACCAGTATGTTACATACTTTTTATTTTCATCAATGAACTTCATAATAAATTGTTTCTCCTAAACATGCCACTCCACAAAACAGTTAGACATTGTACATATTGTAAAATACTGTATTTAATATCCATGTGTGCAGAGGGGGATCCAACCAGTCACTATTGATCTGTATTTACTGAATGTGAACAATGAAAATCAGTCAAATATTGAAGTGAATTGAATTTTCATTGAAAAATCATTGGAAATCATTGTGGTCTGAAACTGAGTTTTGCTGGAAGAGGAGGGTCTGTGGCTGCGTCCAAACTGTTCACTGTGAGGTTTCTGTGGTAATTTTAACAGCAAGAAGCTTACACCTAAGAAATTGTTTTCAATTTGACGTTGGTTTGTGGACACTATTTTGTGTATTATTTTGAGAATTTGTTTTTTTTTTGTATTATAATGATGAAGAAGACTCAACTGGGCGTAATTAAAAGGTTTGATTTTGTTGATGAGGATGAAAGGTATGACTGCAGCTTCCACGGCGTGCATATTATCTCTGACAATAACTACTTAAGAAAACATTTTCTTCCTAGCGTAGCTGACATTAGCTATGTAAAAGTGGCATAACCAGAGCATAATATACATTTATAATTACTATTTAATTAATAAATGGGGTGCAGGGGAGGCACCTGCCCTTTTTGGTCTGAATGGTCCATTTTAGGTTTTGCTTTTAATATCCGATGGACAATGGGGTTTTAAATGTAAACTGGGATTTTCTGAGTCAATAAATGATGCTGGTGTAACAAACGTACTTTCATGCCAGTACAGCTAGTCTACAATTGTAGCTACTTGATTTTAGAAATAGAAAGTACACACATGGTAATAGAAAACATAGGCTAGTTAATCTAGTAGCTCTGCCCAACACTAGCCAACATATAGAACTGTAGTACACATGCACGCACAGACGCGCACACACACACACACACACACACACACAAAATGTTGGCAAGTGGTTGTACGCAGTATTATGAAGTAGACTGAAGAAATAAATAGTTGTATTTGCTTAATAAGATTGTCGACATGTTGCACGTGATGAAGTAGCCTATATGTGATGTGTGTGCAAGTTAATTAGTTAGTCCTTCCGTTCTAAATAACATTGTGTGCAGCCACTGTCCAACGTTTTTGTCTTATTTTTGTGGTTACACTACTATGGGGCTATTATTGTAGCAGAATTATTTGCAAATGTTTACATAAATCTTTAAATGCATACACAGATCTGTAAATGTGTACACAGATCTGTAAATAAATCTGTAAATGCGTACACAGATCTGTAAATATGTACATAAATCTGTAAATGCGTATACAGATCTGTCAATGCGTGCACAGATCTGTAAATGCGTACATAAATCTGTAAATGCGTATACAGATCTGTAAATGCGTACACAGATCTGTAAATGTGTACACATTCTGTAAGTGCATACATAAATCTGTAAATGCGTACACAGATCTGTAAATGCGTACATAAATCTGTAAATGCGTATACAGATCTGTAAATGCGTACACAGATTTGTAAATGTGTACACATTCTGTAAATGCATACATAAATCTGTAAATGCGTACACAGATCTGTAAATGCGTACACAGATCTGTTAATGTCTATATCATCAGTTACAACTCAAGCTGGCCTCTCAATTGGCTGTCTTTTTACACGTGATTTTTGCTACATTTCTGCCGTTGCAGAGATCTGCAAATGCGTCTGGCGATTTTCAAATGTGTGTGGAGATTTATAGGTTAACTACGACTCCCATGGTGCACTTCGACATGAAACATCCAATCGCCGAGTTTAAAATTCTGTAACATGAGCCGGTAACTGCGGGCAAGAAAGTTTACGGTGTTGCGAAAACTGAAAACAGAGTGGTCAACTGAACGCGAGGTTGAACCTAGTCTGTCAGTCAGACAAAAGTATCACAGGCAGACACACTACTCGGTGAGATGACATCAAAGGGCACTTCTATATATATGTCATTTTGCATATGCATCCAATGTTTTTATTAGCTGATGTACCTTAAATGTCCAATGGGGAGACATATTATTTGTGGTCTATGGGCATTGATAATGTAATCAGGCAGAAAAACGAAGAAGAAAAGAAGAATATAGTCATGGGTATAATCATGTAATGTAAAACTGTACCTCCACTTTATCCACCTTTTCCCACAGAGGGCACTGCTTGTAAAATGGCCAGATCCTCTGCTTTGGGAAACTTTCTGAAAGGAGATACAAAGGCACTGGGGGTAAGATAATTGCTCAACTCTTGCATTTTACCATTCTCTCCCTCTGGAGAGGGACCTGCAAGCAAAGTCATTGCTGCAGCAATCCCAGACTGTCAGTGGAAAGGCTCTGTAAGAAAGACATTGACATTAGGACACACTGCTGTAAAATTCAGTGCCTTGCAATTATCCAAGCATAGACACAAACTGGTAACATTTTTGTTGTTTTTTTGTTTTTACAGACAGTGCAAATAATGATTGGAGTGCTGCATGTGTTATTTGGCATCGTAATGGCCACCTCTGGTGAAAGCAATGGTGTTTACCTTGTGCTTTTTTTCTGTGGAGGACTTATTGTAAGTTCATTCATTCATTCATTCATTCATTCGTTCAATCCTGCTGCTTAAAAAATCTTTGCTGAACTGAACTGGGTTATTAGGTATAAACGATGTGGACAAAACACTGATCCTCTATTAGATGATTGTGCTTCAGTCCCAGGTGTGTCATTGATCAGATGAAAATTCGATTTCGGCATGATTTAGGTGAAATATTTCACCTTATGTCTGGATTGAATGCCAATTTAATCCAGGGTTTAGAAACTGTGACTGGATTAAAATGCATACTAAAACATGAAAAGAATATAGTATTTTGCTGTTAGTAGTGTCTTTCTTTACTGAAACTTTCTTTTTCAAATATGCTTACTGGAGTATTGGGTGAATTTGAGGACTGAAAATTCAAAGTTCCAAACTCAAATGAGTTAATTTACCTTTTTTTAATCCCCCCTCAGTACATTTCCTCGGGAGCTTTGAGTGTTGCTGCTAACAACAATCTCAACAAATGCCTGGTGAGTTCTGATCACTGACTGGATGTGACCATTCAGATATTTACTGGTAGATTTCAGTAGCCCTGATTTATCATTTCCAGAGCAGCTGCCTGTAAATATACTGCCAGGCCAAAAAACAATCGCACGCTCTAATATTTCGTTGGACCGCCTTTAGCTTTGATTACGGTGCACATTCATCATGGCATTGTTTCGACAACCTTATGCAACATCACAACACTTATTTCCGTCCAGAATTGCATTATCGTGTATAGACGACGGGAGAGTCGAACCAATCCGTAAAGTCTTCTCCAGCACATCCCAAAGACTTTCAATGGTTAAGGTCAGGACTCTGTGGTGGCAAATTCATTTGTGAAAATGATTCCAGAATCACTCTTTCACAATTTGAGCCCGATGAATCTCGGCATTGTCGTCCTGGAATGTGCCCGTGCCGTCAGGGAAGAAAAAAATCCATTGATGGGATAACTTGGTCATATGTGCTGTAGTTTTTCCAACAACCTTCAGTATACATTTATTGCACGTTGCTTTGGTTAAAAGCGTCTGCCATATATAAATATTTTGTAAATGTAATGTTTTGCAAACCTGGTGTGATCAATTGTGGTTTAAAAATGGCGGTTTCTGTTCTCTAAAAAAAAGTAAGAAAATTCCACAAAGTAGAAAGAGATGGGGTGAAACAGTTCGTCTTGTTTTAAAAAAATAAAGTTAACATTTCATTTCTCGCACGGGCCGCAGCATTGAAAACCCTGACAAAGATGCTTGACTCTGGTTCAAGTTGGTCTGACATGGTGGTCGCTGCGTTTGTAGAACGCGGAATGCGTACACGGAGCCAGTTTTTGATATCTACAACAGCATTTTGGCTAGTCAAAATGATAATAGAAGATATCTATAAATGTATTCTGACTAGACAGAATGATAATTGAAGATATCTCCAAAATAATATCGTTTCAAGATATCCATAACTTCTTTGTAGATATCTTAAAAGGACTTTTGACTAATAATTGACTAGTAGTTAGTCCTACCGTTCTTCATAACATTGGCTGCAGCAACTGTCCCCTGTGACATACCTGCTGTGAAGTAACTAGTAACGTTGCCTGATTTTAGTGCTCATGAATTTCACAGCAGTCTGCACAACTAATACAGTCGGTCTGTCATGTTGTTAGCAAGGTAGCTAACGTTAAACTCAGTTAAAATGCCGAAAGCAGACCTGTCTAAAGTGTGGATGTATTTTATGTGTATTTCAGAAATATAAATGTGTTTCCTGCAGAGATGATGTGTTATTTTGAGTGACCTAGCAAGGTAGTATAATGAGTGAAAGGTTTTCATGAGTCCGTGGGGAGATGCAAACCTTTCCTTTCACACATGCAAAAGTGCCACTCAGTGTGCCACCACTGATAGAGATGTGGGAATGGCAAAATTTAGCAGTTTTAAATGAGTGCACTTCTATATATGTCATTTTGTGTGTGCATCCGATGTTTTTATTGACTGATGTACCTTAAATGTCCAATGGGGAGACATATTATTTGTGGTCTTGGACATTGATGATGTAATCAGGCAGGAAGAAGAAAAATAAGAAGGAAAAAACACTAAATCCCCTAAATTTGGAGCGTTATTGTGTGGACGTGTGAATTTTTTTGTGAGTTCTGTCTGTTGAAATGGGGTCAGAAGGTAGAAATGAATGTTTTAAGGGCTGAGAGTCTGTGGTAACTGCGGTTATTTCTGTAGGAAACCTTGGTGCTGTATAGGTATGGGCATGCCACCCCACCAAGACATAACTTCGTGGGATGGGATATCTGCCATACCAAGCATGCTGCCTCGCCAAGGCAAAACTTGGCAGGATGGCATACCTACCATCCCAATATAAAGCTCCATCTGTTGGAGTATGTAAATCATTATATTGTAATAAACCCTACTAGAAGGGACCAGAAATAATGGTAGGCTGCCACCACGTTTTTACCGGTAAGGTCCAGATATATAGGAAGTTGAGAACACACCTCACGGAATATGGAAAAATATAATAGGCTTTATTTATTGCTGGTCAAGGGCAAATCGGGGTGAAAACCCCACCGGGCAGCCCGGATAGGCTGTGGTACGGAGCAGTCACTACGCACAGCCAAGTGCACTGTTGAACTTGTAAGAATGATAATCATAGGCACACGTAGCAAAGTGAGAATATTAAGTGAGAATGCACACTACAATCTTGTTATAGTAGGCTACCACCCCACTGTCGGAAATAATCGGTAGGCTAGCCTAGTACTCTCTTCCCAACCACCGACCGCCCCATGCAGTTTCCCTCCTGCACTGCCATTTATTAAAGGCACAAACACAAGTAAAAACCCGGGACAAAAAGACACAATTAAACAGATTAAAACTTCCCTGCCACTGTTGACAAGAACCCTCCTCGGGGTCTGAGCTTGAGTGCCGGCCAACACTGGAAGAGGCGTCACCAGTTTGGTCCACAGCACTCCAGATTTTTCACACCACACAAGCAGTGTGGCCAGAATAATTGGCGAGGGCTGTATGTCGAAAGTCTGCTGCACACAGGTCGTAAACACTAGAATATGACCCCCACAACCCCATGCGCCTGGCTCTGACTTCTATTTAAAGACTTGCCAGAGTCCACGCAGGTGAGAGTCATTAGCTCCTAATTGAGTGAAGCCGCCCGCTTGGCAGCACAGCCGCAGTCCAGGCATTACTTCACTATAATATTTTCTTCGAAAGAGAAATAACATATTATCTCTGAAAGATAACTTTAGGTGACCAAATATACAATTATTATTTTTAGCGCTGAACTGTTGGGGAAGCACAGAATCATCTAGAAAGTGATTGTATGCTGTGGCATTAAGATTTGCCTTCACTGGAACTGAGGGGCCAAGCCCAAACCATGTAATACAGCCCCAGACCAAGGGGTGTCTGGATATTTCAGTTATATTGTGTGTATATCAATCATTATATATACTATACATAAGCATTATATTAAATCCTGGCCTTTTCTGCAGGTGAGCGGAACGCTTGGGATGAACATCATCAGCACCATCACTGCTGGCATTGCAGTAATCTGTATATCGAAGAGCAATCCATTTCAATTGGGCGTTCACCACCCATTTTCCAATATTTACATTATACATCAGGTAAAACAGTCACATTTTTTATTTTTAACATGATGTTAGCATGATCTGGATAGTCTGGACATCCAACAAGCTAATATATTACATGACTATGACTCAGCTGATGTCATTAGGAGGGAATCTTTCTGACAACAAAACTCACTGGTGACCACACGGGCTCTGTAAGTGAAACAAATAAAGATGTAGGTCCTGACAATCTTACTGAAAATATATTAACAAGTCTGAAGTGTTTATTATGCAAGTCTGCAGAATGTAAATGTAGGAAAGAATGATTGTCTGCCACTGATCTGTTCTCCATTTCTCTTTTCACAGGGGGTGATTGGAGTGCTGCTGGTTTTCTCCATCCTGGAGTTCATCATCTCCATCTGTGTGTCAGCATTTGCCTGCAGAGCAGTGTGTGACTGCCCACAGAGGTGAGATCTACATTACAATCTGGGCTGCCTTTTTCTGCAGAGTGCTGCATCGGTCTGTTGAATGATGGGTCCAGAAAACCATTACAGCTGCAAGAATGAAAATACAGTTAGTGGCTAAAAACATGGATAAATGGGAATCACAACATATATTGAAAGTAGGTGTCTCCATATTATTTCCACATGTGTGCCTTGAGTTAATAAAACAGTTAACATCCCAGCAGTTTCAGGATCATGTACAAAAATGCTGGGCAGGCCAGTAGACAGGACCTCAGTGATTATGAAAGAGTGGTGATTTTTGGGGTATGTTTGCCGACAGCTCTGCTTGCTGGTGTTAAAGGTTGGCAGCAAGATGGTTGATTTGATTTTCTGGTCCCTTGTTGGATGGAAACCTAAGTTAACAGTCATGCTACATAAAAAAATATACAGACTCAAGACTAAATACTAAATACAGACTGAATGTACAATGTACTGTAACAGTCAGGTATGTCCTCTCCACTGCTGAACTCAAACTGCTGCCATGCAGAAACACTTCCTGCTGGCATTAGTGTAAAGTGATTTTTCTTTATTAACCTTTTTTTTTCCTTCGCTTTTTCCTTTCTAAAGATGACAATTTCACCCATTTTGGACCAAACTGTGATGGGCAGCAAGCAAACATATGCAAACATGCCTATATATGAAGAAATCCTTCCTTGAAAGAGATCAGTGGGCATGTTTGTATAGATGTTTGTCTCTCTTTCAATCCTACAAGACCTTCAAGACAAAAAATAATATTCGGATTTTCAACATAAATAACAGACATAGATTAGCTACTTTGTCTTTATCACCTTTCATAACTTTCCATTATACATTTTTTTACATTTCTTTTTACAAAATATCTTGTTATGTATATTACCAATTATATAAAGCAGGGCCTCCTTACAGTTAGGATGGCTAATATGTTTTTACGTTGCATTTGTTCTGTAGCCATGGAATAAAAATCCATTTGTATTGACGTATAAAGGACACACTGTACCTAGAAAAAAAATGTAAAAATTTTAAAATGTGCTTTTTGTTATTCAAATCTTTCTCAGAAACAGCGGACCAGTCTGTTTGACAACCGATCCAAATGACCTCTCCGTTTTTTTTTACCCACGGGCTGCAATTTAAAAGGAATTTATTGTGACTAATGGGATGTGGTGTGTTTCCATTTGTCCTTTCAAAAGTGAAAAAGAAAACGCACACCTTGTTTTAGTGAGGTACAGACCAGAAGGACATGCAAGTGAAACTTAAAAAGAAAGAAGGGTCGCACACTCTGTTTACTCCAATGCAGATTTTTTTTATCTCCAACGTTTCGGCAGCAAGCTGCCTTTGTCAGCCCTGACCCAGCTTGCTGCCGAAATGTTGGAGATAAAAATCTGCATTGGAGTAAACAGAGTGTGCGATGCTTCTTTCTTTTTAAGTTTCACTTGCATGTCCTTCAGGTCCAAAACCTCCCATAGGCGTTCAGCTGGGTTGAGATCTGGTGACTGCGAAGGCCATAGCATATTATTCACATCATTTACACACTCACCAACCATCTAGTGACCCCTCGTGCCCTGTTGATTGGGGCATTGTCATTTTGGAAGAGACCATTCCCATCAGGATAGAAATGTTTTATCATAGGATAAAGGTGATTAATCAGAATAACTTTGTATTGATTAGTGGACTCAAACCATGGCAGGATAATGCCCCCCACAGCATTATAGAGCCAATGGACCCCCTCACGGTCGGGGTCAAGCAGTGAGGCCTGTGCCGTTCTTTTGGTGTACACCACACATTTTTATGATTTTATGAACAGTTTGACCATAATGATCAGCGCTATGTATGGAGGAAAAAGGGTGAGGCTTGTGAGAATCTTGTGGAAGGCTACCCCAAGCGTTTGATTCAAGTTAAGTAATTAAAAGGCAATATTACCAAATAGTAACAAAGTGTATGCCAACTTTTGACCCATTGGAATTCTGATATAGTGAATTAAAGCTGAAATAAATCTGTCTCTAATCGATTGTTTTAAAATTACTTCCGATGTGAACAAAGTAGACTTGCCAAAAGAAAAGTATGGTAACATGAAATGTGCAAAGTTGTGAAAAATTGATTTAGAATATTTTTAGCTTGGGTGTATGTAAACCTTTGGCCTCAACTTTATTATAATAATGGATGAGTTGTTTTTGTATTATAATGATGAAGAACACTCAAAGTAATGGAGCGTAATTTACACGTTTGATTTTGTTGATGAAGAAGAAAGCTATGACTGCAGCTTTCATGGCGTGAGTATTATCCCCGACAATATCTATTTTAGAAAACATTTCCTTCCAGGCGGTCTGAATTCAAATTTTTTCTCCTTTTTGTACGCCTTGTATGCTATGATTTTAACAGTCTGTGGTATTTGTTTATGTTGACAACAGAACGCCTCGAGGCAAATGGTAGCTTTTATAATATGAGGTGCGACGTGTATAAAAAGATGGGCGGTGTTCAGGGGGGGTGACTGCCCTTGCCCTTTTTGATCTGAGTGCCCCCCTTTTTTTAAAACCTTTATTTATCCACGGTAGATCCGTGCCCTAAATCGACACTTCTATGTTTTATTTTTGCCCTAATGTCACACCAGAGTGGCATTTGATCAGCTCAAGTGCCCCTCTGGTGTGACATCACGGAAAAAATTAAGTATGTTATTTTTTTTTACCATAGGAGCACCCCAGTAGCGCATGAGACCTTCAGTTTTACATGCAAAGGGGCATCCTAATAGGACATTTCCATGCATTATTTTTGCACTAAGGTCACAAGGAACTTAGGGGCTAAGCGTATTTACTCAACCATAGGGGAACCGGAGGGGCACTTCTAGGGCAAAAAGTAAGCATGCAAGTACCTCATTAGGATGCCCCTTCCGATGATAAAAAGTTATGGTCTCTTGTGCAACCAAACAATCTGTGACTCACCGTGATCTGTGACCGCAGAGGCCGCTGTTGCACATTTCTGCATGTGTGCTGTCGAGAACAGGCATGAAGAAGAGCGTGTACGTAGACGGCGTAAGCTACTCCTAAACATTGGATTGCCATCGCTCCCTGTCCAGTGCCTGTAATCGCTGGTTGTTATTGCTTCTTGTGGAGAAAGAGGCAACGTTGGTGCCAGCGGGTCATACTGACCACCCCATGCATGGTATCTGTCAGTAGAAAGTAAATAAAATAAATTAAGTTAAAAAAATGTTTTAGAATCTGTTTTATTTTTATTATTACTACAATTTATGAAATGAACTATAAACTGTTTCTAAAAATGTGTTTATTTGTGCCTGCATGCACAGTGTGACATTTGCATTACCTAATCTTAAAATCAGTAGTCGTCAGAATGTGTGACCCCACTGTACCTTCACAATAAATGAGTCAAACACCAAACAAAATGTTTTCAGGTGATGTGTCATCCTCTCACATTCATTTGCACAAAGGTATTCATGTCTGGGATCAGCAGAGAGCCAGCAACACAGAGGTCACCATTTCTGACGGCTGTCATCAGAGTAAGTGACAGAAAACACACAAAACTAAACTGTTAAAAAACATAAATGTATTTTAATATTTTTACTTTAAAGATATATTCACAAAACTCTCGACAGCACCCATGCAGAAAATGTGCAACAGCGGCCTCTGCGGTCACAGATTTCGGTGGGTCACAGATTTCGGTGTAACACCCCTATGGTACAAATAACATGTTTCATTTGTTCCCTAAGGTCACACCAGATCGGAATTTGATCTGATCAACACTCGTGTGGGTGTGGCATTTGGGCAAAAAAGGTCACAAGACACTTGTGGCAAAAAACTAAGTGTGTGTTTTCTACCATAGGGGCACCCTAATAGCTTCGCTGATGTGTTGATTTGCAGTGTACCACGTTGGTCTGTGCATCAGCCAGGCTAGCACCCTGGACTGACTCTTGCTTAAAGTGTTTTTATGTTTGTGGGTATGTTCCGTTCCCACTGAAACAGATTTATTGTCACTCTTTGTCCACAATCACTCCAGCCACCCCACCAACCACCCCCTCCTTCCCACTTGACCTTGTAGGCCTGTTATTACTGCTGGAAGTGTAATACTGTCACTCTTAGGAACAAAGTAGAAAAAAATTACGGAAGAAGATATATTTGTAATATGCACATAAACCACCCGCATTTTGCTTGTGTGAGATTGTGTCCCTTCAAAAATTTTGCGTGCACCTGGAGGCATTGCCGTCGCTGTACCAGCTGCTTTGGAATTACTTTAATTTCCCGTTCGATGACATGAACCTCTGAATGCCGTAGCAATACCTACCACTGTAATGTCGACAGGTCGTAATTCATTTATCTAAGATAAAGTAGATTAAATAGCCTTTATCACAAAACGGAACTGTTTGGGGCCATATATAGCTAAAACACGGTAAAAATGAAATAATACTAGAAACCCCGAAAAGTGAAATGTCTGTTTAATTACTCATGTGCGTCTTTTTCTGGACAGAGCGAGTCGATTTCTTTCATATGCATATGTCTCTGCTGTGTGCGAACAGTTTGTATATTTCTTAGTCTCCCACAGGAAGTAATCTTGCACAAGATACCATGCGACCAAGAATAAACGGGAACTATGGGGGTGATCTGTCTGGAGCAACGCTTTCCTGGAAGAGGAGGGTCTATGGCTAGGGTCCCGGGCAATGAACAGTTCAGTGGTCTATGGTTGCGTTCACGTTGGATATTTACTGCGTAGTTCCTGGGCTGATTTTAACAGTAAGAAGCTTGCTCATTAAAAATTTCTGGGCTCATTTGAACGGTAAGAAGCTTACTCCTTAAACATCGTTTTCAATTTGAGGCTTGGTTCATGTAGGCTACACTATTGCGTATATTTTTGAGAAGGTGTTTCTGCATTATAACGGTGATGAACACTTAAAGTGATGGGGCGTAATTTTAAGGTTGGCTTTTGTTAACGAAGACGAAATCCATGACTGCCACTTGGTATGCGCATTATCCCTGACAGTGTTTCATAACATTTTGTCCCCAGCGACAGTCTTGCTTCCGAACAATTCATTTTTCGTTGGCCTAACTGTTAAGATTTTGTCGTGTTATTTATGTAGATGTATAACGTTTTGTGTTATTCGTTTATTTGGACACCACAACACCTAGGGAAATGGTAGATGTTATAAGGAGAGGTGCAAGATGTGTCAAAAGATGGTTTTAAATAATTTTGTCTTGTAAAAATATCCTTGGTTTAGCCAGCTATGTGAAAGTGGCATAACCACCAGAGCGTAATAAACATTTACAATTAATGTTAATCCAGCCAGCGACTGCCAAAGAAATTCGCTCTGAAATACATTATATTTCTTTGACATAATAGCTAACAACACCTTGAAGTAGCATGTAAACATGTAAAACTGCCTATCTTCTTACTCGCAAAATACGTAAACGAATGGCACGACTAAATCACCCTTAAATGACGGCCATATTAAACTATGAATTGTTCATAATACATTTCTACTTTCGACTCTCTTTCACCGGAGTCAGTGGTAGGCTTTCCCTGCTGGTAAGCGCGGGTAAAATGTAATTCATCTTATAGTTCTTAAATACATCTCCTATGTTGTTAACAGGTGTAAAACTCCAGTCCTGGAGGGCCGCAGTGTCTGCTAGTTTTTGGGGTGTTCTCGGCACAAGTCATTGGTTGGCTACACACCGTGGTTCTCAAGGCCTTAATTGGCGGTCTGGTTGAAAGGAAAACTCAAAAACCCGCAGACATTGCTGCTCCCTTGCGATTCAGTTTGACACCCCTGTGTTAAAGGAACACTATGCAGGATTTTTACCTTGAAAATGTTATGATTGAATGAATCATTGCATTTATATTGCGCTTTTTCAGACACTCAAAGTGCTTTACAATGATGAGGGGGAACTCAACCACCACCAATGTGTAGCACCCACCTGCGTGACGCACGGCAGCCATTGTGCGCCAGAACGCTCACCACACATTAGCCGAGGTTGAGAGGGAGATAACATTTTTTTAACCAATTATATCAGGGAATTATTAGATGGCAAGTTGAGAATTTAGGCAATTTACTCTTTACAAGTATCATGGGATCTTTAATGACCACGGTGAGTCAGGACATCAGTTTTTCGTCTCATCAAAAAGACAGCATCTCCTACAGCATAGTGTCCCCATCACTTCACTGGAGCATTTATTCAAGCAGAGGGAAGATTGCCCCCTGCTGGCCCACCAACACCACTTCCTGCAGCACTGCTATGGTTATAGATTAAGCCTCTTCTGGTAGCCACTCCAGTTTCAAAGTAAAAAAAAAAAAAAGTTTCATCAGATTTCTTGGATAATTATTGTTAGTCTATAAAATCAAATCTGCAGTCAAGTCAGAGCAAAGTTTTGGTTTCGAGCAAGAATACATGTTGGCTATACTAAATGAGTTAACATTGAGTACTCAAAAAAGCGCTATATAAATCTGAGGTATTATTATTATTATTATTATTATTATTATTATTATTATTATTATAAATATTCAATTCTGCCCTTGATAATTTATCGTCAGACTAAGAGTAGATAGATTAGAAGATTAGATTTGTCTCAGTACATTTTTGAAATGGTATAACCTCATTTACAATGATGTGTAGAGAAATGGACAGACCACAATTTTTAATTACCAAATGTAAATATTACTTGCGAAATCAAACTTGGTGATGATCATGTAATGTAAAACTATACCTCCACTTCCTTTATCCACCTCTTCCCACAGAGGGCACTACTTGTAAAATGGCCAGCTCAGCAGCTAGTGGATTTGTGGTCGTCACCCAGGTGTACCCTCAGCAAAGTGGTCCTACTGCACCAGCTTTCTGCACTACCTCACATGTTTCCTCTGCATTGGGAAAGTTTCTGAAAGGAGATCCAAAGGCACTGGGGGTAAGATCATTGCTCTACTCTTGCATTTAGCCATTCTCTCCCTCTGGAGAGGGACCTGCAAGCAGCAGCAATTCCCAGACTGTCTGTGGAAAAGCTCTATAAGAAAGACACTGACATTAGGAGACACTGCTGTAAAATTCAGTGTCTTGCAATTATCTAAACGCAGACACAAGCTGGTAACATTTTTGTTGTTTTTTGTCTTTTACAGACAGTGCAAATAATGATTGGAGTGCTGAACATATTATTTGGCATCACAATGGCCGTCTATGCTGACAGCATTGGTGTTTACTCTGGGATTGTTTTCTGGGGAGCGCTTATTGTAAGTTCTTTCATTAACAATCGTCCTGCTTAAAATTTTTTTTGCTGAACTGTATTGGGTTATTAGGTATAAACAATGTGGACAAAACACTGATCCTCTATTAGATGATTGTGCTTCAGTCCCAGGTGTTCATTAGTCAGGTGACAATTCGATCTCAGCTTGATTTAAGTGCGATTTTACACTTCATGCCTGGATTGATTGCCAATTTTATCCTGGGTTCAGAAATTGTGACTGGAATAAAATGCATTCTAAAACATGCAAATAATGTCGTATTTCGCTGTTAGTAGTGTCTTTCTCTGCAGAATATTTCTTTTTCATATATGCTTACTAAAGCAGTGGGTGAATTTGAGGACTGAGGACACAAAGTTCCCAACTCAAGTGAGTTCATTTCCCTTTTTTTGATCTCCCCTCAGTACATTTCCTCAGGAGCTCTGAGTGTTGCTGCGAACAACAAACTGAACAAATGCCGGGTGAGTTCTGATCACTGACTGGATGTGACCATTCAGATATTTACTGACAGATTTAATTAGCCCTGATTTATCATTTCAAGAGCCGCCTGACTGTAAATATTTATTTTGGGAAGTGGTCATGGAACATGCTGTGATGTTATCTACACAAGATGTCCTCAAACACATCAATCCTAAGAGCACAGTCACACCAACTTCACTGGCAAACAATTCTAAACTTCCAGTTGTGACATCTTATGGGTGTGGGTGTGTGTTGTTTCAGACGAGAAACTTTCATATTTGATGTTGACATTACATTTCATGTGTATTTATATGAACAGGAATTTGAGCCCTGATTGTTTAGTCCTCTTGCTGTGCAAGGTCGACCAGAATCTCAACAAAAACATATTTTCAATGTACAAAAATGGCAGGTTACTCAGGCATACAAAGCACTGTCTATAAGTCATTAATTAAAACATGCAAAATCTAGGCCTGCCATTAAAAGTACTGATATCAAAATGAGGCCAAGTTACAACAAACAATACTGCCTATCTTACCTTGCACAAATTAAACAAACCCTAATCCAAAGCAATACTACCCAATGTTTCCTAGTTATTTGATGTAACTTGGCCCTGTGTTTTCATCTTACAATCTGAAGAGAATATGGTCATTCAAATTTGGCCAATTACATCAGTTTCTCATGATGACAGCTTTTCAACTGTAGTCAGTTTCCCTAATGTTTTCCAGCAGAAGTTCTCTGAAGTACACATTCTGTATTTATTTGGATGGCAGGTATGCCATCCTGCCAAGTTACGCCTTGGCGGGGGCATGCCCCATACCTATACAGCACCGAGAGTTTGGCACTCTTCAGGGTTCCCCACAGAAATAACCACAACAGCCACAGACACTCAGCCCTTAAAAACATTAAATTCTATACATTCTGACCCCATTTCAACAGACAGATTTCATAAACAACTTCACATGTCCACACAATAAAGCCCCAAACTAAGGGGATTTTGTGTTCTCTCCTTCTTCTTCTTCTTCTCATGCTTATTTTTCCTGCTGCCTATCCCACTAACAACATGTCTCCCCATTGGACATTTTACCGACACCAACCAAATATTCATCTACACAACCCAATCAAAAACTTGCATACACACGCAAAATACCCATACCTTTTTACTCTGAAACATTTCCAGTTTAAACAGCTAGTCTGCCTGTGGCCTAGTGGGCAAGGTTACAGTTTTGGGAACATGGGGTCCTAGGTTCAAGCCCAGCTAGGAACATGTTTCTTTAACCTGCTTTTACCCTCACTAATAATTGTCTAACTACTTCTCAGTTATTGCTTTTGCACCATATCTACCCGCCGTTCACTGAACGTATACACTGCATTATGACGTACCGTCTGCACGTTCAGTTATTAACCGGCTACAATATTGCAAAGCCATATGGATTCAACGGGAGCTCTTCTGTGCTTACTGGCCTGTGTTCTTCTTTAAAATCACGGACAGGTTTGCTAATGATATTTCACGCATTGCGTAGCTATGTCATGGTGCTGCATTAACAAAGTCACAGACTGGTAAGCCTCCGGTTCAAGGATTGAATCCCGCCTCGCCCTCAGGCAGATAATTTCTTCACTTGGCTACCGTACAAAACCTTCTTATCAGCAAATGCCACGTTTCTACATTCATGTTACCTCGCCCTGTTCTCTATCTAGCCACATACAAACAATTACTACATATGTACCTTCTACAACTCCCCATTGAAACATTACATTTAAAATCATGACTCACTCATAATTATAACTACTACTGAACATGAGAAAAGCACATCAGTGCAATAGACTTCACACGTTACTTAACCCTCCGCTTTAACAACTAATACTTTATACAGACTGTTATATATACCGTTCGATAAGGAAACTAAGCTCGCTCATGGTCACTTCATTTACTTCGCACTATAGTCTGTGATCATGTCAACCTTCACCTACATGCCCATTCTGCTAAAAACATATTGTTTCAATTATGAAATTTCATCATTTCTCCTAATCCTAATTTCTCTCACACTGCTGTTATTTTCTCATATGCAAAGCCTGCTGGGACATATGCGTCTGCTCCTATTCTCCACTATCAAGTTTTCCGTTCTAGCTTAGCAAAACAGCGAAGAGGATTCCTACCTGCAGATAAGCCCATAAAAATGCCTTATAAACCTTACAAACACTAAAAGCGCATCTCCACGAAATAACAGACAACAGAGCTGGACAGAAGGATACACAAGTTGCGACCTAAGGAGCTCTAATTATATGGGCTTGCTGATTATTTCGTCAATCAAGGCTCGTTGGATGGCCGTCAAATCCATGAGTACATACACTGGCCATATTTCACCTGCGTTTCCGATGCGTTTACACTTACGCCATCGCACCCTTTGTCACAGCCACTGTTTTACATGTATTGCACACCGAAACTCCTAAACGGTACACGCTCATCAGACTGTACAAATTCACACAAGGATAGCCATAATCCACAACTGTTTCTTACAGGGTCACTTCGCATTTCTCACTCTCAAAATAAAACGCTTTGCAAAAAGAAATGATATCTCATAAAAAACACGTTTTCAACGTACAAAAATGCCAAGTTACTCACACATACAAGACATACACATACACCGTCTATAACTCATTCATTCAGACTGCCAAAACCCATGCCTGCCATTAAAAGTATTGATATCAAAATGACGCCAAGTTACAGTACTACAAACAATATAGGCTATCTTGCCTCACCGAAATGAAATACGATGTATTCCAAAGCAATGCTACCCAATATTTCCTCAATTCTTTCAAGTCAATTTTGGCAGTCTGAATGAATGAGTTATAGACGGTGTATGTCTTGTATGTGTGAGTAACTTGGCATTTTTGTACGTTGAAAACGTGTTTCTTATGAGATATATGTATACACACATTACATGGTCAAGAGTATGTGGACGCCGACATCCAACATTTAATTCAAAATTATGGGAATTAATATGCAGTTGGTGTCCACCCTTTGCTGTTATAACAACCTCCACTCTTCTTTTTATTTTGAACATGTAACAAATAATAAATAAGAAAACAAACACACAAAAAAAAGAATGACCAATAAAATGAACAGTAAACATGTAAAGCCAATTCTCCATAAACAAAATAAATAAATATTACATGTCCGAAAAGTAGTAGGTAGAAGTATACACTTTTAAGATCCTACCCCTTTTCTATAACTTAAATGGTGAACTTCTTGTTTATCATATATACGCATAAATAATTACCTTCAAGTTCATCATATACAACTTAAATAATTACCTTAATGTTTATCAAATGTACACATTCATAATCATCGTGCAGGTGCCCATCCAGCATGTCCCAACAATCTCATAGAAAAAAAAAAAAACAACAACATCATCAACAACGAGCATCTTAGTCCTGAGAGAAACAAGGCCCCTTCCTCATTCCTCCTCCCTGTACCTCTCAAAAATATTTTTTGTACATCTTCTTGAACTGGTTTATATTTATACTTTGCTTGGGTTCAATATCTAAACCATTCCGCAAATTCACCCCACAAATCGAAATACACATACTCTTCAGACTAGTACGAACACGTTTTTTTTAGATTAAACTTTCCTCTTAAGTTATAACCCCCCATCTTTGTACTGGATGTTGAAGCATTGCTGCATCTATTGCAGATTTGCGTCCATTCAGCCAGAAGAGCATTAGTGAGGTCGGGCACTTAGGCCTGGCTCACAGGGGGTTGAGGTCAGGGCTCTGTGCAGGCCAGTCAAGTTCTTCCACATCATTCTCAACAACCATTTTTACATATGGACATCGCAGTGTGCTTGGAGGCATTTTCATGCGGAAACAGGGCCTTCCCCAAACTGGTGGTGAAGCACAGAATCATCTAGAATGTGATTTTATGCTGTAGCATTAAGATTTGCCTTCATTGGAACTAAGGGGCCTAGCCCAAACCATGACAAACAGCCCCAGACCAAGGGGTGTCCAGATATTTTGGTTATATAGTGTGTAAATCAATCATTATATATACTATATACTTAATGAGCATTATATTAAATCCCGACTTTTTTTGCAGGTGAGAGGAGCACTTGGGATGAACATCATCAGCACCATCACTGCTGGCATTGCAATAATCCTTTTCTCTCTGGACTTTGTTATTATGAAGAGATATTACTGCTATGGCAGTGAGGAGTCATTTCCCTACTACGATGACACTCGATGTGCGCTTCAGGTAAAACAGTCACATTTTTTTATTTTTAACATGATCTAAGTATGCGTTTCTGGATAGTCTGGATATTAGGAGGGAATCTTTCTGACTTGTAACTAAACTCACTGGTGACCACACGGGCTCTGTAAGCAAAACAAATAAAGATGCACAAGTCCAAATCTGCAGAATGTAGCTAAATGTAGGAATGAATGATTGTCTGCCACTGATCTGTTCTCCATTTCTCTTTTCACAGACCAGGTCACAGGGGATGACAGGAGTGCTGCTGGTTTTCTCCATCCTGGAGTTCATCATCTCCATCTGTGTGTCAGCATTCGCCTGCAGAGCAGTGTGTGACTGCTCCACAGAGGTGAGATCTACATTACAATCTGGGCTGCCTTGTTGAGCAGAGTGCTGCATCGGTCTGTTGAATGATGGGTCCAGAGAACCATTACAACTGCAAGAATGAAAATACAGTTAGTGGCTAAAAACATGGATAAATGGCAATCACAACATATACTGAAAGCAGGTGTCTCCGTATTATTTCCGCATGTGTGCCTTGAGTTAATAAAACAGTTAACATCCCAGCAGTTTCAGGATCATGTACAAAAATGCTGGGCAGGCCAGTAGACAGGACCTCAGTGATTATGAAAGAGTGGTGATTGTTGGGGTATGTTCGCTGAAAGCTCTGCTTGCTGGTGTTTCATGAGTAACCGTGTCTAAAGTGATGTCACATTGAACTCTGAGAAAGATATTATCAATAAAGGGCAACAGTGGTTGGGAGCACATACTCCTGGATTGTGATGTCCATGCATCAACTACCTTCACTTAATTCTGAAGTGTATGACATTGCTATTGTGAGCTTTATCTAAATAGAGAGAGCATCACACTTCTTTTGCAGCTGCTTAAGTACTCTATATATGATGAAAATTTGTTGATGAAAGTTTTTCATGTTTTTTTTATTATTATAGCAAGTGGTATATATGGCACCCACAAGCAATCAAATTGCATCAGAAAATCTTCTCAGCACAGCACCAAATACTTATCAGGTAATAACTCTGTTATCTCACTACCTGTATACCACAGATAATGGATCTCACTCTTATGCTTGGGTGATTGGCCTTTTCAGTTTTTATCTTGTTTTATCCTTGGTTTAAGACTATTCTACTGCTCTTCCTCTGGATGTTTTCCCCAAGCATTTCACATAATATCTAGATGTGCTGATGTGAATATAATGGTGATGCTTGAAAAATACAGAGATGGTGTTTCAGTATAAAATTATTCTAAAGTTACAGCAAAGTTAAAGGCTGGCAGCAAGATGGTTGATTTCATTTTCTGGTCTCTTGTTGGATGGAAACCTAAGTTAACAGTCATACTACATAAAAAAACATACGCAGACTCAAGACTAAATACTAAATACAGACTGAATGTTCAATGTACTGTATCAGACAGGTATGTCCTCTCCACTGTTGAACTCAAACTGCTGTCGTGCAGAAACACTTCCTGCTGGCATTAGTGTAAAGTGATTTTTCTTTATTAACCTTTATCGTTCCTTCTCTTTTTCCTTTCTAAAGACGACAATTTCACCCATTTTGGGCCAAACTGTGATGGGCAGCATGCAAACAGAGAAGCCTCCTCAATATGATGAAGTCCTTCCTTGAAAGAGATCAGAGGGCATGTTTGTATAGATGTTTGTCTCTCTTTCAATCCTACAAGACCTTCAAGACAATAAATAATCTTCCTATTTTCCATATAAATAGCAGACATAGATTAGCTACTTTGTCTTTATCACCTTTCATAACATTCCATTATACATTTTTTTTTTTATCAGCGGCATCATGTATTTTACAAAAAATCTTGTTATGTATATTACCAATTATATAAAGCAGGGCCTCCTTACAGTTAGGATGGCTAATATGTATTTTCGTATTTTCGACACAACATTTGTTCCTATACTGAAAAGCTGCTTGGAGAAAACACATGTTTGGGTTGCGGGTCAAATATTTTAGAGCCACATGAGCCAGCGCTGGGTGTGTCATTAGCCAACCACCTGTGTCTGTATTGTTCTAACTCTTGAATGGCCGTGTTTTTACTATGTACTACTGCTACACTGTTGGCCAGCGGCGACGTATCCAGCATAACAGCATTGATTTCTGTACCAGCAGCAACCTAATCTCATAAAGATTATGAAATCACAAATTGCAAAACGATTTTCTTGAAATAGGACACAACTGAATAAATTTCAGTGTTTGTATTTCTAAATTATAACTGTTTTGTTATATAGGCTGAGGGGAAATGCATCGTGGCATATTACAGGAACACAAGACTAATTGAACACCTATGGGAGATTTTGGACCGATGTGTTAGACAGCACTCTCCACCACTATCATCAAAACACTAAATGAGGGAATTTCTATTGAAAGAATGGTTTTCTGTCCCTCCAGTGGAGTTCCAGAGACTTCGCTATGCTAAACGTAGAATCTATGCTAAGGCGCATTAAAGCTGCTCTGGCGGCTCATGGTGGCCCAACACCTTACTTAGACACTTTATTGTGGTTTTTCCTTTAATTTGTCACCCGTCTGTTTAAAATTATATATGTGCATTATATGACATCCTGGCCTTTTCTGCAGGTAAAAGGAGCACTTGGAATGAATATCATCAGCAGCATAACTGCTGGCCTTGCGATAATCCTGTTCTCAATTCATATGCCTCCTACTCTTGCCAAAGGCTTTGGCATATTCTTGAGGTAAAACAGTCACATTGTTAATTTTTTACGTGATCTAAGTAGGTGTATCTGAATAGTCTGGACATCCAACAACTTAATGTGTTATATGACTATGACTCAGCTGATGTCATTAGGAGAGAACCCTTCTAATTGAACTCATTCTTGATCACATGGGCTGCATAAATGAAATAAAGATTTAGCTACTGACAATCATACTGAAAATATTTTAACAAGTCTTAAGTGTTTATTATGCAAAAGTCCAAGTCTGCAGAATGTAAATGTAGGAGTGAGTGATTGACTGCTACTGATCTGTTCTGTTTCCCTGTTGTTGGTTTTCTCCAACCTTGAGTTCATCATCTCCATCTGCTCAAATAAAGAATATCAACGTCTTAAGTGGCTACATCTCATATTTGATAGTTAACCTGCTGACTGAAACTCACATGGGGTTGTTCATATTTTGCCTTGCCATTTGCCTATTATTTAATAGGCAAGGATTATGTAAGCTTTGTATTTTAATTTGGAATCAAGATACTATTGCTTAGTGGTGGTTGTGGGGTTGACAGTGCTTCATGAATTGAGTAGTGAATGTGTGTGTGTGTTTGTGTGTGTGTGTGTGTGTGTGTGTGTGTGTGTGTGTGTGGTGTGTGGTGTGTGGTGTGTGATGTGTGGTGTGTGGTGTGTGGTGTGTGTGTGTGAGTGAAATTACTCTCTAATTAGGCTATTCACTCGCATTGTTTTCTGGACAGAGCGACCTGATTTGTCTAAGAGGGGCACAGTCTTGAACAGCACGTACACTTTGCGTTCTCCCACAAGATACCATGTGACTGACGATAGACAGGAAATCATGGTGGTCTGAAACTAAGTTTTGCTGGAAGAGGAGGGTCTATGGCTGCCTCCACAACGTTTACTGTGTGGTTTCTGTGCTCATTTTAGCAGTGAGAAGCTTACACCTTAAACATTTCTAGGCTCGTTTGTGAAAGGTAAGAAACTTACTCCTTAGACATTGTTTTCAGTTTGACGTTTGGTTTGTGGACACTATTGTGTGTATTATTTTGAGAAGTTGATTTTGTATTATAATGACGAAGAAGACTCAAATGAGCATAATTATAAGGTAAAATGTGAATAAATGTGGGGGAGTGTTACTGTATTTCTTTTCTAGTATTTAGTGGCGGTCCTATCAACATCCCGATGAGGAGTTGTTTGAGCCGTTTCCAGCTCAAATGTGCAAGTTATTGTGTGTTCCCTCGTTTTGATGTATCAGTAAGTGTCAATGCACACAGTTTTTCATTTTGGATTGTTTTCTGATTAATCCATGCAAACTGCTCAGTTTAGGACTTGGAGTGGAGCAAATGACTGGAGTGGGGAAATACTCTCAATAAAAAGAATAGCATTTATACTTTTTGGGTAATGCTTAGTACCCAAATGCTTATGTATGCTGACTGAACTTTTCATATGTTTTGTAATGATCTGGGGGAGTCAATGAGGTCTCTCAGTCATTAAAATTGTCAATGAATAGATTGGTTTATGTGTCACAAGCAAATCTGGCCCATCAAACGAAAGTTAAAATGGAACTAGCAATCAAAGTGGGGTAGAAAGCACTCCTACCACGAAAAAGCTGTGTGAATTGAATTCATTCATACGTATGTTTGCAATCAGCATTGGCGTCAATTCAATGGAAACTCTTTAAAAGCTATATGTACAAATCAGGCTTTTATTTGGTTATGTGTCCACCCATAAAAATGAAAGTTACTTATGCTTGAAACGAATGCTTGTGATATATGCAATATGTTGTCACTGCTCACTCAATGTCAAATGTTGCCAGTATTGGCTAGAACTTTGCCATTATCATTTCTCTGTTAGGAGTCTTCCGGTACTCCGGGGGGGTGAGTAATCTCCTGACCCAGTTCTTAGCTGGAAAGTATTCTGCTGTTTTTTTGTTTCTTTTCCTCTGCCTTTTACTAAAGCCCAGTGAATTGGGTGTTTTCTTTTTGTTTGTTTTTTCATTTGTTTCTAGATTTTATGGGTATATTTTTCATCTTGCTGATAATAGTTTTCTTAACTGTACATAACTCCAGCTAATAATGCTAAGTAGAATAAGGTCCTATCATTTCAGTGGATTTACAAACTTAAGTTATCAATGAAAGATACTGAAATGTGACTAGTATGTTATATACTTTTTATTTTCATCAATGAACTTCAAAATGAATTGTTTCTCCAAAGCAAGCCACTCCACAAAACAGTTAGACATTATTGTAAAATACTGTATTAAATATCAATGTGTGCAGGGGGGAGCCAACCAGTCACTATTGATCTGTATTCACTGAATGGGAACAATCGAAATCAGTCATATATTGAAGTTATTTAAATTTTTAAGCAAAATAAATAAAGCAGTTTTTATTTGATTTAATTTCATCTTTAATCCAAACTATTTGCACATCCCAACATTTCCATTGGTAAGGTATTGCCGTGGCGTGACGCCATGGCAAAATCCTTGCCGCCACACCATAATAAAAAATAATAATTAAAATGAAATAAAAAATTATATATATACTGTATATGGCCTATATATTAAATCCATAAATTTAAAATGTTAAACTTTCTAAATATTTCTGCCTAAATGCGCTTTCAAAACCATACTGTCGCGTCCACATATTTATTTTCAAAAAGAGCCTAGGCCGCGCGCTCCGTGCTTGCTCCTTTCTGAGGTGGTTGGATGACTTGCAGTGCGCGAAGGTCACACTGTCAAAAGTGTCACTTTTTTTTCTTCAGCGACCGAAAGACTACGAAAAGGCGGGTAGTGACGCTTCAAACATTACAAAAATACCATAGTGTTAACCAGTGTTTGGACCAAAACACCTGCCGGTGCCTACTCTTCAAAATACATATCAGTGTTTCCTGTGGAATTGATCTCTTGGTGTGCTGGTGGGTGTCTGAAGGGGGCGGGGGGGGGGGGAGGGGAGGGTGTAGCAAAGGCGAAAAAGTTTAAGACTATGAAAACATAACCTCTTGAGACTTCTTAAAGGTTTTTTTTTAAAATATCTAAATCTATCTTTTAGCTCTGACAAGCTCTTGATACAAGGAATGGTTCAGCCATTTATTTATTTATGTATTTTTTTGGTTGTGTGAATTTTCTCAGTTTTGTCTGAACTATGTACTCTTCCTTTGGTTGTGATTTGTGAGCTGTAGTCTCTAAGTGTGCTAGCGTACATATATGCAGTGGCTGCTTTATTACGTACACCTATCTGGCACCAGGTAGGACCCCCTTCTCCCTCCAGAACAGCTTGACTTCTTTGTGGCATGAATTCAACAGGAAATATTCCTTAGAGATTTTGGTACATGCTGACTCGATAGCATCATGTAGTGATGGCAAAGCGAAGCTGTCTAGAGCATTGAACCGTTCCTCTGAACTGTATGGAACAAGGATTCATTACTCAAAGCTTTTATACACAGCGCAGGATAGTGGCATCTGGTAGTCGAAAGGACAAAGAGCAACTATTTAACAGCTTTTTTAAACTATGGTTTTCAACAATGAGCGTAACTAGTAGTGCCAATAATGTTGTTTGGGCGTATTTCTTCAAATAAAAAATATCAATGTCTTATTTGGCTACAGTCTTGAACAGCACGTTCACTTTGCATTCTCCCACAAGACACCATGTGACTGACAATAGAGAGGAAATCATGGTGGTCTGAAACTAAGTTTTGCTATTTTTGTATTTTCGACACAACATCTGTTCCTATACTGAAAAGCTGCTTGGAGAAAACACATGTTTGGGTTACAGGTCAGATATTTTAGAGCCACATGAGCCAGCGCTGGGTGTGTCATTAGCCAACCACCTGTGTCTGTAAGTAGGAGTGAGTGATTGACTGCTACTGATCTGTTCTGTTTCCCTGTTGTTGGTTTTCTCCAACCTGGAGTTTATCATCTCCATCTGCTCAAATAAAGAATATCAACGTCTTAAGTGGCTACATCTCATATTTTATAGTTAACCTGCTGACTGAAACTCACATGGGGTTGTTCATATTTTGCCTTGCCATTTGCCTATTATTTAATAGGCAAGGATTATGTAGGCTTTGTATTTTAATTTGGAATCAAGATACTATTGCTTAGTGGTGGTTGTGGGGTTGACAGTGCTTCATGAATTGAGTAGTGAATGTGTGTGTGTGTGTGTGTGTGTGTGTGGTGTGTGGTGTGTGGTGTGTGGTGTGTGTGTGTGAGTGAAATTACTCTCTAATTAGGCTATTCACTCGCATTGTTTTCTGGACAGAGCGACCTGATTTGTCTAAGAGGGGCACAGTCTTGAACAGCACGTACACTTTGCGTTCTCCGATAAGATACCATGTGACTGACGATAGACAGGAAATCATGGTGGTCTGAAATTAAGTTTTGCTGGAAGAGGAGGGTCTATGGCTGCGTCCACAACGTTTACTGTGTGGTTTCTGTGCTCATTTTAGCAGTGAGGAGCTTACACCTTAAACATTTCTAGGCTCGTTTGTGAAAGGTAAGAAACTTACTCCTTAGACATTGTTTTCAGTTTGACGTTTGGTTTGTGGATACTATTGTGTGTATTATTTTGAGAAGTTGATTTTGTATTATAATGATGAAGAAGACTCAAATGAGCATAATTAAAAGGTAAAATGTGAATAAATGTGGGGGAGTGTTACTGTATTTCTTTTCTAGTATTTAGTGGCGGTCCTATCAACATCCCGATGAGGAGTTGTTTGAGCCGTTTCCAGCTCAAATGTGCAAGTTATTGTGTGTTCCCTCGTTTTGATGTATCAGTAAGTGTCAATGCACACAGTTTTTCATTTCGGATTGTTTTCTGATTAATCCATGCAAACTGCTCAGTTTAGGACTTGGAGTGGAGAAAATGACTGGAGTGGGGAAATACTCTCAATAAAAAGAAGTAAAACCATTTATACTTTTTAGGTTATGCATAGTTCCCAAATGCTTATGTAAGCTGACTGAACTTCTCACATTTTTAATGATCTGGGGGCGTAAATGAGGTCTCTCAGTTATTGAAATTGCCAATGAATAGATTGGTTTATGTGTCACAAGCAAATCTAGCCAATCAAATGAAAATTAAAAGACGTGAATTGAATTCATTTATACGCATGTTTGCAATCAGCACTGAAATCAATTCAATGGAAACTCTTTAAAAGTTATATGTACAAATCAGGCTTTTATTTGCTAATGTGTGCACCTATAAAAGAAAGTTACTTACCTTTAAAAAGAATGGCCATGGCAAATGTGATATGTTAGGGTATACACTGCCTGACATATATACTCGATGTCAAATGTAGCCACTATTGGCTAGAACTTTTCCATTATCATTTCTCAGTTAGGAGTGTTCCGTTATTAGATTTTTTAAATTTTTTTTGTTTGGGCGGGGGGGGGGGGGGGGGGGGGTGAACTCTTTACCCAGTTCTTGGCTGGAATGTATTCTGCTGTTTTTTTTCTTTTGTTCTTTCCCTCTGCCTTGTATTAAAGCCCAGTGAATTGGAAGTTTTCTTTTTGCATTTATTTCTGGATTTTATGGCTACATTTTTTGTCTTGCTGATGTTATTTTTCTTTATTAGTTGAAGTTATGCGGAGCTGAGTGGAATAAGGTCCTATCATTTCACTGAATTTACAAAGTTAAGTTACTAATGAAAGATATTGAAATTTCACCAGTATTTTACATACTTTTTATTTTCATCAATGAACTTCAAAATAAATTGTTTCTCCTAAACATGCCACTCCACAAAACAGTTAGACATTGTACATATTGTAAAATACTGTATTTAATATCCATGTGTGCAGAGGGGGATCCAACCAGTCACTGTTGATCTGTATTTATTGAATGGGAACAATGAAAATCAGTCAAATATTGAAGTGAATTGAATTTTCATTGAAAAATCATTGGAAATCATTGTGGTCTGAAACTAAGTTTTGCTGGAAGAGGAGGGTCTGTGGCTGCGTCCAAACTGTTTACTGTGAGGTTTCTGTGGTAATTTTAACAGCAAGAAGCTTACACCTAAGAAATTGTTTGACGTACACCTGAAATTTGACGTTTGACGTACACCTTAAACATTTCTAGGTTTGTTTGTGGAAGGTAAGAAGCTTACTTTTCAGACATTCTTTTCAGTTTGACATTTGGTGTGTGGACACTATTGCGTGTATTATTTTGAGAAGTTGTTTTTGTATTATAATGACGAAGACGACTCAACTGAGCGTAATTTAAAGGTTTGATTTTGTTGATGAGGATGAAAAGTATGACTGCAACTTCCTTGGCGTGCATATTATCTCTGACAGTATCTACTTTAGAAAACATTTTCTTCCCGATGGCAGACTGAATTCCAAATTTTACGCTTTTTTGTATGCCTAAATGTTATAATTTTAACATTTTATGGTATTCGTTTGTTTGGACTACACAATGCCTCCAGACAAATGGTAGCTTTTATAATATTTGTTGCAACATGTGTCAAAAGACGGTTTTTCTGTCTTGTAAAAATAAAATTGTATTGTAGCCAGCATTAGCTGTGTAAAAGTGACATAACGAGTGCATAATATATATTTATATATACTATTTAATTAATAAATGGGGGGTGGGGGGTTACTGTATTTCTTTTCTAGTATTTAGTGGCAGTCTGGTCAATATCTCGATGAGGAGTTGTTTGAGCCGTTTCCAGCTCAAATGTGCAAGTTATTGGGTTTTCCCTTTTTTTGATGTGTAAATAATAGTGTTAATGTACACAGTTATTAATTTCGGATTGTTTTCTGATTAATCCATGCAAACTGCTCAGTTTAGGACTTGGAGTGGAGCAAATGACTGGAGTGGGGAAATACTCTCAATAAAAAGAAGTAAAACCATTTATACTTTTTAGGTTATGCATAGTTCCCAAATGCTTATGTAAGCTGACTGAACTTCTCACGTTTTTAATGATCTGGGGGCATAAATGAGGTCTCTCAGTTATTGAAATTGTCAATGAATAGATTGGTTTATGTGTCACAAGCAAATCTAGCCAATCAAATGAAAATTAAAAGACGTGAATTGAATTCATTTATACGCATGTTTGCAATCAGCACTGAAATCAATTCAATGGAAACTCTTTAAAAGTTATATATACAAATATGGCTTTTATTTGCCATTCCATTATCATTTCTCAGTTAGGAGTCTTCTGGTACTCCGGGGGGGGGCGAGTAATCTCCTGACCCAGTTCTTAGCTGGAAAGTATTCTGCTGTTTTTTTTTTTTTGTTTTTTGTTTCTTTTCCTCTGCCTTTTACTAAAGCCCAGTGAATTGGGTGTTTTCTTTTTGTTTGTTTTTTCATTTGTTTCTAGATTTTATGGGTATATTTTTCATCTTGCTGATGATAGTTTTCTTAATTGTACATAACTCCAGCTAATAATGCTAAGTAGAATAAGGTCCTATCATTTCAGTGGATTTACAAACTTAAGTTATCAATGAAAGATACTGAAATGTGACTAGTATGTTATATACTTTTTATTTTCATCAATGAACTTCAAAATGAATTGTTTCTCCAAAGCAAGCCACTCCACAAAACAGTTAGACATTATTGTAAAATACTGTATTAAATATCAATGTGTGCAGGGGGGAGCCAACCAGTCACTATTGATCTGTATTCACTGAATGGGAACAATCGAAATCAGTCATATATTGAAGTTATTTAAATTTTTAAGCAAAATAAATAAAGCAGTTTTTATTTGATTTAATTTCATCTTTAATCCAAACTATTTGCACATCCCAACATTTCCATTGGTAAGGTATTGCCGTGGCGTGACGCCATGGCAAAATCCTTGCCGCCACACCATAATAAAAAATAATAATTAAAATGAAATAAAAAATTATATATATACTGTATATGGCCTATATATTAAATCCATAAATTTAAAATGTTAAACTTTCTAAATATTTCTGCCTAAATGCGCTTTCAAAACCATACTGTCGCGTCCACATATTTATTTTCAAAAAGAGCCTAGGCCGCGCGCTCCGTGCTTGCTCCTTTCTGAGGTGGTTGGATGACTTGCAGTGCGCGAAGGTCACACTGTCAAAAGTGTCACTTTTTTTTCTTCAGCGACCGAAAGACTACGAAAAGGCGGGTAGTGACGCTTCAAACATTACAAAAATACCATAGTGTTAACCAGTGTTTGGACCAAAACACCTGCCGGTGCCTACTCTTCAAAATACATATCAGTGTTTCCTGTGGAATTGATCTCTTGGTGTGCTGGTGGGTGTCTGAAGGGGGCGGGGGGGGGGGGAGGGGAGGGTGTAGCAAAGGCGAAAAAGTTTAAGACTATGAAAACATAACCTCTTGAGACTTCTTAAAGGTTTTTTTTTTTAAATATCTAAATCTATCTTTTAGCTCTGACAAGCTCTTGATACAAGGAATGGTTCAGCCATTTATTTATTTATGTATTTTTTTGGTTGTGTGAATTTTCTCAGTTTTGTCTGAACTATGTACTCTTCCTTTGGTTGTGATTTGTGAGCTGTAGTCTCTAAGTGTGCTAGCGTACATATATGCAGTGGCTGCTTTATTACGTACACCTATCTGGCACCAGGTAGGACCCCCTTCTCCCTCCAGAACAGCTTGACTTCTTTGTGGCATGAATTCAACAGGAAATATTCCTTAGAGATTTTGGTACATGCTGACTCGATAGCATCATGTAGTGATGGCAAAGCGAAGCTGTCTAGAGCATTGAACCGTTCCTCTGAACTGTATGGAACAAGGATTCATTACTCAAAGCTTTTATACACAGCGCAGGATAGTGGCATCTGGTAGTCGAAAGGACAAAGAGCAACTATTTAACAGCTTTTTTAAACTATGGTTTTCAACAATGAGCGTAACTAGTAGTGCCAATAATGTTGTTTGGGCGTATTTCTTCAAATAAAAAATATCAATGTCTTATGTGGCTACAGTCTTGAACAGCACGTTCACTTTGCGTTCTCCCACAAGACACCATGTGACTGACAATAGACAGGAAATCATGGTGGTCTGAAACTAAGTTTTGCTGGAAGGGAGGGTCTGTGGTTGCGTCCACAATGTTTACTGTGCAGTTTCTGTGCTCATTTTAGCAGTAAGAGAGTTACACCTTAAACATTTCTAGGTTTGTTTGTGGAAGGTAAGAAGCTTACTCTTCAGACATTGTTTTCAGTTTGACATTTGGTGTGTGGACACTATTGCGTGTATTATTTTGAGAATTTGTTTTTTTTTTATTATAATGATGAAGAAGACTCAACTGGGCGTAATTTTAAAGGTTTGATTTTGTTGATGAGGATGAAAGGTATGGCTGCAGCTTCCATGGCGCGCATATTATCTCTGACAGTATCTACTTTAGAAAACATTTTCTTCTTAGCGTAGCCGACATTAGCTATGTGAAAGTGGCATAACCAGAGCATAATATACATTTATAATTACTATTTAATTCATAAATGGGGTGCAGGGGAGGCACCTGCCCTTTTTGGTCTGAATTGTCCATTTTAGGTTTTTCTTTCAATATCCGATGGACAATGGGGTTTTAAATGTAAACTGGGATTTTCTGAGTCAATAAATGATGCTGGTGTAACAAACGTACTTTCATGCCAGTACAGCTAGCCTACAATTGTAGCTACTTGATTTTAGAAATAGAAAGTACACACATGGTAATAGAAAACATAGGCTAGTTAATCTAGTAGCTATGCCCAACACTAGCCAACATATAGAACTGTAGTACACATGCACGCACGGACGCGCACACACACACACACACACACACAAAATGTTGGCAAGTGGTTGTACGCAGTATTATGAAGTAGACTGAAGAAATGAATAGTTGGATTTGCTTAATAAGATTGTCGACATGTTGCACGTGATGAAGTAGCCTATATGTGATGTGTGTGCAAGTTAATTAGTTAGTCCTTCCGTTCTAAATAACATTGTGTGCAGCCACTGTCCAACGTTTTTGTCTTATTTTTGTGGTTACACTACTATGGGGCTATTATTGTAGCAGAATTATTTGCAAATGTTTACATAAATCTTTAAATGCATACACAGATCTGTAAATGTGTACACAGATCTGTAAATAAATCTGTAAATGCGTACACAGATCTGTAAATGTGTACATAAATCTGTAAATGCGTATACAGATCTGTAAATGCGTGCACAGATCTGTAAATGCGTACATAAATCTGTAAATGCGTATACAGATCAGTAAATGCGTACACAGATCTGTAAATGTGTACACATTCTGTAAATGCATACATAAATCTGTAAATGCGTACACAGATCTGTAAATGCGTACACAGATTTGTTAATGTCTATATCATCAGTTACAACTCAAGCTGGCCTCTCAGTTGGCTGTCTTTTTACACGTGATTTTTGCTACATTTCTGCCCTGGCAGAGATCTGCAAATGCCTCTGGCGATTTGCAAATGTGTGTGGAGATTTATAGGTTAACTACCACTCCCGTGGTGCACTTCAACATGAAACATCCAATTGCCGAGTTTAAAATTCTGTAACATGAGCCGGTAACTGCGGGCAAGAAAGTTTACGGTGTTGCGAAAACTGAAAACAGAGTGGTCAAATGAACGCGAGGTTGAACTTAGTCTGTCAGTCAGTCAGACAAAAGTATCACAGGCAGACACACTACTCGGTGAGATGACATCAAAGGGCACTTCTATATATATGTCATTTTGCATGTGCATCCAATGTTTTTATTAGCTGATGTACCTTAAATGTCCAATGGGGAGACATATTATTTGTGGTCTATGGGCATTGATGATGTAATCAGGCAGAAAAACGAAGAAGAAAAGAAGAATATAGTCATGGGTATAATCATGTAATGTAAAACTGTACCTCCACTTTATCCACCTTTTCCCACAGAGGGCACTGCTTGTAAAATGACCAGATCCTCTGCATTGGGAAACTTTCTGAAAGGAGATACAAAGGCACTGGGGGTAAGATAATTGCTCAACTCTTGCATTTTACCATTCTCTCCCTCTGGAGAGGGACCTGCAAGCAAAGTCATTGCTGCAGCAATCCCAGACTGTCAGTGGAAAGGCTCTGTAAGAAAGACATTGACATTAGGACACACTGCTGTAAAATTCAGTGCCTTGCAATTATCCAAGCATAGACACGAACTGGTAACATTTTTGTTGTTTTTTTGTTTTTACAGACAGTGCAAATAATGATTGGAGTGCTGTACGTGTTATCTGGCATCGCAATGGCCATCTCTGCTGGATGCCCTGATGGTTACCTTGTGCTTGTTTTCTTTGGAGGACTTATTGTAAGTTCATTCATTCATTCATTCATTCATTCATTCGTTCAGTCCTGCTGCTTAAAAAATCTTTGCTGAACTGAACTGGGTTATTAGGTATAAACGATGTGGACAAAACACTGATCCTCTAATAGATGATTGTGCTTCAGTCCCAGGTGTGTCATTGATCAGATGAAAATTCGATTTCAGCGTGATTTAGGTGCAATATTTCACCTTATGTTTGGATTGAATGCCAATTTAATCCAGGGTTTAGAAACTGTGACTGGATTAAAATGCATACTAAAACATGAAAAGAATATAGTATTTTGCTGTTAGTAGTGTCTTTCTTTACTGAAACTTTCTTTTTCAAACATGCTTACTGGAGCATTGGGTGAATTTGAGGACTGAAAATTCAAAGTTCCAAACTCAAATGAGTTAATTTACCTTTTTTTAAATCCCCCCTCAGTACACTTCCTCGGGAGCTTTGAGTGTTGCTGCTAACAACAATCTCAACAAATGCCTGGTGAGTTCTGATCACTGACTGGATGTGACCATTCAGATATTTACTGGTAGATTTCAGTAGCCCTGATTTATCATTTCCAGAGCAGCTGCCTGTAAATACACTGCCAGGCCAAAAAACAATCGTACGCTCTAATATTTCGTTGGACCGCCTTTAGATTTGATTACGGTGCACATTCATCATGGCATTGTTTCGACAACCTTATGCAACATCACAACACTTATTTCCATCCAGAATTGCATTATCGTGTATAGACGACGGGAGAGTCGAACCAATCCGTAAAGTCTTCTCCAGCACATCCCAAAGACTTTCAATGGGGTTAAGGTCAGGACTCTGTGGTGGCCAATTCATTTGTGAAAATGATTCCAGAATCACTCTTTCACAATTTGAGCCCGATGAATCTCGGCATTGTCGTCCTGGAATGTGCCCGTGCCGTCAGGGAAGAAAAAATCCATTGATGGGATAACTTGGTCATATGTGCTGTAGTTTTTCCAACAACCTTCAGTATACACTTATTGCACGTTGCTTTGGTTAAAAGGGTCTGCCATATATAAATATTTTGTAAAGGTAATGTTTTGCAAACCTGGTGTGATCAATTATGGTTTAAGAAATGGCAGTTGCTGTTCTCTAAAAAAAGTAAGAAAATGCCACAAAGTAGAAAGAGATGGGGTGAAACAGTTCGTCTTGTTTTTAAAAAATAAAGTTAGCATTTCATTTCTCGCACGGGCCGCAGCATTGAAAACCCTGACAAAGATGCTTGACTCTGGTTCAAGTTGGTCTGACATGGTGGTCGCTGCATTTGTAGCATGTGGAATGCATACAGGGAGCCAGTTTTTGATATCTACAACAGCATTTTGACTAGTCAAAATGATAATAGAAGAAATCTATAAATGTATTCTGACTAGACAGAATGATAATTGAAGATATCTCCAAAATAATATCGTTTCAAGATATCCATAACTTCTTTGTAGATATCTTAAAAGGACTTTTGACTAATAATTGACTAGTAGTTACTCCTACCGTTCTTCATAACATTGGCTGCAGCAACTGTCCCCTGTGACATACCTGCTGTGAAGAAGTCATTATCTTGCGCTAGTTTCTGTACAACTAGTAACGTTGCCTGATTTTAGTGCTCATGAATTTCACAGCAGTCTGCACAACTAATACAGTCGGTCTGTCATGTTGTTAGCAAGGTAGCTAACGTTAAACTCAGTTAAAATGCCGAAAGCAGACCTGTCTAAAGTGTGGATGTATTTTATGTGTATTTCAGAAATATAAATGTGTTTCCTGCAAAGATGATGTGATATTTTGAGTGACCTAGCAGGGCAGTGTAATGAGTGAAAGGTTGTCATGAGTCCGTGGGGAGATGCAAACCTTTCCTTTCACACATGCAAAAGTGCCACTCAGTGTGCCACCACTGATAGAGATGTAGGAATGGCAAAATTTAGCAGTTTTAAATGAGTGCACTTCTATATATGTCATTTTGTGTGTGCATCCAATGTTTTTATTGACTGATGTACCTTAAATGTCCAATGGGGAGACATATTATTTGTGGTCTTGGACATTGATGATGTAATCAGGCAGGAAGAAGAAAAAGAAGAAGGAAAAAACACTAAATCCCCGAAATTTGGAGCGTTATTGTGTGGACGTGTGAATTTTTTTGTGAGTTCTGTCTGTTGAAATGGGGTCAGAAGGTAGAAATGAATGTTTTTAAGGGCTGAGAGTCTGTGGTAACTGCGGTTATTTCTGTAGGAAACCTTGGTGCTGTATAGGTTTGGGGCATGCCACCCCACCAAGACGTAACTTCACGGGATGGCATATCTGCCATACCAAGCATGCTGCCTCGCCAAGGCAAAACTTGGCAGGATGGCATACCTGCCATCCCAATATAAAGCTCCATCTGTTGGAGTATGTAAATCATTATATTGTAATAAACCCTACTAGAAGGGACCAGAAATAATGGTAGGCTGCCACCACCTTTTTACCGGTAAGGTCCAGATATATAGGAAGTTGAGAACACACCCCACGGAATATGGAAAAGTATAATAGGCTTTATTTATTGCTGGTCAAGGGCAAATCGGGGTGAAAACCCCACCGGGCAGCCCGGATAGGCTACGGTACGGAGCAATTTACAGTCACTACGCACAGCCAAGTGCACTGTTAAACTTGTAAGAATGATAATCATAGTCACACGTAGCAAAGTGAGAATATTAAGTGAGAATGCACACTACAGTCTTGTTATAGTAGGCTACCACCCCGCTGTCGGAAAGAATCGGTAGGCTAGCCTAGTACTCTCTTCCCAACCACCGACCGCCCCATGCAGCTTCCCTCCCGCACTGCCACTTATTAAAGGCACAAACACAAGTAAAATACCCGGGACAAAAAGACACAATTAAACAGATTAAAACTTCCCTGCCACTGTCGACAAGACCCCTCCTCGGGGTCTGAGCTTGAGTGCCGGCCAACACTGGAAGAGGCGACACCAGTTTGGTCCACGGCACTCCAGATGTGTCACACCACGCACGCAGTGTGGCCAGAACAACTGGCGATGGCCGTATGTCGAAAGTCTGCTGCACACAGGTCGCAAACACAAGAATATGACCCCCAAAACCCCAAGCGCCTGGCTCTGCCTTCTATTTAAAGACTTGCCAGAGTCCACAACAGCACACGCAGGTGAGAGTCATTAGCTCCTGATTGAGTGAAGCCGCCCGCTTGGCAGCACAGCCGCAGTCCAGGCATTACTTCACTACAATATTTTCTTCGAAAGAGAAATAACATTATCTCTGAAAGATAACTTTAGGCGACTAAATATACAATTATTCTTTTTAGCGCTAAACTGTTGGGGAAGCACAGAATCATCTAGAAAGTGATTGTATGCTGTAGCATTAAGATTTGCCTTCACTGGAACTAAGGGGCCTAGCCCAAACCATAAAAAAGAGCCCCAGACCAAGGGGTGTCCGGATATTTCGGTTTTATTGTGTGTATATCAATCATTATATATACTATATATAAGCATTATATTAAATCCCGGCCTTTTCTGCAGGTGAGAGGAGCGCTCGGGATGAATATCATCAGCACCATCACTGCTGGCATTGCAGTAATCTGTTTCTCTCACTTCACTGCATATCTATTGAGCATTCGCCACTCAGTTTTCAATATCTTTCAGGTAACACAGTCACATTTTTTATTTTTAACATGATCTAAGCATGATCTGGATAGTCTGGACATCCAACAAGCTAATGTATTACATGACTATGACTCAGCTGATGTCATTAGGAGGGAATCTTTCTGTCAACAAAACTCACTGGTGACCACACAGGCTCTGTAAGTGAAACAAATAAAGATGTAGGTCCTGACAATCTTACTGAAAATATATTAACAAGTCTGAAGTGTTTATTATGCAAGTCTGCAGAATGTAAATGTAGGAATGAATGATTGTCAGCCACTGATCTGTTCTCCATTTCTCTTTTCACAGTTGTCACAGGCAGGGTCACAGGAGATAATAGGAGTGCTGCTGGTTTTCTCCATCCTGGAGTTCATCATCTCCATCTGTGTGTCAGCATTTGCCTGCAGAGCAGTGTGTAGCTGCCCACAGAGGTGAGCTCTACATTACAATCTGGGCTGCCTTGTTCAGCAGAGTGCTGCATCGGTCTGTTGAATGATGGGTCCAGAAAACCATTACAACTGCAAGAATGAAAATACAGTTAGTGGCTAAAAACATGGATAAATGGGAATCACAACATATATTGAAAGCAGGTGTTTCCGTATTGTTTCCACATGTGTGCCTTGAGATAATAAAACAGTTAACATCCCAGCAGTTTCAGGATCATGTACAAAAATGCTGGGCAGGCCAGTAGACAGGACCTCAGTGATTATGAAAGAGTGGTGATTGTTGGGGTATGTTTGCCGACAGCTCTACTTGCTGGTGTTAAAGGTTGGCAGCAAGATGGTTGATTTGATTTTCTGGTCCCTTGTTGGATGGAAAGTTAACAGTCATGCTACATAAAAAAAATATACAGACTCAAGACTAAATACTAAATACAGACTGAATGTACAATGTACTGTAACAGTCAGGTATGTCCTCTCCACTGCTGAACTCAAACTGCTGCCATGCAGAAACACTTCCTGCTGGCATTAGTGTAAAGTGATTTTTCTTTATTAACCTTTTTCTTTCCTTCTCTTTTTCCTTTCTAAAGATGACAATTTCACCCATTTTGGACCAAACTGTGATGGGCAGCATGCAAACAGAGATGCAAGACCTTCAAGACAAAAAATTATATTCGGATTTTCAATATAAATAACAGACATAGATTAGCTACTTTGTCTTTATCACCTTTCATAACTTTCCATTATACATTTTTTTACATTTCTTTTTTACAAAATATCTTGTTATGTATATTACCAATTATATAAAGCAGGGCCTCCTTACAGTTAGGATGGCTAATATGTTTTTTCGTTGCATTTGTTCTGTAGCCATGGAATAAAAATCAATTTGTATTGACGTATAAAGGACACACTGTACCTAGAAAAAAAATGTAAAAATTTTAAAATGTGCTTTTTGTTATTCAAATCTTTCTCAGAAACAGCGGACCAGTCTGTTTGACAACCGATCCAAATGACCTCTCCGTTTTTTTTTACCCACGGGCTGCAATTTAAAAGGAATTTATTGCGACTAATGGGATGCGGTGTGTTTCCATTTGTCCTTTCAAAAGTGAAAAAGAAAACGCACACCTTGTTTTAGCGAGGTACAGACCAGAAGGACATGCAAGTGAAACTTAAAAAGAAAGAAGGGTCGCACACTCTGTTTACTCCAATGCAGATTTTTTTTTTATCTCCAACGTTTTGGCAGCAAGCTGCCTTTGTCAGCCCTGACCCAGCTTGCTGCCGAAATGTTGGAGATAAAAATCTGCATTGGAGTAAACAGAGTGTGCGACCCTTCTTTCTTTTTAAGTTCCATTTGTCCTTTCACGTTATTTGCGCTGGTGATAAGTACTGCCAAACGTGTGGTCTCCCTCTCTCTCCCCCTCCTTCTGCTAACTCCTTAATTAATGATCCACACTCTTAGTATAGTCGGTAGTGGGAAGTGGATGAATAACTTGCTTGGTTGCATGTACTGTATCGCTAAAGAGCTGAAGCCACGCTTCCCTCTTCAGCGCTACCGGGAGCGATGCAATACTTTCATGTAGGTAAGGTTATCAGACACGCTGATCCCACTACTTTACACAAACACAGCTAACACGGTTTGCCCTTCATCTTTTGTCCAGAGACAAAAGAGACATATGCGCACATGCACACGTACGCGCACATATACACACACACACACACACACACCAACCCTCCAACCTTCCCATATTTAGCATAGCTCTCCCTGGTTCGATTAGTCTATGTATGCTCTGTGTTTGTACTTTTGTTTAATAAATAATTTTTATTAGACCCGTGTCTGTTTTGATGTTGTCAGAACATGAGAATCTGACTCAAAATAGTTTATCCAAGAATGGTTGGTGCCCCATGTATGAATACAGTATAATTTCCCCTACGTATATCATAACGTTCTTTCCTTTTTTTACAGGGGTCTTAGGTTGCATGCGTCATAGAAAATAATACCAACATATGTATAATAATTCCTCTCAGACACTGAAGTCTCCCAGCTTCTGCTCACTCACCGCCCTACCACCTGCGCCCTCGACCCTATCCCCTCATCTCTCCTTCAAGCAATCACACCAGACATCCTCCCTTTTGTCGCCTCCCTTGTGAACTCCTCCCTATCTTCTGGATGTTTCCCCTCATCCTTTAAGAAGGCCCACATCACCCCGCTGCTGAAGAAACCCACACTAGATCCTTCAGTCATTCAGAACTACCGCCCGGTATCTCTCCTCCCTTTCCTATCCAAAACACTTGAACGTGCTGCATCTAACCAGCTCTCTACTTTCTTCTCTGAGAACAACCTGCTTGATCCCCACCAGTCTGGCTTCAGGGCTGGCCACTCTACCGAGACTGCACTCCTCTCGGTCAGTGAGTCACTCCATGCCGCACGAGCAGCCTCCCTCTCCTCTGTCCTGATTCTTCTAGACCTCTCTGCTGCATTTGACAGTGGACCACTCTACCCTCCTGTCCTCCCTGGCAGCAACAGGGATCCGCGGCACAGTCCTTGACTGGATTGAGTCTTACCTCTCTGACCGTTCCTTCCAGGTTGCCTGGGCGGGTAAGGTATCACCACCCCGTCCCCTCACCACCGGAGTTCCCCAGGGCTCAGTCCTTGGTCCCCTTCTCTTCTCCATGTACACCAGATCCCTTGGCCCTGTAATATCTGCCCATGGCTTGTCCTATCACTCCTATGCCGACGACACGCAACTCTTTCTCTCCTTCTCCCCATCGGACACACAGATCCCTGCCCGCATCTCCGCTTGCCTGAGGGACATACAGAGCTGGATGGACAATCACCACCTGAAGCTCAACCCGGGAAAGACGGAGCTAATCTTTATTCCTGCTCTATCCTCTCCCCTCCCCGACTTTTCCATTTCCTTAGGGGACACCGTAGTGACATCATCACCCTGCGCCAAGAATCTCGGAGTGATGATGGACAACAGGCTGTCCCTCTCCAACAACATTGCAGCAGTAACCCGGGCATGCAGATTTTTCCTATACAACATCCGCAGAATCCGCCCTTTTCTCACCACCTACTCAACCCAGCTGCTGGTCCAAGCAATGGTTCTATCCCGCCTGGACTACTGCAACTCTCTTCTGGCTGGACTACCGGCATCTGCCACCAGACCCCTGCAGCTCATTCAGAATGCTGCGGCTCGTCTGGTCTTCAACCTCCCCAGACACTCCCACGTAACTCCCCTGCTCACTACCCTCCACTGGCTGCCTGTTATAGCTCGCATCAAATTTAAAACATTGGTCCTAGCATACCAGGCAGTCAAGGGATCAGCCCCAGCATACCTCCACAAGATATTCAAACCCTACATGCCAGCCAGATCCCTCCGTTCTGCTACCTCAGGACGCCTAGCACCTCCCCCTCTTCGCACCTGCACTTCCAGAACATGTCTCCTGTCTGTTCTGGCCCCACGATGGTGGAATGACCTCCCTGTGGAGGTCAGAACAGCTGAGACTGTGACCCATTTCAAACGACGACTGAAGACCCACCTATTCAGGCTGCACCTCTCCCCATCCCTCCCTTCCCCCCTGTAAATGACTAAACTTAGGGTTGTAACTAGGCAGCTGTTTCATAGGTGACTTAGTTGATGCGCCTGTCTTAACGACTACTTGTATTTTTATTTATTTTTATTTTTCCATAGATTGCGTTGTTGCCGTTCTCGTTGTTAGTGTTAATCAGTTTAACCATCAGGGTCCAAGTTGAACTATGCGGTTGTTCCCTGTACTTGGACCGGTACTTCTCTCTAGGGGTTTTGTCATACTTGTTCCTGGTTATGGTTATACACTTTGTTGTACGTCGCTCTGGATAAGAGCGTCTGCCAAATGCCTGTAATGTAATGTAATGTAATGTAATGTAATGTATATGTTGTATACAGATAGGTGACAAAGGAAAAAACAACATAAAGTATCTCAGTAAATTTAGTGTTGGGCCTCCAGAGCCACCAGGACAGCTTTAATGTGCATTGGATTCTACTCGTCTCTGGAACTGTAATGGAGGGATGGAACACCATTCTTCCAAAAGATAAATCCTCATTTGGTGTTTAGATGATGGTGGTGAAGAGCGCTGTCTAACACGTCGGCCCAAAATCTCCCATAGGCGTTCAACTGGGTTGAGATCTGGTGACTGCGAAGGCCATAGCATATTATTCACATCATTTACACACTCACCAACCATCCAGTGACCCCTCGTGCCCTGTTGATTGGGGCATTGTCATTTTGGAAGAGACCATTCCCATCAGGATAGAAATGTTTTATCATAGGATAAAGGTGATTAATCAGAATAACTTTGTATTGATTAGTGGACTCAAACCATGGCAGGATAATGCCCCCCACAGCATTATAGAGCCAATGGACCCCCTCACTGTCGGGGTCAAGCAGTGAGGCCTGTGCCGTTCTTTTGGTGTACACCACACATTTTTATGATTTTATGAACAGTTTGACCATAATGATCAGCGCTATGTATGGAGGAAAAAGGGTGAGGCTTGTGAGAATCTTGTGGAAGGCTACCCCAAGCATTTGATTCAAGTTAAGTAATTAAAAGGCAATGTTACCAAATAGTAACAAAGTGTATGCCAACTTTTGACCCACTGGAATTCTGATATAGTGAATTAAAGCTGAAATAAATCTGTCTCTAATCGATTGTTTTAAAATTACTTCCGATGTGAACAAAGTAGATGCCCTGACTTGCCAAAAGAAAAGTATGGTAACATGACATGTGCAAAGTTGTGAAAAATTGATTTAGAATATTTTTAGCCTGGGTGTATGTAAACCTTTGGCCTCAACTTTATTATAATAATGGATGAGTTGTTGTTGTATTATAATGATGAAGAACACTCAAAGTAAAGGAGCGTAATTTACACGTTTGATTGTGTTGATGAAGAATAAAGCTATGACTGCAGCTTTCATGGCATGAGTATTATCCCCGACGATATCTATTTTAGAAAACATTTCCTTCCAGGCGGTCTGAATTCAAATTTTTTCTCCTTTTTGTACGCCTTGTATGCTATGATTTTAACAGTCTGTGGTATTTGTTTATGTTGACAACAGAACGCCTCGAGGCAAATGGTAGCTTTTATAATATGAGGTGCAATGTGTGTCAAAAGATGGTGGTGGTGTTCAGGGGGGGCGACTGCCCTTGCCCTTTTTCATCTGAGTGCCCCCCTTTTTTTAAAACCTTTATTTATCCACGGTAGATCCGTGCCCTAAATCGACACTTCTATGTTTTATTTTTGCCCTAATGTCACACCAGAGTGGCATTTGATCAGCTCAAGTGGCCCTCTGGTGTGATATCACGGAAAAAATTAAGTATGTTATTTTTTTTTACCATAGGAGCACCCCAGTAGCGCCTGAGACCTTCAGTTTTACATGCAAAGGGGCATCCTAATAGGACATTTCCATGCATTATTTTTGCACTAAGGTCGCAAGGAACTTAGGGGCTAAGCGTATTTTCTCAACCATAGGGGAACCGGAGGGGCACTTCTAGGGCAAAAAGTAAGCATGCAAGTACCTCATTAGGATGCCCCTTCCGATGATAAAAAGTTATGGTCTCTTGTGCAACTAAACAATCTGTGACCCACCGTGATCTGTGACCGCAGAGGCCGCTGTTGCACATTTCAGCATGTGTGCTGTCGAGAACGGGCATGAAGAAGAGCGTGTACGTAGACGGCGTAAGCTACTCCTAAACATTGGATTGCCATCGCTCCCTGTCCAGTGCCTGTAATCGCTGGTTGTTATTGCTTCCTATGGAGAAAGAGGCAACGTTGGTGCCAGCGGGTCATACTGACCACCCCATGCATGGTATCTGTCAGTAGAAAGTAAATAAAATAAATTAAGTTAAAAAAATGTTTTAGAATCTGTTTTATTTTTATTATTACTACATTTTATGAAATGAACTATAAACTGTTTCTAAAAATGTGTTTATTTGTGCCTGCATGCACAGTGTGACATTTGCATTACCTAATCTTAAAACTCCTGTAAAATAGGCCTACATTTACTTGTTTTTTCACTGTTAAACAAGACTAGCACATATACTATTTAAATAACAGTTTTACAGATTTTACTTTAAGGAAACATAAAAATAAACACTAATTGATGAACCAGCACATTGGGTACCCGTGTGCAGTCGTCAGAATATGTGACCCCACTGTACCTTCACAATAAATGAGTCAAACACCAAACAAAATGTTTTCAGGTGATGTGTCATCCTCTCACATTCATTTGCACAAAGGTATTCATGTCTGGGATCAGCAGAGAGCCAGCAACACAGAGGTCACCATTTCTGATGGCTGTCATCAGAATACGTGACAGAAAACACACAAAACTAAATTGTTAAAATACATAAATGTATTTTAATATTTTTACTTTAAAGATATATTCACAAAACTCTCGACAGCACCCATGCAGAAAATGTGCAACAGCGGCCTCTGCGGTCACAGATATCAGTGGGTCACAGATTTCGGTGTAACACCCCTATGGTACAAATAACATGTTTCATTTTTTCCCTAAGGTCACACCAGATCAGAATTTGATCTGATCAAGTAACACTCGTGTGGGTGTGGCATTTGGGCAAAAAAGGTCACAAGACACTTGTGGCAAAAAACTAAGTGTGTGTTTTCTACCATAGGGGCACCCTAATAGCTTTGCTGATGTGTTGATTTGCAGTGTACCACGTTGGTCTGTGCATCAGCCAGGCTAGCACCCTGGACTGACTCTTGCTTAAAGTGTTTTTATGTTTGTGGGAATGTTCCGTTCCCACTGAAACAGATTTATTGTCACTCTTTGTCCACAATCACTCCAGCCACCCCACCAACCCCTCCCCACTTGACCATGTAGGCCTATTATTACTGCTGGAAGTGTAAATGGTAAATGGACTGCATTTATATAGCGCTTTTATCCAAAGCGCTTTACAATTGATGCCTCTCATTCGCCAGAGCAGTTAGGGGTTAGGGGTTAGGTGTGTTGCTCAAGGACACTTCGACATGCCCAGGGCAGGGTTTGAACCGACAACCCTCCAACTGCCAGACAATCGGTCTTACCTCCTGAGCTATGTCGCTCTTGTCGCTGTAATACTGTAATACTGTCACTCTTAGGAACAAAGTAGAAACAAATTACGGAAGAAGATATATTTGTAATATGCACATAAACCACCCGCATTTTGCTTGTGTGAGATTGTGTCCCTTCAAAAATTTTGCGTGCACCTGGAGGCATTGCCGTCGCTGTACCAGCTGCTTTGGAATTACTTTAATTTCCCGTTCGATGACATGAACCTCTGAATGCCGTAGCAATACCTACCACTGTAATGTCGACAGGTCGTAATTCATTTATCTAAAATAAAGTAGATTAAATAGCCTTTATCACAAAACAGAACGGTTTGGGGCCATATATAGCTAAAACACGGTAAAAATGAAATAATACTAGAAACCCGAAAAGTGAAATGTCTGTTTAATTACTCATGTGCGTCTTTTTCTGGACAGAGCGAGTCGATTTCTTTGATATGCATATGTATCAGCTGTGTGCGAACAGGTTGTATATTTCTTAGTCTCCCACAGGAAGTAATCTTGCACAAGATACCACGCGACCAAGAATACACGGGAACTATGGGGGTGATCTGTCTGGAGCTACGCTTTCCTGGAAGAGGAGGGTCTATGGCTAGGGTCCCAGGCAATGAACAGTTCAGTGGTCTATGGTTGAGTTCAGGTTGGATATTTACTGCGTAGTTCCTGGGCTGATTTTAACAGTAAGAAGCTTGCTCATTAAAAATTTCTGGGCTCATTTGAACGGTAAGAAGCTTACTCCTTAAACATAAACATTTTCAATTTGAGGCTTGGTTTATGTAGGCTACACTATTGCGTATATTTTTGAGAAGGTGTTTCTGCATTATAACGGTGATGAACACTTAAAGTAATGGGGCGTAATTGTAAGGTTGGCTTTTGTTAACGAAGACGAAATCCATGACTGCCACTTGGTATGCGCATTATCCCTGACAGTTTCATAACATTTTGTCCCCAGCGGCAGTCTTGCTTCCGAACAATTCATTTTTTGTTGGCCTAACTGTTAAGATTTTGTCGTGTTATTTATGTAGATGTATAATGTTTTGTGTTATTCGTTTATTTGGACACCACAACACCTAGGGAAATGGTAGATGTTATAAGGAGAGGTGCAAGATGTGTCAAAAGACGGTTTTAAATAATTTTGTCTTGTAAAAATATCCTTGGTTTAGCCAGCTATGTGAAAGTGGCATAACCACCAGAGCGTAATAAACATTTACAATTAATGTTAATCCAGCCAGCGACTGCCAAAGAAATTCGCTCTGAAATACATTATATTTCTTTGACGTAATAGCTAACAACACCTTGAAGTAGCATGTAAACGTGTAAAATTGCCTATCTTCTTACTCGCAAAATACGTAACCGAATGACACGGCTAAATCACCCTTAAATGACGGGCATATTAAACTATGAATTGTTCATAATACATTTCTACTTTCGACTCCCTTAAATGACGGCCATATTAAACTATGAATTGTTCATAATACATTTCTACTTTCGACTCCCTTCCACCGGAGTCAGTGGTAGGCTTTCCCTGCTGGTAAGCGCGGGTAAAATGTAATTCATCTTATAGTTCTTAAATACATCTCCTATGTTGTTAACAGGTGTAAAACTCCAGTCCTGGAGGGCCGCAGTGTCTGCTAGTTTTTGGGGTGTTCTCGGCACAAGTCATTGGTTGGCTACACACCGTGGTTCT